>NC_087442.1:73378206-74004456 GCF_036321535.1 Camelus dromedarius | reverse complement strand
CCCTCCTCACCAGTCGAGGAGAGAATGACTGGAGATTGAGTTCAATCACCAAAAGCTAATGATTTAATTAATCATGCCTAGGTAATCAAGCCTCCATAAAATCCCAAAAAGACAGGGATCAGAGAGCTTCCAGGTTGGTGAACATGAGGAGGAAGGGGAAGAGTCGTGTGCCCAGAAAGCATTGGAAGTGCTGCACCTTCCCCACACATTGCGCTATGCATCTCTTCCGCCTGGCTGTTCCTGAGTTATATCCTTTCGTAATAAACCAGTGTTTTAGGAAGTAGAATGTTTCTCTGAGTTACGTGAGCTGCTGTAGCAAGTTAATCAAACCCAAGGAGAAGGTCATGGGAACCTCCAATCTATCGTCAGTGGGTCAGAAGCAAGGTGACAACCTGAATTTGTGATTGGCATCTGAAATTGGCAGGGATGCGAGTGGGGAGTTTTCTAGGACCAAAACCTTAATCTGTGGGTTCTGATGCTATCTCCAGGTAGCCAGAATCAGAACTGAGTTAATTCTTTGGTTATGTGGGGAAAAAGACATACATCTGAATTGGTGTCCAAATTGGGGAGGAACATACCAACAATTTATTGCAGCTTCATGTTGTTTAGTGTGGCAGTATACTAAAATTAAGAAGAGTTCTGCTTTCTGGGACCGTTTCAGATACTATTACAATTGATCAGTCCCTCCCGTGTAAATAGGTTGGTTATTGTGTTGCTTTTTACATGTAATTTTTACCCAATTTCTCTCACCTTTCCTTGGAGACCTGTCCCACCTTCCCTCTTAGTAATGTCATACAGAATTTTTGCTTTTGCTTATTTTGCAGCTTAGCTCAGGAGTCAGCAAATGCCTGCCCATGTGCCTTATCTAGAACACTACCTGCTTTATATATGGCCTGTAACACAAGAATGGTTTTTACAGTTTTAAATGGTTGAAACAAAAATCAAAAGAATATCTTGTGATATGTGTAAATTATAAAAAATTTAAATTTCACAGTCCATAAAGTTTTATTGGAACATAGCCATGGCTTGTGGCTGCATTCTTGCCACAAAAGCTAGGCTGAGTAGTTATGACAGAAACCATATGGCCCACAAAACTTAAAATATTTACTATATAGCCCTTTACAGAAAAATTTTGCTGACTCCTGACCTAGCTGATTGTTTGCATGTGGTGCAATCCTCTTCCCTATTAGGAATTATACTTAGATGATACTTCACAAAATCAGTTTTTCCTAATCTACAGAATCCTCCTATCTGGTTTCTCATAGATGAAAGCTTTCTTCTGCTTTGAATGTATCTGATAATAGATTCCAGAAACCAAATAGTTTAGATCTCTCAATTGAATTACGAATACCTGATCAAGTATCAGAATATTATGTTCCTCAAATTAACTACCCTCCTTAATTCTATTTTTACAAACCCAAAATACTCACATATACCAATTATAAGACAGGAAACATTTCTAATTGGTCAGTCTTTATTTATTTAGCCCAGCTCTGTAGTTTCAAACAAGGATTTATGCTGTATTAATCTGTAACACTGTGGCTGAAACACTGTCACATTATCCGTCTTTACAAAGGAGAACTAGACCAAAATGCTGTATTTAAGCAATCCGCTCAAGTATTAGCAGCCAGGAATCACTTTGTTAGATGTTTTAAAAATGAACAAAGTACTATTTTGGATTCCTCCTAAAGCTAAAAGTGAGGGCTATACAGGATAAGAACAATCACCTTGCTTTAGGATTATAGGACCCTTAAGACCCTTTGGAATGCTTAAAAGTACTGCCACCTGTTTTTTATTAGAATTGGTTACAAGGTGGGGAGGGTATAGCTCAATTGGTAGAGAGTATGCTTAGCATGCACGAGGTCCTGGGTTTAATCCCCAGTACTGCCTCTAAAAAAAATAAATAAACCTAATTAACTTCTCCCAAAAGTAATAAAAAAAAAAAAGGTTATATACCTTACCTTAGTAGGGTGACATATAATTTCTCAAGCCAAGACACTTCTAAGAGTGAAGGGAGAACTAATTCCTTGAGATCTCTGGACAATAAATATAAACTGGCCTGTGCTGACATAACCAGGATGTATGGTTTCCCTAACATGAGAAACAGGCAAGCTCCTGCTCTGTTTTAATATGCTACTTGTAATTTATTTGTTCCAAATAGAAGGCAGAGGTAACAGTGAACTTAGCCTAGATAAAAAGTGTCAAACTCTCATATTCTTTCTGAATGTAAACGTTATTTGCACCCCTGATTTTTTTTAGTAACTAGGTTTTTCCTTCATAATTTAGAAGCACAAATGACCATTTACTTTTGTCACAATGGGGCCATGATATATTAAATTTCTACCCAACTATGTAGATTAAAGGTTTTCTTTAAAGGATTACTTTAAATATTGACCACATACATACAACACATTACTCAAGAGTCAAGTAGAAAAATAAGGCCCAAAACAAACTTTATTTATATAGGATCAATAAGGAAATTAACAACTCAAATATTATTAAGCTTTGGGTAGAAGTCCATGATTCACCAAGATTACTTTATGGAGGCAGTATAAAACTACATTTGGTATTTTTCTCAGTTCTCTGGCATTCTTCAAGCTTGCAAGGATTCAGAACACTTTAATGATAGCTTGTTGAACAGCAATAAAATGAGATGTCCTTAGAAGTCAGTCTCTCACAAAAAAGACGTTATATCCAAGTTCTACCAAAGCCCCAGCCAGTAAGGCCCATAAAGGAATGAAGACATAGGATAGATTCATGGTAGTAAACTGTTCCAGTTTAGCACAGAGTGCAAGGCAGAAGGCTAATTTAAGTAACATTGCAATGAGGTACCAGGCTTTTTTTTTAATATTGTGTGATCCATGTCGAGGGTCAAAGCCAGACTTACATCGCCCAGCCATTTTCACAATCAGCATGACAAGAAGGATAGTATCAAATATCCAGACTGGAATAAATATGAGGAACCAGTTCCAAGGTGCCTTCTCATCCAGTTTCAACACCAACATGATCAAGAAGAGTAATGTGAAAAGCCAGGTGAGTAGTACTCTCTGAGCCAAGGACATTCTCATTTAAACAGTTTAAAGAGGCTGCTGCGGAGTCGAAAAAAGGGAAATATGCCCTAAGAGAAGGAAAAAAAGTCAAGATTGTTTTGATACCAGAAAAAAAAATCATTTCTATTCCTGGTTTACAAAGCTGGCCCTTTCCCAATCAGAGATTTCCTAATTTTTAGAACATTCTACCATTCTTCTTTGAATAATCTATAAAACTTGTAGCCATCTTTGACATTATATCCATCATTCCTTATACCTGTGACCAAATGCAATTTTTTGTATATCCACTGGGTGTAAGTTCTATTCAAAATGTCTCAAGAACAGTCAGCTCCTTTTCATTGCTGTCACACAAGTCCAGGTACTTATGATCTTATTCCTGCATCTCAGGGATGTCGTCAAGCTCTGTTTGTACCTTTGCACATATATACATTTTCATTTTCAAAGACTACTAAGAAAAAGCATGCACAAAGTGAAAAAGGAAGAGGTGGTATCAAGTCAAGTGAGGAGAGTTTTAATAAGGAGAGTCCAGTTAATAAAAATTAAGTAGAATTACAATTGTAAAGATGTCATTGGGCTAAATAGTATTGATAACACTGGATTTTCACTTAGTTTAATCTATGGGTCTTGTACTTTTTAAATTTTCTCATTAAAATTCTTTTAAATAACCTTTTTTAGTCTAAAACGTTTCTTTTTAATCTCATTTTTTTGGTTTGTGGTATAGATTTTTTACTACTTGCTATTTAGTAAGATCACTTAATAAACTTTTGATGTTTTGTGATTATTAGATGCTAAATTATTCAAAACTTGGGGCTATTTCTTGTAGCCCTATGCTGTCTTACTGATCTCTATTTCTATTTTGCATTAGTACTGTATGACTGTTACTGCATATGTTCTAATATCTGGGCGGCCTCGTACCTATTTACTATTTTCTTTTTCATATTATTTTCTACTATTTTGCCATTTCATTTTTTTCAGCTAAAACCATTAATTCTTTAAAACTTGGAATTCTGATTGGGAATGCATTAATCTAAAATACTTAAGTATAAGCATTTACTTAATCTTCATATACGGGTTTACACTATGTTTGATACTTACTAAAGTTTTTTATATCAACCTTGTGACCATTTGGAAAAAGGGCAAATTGAATGGGAAATCAGAAGCCAGGTTGCATATAGTTGGGTGAGGAGTTAACAGAAAATAATGAAATGCTAACAGTTGACATTTTATTCCTTTGAAACATTTGGAGAAGAAAAGATGAAAGATAAGAGAAAGGAAAGATCAAGAAGAAATTTTCAGGAAAGTAGGAATCTAAGTATGACTGTAAATGGAAGGAAACAAGCCACTGGGGAGTGATAGACTGGAGAGAGGACACTTCATCGAAACACGAAAAGACCAGAAGGTAATGGGGATGTAACAGAAACATAGATAAGAGTAAAAATACAAGAAGATAAGAAACAAGGAAAAGGTGAAAGAACTGGCTAGATGAATCAAATGCCCTAGACTATCATGTTTAAATAATTGTATTTTAGAACTAATTTTGATTGCTGCATCTCTACTACTTTAAAACAATGTGTAGCTATCATGGTGCAAGAGTATATATCTGGTTTATTTCAACAGTAACCTTTAAGTCTCCTAACTCCTCTCTTTCCCTTACACCCATCTGCTTGCACTCCATTTGTTTACTTAGCTGGCAGATACTTCATTACTGCAGTATGAGAAACAGATGCTTTTGCTCCCAAGAAGGCATTTTTTGTGCTGGCCTCCTTTCCTAGCCAGAAGCTACTGGAGTGGGATGTGGGACTGAATTTGGAAGATATGGAGAGGTGTGTATTGATTAATAACTACAGATGGATTTCATCCTGTAAACTGAATTTGCTCAATCCTAATCTCCAGTCTATCTGGCCATTTTAGTGAACCTTTAAAAAGGTTATGATAAAACACTTGCTTAAACATAACTTTTCTGTCAGCCAGCCATTAGATGAGTCAAGCTGCTTTTTTTCTCATACAGGAGTAGTAATTGGTCATAGGAATGGTAGCTGCACTCGAAACGTACTTTAAGACTGGAGGTGGAAAGGCTGCTAAGAACACAGTCTTGTGACTACAAGTTTTATCATATGGGCTGCAACGAAGTTTTGTATGCACTGGCACATTTTAATGCCCTGAACTGGGAAGCACTCTGTTGATTTTTCAATGATGCTTGAAGGATTGTGGATGCTGGGGTACAAATATGATATACGATCCTGACATTATTTATTAATCTTCATTAATTTAAACTATGGTATTTCCTACTACTACTATTCTTTCTCCTTAAGGGAGAGGGTTGCATGCTCCAAAACAAAAATTTGTTCAACTAAAGTATCTTCCATTTGAGGTGATTATTTCTGGCACCTGGGAGATGGTTAAGTTCATGCGCTTCCTTATCCACTGTTAAAACCTGTGTTGCCTCTAGATGGAAATCTAAAGGGCCCAGCCACAGCTCTAGCGTCTCGGTATCAGCTGTGTCTCCCGACTGCCAGTACACTTCCAGGTGAATTCGCTCCATTCCAAAGACAGTTTTGCTCAATGAGCCCACAACACAGAATTCCTCTTAATAATGAGTCACTTTCGAAAGGTTCCTGCTGCAACGGCCTTGGCCAACTTGACCATCCTTCAAAGGAACATTGTTTTGCTGACAATTTATCTGATTTTAGGGCCTGCTTGTCCCTAGAACTTCCTAACCTATCTTTGCCCTCCGTCTCCAAACGCCAAGGGTCCTCCATCGGCGCCCTACCCTGACTCCCCCTATTCTGCGCTGTGGGCCTGGTAATTTTGGAGTTGAATGCGGGTTTTGCACGATGTGACCCACAATGCACACAGACGCCTAGTGCCAAGCAGGTCTATATGCGTTTGGGCCCGGGAGTTTGAGGGAATGAGAAGCGACGGCACAGCCCACGGAGGCATCCGGAGGCCAGCGCCCGGGCACTGGAGGGGGGAGGGGGGGACGGGGAGAAGGTGTGATGGGTGGGGGGGGGACAGGTTCACTTGTGGGGGATACCGGCCCATCGGAGCCCCAGACTCACCTGGCAGCGCCGCTGGCTGGAGAGAGGGGAGGGGCGCGAAGATCAAGAAATTCCCCAGTTTGGATCCTTGGCCTTTTCCACCCTTTTTTCTCCATTAAATCAAGAACCTATCACATGATAATCAACAAAAAGATCTCAGTTCCGCCTCTCCAAACGACCACGGTGGAGGCTGTCTCTCAAGTCTACCTCAGGACCGCGCCCACATCCGGGGCAGGCTCTCACAGCCCTAGGCCTACCCTATAGGTAGAGAGGACGCCAATCTGAGTCAAAGCCCCTTTCCCTGCGGTAATTGGATCACTTGGCCGTCAGCGCAAACCAACCGACGTTTTCGTACGTTTAAGTTTGTGGAAAACGCCGCAATAAAAGAAGCCACTGGGCCCGCCTCTCTACTGCTACTGGCTAGGAAGAATGTCAGTCTAACCATAGCCCGAAGCGTCCTTGGTCCCATTGGGCACACAGATGCCAATTAGATCGGCCAGCGTTCGGCCCCGCCCAGCCGGGCGCCCCGCCCCTCCGCTCGCTCTTCCAGTCAGCGCGCGGAGACTGCAGGCTCCGGCGCAAAATCCTGCGGGGGAGGAGGTGGGGCGACGGTTCTGGAGGCAGCGCTCCCGCGGGCTGCCTCGTTGTGACTCCTCGGGCTCCCGCGGCGGTGGTGGCGCTCGCCTCGGAGTCTCCCGCGTGCACCCTAGCCGCCTCCTAGCGGCGCGGCGCCCTCTCCTATGGTAAGAGCTGGCATCACCTCCGCGCTCGGGCGGGCGGCGTGGAGGTCGTTGGGTTCTGACAGAATCCGGGAATGAAGCTGGACGAGGGAGGAGGCGGGTGGGATGGAGGTGGGGGGTTCCGGGGACAACGCGTCGCCCTCCTCCGCTGCTGACTTCCTAGGCAGCCGCCGGCACCTGCGCGCCGGGGTCACTTGCTGTCCCCTCCCGTCATTTGGCCGGCAACGGAGGCTTAGCCTCACTCCTCTCGAGCCCGCGCTGTCCTCGAGCCTTGCTCGTTAAGGGCCGAAGCCCGGCGCCGCCTCCCGCCCCTCTGCCCCTTCCCGCGGCCCCTCTCCTTCGCTTCCTTCCCCTGGCGCCTTGTTGGGGGCGCGTCTGGTCCTGGAGGGCATGCGGGGCCACCGGGTGGCCGAGCCCGGGCCGGCGGAGAGAGGCCAACTAGCTGCCCGAGGAGGGGGCAACTCGGCGCGCTGGAAGCCGACTGGTGGGGGTCGCTGCCCTGCACTCTCTGAGCGGGCAACAGTTTAGTTTTGTGATTCCAGCACTGACTGCGGAGCGGGTAGTGAAATCCTTGGCACGGGCCTTAAAGGGATATTTTTTGTCTGGAAACAATACTGCGGTCAATAAGCATGCTTCACCTTTTCTTATTTTTATCTTCCTGATGTTGACAGCCAGTGTTCTGGTATTGTTTCTTAGAGTCATAAGGTTTTCTAAGTGAACACCTCCGTGTAGAATTTAGATTATTCTTTCATTAATCTATCATCCTTTTAATTTTTAGCCTGGCTTTAAAAAGAAAAAAAAAAGGAATTGCTTTATATCAGCATACACTGACTAGGGAAGTACTGAATCTGGAACAATTTGTTAATCTCAGTATCTACATACCAAGTAATTTTAAAATTCGTGGTGAATATATTAAATATTTTTTAATATACTCTTGCTCTCTTCCTTGATGATATATCATGCTTACTTTGAGATTAGTTTGTTATTTGCATTATTCTGATTTTACAGTTTTTGGTTAGCTTTAGCCAACTAGGCATTTTAAGGTTTTTCTTTTTTCCTCTTTGAGACTGGCTATAGACTTAGTATTTGCTCTTGTTTCTAGGGATGATGTATTTTTGAAAACTTTTTTTTCCTCACCAACTGGACTTCTTCATACATTTTTTAAAGTTTTAAGGTGGAGTTCTGAGAATTTGGAGACTATTGCACTTTAGCCTAAAGAGCTGTAAAATAGCATAACACTTTGAAATTGTAACTTTTTGGAATAAGGTTGCTAAGTTTAAGAGAAGAAAACGAGTATCCCCTGTTGTAGTGGCTCAGCCTCTAGATTCTAGAGGAATCTGGAGAATGAGCTGTGCCTGAGACCAGACACAGGTGTTTCCACCTAAATTTACTTGCTGGGGAAATAGCCTGCCTCCCCCACAGGTTAGTTGTCCGCATGCATCAGGTGATATTAAGTTAGGTGGTAGTGAAGTAAGAAATGTCTGTGTTCTAATTTTCAAACTTTCTGGTGGGGAAATGTGATAGCAAATCTAATACACAGTGGGAGAACTCTTGCATAGTCAAACCTCCAAGAGTAAACTTTTTTTTGAATCCAAACTGGCACTAGACAGTTGGCCCTAAAAGTCAAGTAGGCGGCCTGAGCAGTTTTTAAATCATGAATCTTTTTAGCTAGTCCATTTAATACAAAATTGCATAGAATTTGTAGTGAAAAAGCCACTAGACTGAGCCAAAGAAAAATCTGGGGTAGCATGTAATAAAAAAAAAAAGAGGGTGTAAAATTATTTGGATTGCTTCTATAGTACCTCATTTAACCCTTATAATCCCAAAAGATAGGTACTGTGATTACTGCCCTCCCTATTTTATAGACTAGTTAACCAAAACTTAGGTTAACTCATTTGTTCCAGATTTCTCAGCTAATAAGTTGGTGGAGGTGGAATTTACATCTAAGCAATATGATTGCAAAGCCTGTATACTATGGTGTGCTTTACTACCACAGGAAAAATGGCTTCTTAGATTTGGTTGAAGGAGACTCATCAGTGGAAAATAACACTGCAAAATCATAAACTGAATATTCAGTAACACTTTGAGTTCATTGTTTAATAGGCACTGTTGAGTATTGGTGGGGATATGAGGATGGAGTCATCTTTGCTGTCTTTGAGGAACATCCCTTTAGTTGGAGAGACAGCTATTTGATGGAAAGAGAATTCATTTGAAATTCAAATGAATTCCTATTTGGCTTTGTGACCTTAAACATGTTACCAAACCTTTTTCATCTTTAGTTTCCTTATCTGTTAAGTGGACACAATAATACTTCAAAGGGGAGTATTAGTATTAAACTAAATATGTAAAGTACTGGCACATTGGTAAACCGTGAATAAAGAAGAAAGAACAAAGAATTTTAGTAGAGTAGAGAAGGGGTTGCAGGTTCAGTAGGAGCTATCTCTAGAGCCTTAATGGGTGAGTGATAATTTTCATTGATGAGGAAGGCATCAAACAACACAGAACTGGAGGCAGAATCTCAGAATAGGAATATGGATTGTTGAGGGAATAGCAAATAATTGTGGCTTTGTATAGAAAGTATTTGTGAAGGTCAAATTTAAATGGTAATTGTATATAAATATGACTGGGTGATTTTGGTCGAATTTAGAAATTGCATGCTTAGATACTGAAATTATAGGAATATTTCATTAGTTTGTGCATTGTTAAGGTTTTATTTAGTATTTACCTGTTAATACTTATTTTCCGTGGTGTCACTTAAAACTTCATTTCGAAATGTGTTCGGATAAGCAACTATTTCATTATTTCATTGTGATATTTCATTTGGAGCTGTAAAAGACGACTACTACAACCAGAGGCATTTATTTGCACTTAATTTGTAGAATTTATTTTGGGATTATTTAAAAAAGAAGAATCCTAAAATGACTGATTGCCTTCCCTCAATCCCCTTACCTACTCTATAGCTGTGTAGAGTCAAAACTATCCTTTGCATATATGTTGACTGTCTTTTATGAACTGAAACTTGAGACCTGACAGTCGGACAGAATGTTTTAAATTGGGACTGTTCTTTGAAAATCTGTGGAAAAAGTCCCATGTTTATATCTTCCCCTCAGGTTAGCACAAAACCATAAAATTGGATGTATAAATGTGGATCACTTGATAACCAGAATCATATGACTAAGTTGAAAATATTAAATGACATTTAGGAAAACTGCATTTTTAGTTCAACTTGTTAGCTTCATATAAATTGCCAAAATGACACAAAATAATCAAGGTGGGTTTTCAAATAAGTAAAAACTGCTTCCTAGAACAGGTAATTTTAGAAGTCTAGGAAAGAGAATATGTTGGACTTCATTTTGAACAGGAACTGGGGCAGGAAATGGCTGTGGCTGAACCACTACCTGATAATAATCATAGCATGATTAAATTTGACATTTAATGAGAGGAAGTAAAGGGAAAAAAGTGCACTGTCTGCAGCTTTCCAGTTTCAGAAACAGTAGGAGAAGGGCCTATTAAAAGTATCTACAGAAATTCTGAAGTCATGTAATAGGCACTCATACTTGTTGATGAATGAAAGCACCTTAGTCAAACATTCAGTAAAAGGTCTCTTACAGATGGCAAAAAGCTTATGGACATTATATGGCATAAGTTTTGGTGCTCTGCACACCTATGTTCAAGTCTCAATTCTGTAGTCCACCAGTTGTCTAATTTTGGGCTCATTATATAATCTTTCGAGGTTTACTTTTATTTAATCATAAAATGGAGATACCTGTTTTGCAAGATTTTGAAAATTAAATGAGCTAATATATGTGAAACACTTGATACATTGCCTGGCTTTTGAGACTTGCCCCCACAAGAAAGGTTGCTGCAATTGTTCAACTAAGTTAAACAGGTGACTTTTTTCAATTTTCCTTTTTTTTTTTTTTTGTATTTTTGTTTGTTTTTTTAAGGGGGGTGTTTAGGTTTTTATTAATTTTAATAGAGGTACTGGGGATTGAACCCAGGACCTCATGAATGGTAAGCACATGCTCTACCACTGAGCTGTATGTACCCTTCCCTCCCTAAACAGGTATACTTTTTAAGAAATAGAATTCTCAAATAGAGTAAGGAAAGCCAGAAAATGGCAAACAAACAAAACCTTAAAAGGAAGCAATAGGATGTGTAGGTAACAGGCAGAGTTGAATAAAGAATCGAATCATTGCAACCACATACAAAAAAGAAGGGAAAAGATGAGGAGAGAGCTTCACATTCTTAATTTTTTTCCTGAAAAAAGTAGGTCAGACTCATTAAACTAGATAGGCAAATAAATAGGATTTTACTATTTTAAATGACAAAAACGATCACTGAAAGTGGGTATTCTGTACTGTGAATTAAGTGTATAGGGAAAGGGACTTGTTCTGTGAGATCTTTTAACGACTTTACTTATCCCTAAATTTCTTTTAACAGAGAAAAGCCATTGTACAGTTAATTGTACAATTATAGAGAAAGCTTTAATTGCAAGTAATCCTGAGAGATAGAGCAGGTTAATTTAACTATACAGATTTCCTAAGTAGTGATTTGATAAATCATCACATTTCCTATCTACCTATCTACCTTTTGGGCACTGAATGTCTAAATGTACCATAGGGTGAAAAATAAACATACCTTCTTCCAAAATCTGTTACTTCTCTTGTGTCCCCTATTCTAATGAATGGCTCTTCTGGTGTTCAAGCCAAGAATCGTGGAGCATCCTTACTCTTTTACTCTCCATACCTTTCATGTTTGGTCAAGCAGTATATGGTCATTCTACTAGTTATCTTTCTTTCAATCATGTCCTATCTCAACACCCACCCTCAATTAAAAAAAAAATGCTTTTTGCTACTGACTTATTTCATCTCCTCATCATTTCTTCCTGAGATTTTTGTCATTAGTCTCTTTACTTTTAATTTATCCTCATATTAACCAATTCTTCACATAGCTTCTTCCTAAAATGATTTTGCTGAAATACTAACATAACCATATCAAACTTATTTCCTTTGTGCCTGCACATGACAGTTAATAAATGATCTCTCCATGTATGTTAAACTTAAGACAATATTAAGTGACTAGCTTATTTATGCCTGGAATTTTCTTTGTGGGAAAGATTTTAATAATAAATTCAATTTCTTTAATAGACAACAGTTTATTTATTTATTTTTGAGTGAGCATGATCGTTTCTATCTTTCAAGGAATTTGTGAGTTTAATCTAACTTGTTAAATTCATTGCCATAAAATTGTTGAGAATATTCCTTTACTGTCTTTTTACTATCTGTAAAATCAATGTCCCTTCTCTCATTCCTGTTAATTTGTGTATTTTCTCATTTTTTTCCTGTTCAGTCTGACTAAGATGTTTGTCTGTTTCATTGGTATTCTTAAAGAAGCAGCTTTTGGTTTTCTTTGATTTTCTGTTCCCAATTTCAGTGATTTCTGTTTTTTAATTCCATTCTGCTGTTTACTTTGTGTTTTATTTGCTCTTGATTAGTTACAATCTAAAAATGGAAATTTCGTTCATTAATTTATTATCTTCTGATATAAATGTTTAATACTGTAAAATTCCTCTCTAAATAATGTTTTGGCTGCATCTCACAAATGTTGATGTGTCATATTTTCATTTGTACTCAGTTCAGAATTCCCTGCTGAGTTTTACTTTGTGATTTCTTCTTTGAACTTATTCGTTATTTAAAGGTATGTACGCAAGTTTTCCAATGCTTGGGGATTTTTCAGATACTGTTTTCTGATTTACTTTCACTGAGGTCAAAGAACATACATTGCGTGAATAGAGTCATTTTAAATTTATTGAGACTTGTTTTATGGCCCATAATATGTATCTGTTTTGTAAATGATTTATATGCACCTGAAAAGAATGTTGTGTGGAGTGTTCTTTAAATGTCAGTGAGATAAAGTTGATTGATAGAATTGTTCAAGTCTTTTCTATCCTTACAGATTTTATGTCTATGTGTACTAACAATTTTTGAGAGAAGTGTGTTGAAATCTCTGACTATAGTTTTGGACCTGCCAATTTCTCCTTACAGTCTATCAGTATGGCTTCATATATTTTAAAGTTCTGTTACTAGATACATGCATATTTAGGTTTGTTCTGATCTCTCGATGGTTGGATCTCTTTGTCTTTGTGAAATGGCCTTCTGGTAATACACTTTGCTATGAAATCTACTTTGTCGGTATTGCCACTCCAGCTTTCTTTTCATTAGTGTTAGCATGGTATGTCTTTTTCCATTTTTAAACTTTTTACCTATTTGTTTGTTTGAATTGGATTTCAGTAGATAGCATATAGTTGGGTCTTGCCTTTTTAAAATCCAGTCTCTTAATCTCTGCCTTTTAATTTAGACCATTTGCACTTAATGTGATGATTGATTTTGTTGTGTTTAAATCTTCCATCTTTCAATTTCTTTTTTTGTCCCATCTGTTCTTTGTTCGTTTTTCTTTTTTTGTATTATTTGACTGTTTTTTTGTGACTCTGTCTCCTTTATTGGCTTATTTATTATCTATAGCTCTTTTTAAAATTTCCTTGTTTGTCGTGGTTATAAACATCTTTAGCTTATCACATCTACTTTTGAGTAAAACATCACTTCTCCTATCATATAAGAACCTTATAACAGTATATTTCCATTTTCCCTTCTCGTCCTTTGTGCTATTGTCGTACATTTTAGTTCTACATATGTTAAAGATCCCACAATGTATATTTAGTTTTTTTAGCTTTAAATAGTCAGTTATCTTTTAAAGGAATTTAAAAATAAGTTTTAGTGAAAGGGCTCTTAAATTTACTCACATGTTTACCATTATCAAGGCTTTTTATTCCTTTGGAGTTATTTTTCCATCTAGTATCATTTTCCTTCTTCCTGAAGGACGACTTCTGGTATTTATTGTAATGCTGAACTACTGCTGATGAATTTTTTCTGCTTTTGTATGTTTGGAAAAAATCTATTTTTGACTTTAGTTTTGAAATATATTTTTGTTGGGTATAGAATTCTAAATTGACAGTTCTTTTTTTCTTTCAGAACTTTTATGATACTGTTCAACTGTCTTGTGCATTTTTTCAACATGAAATCTACTGTTATCCTTATTTCTTTATACTGAAAGTCTTTATTTCCTCTGGGTGCTTTTAAGATGATTTCTTTACCATCAGTTTTAAGCATTTTAATTATGATGTACTTTGGTGTAATTTTCTGTTACTTTTATGTGGAATTCATTGAGTTTCTTGGTTTATAGATTTATCATTTTCATCAAATTTAGAAAAAAATTTGTTCATTGTTTCTTCAGATAGTTTTTCTATGTTTCTTCACCCTTCTCATTCTGGTACTCCAGTTACACTTAAATTTGGCCACTTGATATTGTCCTACAGCTATCCGATTCTGTTTACTTTTTTAAATCTTTTTTTCCACTTCTTGTTTTAATATGAATAATGTCTCTTTCTCTGTCCTCAAGATTACTAACCTTTTCTTCTTTTTAGTTTCTGATCTGCTGTTAATTCATCCAGTATATTTTTCTTGTTAGACATTTTATTTTTCATCTCTAGAAGTTTGATTTGAGTCTTATCTATATCTTACATGTCTCTCTTTTACATACTCATGCTTTCTTCTACTTTCTTGAGTACAGTTGACTCTTGAATAGTGTGGGGTTTAGAGGCACTGACCATCAACATAGTCAAAAATCTGTGTATAACTTTATAATCAACCCTCTGTATCCACAGTTCTGCACCTGCGAATTCAACCAATCACAGATCATGTAATACTGTAGTATATTTTTATTGAGAAAAAAACTGTGTAAGTGGTACTGCGCAGTTCAAACTTGTATCGTTCAAGGGTCAACTGTATATATGGAGCTTCTACTTACTGAGTTTTTTAAAATTGTGGTAAAAAAAATACATAACATAAAATTTACCATCTTAATCATTTCAAAGTATTCAGTTCAGTAGTATTAAGTACATTAACATTGTTGTGAAACAGCTCTCCAGAACTTTTTCATCTTGCAAATCTGAAATTCTGTACCTATTAAACAACAACTGCTCTTTACTCCTTCCATACCCAGGCAGTCATTCTTCCGCTTTCTGTCTCTATGAATTTGGCTATGCTAGGTACCTCATATAAATGGAATAATAAAGCATTGGTCTTTTTGTGACTGGCTTATTTCACTTAGTGTAATGTCCTCAAGATTCATCCATGTTGTAGTGTGTGACAGGATTTTCTTCAAGGCTGAATAATACTCTATTATGTATTCTTAATCATTCATCCATTGGAGGATATTTGGGTTGCGTTCATCTCTTGGCTATTGTGAGTAGTGCTTCTGTGAACATGGGTATGCAAATATCTCTTCAAGTCTGTGCTTTCACTTCTTTTGGCTATACACCCAGAAATGAGATTGCTGGATCATATGGTATTTCTATTTTTAATTTTTTGAGGAATCTCCATATTCTTTTCCATAGTGATTGTGCCATTTCACCATTGCACCAGCAGTGCACAAAGGTTCCAATTTTTCCACATCATTGTCAACACTTGTAATTGTCTATTTTGTTGATAGTAGCCATCCTAATGGGTATAAAGTGATATATCATTATGGCTTTAATTTGCATTTCCCTGGTGATTAGTCATGTTGAGCATCTTTTCATATGCTTGCTGATTATTTGTATATGATCTTTGGAGAAATGTTTTTTCATGTCTTTTGTCCATATTTTAATTGAGGTACTTAATGTTGCATTGTTAAATTCTATTGTTAAATTGTAAGAGTTCCTTATATATTCTGAATATTAACCTCATAACAGATATATAGTTTGCACATATTTTCTCCCATTCCATAGGTTGCCTTTTCACTTTATTGATTGTATCCACTGATGCATAAAAGTTTTTAAGTTTGATATAGTCTCATTTGTGTATTTTTGCTTTTGTTGCGTGTGCGGTAGGTATCATTGCCAAAGAAATCATTGCTATGAAGTTCAATGTCATGAAATTTTCCTCCTAAATTTTCTCCTAGTAGTTTTATAGTTTTAGATCTTACTTTTTAGGTCTTTAATCAACTTTGAGTTAATTCTTGTATATGGTGTAAGATAAGGGTTCACCTTCATTTTTTTGCATGCAATATCTAGTTTTCCCAGCACAAGTTCTTGAAGAGTCTGTCCTTTGCCCCGTTGAGTGGTCTTAGCATTCTTGTCAAAGATCATTTGACTGTATATGCAGGGGTTTATTTCTGGACTCTTGTTCCATTGGTCTGTTTGTCTCTCTTTATGCCAGTACTACACTGTTTTGATTAACATAGCTTTGTAATATATTTTGAAATCAGAAAGTGTAACTCCTCTAATCTGTTTTTCTTTTTAAAAATTATTTTGGCTATTTCAGGCCCCTCAGGATCCCATGTGAATTTCAGGATGGATGTTTCTTTTTCTGCAAAAAATGCCATTGGAATTTTGATAAAGAGTGCATTGGATCTGTAGATTGGTTTGAGTATGGACATCTTAATAATATTACATTTTCCAATGTATGAAATGGATTTATTTCCATTTGTGTATGTATGTATAATGTTTTGTATATACTAGCTGTTTTAATCCTATCACTTTTGTCATTTCTGGGCCCATTTCTTGTATCTGATTTTTCTCCTCATTATGGATCACATTTTCCTTTCTCTTTTGGAGGCCTGCTAATTTTTGTTTGGATGCCAGACACTGTGAACTTTATTGTTTGGAGCTCACTTTTCTTTACATTCTTCTGAATATTTGGGGCTTTGTTTTGGGACACTGTTTGGAACACAGGTAAGTTAGAAACAATCTTCCAAGTCATGCTTTTTAAGCTTTGTTAGGTGAGATCTCAGCATCCTTTAGTACAAGGCTAATTTAACCTTCATCCTGGGGCTATCCTTCTGAATATTCTATCTGTTACCCATTACTGCAGAATTTCTCTACTCTGGCTATGAACTCTTAACGTCCCTGTGTGAACTTTGGTAATTGTTATGTCTGGCTCTTTTCTGGTGGTTGTATCCCTGGCTTCAGGTAGTTTCTCTACATACACGTGTTGATCAGTACTCAACTGAAGGCCTAGGGGAGTCCTCTGCAAAGCTCCAGAGCGCTCTTTGTACTGCTTTCTCTTCTCTAGTATTTTGTCCTGTGAACTCCAGTTGCCTTCATGTCCTTGAACACTCAAATCTGTCTTGTCAGCTTGGGAAGTCTGTCAGTCAGGCTCAGGTTTTCTCCTCCTAGCACTGTGTCCTGGAAACTCTACAGGCGGTACACTTGGGAAATCACAGGGCTCACTTTTTTGTTTCCTCTTTCAGAGATTACTGTCTTGCACTGTCTGTTGTCTAGTGTCTAAAAGTATTTCACACATTTTGTCCATTTTTTCGGTTTTAAAGGTGGGAGGATCAATCTAGTCCCTGACATTCCTCATGGCTGGAAGTAGAAACCTCTGTATATTAAGCTTTAAAATAATACTTTAAATGTAAAATACATAAAGTACCATTTTTAGTATTGTTTTAAGTTCCACAATTTTAGAATGTACTATCTTTGCATGGCAAGAACAAAAGTATACCATATGTTTTGACTGGATAAATGTGTTTATATTCAGCTTTCTCAGCATTCCTGTTTCACTTGAAACAAATGTAGGAATGTTGATGAATTAAAAAGTGAGCAACTAATTGCATTTTCTTCTTCTTTTTTTTTAACATTTTTTTTTATTGAGTTATAGTCATTCTACAATGTTGTGTCAAACATTTTCTTCTTTTATAAACCCAGTTCTCATTGTCAAAAAATGAGTGTGGAAAACATGATTAGATTAATACTAGGGTAAATTAATGAGAAGTGTTCATTTTTCTAACAATGTAATAATTCAGATTTTATCATCATTGGAAAGTATTTGCAACAAAGACTAAAAATACTGCTATGATCCAAAGATCTTTTATATTTTGAGCAGTCAGTGTAACTTAGAAATAATATGTGTTAAGGAGTGTTAAAAAAAATCTCTGTACAGGAAATGGGTTTAAGATGTTAGAAGAGTATGTCTAAAAAATCTGTCTCCTCATTGATCATAGGCAATTGAAATGGCCTTTGTCTTTTGATGGAGGTGAATTACGTAAATTGGTAAAATTAAAACACAGGTCAGTTTCCTTGTGTCTATCTGGTACTTCTCTTCCACTGCAACCACACTAATGAGAAGATAAACTTAATACACATAAAGCCTGCCTTTTATAATTAAGTTGATAGTGTATGTATAGAAAATTAATATGAGAAAGGAGGTATTTTAAAACTGAGTTAAAGCTTATTATCGTTATTTTCTTTTTTTTATTGACATAATCTCACACTTTAAAGAAAAATTGCAGGAATAGTATGAAGAATTCCTGTGTACTGTTCACTGAGATTAATCAGATATTAACATTTTTCTACATTTGCTTTATCTTTATTTTTATCTTTATATACAGATACATATATAATACTTTTCCCTGACTCATTTGAGTCTTTATACTCCTTCACTTTTATGTACCTGTGTTTTATTTCCTAAAAACAAGGTCATTCTCCTACATAAACACAGTACAATGATCAAAAATCAGGAAATTAACATTGATGCAATACTATTATCTTATCTACAGATATTATTCACATTTCACCAAATGTTGCAAAACTGTCCATTATAGTGCAAGAAAACCTAGGATCACATGCTCCATTTAGTTGTCATGTCTCTTTAATTTCCTTTAACCTGAAACAGTTCTATAGCCTACATTTATATTTTATGATGATTAACTTTTAAGTGTTGAGGCCAGTTATGTTGTTGAACGTCCTTCAATTTTAGTTTGGTTGGTTTTTTCTCAGGTTACTGTTAGGAGTACCACAGACATAATTTTGCATTCTTTCTAGCACATTATATCAAGAAGTAAATGCTGCAATTTTTCCTATTAATAATGATAACTTTGATCATTTAGTGAAAGTGGTTTTTCCAATTTTATCCACAGTTAAGCCATTATTTTACTCTTTGTAACTAATAAGTACCTTGTGGAGTGATACTTTAATTATATGAATATCCTGGTACTCTCAGACTTACACATTAGCTTTAATATCTATTGATGATTCTTGCAGAAATCAATTATCGAGATAGTTGCTTAAAGTTCTCATCACAAGGGAAAAAACTCTTAATTTTGTGAAGTGATGGATATTAGCAAAATTTTTGTTATATATATGTAGATCAAATCATTATGTTATACTGCTTAAACTTATGCAGTATTATTTGTCAATTATATCTTAATAAAATTGAGGGAAAAAAGAGTTGCCAAGTAGTGATTTTTTTTTTACTTTTCACTAATTTCTTCTGTTTATTAGCTGGCTTCCTACTATAAAGAAGGCGCCCCTCTCATTTATTTATCCATATCAGTATAGACTGATTTTTTTTCATAAACAACAAACATTTCTCACAGTTCTGGAGGTTTGTTTGATTCTTATTTTATTCTTTTGGTAATGTCCCTATAACTCTTTGAGCACTTTCTTAATTTCCGACCCAACAAGATGTTCCAGGATCACCTTGTACTTATTCTGTGCCAGCCCTGGAATCGGACATTTCTCTAAGGAACCTTGCTTTCTTTTACTGTAGAGGGCTATTTAGACATTTGGTTGCTAGGTGTGCCTACTGCTGCTGAGGAATCATTGCTACTAGGCCATCTCATTGGACATAGCTGAGTGCATTGTATATATATGAGTGTGGATGTGTGTAAATACCTTTATTTTTAGAAAGGATTATTGAGTTAACCATTGTCATGGCTGCTAAAAATAAAAAAAGGTGAATATATTCTTAGGCTGCATGACCAAGTGATTATGGCCCTATTAATAGAATTTATGAGTCCACTGTGTTTTGCATTCTTCAGACAGATTATTTGTTGACCAAGTAGATTCCATGGAATTATGTAGATATTACCTGGTGGGGAAGATGATCTGGATAGTGAGGAGTCTGAAGGCAAATTATATGAAGAACAATTTGAAGGAGCTAGGAATATTTAATTTGGCAAAAGAAAAGATTAACAATAGCATATACTTATTTTATTTGAAGGCAGAAGGTGTGGTAAATTTATTCTGTGCAGATTTTGAGTATATAATTATTACAGGTGATTGGAATTTAAGAGAGACATAAATTTATCTCTACATAAGGAAAATTTTGAGGCAAGCTTTCTTCTAATGGAGTAAGCTGCCTTGAAAACCTCAAACTCAGTTATTACCTCTCTTTAGTCAGAGGAGAAATTTGCCCATTTTTATGTAATTTACGCCGTGAGAAGTTAGAATTACTTGAAATATGTCTTAAGTATGCTGTATTTAGTGGCTTAGTTAATTGTATGTCTCATGAGATGCATCATGAGGAAAGGATTCTGTTCTAAATAAGTGTAAGAAATAGTGTGTACATAGTCTCCTCTTGGATATTTATAATGCACAGCAACATAGTACAAGCTCTGATAAGTCCTCAAGTAAGAAGACTTGTTTGACTTTTTCTAATCTAGTGGATTTAGGGGACAGGTTAGACTACAGATGTAATCTACGTATATAGTAGTCATTGTAGACAGATGGTATTTAAAACAAGATATTTTGACATGATTACCAAGGGACTGAGTGAAGGCAGAGAAGCTGTCCCAGGACCAAGCTCAGGGAGAAGAGGAGAGCCAGCAAGGAAACAGGAGTAGCCACAAAGTTAGGAGCAAACCCAAGAGAGTGGTTTCCTAGAAGCTAAGTGAATAGTGTTCCAAGAGGAGGGCGCATAATCAACTGCTGATAAGATGAGCAATTGAGACCTGATCATTGGATTTAGCAACCTGAAGTCATTGGTGTCCTTAAAGACAGCTTTCAGTGGAGTGTGTGGAATAAAGGCATGATTGGATTGAAGGGAAGAAGTCGAGAAATTGGAGGAGATAGGAAAATTTTGCTGTGAAGGGGAGAAGAGAAATGGAATAGTTGCATTTCTTAAGCACATATTGTGTGTATTACAGAGTCATTCCTTGGTACCCACAGGGATTGGTTCCAGGACCCCCCACTGTGGGTACCAAAATCTGTAGATAAAGTCTCTGATATAAAATGGCATACATAGTACTGTGTAGTTGAAGAGATTAGGCAATAATGAAAAGAATGAACTGTACATAGTTGAGCTGATAATCCTGGTTAAATAATAGTTATACTATGTTTAGAAAGTACTTTCCTCTGTGATACAGATTTGAATGGGCTAGAAATTGAAATATTGGTTTCCTGACTTATAGAAAATTCCCTTAGAAGAATGTTTAAGTATAGGGGCTGTTAAATTGTGCTGCATTACTGAATTTCCTGGCAGTTTAGGCCAGTTGGCTTGGTAGTTAGTAGTAATATGAAGCAAGGTCCCCAAACTTTGTTTTTATTAACTCTGATGACCTGGATGTATTAATAATGATATTACATGAAATATATTTGTTGACCAATCATATGTTTATCATTTTAAAAATGACTCAATTTTCAAGAATAGTTCACTAAGAAGTTACCTGGTATATTTAAAGCCATACATCCTAATTTTAAATTAGCCACTATAACTGTGGGAGAAGAAAACCCAGGAACACAATTTGGTTCTTATTTCTAATTCAGCATTAACCCTCTATCTACCAACTTAGAACTAATTCTAATCCCATTCCTTATATGTATATGCTTTTGCTGTAGTTTCACTTATGTATTGGAAGAGAGTAAAGTTGTTAGATGCCTGTGTTTAGTCTACCATTTATTTTCCTGGTAGTTTGAAATATTTAAATCTTAAATTACTCTTTAAGAATTTAAGTCACTTGAACACCATGGCTTATATGTTCTTGCAGTTTAATTTCCTGTGACCATCTGGGCCTAGAAGAATCCAAAGTAACTTGTCAAATAGGTCAGAGCAAGGAGAAGGTTACTTTAAATAGTGGATGTATCACCAGGACTAGGAGGCAAGCATGAAAGTATCCTTGGTAACCTACATGGCAAGGTTGTGGGATGTGTATATGGATGGCAGATTGCAGAGGGCAGGTAAGAGGTCATGTGTGGAAGAAGGTAGAGATGATGAATGCTACTGATTATAAAAGCAATAAATCTGTGATCAGGTTGTAAAAGAAGGGCCTTTTGTATTATCTGATTAAACCCTTTTCTTAGGCAATAGGAAATCATTAGAGATTTTTAAAAAGGAGAGAAACATGATGAGGTCAGTATTTTAGAAAGATAAATGGTGAAAGTGAAGAAATAATGAGAGACTGTTAGAGTAGCCCTGGGAATAGATGATACGGGCTTGCACCAGATCTGTGGTAATGGGGCCAGGTAGGGGTTATATGAGAGTTGTTTTGGCAGTGTGACAAATAGACTATATTAATTAATTCCTTCATATTTATTGAGTGGTTCCTATGTACCAGGTATAGAATTGATGGTGATGGGAAAGAGAAGGATGCAAGAAAGATTCTAGTTTTCCTTGCTTGAGTAGCAAATTGAGTAGTCTTAGAAGAGTAGATTTGAGGAGGACAGATGAATTTTAGTTTTATTTTCCTTGGAGGTAGTTGTAACAGGTTCACAGAAGATCTTAAACTTGGTCCTGTATTTTCAATTTAGTATCCTGCATTTATAAAAGGAATTGAAACTCAGTGTCTTCTCTTTACTTCCTTTTGTTAGAAATAACAGAAGTAAAAGTGCAGCTGTTGTTAGTTTAGAATCCTATCTTAGAATATTTAAATTTTGCTTTTCAGTTGAGTCAGTAATTTAAAAGATTATCATTAGAACTTAAAAAATAAATGTTAAAAAAGTAACTTTAGGGATTTACAAGTAAAAATGAAGTAGAATCACAGAATTTTCCTTCACTGAAACCCAGTGAAAGAAAGAAAAAGTGGGTATGGGGGAGGAGAGGGCAAAAAATGGAATAGAAGTGGACAAAAAAGAAGTATGTGCAACCTAATGCCAACTACTTTAAAAAACTGAAGCCAAGGAAAGAATGGAAGATACTGGGTGTGTATGTCAAGGCTTATAATTCCAGCCCCATATCTCAGAAGCCAGACTAAGGAAAGATGAGGCCTGTAGTACATGAAGTATTCTCACTAATGCTCTTCATGGAAGCAGATCTAAGAGATGAGTAGGGAACAAAAAGTGAAGGAAAAAATCCTTGAGAAGACCCTACATACTAATACTGTGCCCCACACAGTCAGGGAGCATTGCAATTTTGAAATGTAGTCTGATTAGGGGCAAGAGCCAAAGCCCATGAAGGTAGGATAGCCCTTTGACTTGGGGAATGGATCCTGGTGCAGGACACTTAATGACATTTCAGCAGTGGCTGTACTAAGTTCGAATTTAGCTCTTGCTCCAGTTCCTGCATCTTTAGGTTGTAGAAAAATAGATTAAAAGCAGTATCCAGTTGTCAAACTGAAGTTTGTGTTTGTGTGTATGCTTGCATATGTGTGCACAGAAATAATGGTCCCAGCTTGGGTAAGAAGGGTGTTGAGGTTGTTGAGGAGAACCTACTGGTTATCAGAATAAGTAGGAAATCAGGATAGCACTCCCCATGTTAAACATGATCAAGATTTTTGAAAAAATGACATGGCAACTCTACAAATATGCTACAGGAAAGAAATGAATGAAAAGACTGTAAGACTATCCTACCTGAGAATAACTTGTATCCCTGGAATAGACTCCAACAAGTGAAATAGAAAAAGATTTCAGAAATATAATACTAAAATTTATGTAATAAGTACATTTGAAGGTTGAAAGGCACTAAACACCAAGAAAAAATTTGTGAAATTATTAAAATTGACTATACCCTGATTCGTTACTAACTTCAGAAATAAGGAGAGAATTATTTTGGCATCTTGGCCAAAAAGAAAACCTGACCGATATAAGGGTGGAAATCTAGCTGACTGCAAACTTCTCAGTTACATATGATTTCAAAATTCCAGTGGAACAATGTTTATAAACTTTTGATGGCAAAAAAAGTGAACCAGAAGTATTATATACTGCAGTATCAGATTTGATTTCGCTGCTAATAACAGTGGCTGAAACTATAAGGATTTATAATCTTGGATACAAGAAGTATGGAGGTGTAGGCAGTCCAGAACTGGCTTCACTAGGCAACCCAGGTTCCTTCCTGTCTATGAATACACCTGGCTTCTGGTCTTAAGGTCATTGTCCATAGTGAATGCTGGAGCTTTGGCCATTAAAACAGCATTCCAGGGAGCAGGAATGGGAAGAGGGGAAAGAACAAAGGGCTTTCTCCATCTGAGTCTGATTCTTTTAAGGGGCCTAATTTGGAAGTTCCAGCTGACACTTCTGTTTGTATCTGGACCAGAACATAGCCACAGCCACACATAGATTAGGAAAGGCATTACTTTGGGCAACATTGTGCCCTGCAATCTCTGGTGATTTTTTTTTTTTTTTTTTTTTTTACACAGGTCCTCTTCTTTATCAACCATTTCTTCTCATTTCACCTTGATTTCTGTCTCCTCTACTCCATTTAAATTGCTCCTCTCAACGTCATTTCTAACCCCTGTTTGTTGAATCCGGTGATCTCTTAGCTGCCTATCAGTCCTTTGTAAAAAGACTCTCCTTTCTTGGATTCTATGACATCAAACTCACCTCCTTTCTTTCTATTCATTTTCTGTTCTTGGCCTCCCTTATTTCATTTCCCTGAGAAGTAGTAGACTTGGGGCTGAACCATTTTTTTTTTCTAATTATACTCTTCTTAGTTGATATGTCAGTCACATAATTTTATTAAAGTCATCTATGAAAGGCACAGATGTTAAGTATACTTTAGTTTTCACAAATGAATATACCTAGGTAACTCACGTCTGATTTTAAATATTTACTATGAGTTCATGGCTTCCAAACTCATATCTCCATCCCTCATCTTTTTCTTGAGCTTCAGACTCATATGTCTAACTACATGCCTTCTTTATGTCTAGTAGGTATTGTTCCTTAACAGATCTAAAACTAATTTTTTGTATTTACTCTCATAAACCATTTTTTAAATGTAGATCCATCTAGAAAATGGTTCCAATCCAAAACCTAGACTCCTCTTCTCAATCTCTCCCCCAGCCTGCCCCATCCTAGTCCATTCCCAGATCTGGCTGATTTTACCTACAAATAAAACTCAGAACTGCCCACTTACTGCCGTATCTGCTACTTGCACCTGACCCCAATATGTTGTCATCTTGTATATGGGACTAAGACTTTCTTAACTAGCCTAACTGCT
The DNA here is from genome assembly GCF_036321535.1 of Camelus dromedarius. Classification (NCBI taxonomy): domain Eukaryota; kingdom Metazoa; phylum Chordata; class Mammalia; order Artiodactyla; family Camelidae; genus Camelus; species Camelus dromedarius. Next base: position 73,979,437 of record NC_087442.1, on the reverse strand, counting down.
TCTGCTCTGAACTCTTCAGTCCCAGTCCTTTCTCTGTGCAGCTCTCAGAGTGCTCTTTGCAAATTAGATCATCACTGCTTGTATGGAATCACTTCATTGCCTTCCTGTCTTTATAATAAAATTATTTGCTCTGGTGCCTCTGACCCTGTAGCTCCTACCTCCCTTTCATACTTCATCTTGAACCACTGTCATCTGTATCCATTACACTTGTGTCACACTGGCTTCCTTTCTGTTACTTAAAAATTCTAAATTATTTCCCATCTTAAACTCTCTGTTTGCTGTTACCTCTGCTCAAGATGTCCTCCCTCAGTTTTTAGCCTAGCTGGCTGTTCTCATACTTCAGATCTCAATTCACATGTCTACTCAAAGAGGACTTCTTTGGCCATCTTTTCCAAAAGTATCCCACTCTATCCAATTATATCCCCTTGTTTAATTCCTTCATAGCAACACAAAATTATCTTATTTGTTGTTCATTTTCAATCTTCTCTCGACATTGTAAGTTTCATCAGGACGGAGACCTTGTTTCTTGTTCACTGTTACATCCTCAGTGCCTACAACAGTGCAATAGTAAGTGCTGAGTAAATAAATATTTTATTAAATGATCAGATACTAGCTGAACCATCTCTAAAATAATATTTTTCAAATTTTATTTGTAGTATTTTTGCTGAGGTATAGTTAGCAGTTTTGAGTCTCTAAATTCATTTTGAAGATCTGTTAAATCTTTAAACCATTTGAATATCATTTTGTGTATTATTACTTTAATATAGAGTACGTGAAACACTTATTTAGTTAATGTTTTTACTTGAGGCCACTAATAACATATCCATATATGAGTGAGGTCTGAATGATTGATAGTAAAAATTTCTTGTGAGTAAATGAGAAATTTAAACCATTTAGGTCATATTTCATTATTGATTTTTTCCAAGTGGCACAACAGTCAAAACAAGAAGCACTCACCCAGTACACTATCAATTAAGTATTTAAAGGATCTTTTGTATTAAAAAAAAACCCCAAATGAAAGCTACTAGTAGAGATTTTGTTCACACGGGCTAGTTAAGTATGTGCGAAAATTAAAAAATTTGCTTTAAAGGACGTACTGAGTGAGTTTGTTGTACACATCAGGAAGTTCCACAGAGGGTTTTGTGGGTATTAAGATTACAACTCTTGGGATTCTCTTAGATTACGTAACAGTACAACATGTTTCTGTCAATACAGATTTAAAGGGAAGTTACTTGCCTATAATTTTTCTTAAAGTAGGTGTTATCCTCTAGCCCAAAATACACAGACTATTTGTATTAACAATTTATAGGTCATATTATTAGAGAATAGCATCTCTGACACTAGTAGGTTTCCTTCTGTCAATACCGCACTCCCTGTACCAGAATTTCACTTGTTTCCTAACTTCGGTATCAGTATGAAAAAATTTGATTTGAATCTTAGCGTTTATTACCTTTTCAAAGTTATATTTAACTTCAGCGTTTAAGAATAGAGAGACTAGACTTGGCAGGTTTGACGTTTACTCCATTTCAGTGTACTTTAGGGGTCTGCAAATTGTTGTATATTGATTCATTGAGTGATATGTGAATAAATAAACCAGCCGTGTTAATTATACTTCACAATATTTTTGTACCTTTTACTATTAGGAAAGTATGTTTTTGTGTTTATTTGCACGTTGGGGTAGTGCAGGAGTTGGACAGCTAGAATTTTAAATTCTAGCTTGCCAGCTGAAAATTGTCGCTCACCATCTGGCACTACAAAAATGAAGTCACTAGCCACTGCAGTCACTGACCTTCAACACACCCTGAAAGGAGTTCAGGGTGGAGATCAGGAATGAGGCACTCTGTGTTCTCAGAAAAACTGGCAGTACAGGCCTTCAGATAGTTAGATATTTTCCGAAGATTTTATGAGCTCAGTTTCTCGTATCTTCTCATATCTAGAAAAGCACTAAAATCACTGACGGAGACATCTGCTCCTTGTGACTAGCCTCAACCTTCTTGTGACTTGAAACAACTTTCTGCCAAAATGTGTACTTCACTGTAATCACATGTATACTGACCACCCCTCCTCCCTCTTCTGAACAGTTCCTCAGAGCTCTCTGAAAGACTGTCTTCTGGGCTATAGTCCTCATTTTGCCCCAATAAAACTTAAGTCATTACTCTAACATGGTACATTTTTCCTTCAGTTGACAGGCCCTTAAATTCATTCATCTGTGATGGTGCTTTGGTTGGCAGCTGTTTAATTTGGCTTGTAAACATTTGTGTTTCATATATACAAAAAGCTATACGAGAGTTCAGAGATAATAAAGACATTGGACTGCTCTCAAAGAACTTATGGAGTAGGGGCACATACAGACAAGTATTTAAAGGTCTGCAAAACAGAACATACTAAGTGTAATGGGAATGCAGAACAGGGCGAGAAATATTTAATGGAAAAATTAGGAAGAAACTTACAGAGAAACTGAAATTTAGGAGGCTTTCTTGAAATCTTCCTTGTTTTGGAAAGAAAAGTTAATTTTGGCATTAAGGTAGAAAACTGTAGGAAGTGGAATGATTGAAACAGATGTATGAGAGGCTGGTGAGCAATAGTGTTGGGTAAGTAGGTGACTGTGAGATTTTAAAGGGTTTAAATACAATTCTAAGTGCGGTGAGAAATGTGGCACAGGTTGTTGAATAGCATAATGATGAGATCAGGGCCAGAGGAGATTTACATAAACTACCTTTTAAAAATAACATTTTCCATCTTGTCTAACAGTTTCTACTATGTTAAATTCCATATATATCACTGATTTAACTAATGTTAATGTTTCTGGGTGTGTTAGTAAAGCAATTCAGAGGAACTGCTATACATTATTGGAATTGTTACTTGTTTAATCTTTACTGAGTTTGGACTATTTGGCTAAGATGGCAGTGGTGAGAAACTAAGGCCCAGAGAACTCAGTAACTAATTCAGAAGCATGGAGCTCTTAGTGTCAGAACTTGGATCTAGAACCCAATTCTTCTGATGCTTAGTCATTGCTTTTTCTGTGCTGTACTTCCTCTTCCGCATGTTATAATGTGCTGGGTACTTAGCGAGGCACAAAGGAAGAAAGATGCCTCTTTTTTCCTTAAGAGTGTTTACATATGAATCAATGACATGTGTGGCTATACTGCTTTGTATTTTTATTTAAATACCAGATTTATTAGTACAAGTCAATGCTGGAAGAGACATCAAGCTTCAAAATATTTTAGTCCAAATGAACACTTAGAGGAAACTTCATTTTAGAGGAAGTAGGGTCTGAACTGATCTAGAAGGATGGATGAGCGGAGAAAAGGAATGGGAATTACAGCACAAGCAAAGTGTCTGACAGAGGTGGGCATAAATTATTTTCTGAGCCTAGAAAGAGTCATGCTGGAACAGGGAAATCTGTTTCATGAAAATCAAAGAAGTACGTTGTAACATTATATAGTATTTGATACTTTTTTTTCCTAACTTAGGGAGTGGTTAAAACCTTGATGATTTCTTTGGCTCTATCTGTACAAAGAATATCTGCTGGTCATTACTGTATTTGATAGTAAGATTCTATAACAGCAGACTTAACATACTATCTCTTTGTGTCATCTTTTCCCTCCATCCTGGTTTTTGGCATCATAAATTCAGTTTGTGTAGACCTTGACATAGTAAAGAATAATTTCAGATGTTTTGACTAGGTATGATGATTAAAGCAGCATCAAGGAGAGAATGAGCTGAGAGTAACTGCTTATGGCAATATTTAAATGTTATGCCTGCAGTTAGCTGTGTGTTTTCAGAATTGTATTATTTTCATATTTTAATACCATCTTTCTATCAACTCATTCGATCAAAAAAGATTAAGATCTTCTGTTTAAGGTACTCAATAAGCTTAATATTCTACTTTTTCCTGTAAATTAACTTTAGTGTCATAATCTAGTATTAAAAGTTACTTAACATGAACTATCATGGTAATAGAGGTTATGAACCTGTATTCCTCAACTGTCAGAATCAAAGAAGCTGGAAAAGCTTTAGAAATAATCTTTATTATTCATGAAATCATTTGTTGATTTATTATTTCTTGTTTATTATGTTCATGTGTCTTTGAGAATACTTTGTCACGTGTCTGATTCAGAAATCCATCTTAGCATGTTGTAAAACCTGTTTTAAAAATAGATATGAGCCACTCAGTGTCACTGAAATGAAAGGTAGTTGACACAATGGAAAAACTGTTAAATGAATTTATAGAGCAGAACTTACCATTACCTGAAGAAAGGTTGTTTCTTTTTTAAACGAAATTAATTGAAGTTGTATTTATGTAGATCCAAATGAATATAATTAAAATATTTAGAATATTTTATATGCCTACTTTACTGTTACAGCTGATCTTTGAAATTTATTTCTAAGTGTACCTTGGTGTAAACCAAAGTATATAAAAAAGGCTTTCAGATCATTTTATTTGAACCAGGTAATGTTTTTCTCACTTCCATTAAAGCCTTTTCTTAAAAAAAAAATTGCTATTTATATGTGACCATATAAATGTTTCCCAGATATATTAACTATCTCATATATTTAATAGATAAGGTGAATAAAAAAATCCTTTCACACTCTGCATATGAAATGCATATTATCTACAGCCCTGTGGGATTAGGGAGGAAGATCTTTATTTTGGTAGATAATCTGGAATTTTCACCAGTAAAGATTGGGTGAGGTTAAAGGGCAGTAAAGTATATTTTCAGTATAAATAACATGTATGTAGCTAAGAGTAAAACTTTTTGAAATTTTTTTGCATCCCTTTTCTACATCCTTAAAACCTTTCTTCTGTTTCCTTTCCTGAACCTAGGTATTAATGTGTTAGAAAATGTGGATGCTATAAAAGATAAGATAAATTCCTGTCTACAGAGGGTTTACAAGCTAGCAACCAGAATTACTTTTTTTTTTAATTAACAATTTTTATTTAAGTATAGTTGATGTAAAATATTATATGTTACAGGTGTACAATATAGTGATTAACAATTTTAAAAGTTATACTCTATTTATAATAAAATATTGGAAAGAAAAAAGTAAAGGACAGTAAAGTAAAAAATTGATATTCTCATACTTTTTGTAGCATCTTTTGTAGTTTGCACTTGGCAAGGTGGGGACGGGAGTGGGGAGAAGGAGTTAACCAGTTTGGAAAACATGCACAATTGTCTTGACAGACAATTATAATGAAGGTGTAATGCTGTAATAAATAATCCTCTGGCAGAATTAAGGGAAAGCCTTTAGAATGAAATGTGATTAAAATTAATGTGTTACCCCTAGAGGCCTCAAGGACAGAAAAACAAAAATGGGAGTTTTTAAGTCAGTAAGGTCAAGTTTCCCAAAAAACCCTGGTGAAAGAAATGAAGGTAGCCACATCTGAGTGAGAAACTTCAGAGGAGGTGAACTTTGAAATCTTTAATCCATGTGTATGTAGTTGAGAATTGACATTGCTAACCTAATAATAATCAGTTAGCTATTTTTATTTTAAATGTCAACAAGAACTCATTGCATGTATTTCTTCTCTAAACTTTGCCATGTTAAAAAAAGGAAATATAAGCACTTAGCAGTTCCTGGATGGAGAATTTTTAAATATAAAAGTTACTAATAAAATAATTATAATTAAACATCTGTATGTACTCGAGTTTGGTAAATTTCAGGTATATTATTTATCAGTCACAAAAATCTTACAAGGGAAAAATAGGTACTCTTATTTTATAAGTGAAAGAAACTAAATCATAGCGATTAAGAGACTTCTTCAATATTACATATTAGTGAAGCTAATATTTAACTCTGTGTTCCTCTTTCCATGATGCTAGGGAATTTATAAGGATTTTCAAAACATAGTTTTCTTGAATTTGATCAGATAAAGATGGAATCAGTACCCTAGGAAAGGTAATAAAATAATCTGATCTATAACACTGACAAAAATACAGGCATTAAGTAAATGCTGCCTTAAATTTTAGAAGTTGATCTGAATATTTGAACTTGCTGGTAATTTCATTATATTTGAATCCTAAAATGCTCCCAAGAATGGTATATAAAACTTTTGATACTTTGTTTACTCTGGGAAACTCTGTAGTATTAGCAACTCTGCATTTGCAGTTCTGCATGTGTTTAGGATCGTCTCAGCAGGGTGCTTTACTCCTAGAATTTCCTTGAGATCTATTTTTCGGCCTTAGATGATCCTAATCTGCAGTGAGTTCTAGGGCCAGTATCTGCCTTTGAACCTGTGTAGGCTCATCCTTAACACCCTCCTAGACGTGCTCTCCATGCTGATGTGGTACTATGACTAGAAAAGTATTCCAGAATTAACTGGGATCAGTCTGGAGTTAATTCTCTCTAGGGCTAAGGAACCATTAAGTTTAGTAAGATGCTTATGAAATAGCCTGTAGAAAATTTCTAAATATTAACAAACTGTGATATGTGGAAAGTCCTTAATATTAATTATTCCTTTGTAAATAATTCTGATATTGGCTTAGTATTTAGCATACATTAATTAGGTTTCTCCAGGTATTTGATTTTAGTTCAACTTTGTGTTTACTGAGTATTAGGGAAAATTAAATATGATTATAAATTTTGGCACTCTATCAAGCTATCCTTTAGCAACAGTAATTGACACTACTTCCTAGACAGAAACTAAAATTGATCTGTTACTGAATGAATGGATTGATTCCTATCATATGTGAATTTATAAATGAAAAATTTCCAGTATACCCTGGAAAATTTTGAAATTTATTTAAAAGACTTAAAAAAAACAATTTAATTGTAAGAAAATTCAAGTGTTCTTTTCACGTAGAAAGATCATTCTTTTGTTGTGGCAACTGATTTTTGTTTACGTAAGAGAACCTGTTGCTAAAATAGTAATGAGGAAGAGTGTAATATAAGTATAGTCATACACCCCTTGCTCTGCAAGTAACTAGAGTGCTGTGTATGCATGTTGTTCAGTCTCCTTTTAGAAGGTGGAAGTAAAGTCGTTTGTATGTTTTTCTCTCCTGCACAGCCTAAAATGACGAATGTGTGATTTCAGTGGAATAAATGGCGTCCAAAGTCACAGATGCTATAGTTTGGTATCAAAAGAAGGTAAGTTGATAGGCAAAGTTTTTAACATTTTAAATGTTTTTATTCTAAAAATGCATGCTTTTTTTCATTTGATGAATTTATGTATATCTAAAATAGTGACACGTAGATTTCAGGATCTTTTGAGTGGACAGGAAAGAATATTTTGGTTCTCCTTGTGCTAACTTTACTTCTAAGTAAATTAGAAAGGTGATGCTTAAAAATATTTTTTCTCTACTTTTTACTCCATATTGTCAAAGTAGCTGAATTAGTTTCAGTTATAATATAAACCAAATTTCCAGAATTATGGATATAATCAGCATTTTATGAAAGTATTAAATTTTTTCTTACATTTCTTTTAAAAGAAAGCTAGGTTAGCAGAGCTATTATTTTATAACTATTTTATATCAAGGGAAAATACAGTTTTAATCTGTTTCTTGTAAGTTACAATTCAACAGCTGAATCTTTTCAGTAAAATAATCCTTTGGAGACTGTATTTTCCAAACTGAAATATTAAAATGTTTATTTTGATGTTTCAGGAATAGTTATCATAAGTACTTAACTAGAAGTGTCAGACTACATTTCAAAATAAGGTTTACCAGTACAATGTTTTCTTATAAAAGTACAGGTTCTGATTCCTTTTGGAAAATACAGTAAACTGTTTACCCTGAAGAGTGTTGTTTACAATCTTTAAACTGTATTGTTATATGTGGTGTCTTAAATTTTTAGTGTATGTAGTGAGTTATGTTTGTTTTCACATTTTAAAACATTTTTGATGCCTTATTCATTAGGTCTCTACTAAAAAAGATAATTATATATTTAAAGCTTCTCCTAAGTATGGGAAAATCAGACAGTTTTACAATTTAGTTGAATAGGAAATAAGTGGTAAGTAGAACACTTTAAAGATTACAAACCTAAGAATACAGTCTGACTTTGGATTTGTTATTTTCTGGGTAGAACATACCACAGATATACAATATCACATTTTTTATGTAAAGTGCTGAATTGGAAGTAGGATTCTACATTAGTGTCATCTTTACTTTTAAATTTCCAGTCAGCTTAAAAGAAAACTGAATTAAAGAAAACTAAATTTTTTTCTGTATTGATCTTTGAAAGCTTTTCTCTTAATTTATACTTATGAGAGTTAATAATGTTTATTAAACATTTTGTCTATTTGGCTTGTTACATTGAACATTTCAAACTTCTATAAAAATCATTTGTGGAATATACTAGATTGACTGACCATTTTGAAATCGAGGAGTTTGAAATATTATACCCACATTCAGTTAGCACAGTTAACACCCTTCTTATCTGAGGATCATTTACCTAGCTGCTTTGGATATGTGCAACACCCACCCCTGCAAAATAAATATATATTTATATCTGAATCACTGTGCTGTACACCAGAAACTAATACAACACTGTAAATCAACTATACTTCAATTAAAAAAAATTCTCCAGAGCAGTCATAACAAATTGTATCTAGCAAATGTAATCACATATTTTATGTTAATCACCAGAACCATTAACCAGATTTGATTTGCTCTAGTTTTCTCTTTTGCTTTTAAATTTAATTTTCTTGAAGTACATGTGAATACTTTGAAAGATGCATTAGTACTTCAAAGCTTATTGGAAAAAAAAAAACCTTCCCTCAATACTACCTTTTCCTATTTTTACCCAACCTTTGAGTTCTGATCGCTGGGGGCAGTCATTTGAAATTCCCTATGGCTCAGTGGTTCTCAAACCAAAGTTCTGCTACTCTTTGTCTCCGGTAGGTAGTTGGAGAGGGTGGGTTGCAAATATAGGGTGTGAAGTTTTGGTTTTCGTAACTAACTTTCAGGGGAATACTGACATTTGTGGGTAGGAATCACAGATACTAAATGTCATGCCGTATTCTAAATTAGTGTTGGCAAACTTTTTCTATAAAGGGCCAGATAGTACGTAGTTTAGGCTTTCAGGGCCATAGATCTCTGAAAACTATTCAACTCTGCTGTTAGACTACAAACCCGGCCATAGATAATGTGTAAATGAATGGCATGGCTGTGTTTCAGTAAAACTTAATTTACAGAAACAAGTAATGGGCTAGATTTGGCCCACAGGCCTTAGTTTGCTGACCTTTGCTCTAACATAGCCTCATATTCCAAAGAATTGTCCTGCTCAAAATGGACTATGCCCTGTTAAATCACACTTTTATTTTTAATGATATTTACTTAATTTTTTTATGCATCTTTTCCTTGCCTTTTCTTTTTTTCTTGGTAAAGGATTTATTTTCAGAAGACAGTATCAGGCGTCAGGAGCCCAAGTTATAAAAATGCAGAAGAAATAAAGTTATAACAACCAAAATCAGTGACCAGATATCCCATACCTTATACCATAATCTCCTCTCTGCTGTCCCTGCTAGTTTCATGCAGAAACAGGGCAAGAGGAAACAAGAAGAGAGGAAAGGATTATGTAAAATCTGGGTCTCTGCGGGCAACATTGAGGTTTAAGATGATTGTTAACCCTTTGCAACAGAACAGTTAATTGTCACTGAATAGTTGTATAGCAACCTGAGTGGTAAATGTTGTTTAGAATCTATTCAGCTGTCTCCAGAAAGTATTGGGCAAGGGGCCCTCACCTTTTCTTGATTATTTCATTGTAGATGTTATTTGTTGATTTCTGACTATTTGATGAAGATTTGGCTTTTATATGATCACTCTCCAATCCCCTTCCCCCACCCTCCCATGACTACAAATTTTGGTTAAATCAGTATTCAGGGCTCATGTTTGTGGATGCATAGTTTAGAGCTCCATCTTGTAATGTACTGTGATAATATTCCCTGTCTGTGCAACAGTTTTTCTGGTTTTCCAAAGTCTCTGACAGAACTATAGAACTTTTGTTGTAGTCAGTCACGTTCAGGCATTTTACTAGTTTCTTTTTCTTCTTTCTTGGGAATGACCCTCCTGGAACTCTGTCCCCCTGCTACATTCTGGATGAATTGCTCTCAAGTCGTGCCTCTTATCTGCCATCTTGGTACTTTGTTTTATCATCAGCCTGAGAGTTCCTTTCACTGCTCTTAGGTCTTACAGATTTCTTTTTTTCTTAAATTTATGCTTATTAAAAAAAATCCTTTCAGGAATGCTTATGTTTCAGTGAAAAGAAGGCTTGAGTACTGAAGCTGATGATTGCTGATTATTTGACCATGGGAAAATAACTTCATTTCCTTGAGTCTTATTTATCACTTCCTGTATTAACTAGATAATGATTCTCAGCCTCTTTTCAACCATGCATCTCTTTGAAATTGTGATTCCAGGTTCTTCTTTTCAGTAAAGCATAATGTACAAACACAAAATTTCACATCTGATTTGAACCCCAGGTGAAGAAGTTCTGGATTAGGTGACTTAAAAACTTTTAATATTCTTTGATTTTGTGACTATCATTCAGTAGTATCCACTTCATACTAGGAGGTATCACTATAAATAAAAACTAAGGAATTTCAACTTCATTATCTTGAATATTTGTTTGTTTGGTTGTAACTCACTTTAGAGTCAGCTTTCCCACTGGAAAATGGTGACATTTTCATATTTTTAAGTACTGAGCACCCCTCTGAAGAGAGGCTTCTTAAATAGGAGCAGGAGGTTCTATGGTTTCAAAGATAATTAATACACCATGTATTCTTTTTTTAAAAAAAGTAATGACCAGTAGGATTCTATTTTAAGTATGCAGATCAAATTATGAGAGAGTGAGGCTGTATTTTCAGGAGATGAATATGTTTAAGAGAAGGGTGTTCCAAATATAACCCCAAATTTTAAAGGGAAAAAAGGCACTAGCAACACTGTATGCAAATAGTACAATAGCGAACTTAGCTTATAGAACTGAGGAAGAACTATATAATACAGATCTTGGTTATTGCCTTTATGCAGTCAGTAGCCAGCAAGAAAATCCAAATGAGTGTGTTTAGTAGCTTCTAAATATGAGCCAACAATAGAATTCAGTTAGTAATTTAAATGAGAAACTAGCCCGAATAACATGAACTTGATTTATAACTGCTGTCAACTATCAGTAGTTGGGAACTTTAAATTCTCTACCTTTTTAGTAAAGTTCAGTTGTGTGTGTGTGTGTGTGTGTGTGTATGTATGTGTATGTGTGTGTGTATGTGTATGTATGTATACTAAGTACTTTGGTAGGGCGTTTTAGAAGAGTAATTTGTCCAAGGTCTCACAGATAGTTAAGAAGTATTAAGTCTCAGCTTTCAACTTCAAAAACCTGTGCTATTATTTACTGTTAAGATTTTCTTTCCTGTATCAGTCATGATTCTTTTGTGAGTAAGACAAATCCAACTCAGACTCTTTAGTAAAACCAGAGACATTTATTGGCTTTGAAGCTAAACCATGGAAATTGGTGAAGCTTACCTTGACTGAATCCCAAGATGAGAACACCATCAGATGTGTCTGTCTGCCTCTTTTTCCTTCCCTGCTTTCCTTGAGTTGGCTTATTTCTTCATACCATGGAAAACTTTCCATGCTGTAGGAACATGCCTTGAAGCATCTCCACACTCCTGTTCTTTGAGCTCCTTAAGATGAAAGGATGTGTGGAGGACTGGAATACAGTGGGTTTCCTACCCAAACTATTCCTGACCTTTTTTGCTGTTGGAAGAACTTCTACTTTGTCGGGGAATTCATTGTCCTCCACAGAGCCTTATGTTCAAGGAGCATGTATCTCCTCTCAGAGTGGGTGAATCCTGATTAGTCTAAGCCAGTCATGGAATTCTATTTCCCTTGCCAGTGATTGGATTAAAAAGGGGGCACATACTCCATTTCTGGCTAATAAGACATGAAAGCTTCTGGGACAAGTCTTCCATCTCTTAAAAAGAGACCCAACAATAATAATAGTGAAAGTTATGTAACATTTACTATATGCCAGGTATTTTCTAAGTGCTTTACATATATTAACTAATTTAACACAGGTAAATGAATGAAATGAAATAGAGGATCTGTTTCCTCTCTCTGGACATGAGTGGATGAAGCTCTGCTCCCTGAGGCTGTTGTAGTGAACTTGCTCCCTATAAGAGAGCTAGCCAGTAGGCTGAAGCTGGCAGAGCTGAAATATGGAAAGAACCTGAGTTTGTCAGGAGTTTTTGAACCATGAAATTAATTAACTCTGGAAATGTCTTACATTGGGACTTCTTATGTATTAAATAATAAATCCTCTTATTTTTTTAGTCACTTAAAGTTGAGTTTTATTTCCTTACAACTGAAAGCATGCTAAGTGATAGACAAGAAATACTTGCTGATGGTATATGGTTTACAGTCCTCTTTTGCCTCTGGTTGGTTATAGTAGTAGATACAAAATTAAGGTCTACCAAAATAGATCTACCAAAAAAATACTGAGCCTCAGACAAATGTGTTTATTACATTTACTCTCAAGTTTTTTCTTGAACCATATTCTTACAAGTACCATTAAATCTTTAATGTAATTTTAAACCACTGTGCCTTATAGTACGATATGGTTGAAAGAAAACTTGTATTTGATTTTATGACATTTATCAACTTGTCATGTTGAATGTGTTGCTTAATTTCTCTGAGCCTCAGTTCCTTTTGTAAACTGAGGATAGTAATGCTCCCCCTGTGTGCCTCACAATGTTGTGAAGGACTAAATAGACGTTAAATATAATTTTTAAAAAGTTTTAAGGGTTGGTTTATGAATTGTTCAATAAATCTGAAGTATCAGTCTTAAAAATATTAATAATATATCTTATGGCTTGGAATATAACAGATGAGAAATTAGAGTGGCTGTCAGTACTCAACAGTTTTTTTAATGACTGTGTCTGTGCTGTACATACCCCTCCTTCCATCTGGCCAAAGAGGTGGATATGTGGCTAAGACCAGGCCAGAAATGGTACCTTACCCTGTTGGCCACAGTGATCCATTTAGGTATTTCTGATGACCCAAAATGTCTTTCTACATAGTTGGGGTTTTTTTTTTGTTGTTGTAGTTCTTTTAAATTAGAGCTGATGGATGAGACTCTTTTGCTTCTTTCATTGAGGACCTAGGAGGAGGAAAGTCCAGAGCAGCCTCTAGGCATTTTACCAAAACTCATGGAGAAAGTTGTGGACAGAAAGAGAATGAGACAGCACCAGAGTGGTCAGGAATAGGGAAAAAATAGACAACCACAGGCCAGCCTGGTGCTCTGGTCTCTGGATTCACTCCACCCTGAGAATAGCTTTATCCCTGAACTTTGAGTTATATAGCCAATAAATTCAGCCAATAAAATTTCCCCTTTTTGTTGGAGCTAGTTTGAATTGGACTTTAAAAAGAGAGAGTCCCAATTAATGCATAGAGAGTGTGTATATATACACATACATATATAGATTGAGGTATAATATATACTCAAAAATTATACAGATTATAATTTACTTTATATATTATGTATATTTACATATATGTTTGTAAACTGAACACCTGCTTGTGTTTAGGACCATTTGTAACCTGTTTATAAAATAGGACTTAGAGCAAGAAACAGAATGTTATCAGCTCCGCAGAACTTGAATGCTCCCTTTGAGTCATGGCCTGTCCCCTTTGACAGTGACCACTGTATGAGGCAGTATATTTTAATGGTAACAGGAACATAGGTTTTGGGGTTGGAAAGCAGAGATTTGAATCCTTGTTCTTGAAAGCTTGTATAATTTTGGACAAGTTGTTTAACTTCTGAGTTTCACTTTTTTTCATGTATGTTAATACTCTTATATTTACTTGAGAATTAATTGATGATATATGTAAAGTGTTACAAAGTGTTCCACACAGGGTAGGCCTTCAATAAATGAGAGTTATTTCTGTTATTATACTTAATATTCCTCACACTTATCAGAGGAATTGCTCCCAAAACTTTTTAGAGTGCTTTATTTCATGGATTCTAAAATTCTCTCTCATGCGGCTAAAAAAGTTCTTACTTGTAAATGAGAAACCTAAAATGTCAGACTTCTAAATCCAATATTACAACAGTGGATATTTAGTTGATGTTGGTTGTCTGACACTTGTATAGCAAAGTCATGATGAAGTGTTATTTATAAACCTCAACTTTCTTTGCTTCAGTCACTGCTCATGTTTTCCACTGCTTCCTTTGCAGTGTCACTTACTTGCCTGAAAATAAGACTTCCCTAGCAGAATTAGAGTGATTAGTTTAGTCACTGAATTATTTATCTTTTCACCCAAGATTCCCCCCCCCCTCATTTTGGTCATGAAGCTATTAAAATTTTCCACCCTCACTGTCTCTCCAGTTTGGGTATCTCTAAAATAAATAATTTGAGTTTGAATTTTATTTATGAGGGAAAAAGAAAGTATGCTATGCAGTAGTCTAAAGTAACTAAAGATAGTTAGACATTAGAGATCATCTACTTCCTGGTAAACTTTCTGCTTTATAGATAAGAAACCTAATGCCTGTAGATCTAATAACTTGATCATAGTCATGAATTAATGATAAAACCAAAACTCAGGTCTGCTGACTTTCGAGCCACACTTTCTCTTGTACTAAAATTGATTTGAAAAACACACTGAAGAAAGTTTTATAAACTTCCATTTGTTTAATTTCAAAGGTTTTTTTTTTTTGATTGTTTAAAAAGAGCTCTTTATTTAATCTGTAGACAAACCGTAATGAATGTTTATGTTCCCTGACTCCCCTTCAGGCTTCTGTCTTTGTTTATCCCCTCTTATTACTACTCTGCTTCCAGTTAGAAAAGATGATACTGTTGCCTCTGCTTCATTAACCATTGGTCCTTAAGCCACTGCAGTCTGGCTTTTGCCTCTGCCCTTCTGCTGGAAATGCTCTCACAAAGGTCAGCAGTGGTAATAAACCATTATTGCAATAACACCTAGTGTGTCTTGTGGATTTGCTGGATGCCAAAGACTGGGCTTAGCACTTTATTTACATTGGAGGGAGAAACCTGGAGTACTGTAGGGCCGTACAGGATTTAAACGTGGTTTTGGCTTAGCTCAGTTTTTAAAAATCAAGTCAACATTGAAAGATCAGAATATTTCAGACAGAAATATGAGTTTTGAGGGTGTACTGTGCAGTCCTCATGGTGAATACTTGTGTGCTTGAACCTGCCTCACCTCTCTCATTTATGTCACCTTCCTGACCCCTATAGGAGCATGATTTACTATCTGCATTTTACGTGGATATTCAGAGTTTTTTTGTTGTTGTTGTTGTTGTTTTTGAGATACTTCCTAATGTGAGGGTGTTTAAAAAAGATACAGATGGGATTATATATACACAGGTGTTTATTTAATAACACTAGTGTTAGTGAGGATGATGATGATGATAATGAAGATGTTATAGTACTACCACATATTTAAATACCATCTATTTTTTAGAGTGCTTCCATATGTATTTTCATGGTTTGGTTTATTGTGATAATGAAATGTATTAATTCAGTGGTTATATCAGGATATTATAAGAAGTTGTGTAAGACTTCTAGGGCTTTCGTAACAAATGACCACAAACTGGGTAGCTTAAAACAACAGAAATGTATTTTCTCTTTAGTTCACAGGGCCAGCAGTCCAAAATCAAAGTGTTAGCAAGGTTGGTTCCTTCTGTAGGGAGGCTCTGAGGGAGAAACTGTCCCACGCCACTCTCCTAGCTTCTGGTGAACACAGTCCTTGGTTTATGTGTTTCTTGGCTTGTAGATGCATCATTCTGTCTCTGCCTCCATCTTCACATTGCCTTCTTTATTCTGTTTCTCTGCTTTCTCTTCTGTTCCCTTTTGCTAAATATGGAGTGTTGTTATTAATAAAAATTTTAATAATGAAAGGTTTTGGTTAGTTATTTTAAACTGAACACTACTATACCTGTTAAATAGAAAAACACCATTTGAAGAAAGTGGTCAGGTTTCTTTTGTATATTTGATAATTATATATTTGCATTTATTTGCTCTCTTCTTTATGCTTTGCTTTAATTTCTAGCCCAAATAATTTTTTCTTAGCATATGTCATTCTTTATCTAGGATCATTTGAAGTACTTTTTTATCATGATTTTAGGAGGTGACAAAACAAATGATGCATTAAAAAGTGAATAGAATAAATAAGCAGAAGGACTGATACAGTTTCTTAAGTTTAATACCACCTAATTTTACATTGTACTTTTGAAGAATACACTATACTTTTTGATGAATTTTCTTGGTATCTTCCTTTAAGTAACCAAACTTAAAAAAATTTTGACTCTTTCCAAAAGTTCATTGACTTTAACTACAAATGGAATAGAAATGGCCATTTTCTAGTATTTTCCTGATCTGTGGTTGTTATTGTCTATTAATTGTGGCTTTGGTCTATAATACATTGTGATTTATCTGTGCTCCTTTGCTGTGAGTTTTCACTTCTTTGGCCTTATCTCCTTTGTTTAATTAGTTAGCAAAATTATAGGTAAATTAATTACAGTGAGCCCTCCACATCCACAGATTCTGCATCCACAGATTCAACCCACCTTGGATCAAGAATGTTTTGGAAAAAGTTTCAGAAAGTTCCAAAAAGCAAAACTTGAATTTGCTGTGCATCAGCAACTACTTACATAGCATTTATGTTGTATTAGTTATTGTAAGTAATCTAGAGATGATTTAAAGTATATGGGAGGATGTGTGTAGATTTTATGTAAATACTACACCCTTTGTATAAGGGACCTTAGTATCTACGGATAAGAGGGTACTGTAGCCAATCCCCTGGGATACCGAGGGATGACTGCTCTGACACAAAACCTAAGGGAAGGCTCAAGGAAGTTTCTCTTTAGGTAAAAATTCAAGTATGCCAATAAACTGGTTTTGCTGACAGCTCTTTCAGTGACTCAGAAACCCTCATTTCTTTTTTTCTTTTTTTTTTCTATCACTGTTTGAAGTTGCCTTGTGCTGGAATCTAACTTATTACTAAGGAATCAGAAATGTAGAGAAGGAAAAGTATCTTGGAAATTAACCTTTTAGTATCTTAATTTTACAGCTGAGGAAACTGAGACACAGAAATAAGGGAACTCAACAAGGTTTTGTTTTTATTTGTTTATTTTTATCTAGGCTTGTGATCTCATCAACTGTACCATGAGTTACAGAATTTCACTTTTTGAATAAGCTGTACCTGTACTAATTGAGATAGTAGATTCAGTGTGCCATGGGTAAAGAAAATGGAAAAATAGAAAAAAAAAAAACTTGCACTGTTCTCTAGCAATGTCCTTTTGGGCTGCTACACAGTAATGTTTGCAGACTCCAAGGGGATCTATATTCAGGACTTCTGAGTATAAAATTACTAGGTTCACACAAACAATATTACTAGGAAAATTATTATTAAAGGTTTTGAGATATCTTTTACCATGTTCAGCCACTGTGAATGCATAAAACACCCAGATACTTAGTATTTTCTGTTTGTCCTCTTTAGAAGCTGAATATTTGGCGATAGAAGGTCTTTCATTTTGTTTGGCTAGGAAATTCTACATGGTACATAGTAACTTCTTTGAAATGCTACAGTTCTCTTATTTATTTTCTTGACTTAAAAAAATAAATGGAATAGTTGTTCTTTTAAAAGGAAACATTCATTTGCTTGTAGCAGTTGCCAGATATAGTGCCTAAAAAAGTAGCTGTTTACACAGGTGTTGAGGAGATCCAAGAAACAATGTTTGAAGAGAGTTGAAGCTCTTTAATGAATGAAGCTTCTTATACCTGTTGGGAGTTGGGAAGAAAACTATTTTATGACATACTGGAAAGCTAGTCTCTAACTTTTTTTTCATTTTCTGATGAATAGATTTAAAATAGAAATGTTAGTGAAGGATATGATGTTTGCTGGTTATATTCCAAATATCTTGCCGTCAGTTTATCTTTAACCATGGTAACAGACATAGTGATGGAATAAGTTGATAGACTGCCATTGGCAGCCTAAAATTAGGCAAATGTACCAGCTTTGAAAAGGCCTGAGAATGTCTAAAACACTGGTGTTAACCTGTGTTACACTGGTGTTTATAGTTCCACAAAGAATGACATTTATAAATGCTATTTAACAGGGTAATTTACAAGCTAAATTGCTTTTTGCCAAATGGCTTATAGAGTTTATTCAAATGAAAGCTGTTAATTCAATACTAAAGATTGATTCACAAGAATAAAATGCTGGAGAAGGGTATACAGCCAGAAAATTTCCCATTTGAACTTTTGTCCAAAATTAATACCCTTACTAAGAGAATGCTATACCTGGTCATTTAAAGTGAATCATGATTTGGTCTGCTTTCTGTTTTTGATGTTCCCTTTCCCGCCCATAGTGGGATTAGAAATACAAAGAGTTGTGAGTTATCTAGTTTATGGAGAAGTGGAAAGTTAGTTAGCTCTCAACAGGTAAAAGACAGTATATAAAAAGAAAGTTAGTAAGTTGTCCTTATTAAAAGTTAATTCATTTAGAGCTTTGGGGAATCAGAGAGTGAGATCATATTTTTCAAATCTCAAAATGGTAGGCAGAGGTTGTATTTTTTAAATTACTGCTTTATGGCCACTTACCATTTTATGTGGTTTGTTTACTGGTACGAAAACTAGGGAAAATTGCTAGATGAAGCCTCATTACATTAACTTCATATAGAGAATATTCATTACATTTGGTTTTATCAGCACAGTTTGACTTTTAAAATTAAAGCCTTTTTTCTTTATTTTAATGAAGACTTCCCCTCTCTTCACAAAAAAATTTCTTGGTAGAATTTGCACCTGTGTCTACCTTTAAATAATGTTTTTGATGGACCAGCTGTGCATTAAGCACTGAGTACTTAAGACAGCTCTGCATCATGGGGAGACACTTCTTTAGTTTTTTTTTTTTTTATTGAGTTATAGTCATTTTACAATGTGTCAATTTCCACTGTAGAGCACAATTTTTCATTTATACATGAACATACATATATTCATTGTTACATTCTTTTTCGCTGTGAGCTACCACAAGATCTTGTATATATTTCCCTGTGCTATACAGTATAATCTTGTTTATTTATGCTACATATGCCTGTCAGTATATACAAATTTCGAACTCCCAGTCTGTCCCTTTCCACCTTCCTCCCCCTTGGCAACCACAAGTTTGTATTCTATGTCTGTGTGTCTGTTTCTTTTCTACATTTATTTTATTTTATTTTTATTTTTTTTAGATTCCACATATGAGCGATCTCATATGGTATTTTTCCTTCTCTTTCTGGCTTACTTCACTTAGAATGACATTCTCCAGGAGCATCCATGTTGCTGCAAATGGCATTATGTTGTCATTTTTTATAGCCGAATAGTATTCCATTGTATAAATACACCACATCTTTATCCAGTCATCTGTCTATGGACATTTAGGCTGTTTCCATGTCTTGGCTATTAGTGCTGCTATGAACATTGGGGTGCAGGTGTCTTTTTGAAGTAGAGTTCATTCTGGATATATGCCCAGGAGTGGGATTCCTGGGTCATATGGTAAGTCTATTCCTAGTCTTTTGAGGAATCTCCATACTGTTTTCCACAGTGGCTGCACCAAACTGCATTCCCACCAGCATTGTAGGAGGTTTCCCTTTTCTCCACAGCCTCTCCAGCATTTGTCATTTGTGGACTTTTGAATGATGGCCATTCTGGCTAGTGTGAGGTGATACCTCATTGTAGTTTTGATTTTCATTTCTCTGATAATTAGTGATATTGAGCATTTTTTCATGTGCTGATTGATCATTTGTATTTCTTCCTTGGAGAATTGGTTGTTTAGGTCTTCTGCCCATTTTTGGATTGGGTTGTTTGGTTTTTTTCTTATTAAATCGTGTGAGCTGCCTGTGTATTCTGGAGATCAAGCCTTTGTCAATTTCATCTTTTGCAAAAACTTTTTCCCATTCTGTAGGTTGTCGTTTTGTAATAACTATTATACTTTATGGGAAGTGCTACAACAAAATTATCTTTAAAGAACTATGAGAACTTATATAAAGTTCCATCTAAATATTGTTCTTTCAGTCACCATTCTGTTACTCCTTTTACCTCCTAAATATTTCTCAAATTTGCTGTGATCTGTCTTCCTTTATTGTTTCTTAATTCTTGTTCCAGTTAAATATTTTTTCCTCACAGCCACCAGAGTAGTAGTAAATATGAAATAGTCTTTGTATGCTGAATGTATATTACATTAGGTACTCAACGTAATATTTTAACCTATAGTAACATTTCCCAAAGTGTGTTCTGCCTGATGTTAATAGGTGTATTAGAATAGAAGAATTCTGTGGTTAAATAAGTTTGGAAAGTATTGAGTTAGAAAATGGTAAACAAATTTTTTGAGTACAGGGCTTCATAGTTTGAATAATGTGCAGTCTTACTGACTGCCTAAGAGGCCGATAGAAGAGAGATCATTTCTCAATTTGTTTGACTTAATTTTTTCCCCTCATTAACTGTGGACCATACTTAGGAAAATGCTACCCAAGTTGCATAAAAGAATATGGTGCAGTGGAAAAGGCAAGTTACATAAAGGAATGTGGTACAGTGGAAAAGGGATGGAGTAAGTCAGAATTTGGGTTTCTGCCCCCAAATATTAGGTGCAGAACTTTCTGACACCTCTTAAAGCCTCAGTTGTCTTACCAGTATATATGTAGGTGTGTATATGTACACACACACAGCATAAGACTGCAAGTCCTTTACAAAGCACTTGACAAAGATTAGGACTTTAGCAGAGGCTTACTTATCTACATAAATGGTTCATTATAAGTATAACAAATATTCTAAGTGACTATTATATTTCTTCCTCTGCATAGTTTTTTTCTAATTCTACATAGTGAAGATGAAAGGTATAACTTCTATGGGCATACCTGTAGTCATTCTTAGTAGCAATTTTATAGCCACCTGGATTCTTGCAATTACAGCAAGCCTTTTCTTGACCAATGATGAAGGTGATCCAGGTCCCTTAGATTCTAATCCTGGGAAATCTGGACTGAGTCTCCAGGAGTAATTTATCTTAACTTTTTCTCCATTTTAATTTTTCCTTACATAGGTAAGTGGAAGGAAGCTAAATAAGTTAATGTATTTGATTTTGAATAATTTATATTTGTTGCGTGTTCTCACTTTGTATTTCAAATGATTGAGTGAGCAGCAATAATATGTTAGAAATTTTCTAAAATATAAAGATATTTAAATAACCAAGACATGTTGATACTCTTGCATTTAAATTGCTTTAAAAATATGATACAGTTTTTCATTCTATTTATAGTAAACTGTTAGAAATATGTAAGCAGGGAAGATACTATAGTTGTGATTCATATTATGTATGCATGATTTAGTGAGGGTTATGTTTTAGAATAATAAACCAGAGTATATCCTATGATAAATATTAAAAGAATTCAAATAAGGCATATACCCTCCTTCTTTGTCTCATACTGCATTATGAAGGAAAAGGAAGCATTAGGTAATTCACCAAAATGACATAATAGCTAAGATTTATTGAGCTTTTCTTATGTGTCTGTTACTGTTGTCAGCTCAATATGTATAAGCACATTTAATCCTTATAGTTACCTTGTTAATAATAATATTAACTATTTTACGTATTTTTAGAGCTGAGTAGATTGTACTTTAGAAAGAGTTTTGCATGTTCTCATTTGCTCTCTTAATAGGCTAAATACCTTGCAAGACAACCATTGAGAGTCAGTTGAGGCAGAAGTGTCTGACAATGGTTAGGGGTTAAATGCCACCATTCCAAGATACCTCTTAGTGATCAGAGCCAAGGCAAGAGAAACACAGGGTAGTTTTTGTGAAAGGATGTGAATGAAATTCTTGGTGGGTAAGACCTCAGCTGTGGAGCAAGTACATCTGGATTTGTATTCCTGTATTCTGCTACTTAGTGTTTAATTTTGTACAACTTAAGTTTTTTTTAACTGTAAGATAGGGATAGCAGTAATATCTGCTTCATAAAATTGTGAGGATTAATTAATTTAATGCATGGAAAATGTCTGGCAGTTGATAAATGACAAATACTATTACTTGTTATTATTAACCACATTAATGGCCTGAACTGGCAGTTAATATCATTTAGGAACAGGCATGGGGCATTCCCTCCAAGTTGGAGTCCCAGTCAGTCCACGCTACAGTGTTTAGGTGTTGTCTTAAAGATAGACAACCTTTAATTGACATCTTGGGTGTGGTGTAAAAGTTTTCGGTGAATATGACTCAATGTCAATACTTTTTTAACTTTTACTTTCAAGTTACCCATAATTTTTATACATATTATTTCTGAAACAAAACTCTTGATTCCTGAGTGAAAGGATTAGGGGAAAGATTTCTTTAAAAATGGTAGATGTCTTCAGATATCTCACTCTACTACAATAAATCTCACTCTACTACAATAAATGAGTAAACCCAGGAGGTCAAAATAATTTGACTGAAGTCAAAATTAGTAAGTGATGAGGCTGGCTATTTCCTCACTAGTAGGGTCTTCTTGCAATTCATGATGCCAGGGTAGGTTAAGTAGAAAAGCAAAAGTTAAATCTTTGCCAAGATGACTTCTTGTGAAAAGTTATTAATTGGGCAGTTACTTGATTAATAAATCCACTAGGAACACACGGCCATGTACCAGCAAGTTGGAAAATAAACAATCTTCGTAAATTATGCAGAGTGGTGTTGGTTTGCGTTAACAGGAATGTTCTCATTAAAGTTGGGCCAGGAAGAAACACCACTGTGTTCTGCTTCTACTTTTCACTATATACGTAGGCTGCACCAACAGCAGACAGCCAAGACCAGAGAAGGAAAGGCAAACCAGGGCTATGCTGGGCCCCTCAACAGCAGAATTTCTGGAAACTTCTCTGTAGGGCTTTGTTGTATTAATTGTATTCCCCTCTGTTAGCCATCCATCTCTGTATCTACTGTTCACCTAACATTGAAATGGGGGGAGAACCTGGCTCAGTTGGAGGCAGCTCCCTAGCCTGAGATCACTGTGGAGGTGGGGTGTGTGCAGGATCAAATAACACAGATATGGTCCTTGGAAGTCCTCCTCAGAGTATAGCTAGAACTTCAGTCCTTTATTCTAAGTGATTTGATGAATTTACTTAAGTATAAATGAGATGTGTTAAATCAACTATACTTGCTTTTTCTTCTTTCAATTAAGGATGATGGTTCCTTACTAAAGGTAGGGGCTTGGCATTTGGGGGTAATTGAGGGGCCCCTGAAATTACACTGTATCACTAGCTTTCACTAGCTTTTTGGGTTAGTCTTTTTAATCTCTTGAGAACTAAAGAGGAATAGAGGAGAGAAGTCAGAAGAGATAGTCCAACAAAACAGAAACAGACTTATAGGCATAGAATACAAACTTGTGGTTGCCAAGGAGGAGAGGGGTGGGAAGGGATAGATTGGGAGTTCAAAGTTTGTAGATACTGACAGGCATATGTAGCATAGATAAACAAGATTATACTGCATAGCACAGGGAAATATATACAAGATCTTGTGGTAACTCACAGTGAAAAAAAATGTGACAATGAATATATGTATGTTCATGTATAACTGAAAAATTGTGCTCTACACTGAAATTTGACAGAACACTGTAAACTGACTATAACTCAATAAAAAAAAGTTAAAAAAAAAAAAAAAGAAGAAGAGATAGTCCATGGCTGCTGTTTTCTCTCATACGGCCAGCCCCTGCTCGTTGCTACCAAGGCCAAAGAGCTGCTGATGGCCTTCTCCCCTTGGTGTCCTCCAGAACCTGGAGTCCTCCCAGTTCTACCACTGAGCTGCTTGCCAGGCTCCCTTCCTTCCATTCCGTCCCTTTCCTGTGTGAACCAGTTGAATTCCTTCTATTACCACCTAATGCAATTTAAGTCACCCTTTTGCCAGAGTCTTGTATGGAATATTGTTGTTTTCTTGGGCACTTGGAATATTTTAACATTTTGCCTCTTTAACTCATTTTCCCCCTTGATATCTTAGGATGTAGGTATCTATCTGCCCTTTTATAGTACTAGTACTAATACTGGTACTAAAGTACTGACAGTTTTGTTATTAAGATATAACTTATTAGCTAAAAATTTCTGTTATAGAACTCATAGGAAAAGACTTATTTTCATAATGAGACTTCAATAAATTGATTTTGAGCGGTGGCAGTTGCTTTCTTTACAACTTGCCCCCTCTATCACAGTACTTTTCCATGAGAAAATGTATTCAAAAGCACCTAGCCCAGTGCCTAATACTAGATGCTACTCAGATGATATTAGCTTTCTTTTCTCTTGATTTTTTAATGATGTTTCAACCACATTTTAAAAGTAATACATGTCTATTATAGGAAAAGTGGAAAATGAAGGTAGGTTTAATAAAATCACACAATTACCCTACTGTTAACATTGTGAATTTTTCCCAACAAAATTAGGATCATATTGTATGTAGTTTTTTTTATTATCCTGTTTTCATGTAGAAGTAAATTCTCACATCACTGAATATCCTTTTAAAACATAATTTTAATGAGTATAATATTCTATTGTATATATATGCTATAATTTATTTATTAAACTCTTCTATTTACATATAGCATTCATCTCATTCAACTGATAATCTTTTACTTTTTTAATAGCTTTATAGATAGCAATTTATGAGTAAACAGGTAAGAACATTTTCAGGTTTTTGAGACATCAGTCCCTACATCAGTCTCTGCATCAGTCTTCTGTCTCAGCTGCCTTACCATCCTGTATACGGATCCTTCTTAATCCCATTCAGACTTTCTATTCTAGACTTTATGAATCTTTCTTGGACATCAGGACATCCTCCAAGTGGATGACTTCCTCTCCCTGCTTGGGCTTCAACACCCTGTGCTTGGGCACCCCTGCATGTGGTCACCCTCATCCTGCTCAGGCTCTGACTCCCCTTACCCAACAAGGTCCCCCTCTACACCCCACTGGGGCTGATACCCCACAACTGGTACCCCCATGTGTCAGACTCTCTGACACCCTGCTTTGGGCCCCTTTGGCTCTGTACCATGTAGTGGCTGTAGCACTGAATTGTTTAGAAGCAAGGAGAGAGAAAGGAAGCTATATGAAGAGTTACTGAAGGGCCTTGCCAAGTGCACAGCATTGTTACTGGCATATTGTAGGTATCTGAGTCAGAATGTGTGTATGTGTTTGTGTTTTACTTCTTCCTCTCCAGGTCCTGGACTGTTGAGCCTTGGTGGTGAAAGGGGAAAATACAGACATAACCCAATTGACTCTCATCTGACTGCTTCTAATACCACTGTAGCTGCATTCACTCTTTCTGTTATCCCCAATCCAATTCATTCTAGTCGATAATGTATTTTGTCTCCCTGAGTGGTTCTTTCTTGCCTTCTTTATTGTCCCCTATTTCCTAAGCTCCCTAGCTTCTATATCTCACCTAGTGACTTTGCCTACTATTTAAGTGAGATCAAGATTATTTGCCAGGAATGTGTTTACCTAACAACCTCAAAATGTTTCAATATTTTTACTCTCCTTACTTTACCTTCTTTTCTGAAACTCTTTCCTTGTTTGCCTTTTATTATAGTGTAATAGCTATACTGTAGTATATATTATACTATAATATACTATAATACTTTATTATATAGTATAATATATGTATAATATAACATAGTCAGAATTCCTCACTGTCTTAGAGTTCCAACAGCTTTTTTCAAACCTGTTTTTATCTCATGTCATGGTTAATAATACGAGTGCTGTCCCGGGTACTTAAGCCGGAAATTATTATCTTTAATCTCTTTCCCATGCCCCATATCTGGTAAGTTTCCCATTCTGCTACATTTTACCTCACAAATACTGCTCTTTTTCAGACCTGCTCTCACTGATAGATAGCATAATAGTGCTTAGTTCTTTATGCTTTGAATTGGAACTAACTCTCTGAATATTTTTCTTTGGTTTCTACCATGATCACCTGTCTTTGTTGAATTTAAGGATGCTTTTCAAGACTTTTTCTAAACTTGAGTCAGTGTTTTACTATATCATTAACTGGCTTTCCTTAGGCAGTAGGAACTTGGTCATGATTCATGGTTTAGTTATACGTGTATGTGGCCTGTAATACACTATTCTTAGAATTAATGCAGGGAAGAATGGCTTTATGAGGCATACGCTGACAGGACATGTGGGAAGAGATCAAGTGGCCTTAGCTGCTATTATAATAAATGGGCCCTGCTAATTAGCTAGATTTTAAGATCTGCAGATGAGAATGTGTTTTCAACTTTGGTGTCTTGATCCAGGTGCCAGAGACCAGCTAGATATGTAGTATTTTAAAACGAATTGATTTCTAGAAATCTACTTTCTTCCTTGATAAGTTATACTCTCCACCCAAAAAGATTTTAATCTTTTAAAAAAACTTTAATTTTTTTTTAGTTTGCCTTCTATGTAGATAGCTTTACTTTTCTGTAGTAACACTTTTGGTTATGATATGATCCTGCTAATAATTGATAGCAAAAGAAATAAATTACATTTGAAGCAAAGAGATTGCTTATAATTATTCATATTTATTCCATGATTGAGACTTCTTTCCTCATTTAGGATACCGGTATTCCTCACTTTTTGAAAGTTCAGTCTATGCCACTTTGCTTTTCTGAAAGACCTACGTTGATACCTGTTTTTGCTATCAGAAAAAAATCTAAAGAGGATTTTCACTTTTACAAAAAAAAAGGTGAAAGGTGAAAATAGTATTCAACATTTGTTTTGCAGTCAGTGAGCTGCTAAGGAGACAGTGTACACCCAGAACACCAAGGTCCTTCCTCAGGCAGGAACTACACGCTGCATCTTGGCTCCCACAACTTTGAACTCTATCTGTGTTTTAGCTCGATGTATTTTAGTATCTGTACTTTAGCTCGATTTATTTTGTGCATGTGTTACCAAGATGTGTCCTAAGGTAACTGATTCTTCGCTTTACAACATTTTGGCTTACGAACAGTTTCATGGGCAAGCTCTACTTTCGGTTAGCTGGAAAAGCCTTATCTTTGCATACTACCCATTTCAGGTCCTTCATTCCCCCAGATAGCTAGAATTATAGGGGAATATTTAAATTATTGGATTAAAAGGCTTCTATGGTTTGGCTTCTCAAATTTGTTTCTAGAGTTCTAAGAAAAGACAGATTCAGAGGAGTTAAAAGATTTGGTAAAATAATTTGATAATTGTTACACATGGCTCTTCCCATGTCCTCAGACCACACCTTTTTGTCTGACATCATCATCATTCATAGTTTACATTGTGTAATTAAATGATTCAACTTCCTCTTCTGATCCTCATAATTAAAATCACCTGAGTGTCTGACTTTTATAGGAGGGTTTGTATGTGTGTGTGTATATAATGGGCAGTCAAACATTGGACAATATTTTGACTAAAAACAGGCCATGTGAAAAATACAGAACAGAATAGGATAGTGTATAAATGGAGAAGTAATGGGAATTGCTATTTAAGATACATAGTAGGTTAGAAACAGGCTTTGTAGGAGCAGCTGTAAGGACCTAGATATTCCTGAGCATTCAGTAGCCAAATTTGTTTGAGAGGCAGTATTATGAGCAAAAAAACAATGATATTCAAAGCATTGAAAGCTATACTTTGGAATTAAAAGTTTTTAAAACAAAGTGAAAATAATCAGTTTCTGAAAATTCTGGGGAGAGATTTATCTGAAGAATAGTCAATAATCTTAATGATTTTAAGTGGCCCTAATTGTTTCTTCAGTATCTTTCAGAAATATGAACAGAAATACTGAGTATAATTTCATAATGTCCACTATGGCAACATAATTTTTGGGATTATAAATTTTTTTCTCACTGGTGATTAATGTTCTCAAATCTACTACTTCGTTTAGTAACTTTAATTTGTTACTTTGCTCAACCCCTCAGTTTCTATTTATCGTACTTGTAGATAGATCATTTTGAGAGTGAAAGCCATATAGTTCAGGTGTTTGAGCAAATAAGGTTTTGGATGTTGACAGCTCTGATTTCATTAATAAACTGTTAATTCTAAAAATGTATTATGTTGGTTATAAATTGAGAAAAGGACTCTTACCACCACACGCTTATTTTTGGTTTCTTCTTGATACTTTCTGCCCAGACATTTCTAGCTACTCTATTTTTTTAAATATAGGAGACTATGTGAAGCAACAGGAACTCTCATTCATTGCTAGTGGGAATACAAAGAGTTCAAAACCTTTGGAAAACAGTCTGGCAGTTTCTAACAAAGCTAAACATAGTCTTACCATATTATCTGACACTCACATTTCTAAGTATTTCCCCATGTAGATTGAAAACTTATATCCACAAAACAGCCTGCCCATAAATGTCTATAGTACTGTAATACATTTTAGCCAAAATTAGAAGCAACAAAACATCTTTAGATAAATGAATGGATAAACAAATTGTGATACTCCTGTACAAAAGAAATTTGATGATTAAAAGAAGTAAGTTATCAACCCTTAAAAAAAGATATGAATGATTCTTAAATTGATACTGCTTTGTGCAGGAAGCCAGTCTGAAGTGGATACATGTTATTCCAGAGGAGGCAAAACTGTACTAAGGGTAAAAAGACCCTTACTATATAGTTTTTGGTTTTCTGGGGAGGGGAGGAAGGCTTAAGTAGGTGAAACAAGACATTGAAACTAGTTAGGAAGTTACTGTCATGTTGGGTACATGACATGATTTGTCAAAATCCATGGAATTTTATAGCACACAGAATTAAGCTGAATGTCTGAACATTTTAAAAAAGTCACTTGGGAAATGGGGATCTGAGGATGAAATGCAGAATGTAACAAAGCAGTGTATGTTTATTAGAAATGTATGATAGAACCTCAGTGAAGAATGTGGCAGCAAGTGGTGACTTCAGTCATTCTGGAAATGAGGGGATTCATCTGGCTATATAACTAAGAGTAGAATACCAGTTGTTTAATATTTCCACAGACTTTCAAGTATCCACTAATAACCCCCTCCTTGCACCTCACTTCTTGCCCTAAATTTATGTTAACTGCCAGTGTTCAGCACCATGAAGTCACATTTTATGTTGGCCCCAGTCCCAGTAGGCACTTAACTTAGTCACTAAGTTTGGTTTGTAAATCGACTTTTGCTTGTCTCTAAAGTATCTCTCTTCCACACTTTTTTTTGACATATCCATTAACTGTCATCTCCTTCCTTGATATGGTGATTTTATTTTATTTTTTCATTTTTTCCCTTTATTCTCATTTCGAACATCTAGCTACCCTATTGATTGTACCTTCTTTCATAGTAGCATTGGATTTTTTCTCTCCCCATACTGGTACATTAAAAAAATTATCTGTGGCCATCCAAATCATCATTATTATAAATATTGTCATAAATTAATTGAAATATAGTTCAGCTTTACCAACTTGAAAATAAGGGCATTGAGGCCTGGAGAGATTGAGATTTGCCAACAAGGGAAAGAACTAACATTTATGGAGCACCAACTATATACCAGACACTATCATTTTATATTCCAGTTCTGTGAAGTATGTTTGTGGTCCCCATTTTACAGAAGCTCAGAGGTCAAGAAAGTTTCCCCAGACCTTAAGACTAGTCATGGCGGAGGCAGGATGAAAACCCAGTTTTCTCACACAGTCTAGGGTCTTTTCTACTTCTGTCAGCAAACATTAAGAGTCATTCAGCTAAGGTACTGCATAAAACAAAGGATTAAGGACCAACACTCTAAGGGTATTTTATGATTGAGAACTTTAACTTAAAAATTCTTTTTTCTTCCAATTTCATTGAGAAATAGTTGACATACAACACTGTATACTTTTTTTTTCTTTTTGTTGGAGGGAGAGGTAATTAGGTTGTATTTATTGTTTACCTATTTTAATGGGGGTACTGGGGATTGAATCCAGGACCTCGTGCTTGCTAGGCATGTGCTCTACCACTGTACCCTCTCCCCGATAACTTTTATTTTTATGAAAAGACTCATAGATAAAAATTAATTATATTTGGTTGTACTACTATTAAATCACTGTTAAAATTTGGGACTGTCATAGCTATAAAAGCAACATTACATTTGCTTATTAGGGTCTTATAAAGGTTGATGATGATGTACAAAAAATAGTCACAGAAAAGATAGAATATATTTACTATCAATTTAGAGATAGAAAGGATCACCAAGGGCATAGGCATCTCTTTTACTTTTTCTTTCTTTCTTTTTTTTTATTTTTTTATTTTAAGAAGTTGTCTCAAGAGATTCTAATCTCTTATCTTGAGGATATTCTTGTTATTCTTTTAACAGACACACTTTGGCTGATAAAGGTAGACTTTCATTTGTCCTGGCACATGACTGACCTTTGACATTTGTTGAGTGGGCCAAGCTAGGATGGGATTTGGGCCCTGTGTTAGCTTTTTAGATTTAATTTGGTTATATGTGAAAATTAATAGCTTGCTTTTCAGACTTTCTAAAATGAGATTCTAAAAGGTGAAACTGAGTATGAAAATAATAGAAAACATTAGGACTTTGACATAATAGTATTATGGCATGTCTCCTTATTAGTTAAGGAAACTAAATGCTTAAAATATGTGTGCAAACCTGGGCCTCTGTTTTCCCTGCTTATGTTTATTTATGAACTCTTAATCTTTTATCTAAGCACTTAATCTAATTAAACTATTGGTAACTACCTTTTTGAAGTGACACCTTTTCTTTCTTTAGCCTCTTGATACCTGAGACACTGCTTTTCTGAATGTGATGACCTAAGGAGTGATCAGATCACCTAAGAGTAGCTTTTCAAATTGTTTTTCAAAGATACTTCTTTTCTAGAATCCTAAGTGATACATGTTTCCCATTTCACATCTAATTATCTAGGTTTTAACATTTGTATTCTTCATCCCTTCATTTTCATTACATTTTTTTTTCTTAGAAGCCAGAGCTGACTCTGACACCTAGAGAAAGAGTCTTTTTCTCTACCTACCAGTGCCCTCCTTCTCTCCTCCCTCTCGATTCCTCCATTCATGACTGCCTCTCCTGCAGCTCCCTCTCCCTCTCTCCCCTCTTTTTCCCTTTCCCCATTTTGTTTGTTTAGTGTATAGAAAGATAAAAAATAAGAATGATGATAGGTAGAAATAGATGATTCCCTGTAAAGATACTATTCATTGTCATAAACGTATTGAATTTGTTAGGTAACTAATTCATATTGCTTTGGCATCCACCAGACCTGAGTTAGAATCCTGCTTTATAAAAATAGTACATATCCGTTGTGGGGGAAAAAAAAAAAAGAATCTACAGCAGAAAGTAAAAATACTGTTCACTTCTATATGTCTTAGAGATAATCACTATTGATGGTTTTCATGTATCCTAAAATGTCTGCTGTATATATTTACATATATATTTAATGTAGCATGTTAGCTATATTAATTTCAGATGTACAGTATGTACATTTGGCTCTTATAAGTAGGCCATCAGTAGGACAGAAAGCATCTAGAGTTACTAATTTAGTTCAATTTTAATCCACTTGATATTACTAAATTATAGTATCTCAATTTTTATCATTTTTTTCTTAAAAATTTTTGTAACACTCTCAGGACACTGCATATATATATCGTAACCTCTGTAGTGGCTCAAGGTTTCCTTATAAAGATGGGAGGAAACCAAATAAATTAGATGAGAAGACAGATACTAAAGATGGAGAAGGCAGAAAATGAAGAAATTTGTATCTTATGGCTTCAGTGTTAGTAGTTGAAATAATTGGCTGAAAGTTTTCCTAGGAGTGTTATGTTCAGAGTAATTAGGAATTAGAGTCTGTGGGAAGACAATTAAGAATTATCCTTGCTGTCATTATGAAGAGTATTTTAAGTGATCAGTATAGGATTGCCAGACCTGTTGTTAAAGATACAGGACGAACCTGTAGGGGGCAGTGTTTGGTCCTCTGGGACCAGGTTAAAAAAAGCTGACTAGATCAGCTCTGGTTGGGTAAGAGTACACCAGAGGTTTAAGGTGTTCAGAGCATCTGCGGGAGTAATAACCAGAGCGTTGATAAAATTTCTTACCATAGCCAGACTCTAGAGAATGAAATTCACTTTTTTAACATGTACAAAACTGTTGCCTGCACATCAGATCTAAATCAGAATTTCAGTCTTTTCTTCAAATGTAAGAGAACAAAGTTTTTTCCTCTTTGAAACAGAACATCACTTACAAACAATATGGTTGGATATCTATAGAACTACTCATGAATTAATTATCTAGGTATTTCTAAGTCTGTCTACCAACAAAAAATCATGTGCTTATACATCCTTTTGTTCCTGTATAATGTTAGGCACTTTTCTAGACACCCAAATAGTAGAGGCATTTTGTGGGGCAGGGAAGAGCATTTAGGAGATAGCTGAAATTTGAAAGTAGCCAGAATTTTATATAATATTTTTCTCAATTAAAGAACATATTCTTTGATTAAAATTCCTGTTCTGTTAGACAAATATTACTACTAAGTTTCCTTTAATCTTTTGTATGGCATTTTAAAATGTAGTTATTTTCTCTTGGTTTGGTCTATTGCACTTGCACTATTTCATAGTCCCTGACTTTAGATTGTGGGACTGTATTGCCGTGTCCATATTCTTGAGTCATCTTAAAATAAAAACGCAGTTCTTTTTAAAGAACTTGAAAACAAAATACTTCCAAAATAGTTATTAAAACATATTGGTACCTATTCTTTATTAGTCTTGGTTTTTGTTTCACTGAAGAGTATGCAGTACTTTGAAACAGTTAAAACATTTAAACGATAAATTTTGATTAAGCCCAGTCATTTCTGAATTACTGCAGTAGAGCAGAATTACTCTTATGGAATCTATGTTCCCACATTGATTTTAAGGAGGCTGACTGAATTCAGAATTTAGATGGTTAGTGGCAATTAGTCACTGCAGGTCATCTCTACCATTATGTCTAACCATTTGGTTATTGCTTACCTAGGACTTCTTAATCATGTGTTAATAGAGATTGATGGTAGTTTTGGTTATATGTAAGTGAAGTCAGTCTATGTGATGTGGTCTAGATGTTATACAGTTTTAATTACAGGATATATTATATCATAAAGTGATTTTTTTTAAAGGAGGTACTCGGGATTGAACCCAAGATCTCACACAAGCTAAGCATGTGCTCTACCACTGAGCTATATCCCACCCCCTCATAAAGTGATTTTTAAGATAAGAAAGGAGTCACAGGAAACTGATGAAAAAAGGAACAATAATATTTATAATATTTAAAGGAGCAGAGCAATTAGTATGAATAAGGTAATGTGTAGAAGAGAATGATAGAAATGAAGGGCTCTTGTGGAACATCCCCAGATACACACTGGATGGCTGGGCATTGCTTTCTCTCTGCTTGAAAATGTACAAAAACATGTATATCCTTGAAAAGTCTTTATGAAAGTCGCACCTTTTAAAATGATTTAATAAATCATTTTGTTCTACTTCCTTCATGTCTATCTTTAAACCATTCTCATATTCTCAATTTCTGATTTCTTGTAATGAGATTTTAAAATATAACGTGAAGATAAGAGGATTTCTGGATAGAAAGATGTGAGTCAGAAAATACTTTCTTGAATTTTCTCATCATCTTTGCCTATCTCTGGTCTCTATCTGTCTCTAGTCTCTAAATTGTAATTACCTGAAGTAATTTTAATTTCCTAGGATTCTAATTTTCAATTAATGCTAATGAAAAACGTCAGTTAAAATTATAGGTTGTTGACCCATTTTAGTGACTATTGGATATAGGAGATTAAGTGGAAACTGGAAATGATAGGAGCTAACAGCAGAGAACTTGGTTAAGAATAGTAAAAATGGTTTGTTCATCCTGCCCAGGTAAAGCTTATCTTTCAGAGAGCTTTCCAGCATCTAAGAGTAATAGGCATAGAAGCTACAAGGATTCTACTTCTTGATGCTTTCCCTGTGTCTTCAGTCACTTACATGATTGTATTTTTCAATTTAAACCTTATTCCAAGTGGTAATTGTGGTCTCCGTGCTTACGAATTTTTACTTCTGCAGAATATTGGTATTTTTCCTCTAAAAATAACTCCATAAAGAATTTATCACTTGGGAGTTTTTTCTTGAATGTACAAGGGCTGTAGCAACTGTGTTTATTTAAAATAAAAAGTACCCTAGGGCCACTATCCTAGGTTTTTAAACTTCTTACTAGTGTATCAGAATAATCTGGAGGGATTTTAAAACAGATTGTTGAATATCACACCCGTACTTCTGATTTAGTAACTCTGGAGTGAGACCGGAGAGTCTGCATTTCTAACAAGTTCCAGTTGTTGCTGAAACTGCCAGTCCTGAAAACATTCTTGAGAGCCAGTGCCATGCAGTATTGATCACACAAAAATCTAATCTGAGTGAACATTAAGTTGCTTGTAATTCAACAGAGTTATACCTACTGGATGGGTACCAACAATGATCATTTAATTTAGTATTTTTAATTTATTTTCATAGATTGGAGCATATGATCAACAAATATGGGAAAAATCTGTTGAACAGAGGGAAATCAAGGTAACAAGTTTATTTCATTTTGTGTATTCTTTGAATTGAATATTAACCATATTTTATTTAATATCTTTCCATATACCTTTTAAGGTAAATTAATATTACTTACTATATCCAAACTTTTCAATAAAGAGGTAAAATCTTTGTGATGGCATATTCATATGTCTTTACCTCTGACAATTTTTCTTTTTTTTTGCTTTTTAGCAACTTTCTGTTCTTTTAAAATTTTATTTCTAATGATTATTTTTTGTCAGCTTTCTTCCCCTTTCACTTGTCACCTTATACTTCTAGTTTACTTTTCCTCCCTTTTGATGCTGTCATTGCTCTGTACAGTTTATTAAACTGGTAAGTGTTTCAGGATTTTCCCCGCCTGAGTGGTCCTCTGCAAGTGCTGCTCTGCTTCATTGAGATCTGCTTTTTGGTGCTACTAACAGAATGACTTGGGTGCAAAGAGAATCGCTGAACAGTTAGTCGTTTTTTAAAAAGACTTTAGGAAAATAAAGCATTAATTAAAATGTCTTGTAGTAGGTAGTTTCTTCTTGAACATGTAATCATTTATGCTGATAAGACAAACTCAGGCTACCTTGCTAGCATGGAAACTGTTTTTTAACTAAATTTGTTCTGTTTCTCAGCAATCACATCTTTTTGGTAATAAGATTTATAGTTTTCATTTGTGTAGATAATACTAATCAGTGTGTTCCTGCACGAGCTAAATTTAATATTGGCCCAGAGAATGTTACTTTAGTTGCTTGACAGTTTCTATTGTACAGAAAGGTTTATATTAAGTTAAAAACCATTATCTAAAATTACTTAAAAATCTGTTAGAAAAATCACAGTGTTTAGACAACTTAGTCACCTGTAATAAAGAGCAAGATTAGTTGCCACTTGTCAGTTTTAATCTTTGAACTATTTTCTTGAAGAAATAATAGAGTTAACAAAGTTGCATAACACGTAGTAACACCTACTATGTGTTAAATACAGGATTAAATCGGGAAAAAAGATAAAATGGATTATAATTTTGTAGATGAGATACATAATTACAAGTGAGATCAGTTCAATTAAGAGAGGAATGTTTAGGTCTCTATTTGGGAGCAAAGAGGGGAAGCAGCCCTGGGGAGGTTTGGAAAGACTTCACTCAGAGCAAGTGACTCAGGAGCTGAGTTTGACAGACATTAGGGAGAATGAGGAAGACATTCTAGGCAGAATGAAGAGCATATGGAAAAATGCATAAAGGAAGGAAGTAGCATGACTGACTGAGGAATCCTCAAGGGACTTGCTGGGTAATAGGTTGGATGGAAAAGGAGATTAGGGTGATTAGAAGTAAAACTAGAAAGGAAAATGGAGGTCAGATCATGAAGGGGCTTCACTGCTTTACCCAAGAATCTAGACATAATCTGGAAAACAATGAGGGAGACATTGAAGGATTTTAAGCAGAAAAAAGTTACCTGATTAAATTTCTATTTTAACAACTTCACTAAGTCAGGACTAAGTATGATGGTAAATACTAGAAAAAGAGCAGATATAGAATTCTGTTTTAGAAATATCCTGATGGTACTTAGGAGTGAGTTTTGGGAGTTTTCAGTATGTAAAATGTGTATATATAGGTACATGTGGCTGTTCTATATATTATATATTATGCACATTATACAGACACAGCTGTAGAAGTGAGTGGATTTACGTTGAATGAGGAGAGAAAAAGGCTGAGAGAATGAAACACTGGGAAATAACATTGAATGAATAGGTGAAGGAAGAGATGTAAGGGGAGGAGGAAAGAGAAGTGGGAGCTCTATGAGACAGTAGTCTGGTGAGAAGAGTTGGAATAGTCAAGCAAACAGAGCAGCAGAGTAGTCTGGTAAGGCCTTAAAATCACTTACGCTCTCTGACAGTCTGTAACTTGTTGGACAGGGAATATTAAGTACCTTGAGAGGTTGTGTTACCAATTGGTACAAATAAATTTTAATATATAGGTAAATTTACAAATAAGGAATCTATGAGGATTGACTGTATATAAAATTATCATGGCTATATCAGCAACCCTGACCCTTTCTTTCTCTTATTTTTGTGTCTGTGGGTAGTTTGCAACTTCAGATGGACAGGCTGTTTGAAGGGGTTCAAGAATTAATTACATCTTGATTTCAGGGTGCATTTTTGGTTTAAACATCTCAGTTAATTCTGAGCTCAAATGCTGTCCACTTCTTTGTTTTACATGCAAATAGTACTTGATCAGATTTTTAATTTAGGGGGTCGTTGATACTTAAATTAGAATGAAACAAGGGATATTTTGCATTTACTTGGTTAATTGAACCAACAGTAAGCAAATCTAAACACTGTGTCATCTCTCAGTTCTTGGGTCCCAAGGAGTTTAGCCTAAGCTCTTCCAGTTCTTAACATCCTGGTCTTCAGTGTAATTTATCTTTTGATAGTTTTTTTCATTGATTTTGATCTCCACCCCTGCTCTAACTCTGTACACTATGGCAGAAACTTAATCTTAGTGTTTAGTAATTTCAAGTTTAAACTAATTCAATTCATGGTTCCTGCTTTCCCCCTTCTCCTCCTACTGGGCATGGCATCTAAGTTCTGAGGTGATGAGGTGGCATTGTGGTCTGGTTAGTGGTTGGCATGTGAACATCGTGGCAACCTTGAGGTGTGCATCATCCTCTCTGGGCCTCAGCTGATACCACCCCTACATGGTGGCATCTGCTAAAAAGTCTGCATCCCTGTCTGTCCTCAGCCTGTGACCCACTGCTTTCTGCAACAATGCCCCCAGAATCACACTTAAGGGCCCTTCCAGGGCCCTTCAGGGCCACTGCTCTCCCAGCCAACCTCAACACTTTCCTGTGCAAAACTGGGGCCAACACAGTCTTGTGTACCATCTTAGGCTGTACATCCAAATTGATTTGTAGCGATAGTCTATGTTTTAGAATTATACTTTTAGTAATAAACAGGCCTCAAATGTTACAGACATCCCTAAACTTACAATTTTGGAAAGTAAAACAGTTTATTACAATACTATACTTGTGTTCCATTTCCAACAAATATATAACCTGTTAATTTTTGTCTATTATATTACTCAGTTTTTTTTTTTTAATGAAATCTTTAGGGGTGATTCTTTGCTATTCTGGATTTTAAAAGTGTATGTATATAGAATTCCAGTACTACCTTTTTACTAAGTTGTAATTGGCGCATATAACACTGTATTAGTTTCAGGTGTACAACATAATGATTCATTATTTGTATATATTAAGAAGTGATCACCATAGTAAGTCTAGTTTAAATATTTTCCCCATACATGGTTACAAAAGTATTTTTTCTTGTCATGAGGACTTTAAAGATCTATGGTCTTATCAACACAACTTTTAATATATTACAGGGGTTAAGGAATAAACCAAAGAAAACAGCACATGTAAAACCAGACCTCATAGATGTCGATCTTGTAAGAGGTGAGCCTTGAGTAAATAAATGCTTAATACAATTAGAAATTGACCTTAAAGAAACAGAATTCAAAATGGGTTAAATACATATGTTTGTAGAAATAAAAGCAATGTGAGCCTAAATGAAGGCAGAAATAGTTTAAAAAGAGAGAATGGAGCATTTAAATATTATTGACTAGTCTTTCCTCCCACCAAAAATCATTCCAAGAACTAATAAATGTAAAAGAAAAGCAGCTTATATTTGCCTAGCAAACTATAAGGCTTGTTATAAAAATTCCTAACTGGAACTGATATTTGAACATTGTC
This sequence comes from Camelus dromedarius, assembly GCF_036321535.1. Lineage (NCBI taxonomy): Eukaryota > Metazoa > Chordata > Mammalia > Artiodactyla > Camelidae > Camelus > Camelus dromedarius. Next base: position 73,941,243 of record NC_087442.1, on the reverse strand, counting down.
TTCTATTAATAAAATATATGGGAGAAATTTTGCTGTTATTTCAGTTAAAAATGGTTTATTTTTTCAAAGTATCTGAATTAATATGATAGCACGAGTAATGTTTTTAAAAGTATCCCCTACCCAAAATTGGACATTTGCCACTCATAGTATAGTACCATGTGAAATTACACATTTTACTGTTCTTCGCATGTTGAATTTTTTTCTGTAAGGGAATTAAAGAATAACAAGTGTTCTCTGTCATTTTACTTTTTCAGGGTCTGCATTTGCTAAGGCAAAACCTGAAAGTCCATGGACTTCTCTGACTAGAAAGGGAATTGTTCGAGTTGTATTTTTTCCCTTTTTCTTCCGGTGGTGGTTACAAGTAACATCAAAAGTCATCTTTTTCTGGCTTCTTGTCCTTTATCTTCTTCAAGGTATAATTAAGTGATAGAAATGCATTTTGCTTTTAACTTCAGTGTGTTTTATTCTTAGGGTTACTAAGGCTTTTTTTTTAAAACACGCTAATTACTACTGAGTGTGAAAATACACACTTACTATGATATTTAATAAGTTTGGTATTAAAAAATAGAGGAAACAAAACAATTGTTTTCCAGTGTAATTTTATAAAAATCTGAATCTATGGGTGGCTAAAGAAAAATACAAGTTGAGAGTATTTTTAAAAATTACAAAGTCTCTTCAAAACGTATCCCCACACATACATACACACCAGTCTTTTTCTATAGCCTTAATTAATTTTTTCTTTCTCAGCTATGTGTATTTTCCTCTTGACCACTGTGTCCTGAGACTGTCCTCATTCTGTATTGAAATTCAGTGTACCATGTACTGTTCTAAGTGCTTTTCACAGATGCTCGTTTAATCCTCATCACACCCCAGTGAGTATAGTTACTGTTATTATGCCTAGCTTATAGACATGGGACCTGAAGGGCCTTAGGGCGCAAAGTCACACAGTCACTAAGTGTGGCAGAGCCCAGGTTCAAGTCTAAACTGTCTGACCTCAGAGCCACATGCTTAACAACTCTGTGACGCTGCCTCCCAGCACAGCAGCATTCCAGTGCACAGTCATAGCAGCAGTGTGCAGTGCAGAATACACAGCGCTCTAGAGCGTTTGGAGTCTAAAGGAAGAAACCACTCACATTCCATCACTCTAACAAAGGAACAATTTTAATTTGGTTGGTACCCTTTCAGTCTTTTTAATGTCTTTTTAAGAAACACAATTACAATCTTGAATGATTATTTAAATATTTCTTAACAAACTCTAAGTAAAAGGTAGTATCTTTTAAGTAAATGAAAGTACAATAAAAACTAAAAACTTTTATTTAAGTAAAGGTGTTTCTTTTAAGCCAGGGTATAATCTTCTATACATAAAAGGGAGTGAGCTTGTAGTTAGCCTCTAACGCTTTCTAGTAGTTTACCTAAAGGAGAAAACTTTATTCTAAAGTGGACAGAAATTGCAGTTGCTTATTAGAGTAATAATTAGTGAATACCATTCATTGTAACCACTGCATTGTATTGTCCTTTTTTGGTATTGTTGCTTTCAAGTATTTGAAGGCAAACAAGTGTTTAATGTAACTAGAAGTTCACATATTGTGGCTGAAATTCACTTACTTGCCTAAGTTAAATAGCTGTCAGGTAAGGCATGAAAAAGATAATTTTTCAGTTCCAAACAAATTTAACATTGTTAGTGTTCATAAGTGTTGAACACTGAACACTCTCCTAGTAAAACTTAGTTTTAAAAGTGACTTAACTTGCTTCAAGTCACACAGCCAGTGACAAAGTCATGGTAGGCCCCTAATGACCTTCAGCAGTCCACTGGTGCCTTTAGAAACTACTCTGTGCCTTTGTCTCCTTGGGTGCAGTGCTCTGAGTTATGTCTTCATTCTTTGTCCCACCTTCATCTCCTGAAAAGTAGAAAGAAGCCTGTGCAGTCAGACTTGATTTTATGTAACTACATACAATTTTTCACTTTAATTACATGCATTTTAAGTATCTTAACTATTTATCCTCAGCTCCATCCCTGCTTCTTGTTTGTAGCATTTCTCACCGAGATTACTGCCAAGAGCCCTAATGTCTTTTACCTTCTATCCATTATCTTTTTAAATTACAAGTCAAAGAAGCCACTTAAGTTCTAAATCTCCTCCTAATTATCATTGCCTTCAAAGTAAAAGGCAGGATTTCGATCAGTCTCTTGTTGAATTTTCCCCCAGTGTTAACCAGACTAAATTGACTGCTGTTACTTAAACATTGTCTTTTTTTTTTTTTTTTTTTTGGTCTATATACTGTTGGGTCTGCTACTCTCTTGGCCTGGTTAACCCTTTTCCCTGTTATTTACTTAGTTACCTACTTGTTCTCAGAGTTAGGGAAACTTGGAGAGTTAGGCATCTGAATCCCTTCATTGCCCTCCAATTTAACTACATCTCTTTGCTTTGTATCATAGATACTCTATTAGTCTACTCAGGCTGCTGTAATAGAATATCACAGACTGAGTGGCTTAAACAGCAGAAATTCATTTTTTCCCAGTTCTGGGGGCTAGAAGTCCCAGATCGAGGTGCCACCAGGGTTGGTATCTGTTGTAGGTTTCTCTTCCTGACTTGAAGACGGTTACCTTCTCACTTTTATTCTGTGCATGAGCGGGGAGAGAGCTCTGTTATCTCTTCCTCTTGTGAGGACACTGGTCCTTTTGGATTAAGGCCCCACTCTTACGATTTCATTCAAACTTTATTACATCCTATAGGCCCTGTCTGTAAAGATAGTCATATTGGGGGTGAGGACTTCAATATATGGAGTAGGTGGGCACAAATTCAGTCCACTACAGGTACTTTAATTGCTTCTTTATATGTTACAGGTATTTTAATTGTTTCTTTGTATGTTCCTCTAAACTGAGGAGGGTGTCTGTGATCTTACCAGGAATACCTTTAGATTTATATAGTTTTCACTGCAGGAAGGTGTGTACTTTAAAGACTATGTTGGGTGTTACCCTGTTCCAAGAGTTTATTTCTGAATAGCGTGGTTAGCTAGTGTCAAACAATAAAATAGTCTGAAGGAGCTTGTTTGGAGTAACTTTTAACTCATTTAAATTTAAATTATAATCTGTCAAGAAGCAATGTCAGAACGATTTTTAAAGTTGTGAGGAAGTAACTATCAGATCTATAATTGAATGTATTTTCTTTCCCTCTTTGTAGTTGCCGCAATAGTATTATTCTGTTCCGCTTCCAGCCCGCATAACATACCTCTGACGGAAGTGGTTGGGCCAATATGGCTGATGCTGCTCCTGGGAACTGTGCACTGCCAGATCGTCTCAACAAGGACACCCAAACCTCCGCCAAGTGCAGGGGGTAAAAGAAGAAGGTACTGTCTATTAAAAGTGATCTTTTTGTAGGTTTCTATCATTTGAATCCAGGATTGTTCTTGACTTTGAATAAAATGTTAATCTTGTGAACTTGTTCTTTCAAAGAAATTAGTGAGATTCAGAAGCAGCTACTGAAATTTTAGTTTCTGTTACTTTATTCAAAGCCATTTTAAGACCACATACCTGTTTCTGGTTATTTTCTTTCTTGAAGCTTATTATTAAGGCACTTCATATCAATGTAGGGAATATATGTTAGCTGAATTTGCTAATAATTTCTGCTATTTACAAAATCTTGTACTTACAAGATGTTTTGGCAAAAACAAAAGTCAAAAAAAAAGTTCACTTAACTATTTATTAAATGCTATTTGAAGCTTTTAATATTGCCCCTTGATTAAGTAAACTTTGCAGTCTCATTGTTCACTTAGCACAATGGAATTCTATTTTTTTTAAACTTTTTTTTTTAACATTCTATTTTTTATGTTTTATTTCTTTATTATTGTATTATTTAATTATTTTGTTTTGGCAGTGGCAGGGGGAGAGGTAATTAGGTTTATTTATTTTTAGAGGAGGTACTGGGGATAGAACCCAGGACTTCATGTGTGCAAAGCATGCAATCTACCACTTGAGCTATACCCTCCTCCCAATGATTTTTTTTTTAACTTTTTTTTTTTTAATTAATGGAATTCTATTTTAAGGGTCTTTGGGAGCAATTCCTTTTTTGGGTACTGTTAGTAAGACATTGTGACATTTGCAGTTTTCGTATATTGAGATTTAAACCTTTTTTTGGGAAAAGATAATACCTAAATTAGATAAATAGCACTGCTAATCATTTAGATTATAATTCTCTCCAATCTAAATTTTCTTCTTTCTTCATCTGCATGTAAGTGACATTCAAATAGGGAAGGGATGCTTTTGTAGGTATCTGTTCAGTGCCATCCTTACAACCCTAATGTCCACTGACCTGTCACTATGAGCAAGGAACAATACCATTTATAGAATTGGTCTTGAATGTGTACTTAATATTTGGATTAACTTTTATCCAGCAATCTGAATTTTACTATGTATTAAAGTTCCTGTGTTTATGTTTACCAAAATTTTGAATACACTACCGAGAAAGTGGTTGTTAAAATTTTAAAACTACCTTCTGCTCTTAATCTCTTCTAATGAAGGAAATTAAGAAAAGCAGCCCATTTGGAAGTACATAGGGAAGGAGATGGCTCTAGTACCACTGATAACACACAGGAGGGAGGAGTTCAGAGTCATGCTGCAACCGCCTCTTACAGCGTTGGCACAGTCTTCAGAGATCTCTGGCATGCTGCTTTCTTTTTATCAGGGTTTGTATTTATTCAAGACTTTATATGGCATAGAAGTGCACTATCCCTTTTCTGAAACTTAGTCTCAGGTAATGAATACTAATGACTTTAAATATGACAGCCCTATTATGGATTTTATTTTGATAAATTATAATGCTATAGATAATGGAAAAATAGAGACCATAAAGGTTACCTTGGGATTTATGTAAATACATCTATATGAGAATGAATATATAACATCAAAGTATATTTAGTTAGGATTTCTTGATCTTTGTTTCTTCTGTGATTTTTCAAGTACTATTTTATTTTTATCAGTATTGTAGGTCAAATTGGCTTTATTAATATGCCATATGAGTTGTATGATGTTTTTAATCTCTGCCTCAATTATGTAAAACTTTCTGAAACAAAACATACAGGCATTGTTATTTAAAAGAATAAAATGGATGCTGTAATACAAAGTTCTGTTTTTGTACATTGGGCTTTTTTATATAGTTTGTACCACAATAAAGATTTACCAAAACTGATGAAAGTTGTTAATACATCAAGAAAAGGGATATTGCAAGTAACTATTTTCAGTCACTTTTGTTAATATTAACAAAATCACACATATCAATGTGTGATTATGCTCTTATGATAAAGTTTATCATGCATTATGCAATTAGGCAGTTCTATCCTGGGCATGTTTTAATTGATTGTAATTTGGGGCGAAATTTTCCAAAGTTTTAGTTGTTTTGCAGTAACATGTCAGTAAGTTCATTCCCTGACTCTTCCAACCAACTAGTTTTCTTCCAGAGAAGATACAGTTTTTGTTTTGTTTTTAACTTGGATTGGATTCAGTCTCTATCTCTCTTGGTTAGTCTTTTTTTTTTATATACATATAAAAATAGCTATACTTTCTGACAGTAAGGATATGATAGTTTTATCACTGCAAAGTCAATTTCTTAAACATTTCTCAAGACTTTTTGTTAAGCAGTTATAAATAGCATACTGGATATGTTTTGCTTTGGGGGATCACTTAATTGTTTTGGTTGTTTAAAAGTGATATTGTGTTATATAGTATTCAGAATCCTCCAAAATTAGTAGGTTAGTGCCTTTGGATTTCTACCATGTTTCTCTATTCAAATGAGTTTCAGACTTTAATTTTCCTCTCTTTGAACTGTAGCATGACTTTGATTGATGCTATGGTGGCTAAATCCCTTTGGATTTATTCTTTTTAATCATGACAACTATAATCTAAGTGTTTTTAAAGATGCACTATTTTCAACTGTTTCATTTGGGGACTGGTTTGCCAACATATGAATGAGACTTTTAAATATTAGTTACGAAGAAATCTTAATTTTAGAAGTTCTGCACTGAGTTCTGAAATCTTGATGATGTCTTGGTCTTTTAGGCTCTAATAAGTCAGAAAGGACTTAAACTGAAATATCAACTAAGACTTAAAATTGTGATGATAATAAGTTAAAAGGCTGGGTACTTACATTAAGGTATCTGAATTAACGTAATTGATGGGAAAATAAATTCATAGCCACACAAATATCTAAGCTTTGTGTTTGATGTCTTGATAATTTTCTAGATGTTAGAAGGAAAACTAGTGTTTTTAACATCCTGTGATAAATGGGGAAAGGCCCATTTATCATATCTAAGTACATTCCATTCTCAAAATAAAACTAGTCCTTTTAGAATTAGGCATAGTATTTCTCATTTGAAGAAATTAGGAATTATTGTGAAAGAACTCTGTGAACCTGAGAGAACAAAGCCAAAGAAAGTATCAAGTAAAAAAGATGCAGAAATCAACTGTATTTCCTAAGAATTTAGCACTTTAATTTTAGTGAAGTATATATTGTCTTAAATTAGCATGATTACAGTTGCTATGGAAGAAATTGAACAGGAAGAATTACATCTAGATAGTATATGTTTTCAGCATAATACCTGTTTCAAAATTCAGATAGATACTAGGTTTTCTTTCATGTCCTTTAGGATTCATTTGACCATCACAATGTCACTAAAACATAGTCAATAGGAATTATGGTCATTTTTGAGTAGAAAAAGTAATGTTTATAAACTGACTTGGTGAATTAGAGACAGATACCAGAATTAAATCAGGCCACATGTTAACTCATATGCTTGATTTACCTAATCTTGAAGATTTCTGACCCCTTTAGCTTCCGTATTTACTGTTTTTAAGATACTGAAGTAAAAGTTAAAGATTTATTAAGTTGATTTTCTTCATGTAATGGAGTATACTGCGTAAGTTAAAGCGTGCAATCCCACCAGAAATTTTTGGTACAAGGATTAAAATTTGGTTTTTGCTGACTGTAGTTTAAATAGTACAGTCATTTAAACTATAAACTGGGTGAAGCTCTGTTGCCTGTCTTCCACAGACAAGGATGAAGACAATGTAAATGCTGGTATAGCCCCGATTTTTAAGGATATTTTGTGGCCACAACTAATAACTCAATAAATTTGCTAGAATCACTGTATTTTAGAGTTGGACTGGTCCTAGAAAGATTACAGGTACTGTAAATAAACTTAATTTGGTACACATCTCTCAAACTTACGTTTTGTAGAGGATACCTAGAGAAATGTAGGGTCCCAAAAGTCTTTGAAGAGCTATGTTAGCATGTAATCAAGGTGTGTGTGTAACTTCAGATAGCAGTGATAGTTACATATAGGCCCCTGTGTCATTTTCTTACTATACCTGAGATTTCATGCATTCTGATTCTCTAACCTCCCATCCCCCTTAATTCCTAGCCTTGCAGAAATGAGAGCAGGACCAGAAATTTCATACTATGTTCTAGAATAAGAGTTATCTGCTACTGTTAAATTTCCCTTGCTACTCTCTAATGTTTTTTAGTACTGAAAGGGTGCTCTTCAGTTGCTCTATTTATATACCTCTGAATATTTTTTTTAACATTTTTTATTGATTTATAATCATTTTACAATGTTGTGTCAAATTCCAGTGTTCAGCACAATTTTTCAGTTATTCATGGACATATACACACTCATTGTCACATTTTTTTCTCTGTGAGTTATCGTAACATTTTGTGTATATTTCCCTGTGCTATACAGTGTAGTCTGTTCTACAATTTTGAAATCCCAGTCTATCCCTTCCCACCCTCCACCCCCCTGGTAACCACAAGTCTGTATTCTCTGTCTGTGAGTCTATTTCTGTCCTTTATTTACGCTTTGTTTTTGTTTGTTTCTTTGTTTTTGTTTTTTAGATTCCACATTTGAGTGATCTCATATGGTATTTTTCTTTCTCTTTCTGGCTTACTTCACTTAGAATGACATTCTCCAGGAGCATCCATGTTGCTGCAAATGGCATTATGTTGTCGGTTTTTATGGCTGAGTAGTATTCCATTGTATAAATATACCACATCTTCTTTATCCAGTCACCTGTTGATGGACATTTAGGCTGTTTCCATGTTTTGGCTATTGTAAATAGTGCTGCTATGAACATTGGGGTGCAGGTGTCATCCTGAAGTAGATTTCCTTCTGGATACAAGCCCAGGAGTGGGATTCCTGGGTCATATGGTAAGTCTATTCCTAGTCTTTTGAGGAATCTCCATACTGTTTTCCATAGTGGCTGCACCAAACTGCATTCCCACCAGCAGTGTAGGAGGGTTCCCCTTTCTCCACAGCCTCTCCAGCATTTGTCATTTGTGGATTTTTGAATGACAGCCATTCTGACTGGTGTGAGGTGATACCTCATTGTAGTTTTGATTTGCATTTCTCTGATAATTAGTGATATTGAGCATTTTTTTCATGTGCTTTTTGATCATTTGTATGTCTTCCTTGGAGAATTGCTTGTTTAGGTCTTCTGCCCATTTTTGGATTGGGTTGTTTATTTTTTTCTTATTAAGTCGTATGAGCTGCTTACATATTCTGGAGATCAAGCCTTTGTCGGTTTCACTTGCAAAAATTTTCTCCCATTCCGTAGGTTTTCTTCTTGTTTTATTTCTGGTTTCCTTTGCTGTGCAGAAGCTTGTAAGTTTCATTAGGTCCCATTTGTTTATTCTTGCTTTTATTTCTTCTAGGAGAAAATTTTTTAAATGTATGTCAGATAATGTTTTGCCTATGTTTTCCTCTAGGAGGTTTATTGTATCTTGTCTTATGTTTAAGTCTTTGATCCTTTTTGAGTTGATTTTTGTATATGGTGTAAGGGAGTGTTCTAGCTTCATTGTTTTACATGCTGCTGTCCAGTTTTCCCAACACCATTTGCTGAAGAGACTATCTTTATTCCAGTGTATATTCTTGCCTCCTTTGTCAAAGATGAGTTGACCAAAAGTTTGTGGGTTCATTTCTGGGCTCTCTATTCTGTTCCATTGGTCTATATGTCTGTTTTGGTACCAATACCATGCTGTCTTGATGACTGTAGCTCTATAGTATTGTCTGAAGTCTGGGAGAGTTATTCCTCCAGCCTCTTTCTTTCTCTTCAGTAATGGTTTGGCAATTCTAGGTCTTTGATAGTTCCATATGAATTTTATTATGATTTTTTCTAGTTCTGTGACATATGTCCTGGGTAATTGGATAGGGATTGCATTAAATCTGTAGATTGCCTTGGGCAGTGTGACCATTTTAACAATATTGATTCTTCCAATCCAAGAGCATGGAATATCTTTCCATTTTTTAAAGCCTTCTTTAATTTCCTTCATCAATGGTTTATAGTTTTCTGTGTATAATTCTTTCACCTCCTTGGTTAGATTTATTCCCAGATATTTTATTACTTTGGGTGCTATTTTAAAGGGGATTGTTTCTTTACTTTCTTCTTCTGTTGATTTATCGTTAGTGTAAAGAAATGCAACTGATTTTTGAACGTTAATTTTGTAACCTGCTACCTTGCTGAATTCTTAATCAGCTCTAGTAGCTTTTGTGTGGACCTTTTAGGGTTTTCTATATATAGTAACATGTCATCAGCATATAATGACACTTTTACCTCTTCTTTTCCAATTTGGATCCCTTTTATTTCTTTCTCTTGCCTGACTGCTGTGGCTAGGACTTCCAGGACTATGTTGAATAGGAGTGGTGATAGTGGGCATCCTTGTCTTGTCCCAGATTTTAGTGGGAAGCTTTTGAGTTTTTCACCGTTGAGTACTATGCTGGCTGTAGGTTTGTCATATATAGCTTTTATTATGTTGAGATATGTTCCCTCTATACCCACTTTGGCGAGAGTTTTTATCATAAATGGGTGTTGAATTTTATCAAATGCTTTTTCTGCATCGATTGAGATGATCATGTGGTTTTTGTCCTTTCTCTTGTTGATGTGATGTATTACACTGATTGATTTGCGTATGTTGAACCAGCCTCGTGTCCCTGGGATGAACCCCACTTGGTCATGATGTATAATCTTTTTTATGTGTTGTTGGATTCTATTTGCTAAAATTTTGGTGAGGATTTTGGCGTCTATGTTCATCAGTGATATTGGCCTATAATTCTCTTTTTTTGTAGTGTCTTTGCCTGGTTTTGGTATCAGGGTGATGGTGACTTCATAGAATGAGTTTGGGAGTATTCCCTTCTTTTCAATCGTCTGGAAGAGTTTGAGAAGGACTGGTATGAGTTCTTCTTTGTATGTTTGGTAGAATTCCCCGGTGAAGCCGTCCGGTCCTGGACTTTTATTTGTAGGGAGGTTTTTAATTGCTATTTCTATTTCCTTTCTAGTGATCGGATTGTTCAAGTGTTCAGATTCTTCTTGATTCAGTTTTGGTGGACAGTATGTTTCCAGAAACTTGTCCATCTCCTCTAGGTTATCCAGTTTGGTTCCATATAGTTTTTCATAATATTCTCGTATGATATTCTGTATTTCTATTTTGTTTGTTGTAATTTCTCCATTTTCCTTTCTTATTTTGCTAATTTGTGCTCTCTCTTTTTTCTTCTTTGTGAGTTTGGCCAGAGGTTTGTCGATTTTATTTACTTTTTCAAAAAACCAGCTTTTGGTTTGGTTGATTTTTTCTATGGTCTTGTTAATCTCTATTGTATTTAATTCCTCTCTGATCTTTATTATTTCCTTCCTTCTGCTGCTTTTTGGGGCTTTTTGTTCTTTTTCTAATTCATTCAGGTGGTGGGTTAAATTGTTTATTTGAGATTGTTCTTTTTTGAGGAAGGCCTGTATCGCTATAAACTTCCCTCTTAGCACTGCCTTTGCTGTGTCCCATAGGTTTTGAGTGGTTGTGCTTTCATTATCATTTGTCTCAAGGTATTTTTTAATTTCAGCTTTGATTTCCTCATTGATCCATTGTTTTTTCAATAACATATTGTTTAATCTCTATGCTATCCTTTTTTTCTACTTTGTTTCTCTGTTGTTGATTTCCAGTTTCATGGCATTGTGGTCATTAAAGATGCTTGAGATAATTTCTATCTTCTTGAAATTGTTGAGGTTTCTTTTGTGCCCAAGTACATGATCGATCCTGGAAAATGTTCCATGTGCACTTGAAAAGAATGTATATCCTATTTTTGGGGGGTGTAATGCTCTGAAAATATCCACCAAATCTAGTTTTTCTATTGTAGTATTTAATTTCTCTGTTGCCTTGTTTATTTTCTGTCTGGAAGATCTGTCTAGTGATGTTAATGCAGTGTTAAAATCTCCAACTATGATTGTATTCCCATCAATATCCCCCTTTATCTCTGTTAGTAATTCTTGTATGTACTTAGGTGCTCCTATATTTAGGGTGCATATATATTAACGAGTGTAATATCCTCATCTTGTATCACTCCTTTAATCATTATAAAATGTCCTTCTTTATCTTTCTTTATGGCCTTTGTTTTAAAGTCTATTTTGTCTGAAATCAGTACTGCAACACCTGCTTTTTTGGCTTTTCCATTTGCATGGAATATCCTTTTCCATCCTTTCACTCTCAATCTATATGTGTCCTTCTCCCTAAAGTGGGTCTCTTGTATGCAGCATATTGAAGGTTCTTGCTTTATTATCCAGTCTGCCACTCTGTGTCTTTTGACTGGAGCATTTAGTCCATTAACATTTACAGTAATTAATGATAGATGTGTGTTTATTGCCATTTTGAACTTATCTTTGCAGTTGAATTGGTATATCCTCTTTGTTCCTTTCTTCTTCCTTTTGTGGTTTGGTAATTTTCCTTTGTATTATCATGGATTTTATTTAATTTTTGTGACTCCTTTGTAAATTTTTGGCTTGTGGTTACCCTTTTTTGTAAATCTATCAACCCATTACTATAACTGTTTTTATTAAACTGATAGTAACATAATCTCAAACCCATCCTACTGTTAAAAAAATTTAAAAATGAAAGAAAAAAATATTCTGTATTTCCCTGCCTCCCTCTCCCACTCTCAGTAATTTGTATGTCTTCTTTCATAATTTCATGTTTACTTTATTTGTAATTCATGAGTTATCACCTTTCCAGTTGTGTGTTTCTCATTTCTGTAGCATCCTGCTGCTTTTCTATTTAGAATAGCCCTTTCAATATTTCTTTTAGCATGGGTTTAGTGTTGCTAAACTCCTGCAGCTTTTTTTTGTCTGTGAAACTCTTTATTTCTCCTTCTATCCTCAAGGATAGCCTTGCTGGATAAAGGATCCTAGGCTGCATCTTTTTTTCATTCAGGGCTTTGAATATATCTTGCCACTCCCTTCTGGCCTGTAGTGTTTTTGTAGAGAAATCAGCTGAGAGCCTTATGGGGGTTCCCTTGTAACTTACTCTTTGCTTTTCTCTTGCTGCCTTTAGAATCATTTCTTTATCCTTGACTCTGGCCATCTTGATTATGATATGTCTTGGTGTGGGTCTATTTGGGTTCTTCCTGTTTGGGACCCTCTGAGCTTCCTGTACTTGGATATCTGATTCCTTCTTTAAGTTTGGGAAGTTTTCAGTCATGATTTCTTCAAAAACCTTTTCAATCCCCTTTGATCTTTCTTCTCCTTCTGGGACCCCTATTATGCGAAGATTGGGACACTTTATATTATCCCATAGGTCCCTTATGCTATTTTCATTATTTTTTATTTGTTTATCTTGTAGTTCTTCTGAATGGGTGCTTTCTATTGCCCTGTCTTCTAGATCACTAATTCGTTCCTCTGCATTATCTAGTCGGCTTTGCACAGCTATTAGATCATTCCTCATCTCTGTCAATGAGTTTACCCATTCTACTTGGCTCTTCTTTATAGCTTCAATTTCATTTTTGACATATTTTATATCTCTAAACACTATCTCTTTTAATTCCTTCAGCAATTTGATCACTCCTTTTTTAAAATCTTGATCTAGTAGGCTATCGATGTCTATTTCGTTGATCTTTCTTTCAGGGGATTTCTCTTGTTCTTTTAATTGGGAAAGGTTTTTCTGCTTCTTCATCTTGCTCATACCTCTTTGGCACTGTGGTTTATGGAGTATCAGTTGTTTATTTTGGTCCTTAAGGATTTTATCTATCTAATGCTTATTTAGGCATAGAACTTAGGAAAAAAAGAAAAAAAAATGAGAGAGAGAGAGAAAGAATTTTAAAAGAAGGGAGAAAGAGGGTTTGAAAACAGTGTATAATGAATAATAGAAGAGTGAGTTGAAGCAGAGTATTAATCGGGTTGAGACGTCCTTTTAAAACCTTTACAAAAAAAGGGGGGGGGGGAGATGAATAGATGTATTTGAAACCTGTGTCTAATCAATAGCAGGACATCAAAACCCAAGAGAAATAGAAATGAATTAAGAAGTAAAAATTAAGAGAGTAATAGAAAATAGAACAGGTAAAAACAGATTTAAAAAAAAAGGGGAGGGGGGTTTGTCGGTGTTCTCCTGGAGTCTGTGTTTTTAATGTGAAGTCTTTCTGTCTTCGTCCTGTTTTGGAAACTCAGCTTGCTGTTTTCAGAGGCCCTCCGTTGGCGCCCTCTTCTGTGCTGCTCCCAGCACCTGTCGGCAAGCAGATCGCACCGCCTCCTAACACTGGGTCAGGTGCAGCTCTGCTGTGGGCGGGCGGGTCGCTGCCCCTCCGGATGCCGCAGTCAGATGTTGCAGACTGGCCAGGTAGGAGGGCGGGTCGTGCCCCCTCCCAGCACCTCGGTCAGGGGCTGTGTTCCTGCCAGAAAGGCGGGGGGCCGGGGGGGGGGGCGCTGTCCCTCTACCTGCTCCGCCGGTAGCTCCGCTCTCTGTGCGGCTGCGCGCTCCGCCCTGGTCGGTGCTCCGCAGGTGGGCTCGGGGAAGACGGAGGGACAGCCCTGTCCCTGCTCCGAGCCAAAACCCAGCTCCTTGTTTGTCTTTGTGGAGCAAGTTCTCTGAGGGACCAGGATGGAAAGATCCTATCTGCCCCGGGCTGCAGGCCAGTCTCAGTCTGGCCTTTGAGGCTGCTAAGCCCTTCTGTGCGGATGCAGGTTTCGCCCTGCCCCCGCCTGGGTGCTCAGCGCGGAGGATATGGCGGCTGTGTCTGAGCCCCGCCTCTCTTACCCCGAAAACTTTCCGCGGGTTTTCAGAGATGGGAGTGTGCACCCTTCCCCCGAGAGCACATCAACCTTGCTGTTTTATGGAGGGCCCAGGTTGTTCTGCCCTGTGCACCCACAGTCACAGCGTGCAGACCCTTGCAGTCCCCCGGGGTGCCTCTGTGCAGCCGCCCCCGTCCTCCGCCCGGCTTGTGCAGCCTGGCCCTGCCCGCCGCTGCCGGCCCGCCTCAGGCTGGGTGTCGGGGGGACACTCTGTGCCCGTTTAACTTAATTCTGTTAGTCAAGGGCTGCTCTGTACAGATCCGAGCCTCGGAGGCTCCCCCTCGGTCCCGCTGGCCTCTCAGTTGGCGATGGGAGACCCAGCGAGCGAGCGCCAGTCCTCCTTTGCCGCTCCCTCCCCGCGGGACCATCCCGCGACCTCTGAATATTTTTGAGAGGACCAACAAATACTTCTAACTTTTTTTCCATGACAGTACAGTGTGTCATGAGTGTTCTTAATTACCTGGCAAGGTTTTTAATATAGAAACACAAAAGTTTCCATGTTTAGCAAATATTTGATATTTTATAAGGTAGTAAGTTTTTAAAAGGTTGTGTTAACTTTCTGGTTGAAGTTTTTAATGTTAAAAAAAATCTTTTTATGGTTTATTTATGGTGTAGATTGTATATTTACCTGTACTTTCTCAGAAAAGAACAAAATCGTTTCTCACCATATCTCACAAAGGAACTAAAGTAATTATACTATGTGTATTTCTAAAGGTCAGGTCCTCCTAAGAGTGTTTTTGCCATAGAGCTACCCTTCTTGAATGTCAAGCATAATACTTGAAAGAAAATTCTACACAGGCCATGCCATCCAATGATTAAAGTGGAGGCTAGTTATAAAACTATAAGCATTGACCATGGCAGTGAAATTGCACATTTTTTCTTTGCAAATGCTTTTGTTCAGGATCCAGTGTGGGAATATATAAATGCCATACCACTGTGTTGTACACCTGAAACTAGTACAATGTTGTATGTCAACGATGTGTCAATCAAAAAAAATCTAAATGCAGGAAATACTGCTTCTATCATGGAATAAGTGAAATCAGTGTAGAGTTAAATGTCTCCTGCTTTCAAGATAATACTAACCTCTCTGCTCAGATGCCTGTAACTCATGGTGTTTGAGTTCAGCTAAGAAAATATTGTTAACTCTGGTTTTATTAAGTAAATGTATTTTTTTAAGACAGATAAAAAACAATAGCTTACACTTATTGGAGATCTTATTCTTTATAGACACAGTGCTAAGATCTTTAAAGATGTTGTTTAATCCTCACAACTCTTTGATGCAAGTAGTGGTAGTAAGGAAACTGCGACTTAGATTAAATAACTTGCTTGATGTTACGTGTCTAGTGATTGATAGTGCAGGGATTCATTTAATGTCTGGCAGACTCCAGAGTATGTGTTCTTAACCAACAGGCTATACTATGTCATAGAAATATAACATAAAAAGCTTTAACTAGTGTAACAATAGAAATACAATGGCTTATTGTAGATAATTCAGTACACTGTGGTGCTAGGGATGAGAAACAGTTGCATACAAACACTAATTAACAGATGGTGATTGCCAGGGCCTGCAGGGAGTGGAAAATGGGGAGTTTCTGTTCAGTGGGCTTAATGAAGTTTGAATCATGCAAGGTGAAAACATTCTAGAGATCTGCTATACAACATTTTACTTATTGTTGATCTCATATGCTTATTTGCCATCAAATTTCTTCTTTAGTGAAGTGTCTCTTCAAATATTTTGTCCACTTTTTTATTGGGTGGTTTCTTATTATTGAGTTCTGATCGTCCATTGTATAGTTTGGATACAAGTCCTTTATCAGGTATGTGCTTTGCAAATATTTTTTCCCAGTTTATGGCTTATCTTTTCCTTCTCTTAACAGTATCTTTTGAACAGTAGTTTTCAGAAGTCCAATTTATGAATTTTTGTCTTTGATGAAATTTTCTTCTGGTGTTATATCTTAAGATTTCTTTGGCAAACCAAAAGTCACAAATATTTTCTGTATTTTCTTCTAGACATTTTATAGTTTTAGGTTTTACGTTTAGGCCTATGGTTGATTTTGAGTTAATTTTTATATATGATGTGGTAGGTATCAGAGTTTTTTGGGGTTTTGTTTTTGGCATGTAACTGTCCAATTGTTCTAACACCGTTTGTTGCAAAGACTATTCTTCCTCCCCTGAATTCCTTTTGCAGCTTTGTATGGATGGATCTGTTTCTGGACTACTTCTGTTCTATTCATTTGTCTATATTGATGTTAATACCACACTTTCTTGATTGCTGTAGCTTTATAATAAAGCTTAAAATCAGGTATTGTTAACCCTCCAAATGTTACTGTTTTCAGAATTGTTTTGGTTATTCTAGGTTCTTTGATACAAAATATTTTCAACATCTGTACATTGACAAAACATTGGTGAGAGAAGTTAAGGAAGACCTAAATGAATGGAGACATATATGATGTTCATGGATTGGAAGATTTAATATTGATAAGAAGTCAGTTTCCCTCAAATTGATCTACAGATCCAATGCAATCCCTGTCAAAATTTCAGCAGCCTTTTCAGTAAATATTTACAAGGTTTCTTATGGAAATACTTAAGTGAATGTATTATATGCAGTAAGTGTAGCTATCAAGAGGTAGATCTTTTTGTGGATAATACTAAAAGGTACCATTTGTTTCTATACTGTAGGACTTTAATTCCTAATACCAGTTTCTTTCTACCCTGCTTTTTGTTTTTGGTAGGGAATGATGATTTAGATGCATGTTTTTACTTTAAAATCAAAGTACTATTAATATCAAATCACTATTCTGTAAAAGAATACAATTATGAAAAATAAAATCACAATTTCTCCTCTGTAAAGGAGGGGATTCTGTTAAATGATAAAAAAGAAAGAAAGAAAAAGAAAAATCAAAATGCTATTTACCTCACTGCAGTTTATTTTTTTTACATATTTTAAAGTTGACTTAAATAGAAGTAGCTTCCCTTTAAAAAATATACTCTAAGTTGAGTTTAACAGTATTTTTTAAAAATAAATCTATTACTCCTGCTGTCTTTCCCAATTAGTTTTATTTCTTTAAATAGAGGAATGAGAAGAATTAAACATCTGAGTCTTGGTAACCTGTGTTCCTTTTGAGAAAGTAACATTATTCTGTGAAGTTCTTAGTTTCAGCTGTTATTGACAATATGGATAATGTAGCAGTCAGTGGTAAAACTAAACCTTGTCTGAAGCAGTCACAATTTTTGACCCTCTTTAACCTGCATCAGTTGCAATTTAGCTCTGTGGCATTATTTTCCTTTCAGCATTTCCTCTATGCTCAAATCTAAAGTATGCCCTAATCAGAGTATTAATCACTTTGTGATTAATATATATATAATTTTATTTTGAAACAATTTCAAACTTAAAAGATGACAGAATAGTGCAAAGAACTCCCATGTATCTTTCACCCAGAGACCCAGTTCAATTCTGTTAACTGACCCTAATAATATCCGTTACAGCGAAAGGATCTAATCTGGGACCATGTGCCATAGCCAGTGATCAAACCCAGTGTCTTTTTAGTCTCCTTCATTCTGGAACAGACTTCAATCTTTCAAGTTTCACATTCTTCACTTTTTTGAAAATGCAGAGCAGTCACTTAGCAGAATGTTCCTTAATTTGGATTTGTGTCAGTGGTTTTCTGGATCTGGCTTCAAGTGACTTGTGTGAGCTGAATATGCGTATCTCTTCCCAATACTGTGTTCATTGTTATCAGCTGGTACTTGAAATTGGCCATCGTCAGATTGTTTACACCATGGAAATAAAGGAACACTAGAAACAAAGGCTGGAAAGCTGGTTGTTCAACATTTAGCAGTACACCCCTGGGCTAGTAGTGTGATATTTCTTTATAATTCAACCCAAGTTATACACTTTTGGCAGGAGTATCATAGAAATGATACTTCATTCTTTTTGTTGCATCCTATCAGGTGGCAAAAAATGTAGATTTGTTCCCTTACTAATGATATTTACATTAATCCCTTGATCAAGCTAGTAGATGCCAGATTTCTCCATTGTAAATTTATTTATTTTTCCCTTTATAATTAGCAGATGCCCTGTCTGGAGATGCATTGACTATAAAAAAGTAACCCATTTCTCATCCCACCTTCGCCTTCCAGTTTTAGCATCCATTGATGATTCTTGCCTGACTTTTATTATGATGATCGCCGATGGTGATTTTTCAAACTCCATCATTCCTTCTATACTTACTAGCTGGCATTCTGTTTTAAGGAAGAGCTTTCCTTTAATTATTTACTGCTACATTTCTGTTTTATTCAGTTTGTTACTATTATGTAGTTTGGTGATTAGATTGGTTTCAATTTGGCCAGTGGAGCCCCTTTGAGCAATTTCTCTGTCTTGGTGGAATGTCCTAATCTTTCTCTGAACACTTCCTTACTTTCTGGCACAACAGTGTTTCCAGGTTCAATTTGTATTTCCTTTGCCTCAGGCTTGGAATCAACCATTTCTTAATTTAAGGAGAGGAGAATATAGAAACAAAGATATGAGTGCTAGATTTGTTCATTGCTGTTGAGGTGTTGCTATCCGAGGGCCTTCTCAGTGGACAGAGCCAGAAAGTGTGTGTGTGTGTGTGTGTGTATCCTTTTACAGCTATATTTATTTCTTTATCTAGACATAAGCCATGAGTTTGCAATGACAGTTCCAATTCAAATACAGTACCACAGAGTTCATTTTGTTTTTTCTTCTCTATATCTTCCTTCTCTATCACTGAAAAACTTAGTTCTCATTGTCTGCAATATACTTACTTATTCAATTAATCCTCTGTATGTAGCCCATCTCCCAACCCCTCTGGGCTGCCCCTGACCCCCTGCCCTGGAATTGCCTTTGACTGAGTTGCCATTATTGGCTGCTACTGGGCTGCCCCTGCTTTCCTACTCCAACGATGCCCTTGCAAGTGCTGTTATTACCAGGCACGGCCAAGCTGCCTCAATTTGTATTTTCAGCTGCTTTGTAAACTCTGAGAGTGACATTTACGTTTAGTATTTTCTTTGTGGTTTCAGCTTGCTTTTCAACTTATCTGCATTTAGCTCAAGAGAAACATCAGATAGCTACTATATGTTAGGAACTCACCATTCATATATCCTGATAGTGTTACATATACTTTGAAGAGATACTGGCGAGAGGAACAACTCAAAGAAGATTGGAAGGAAGCAGAGATAAGGAAGGGAGGAAGTGGAAGATAGCCAAAAGGTATATGGAATGAGTGCTACTGGTACTCTTCTCTCTGGCTTAACATAGTCTTCACTCTGTCCTGGTAGGGAAGGGAATACATTTATCTTAGAAAAGTTCTTAAAGCTGAAAATTACTGATTTAGAGCCCTTGTCACTAGGCCCATATCTTTTGGTGTCTAGGATTCTGTTTCCCTCTACAAGTTTTCAGCCACTTTTTCTGCTTTGACCACTGGCTTCCAGGCCTTTGTTTTCGACTGCCTACTGATCTTTAGCAGGATGTTCCTGGGCACTGCAGGTCCAGCATTTCTATCTTTCTTCCCAGATAAATTTCTCTCTTGCATACCTGGCTGATTAATGGTTCTGTTCTACCAACTTTCCAGTCTTCCATCACCTCCTTCACCTCCGTTCCCCTCCCTTTCTTTTTTTTTTTTCCCCACAGGAATGCTGGCTTTTATTCAGCTGTAGACGGGGGGGGGGGGGGGGGGGGGGTGGGGGGGGGTGGGGGGGTGGGGGTGGGGGGGGGTGTATAAACTGCTGTGAAGGGATGGCTGCGGGCAGCTACTAGTAGCCTCCATACTCCTTTAAGATCGCCTGGAAAATCATCAGGGAGTCAGTGGCGAAAATAATGATGAACACATGGTCAGAAGGATGCCCAGCACCAGGGTGCAGACGTTCAGGCACTTGGCGGTGGAGGCATAGCTTTGGACCCCAAGGACATCGCCCACCATCTTCTGGTCCCTGGACTTCACGGAGTAGGCAAATGCCATGAAGCCCAGGCAGCACACGTTCAGGAAGAGGGTGTTGAACAGGGACCAGACGATGTGGTCGGGCACGGAGGTCTCACTGCGGATGTTGATCACGGTGGTCGTCATGGGGGCTGGGCTCTGGGAAGCCCCCAGCATCCCCCACCTCGTGCTCCTCCTTAAGCATCTCATAAAATGGGGGTACGCCCACGTGGGCACCAGGGAAGGCGGCCTGGGAGATGCCATGGTGCCAGAAGAGAGAAGCTGCGGTCTGGATGGCGGCACGGTGCTCAGGGGACCCGTTCCCTTCCCTTTCTAACTCAGTATAATTTCCAGGAAGCTTCATAAATACCTTTCCAGCACATTTCTTCTCTGTCTTTGAGTTTCTCACATTTTCAGGATATCAAGTAGCTTCACTTCCTTTGGTCTTTTACCACATTGACTTGTTGCACAGTGTTTAAGGGAGTGGTAAAGGGAACAGTTAATAACTGATGTTTCTATCCCTTTCTTCCTTAAGCAGAGAAGACCACACATTTTCTCTGCACCTTTTATTTTCTCTTCTGCCCTTTCTCCTTTCTACCATAATTCATCTTTCCCCCCTCCCTCTGCCACTCTAAAATGATCTTTATTCTGTGGCTTATTCCCTTCATCTCTCCATGTCTCTTAGGGTCATATAAAAAGAAAATGGTCAGAAGATTGGAATTTTGAGTCTTGTTGCTCTGTGGGTTATTAGTGACTAGAAAGTGTTGGAGCTCTGTAGAGCAAATGCGAGATATAGTCTGTCCCCTTTAGTAATCTTGATGGAGAAGGTTAGGAAGGAGAGAGGCCTGTTTGTATAAAACAAAAACTTTCTAGGTTTTGATGAGTGTGTCAAGGAGAAATCCTAGCAGGCAGTTTCCCAAAGAGCGGGCAGTTGGAGGTAGGATGGAGAATATAATTAACCTCATACTCAGAAGGTCTGTATTCTAGTGCCAGCTTTGCCTCTAACTGGTGACTTGAATAAGTCACCTACACATCTCTGTATTTCTGATTCCTTGTTTTCAAAAGGAGCATTCAGCACAGATGAGTTTTAAGGTCCTGAACAGTTCTGAAAGATTCGAATAGAACTGAGTAACTATAGTGTTGAAGATAACATTCTTTTTCCCATTTTAAAAACCTTTTGTTTTTTGGCCTACAAGAAGGCAATATATTGATTTTATTTTTCCTTTCTTGCAAAATTGATACTCTGGAGAAAATTCAGGGGAATTTTTAAAAATATAATTAAATACAATTGCTTTTTAATGATGTTTTATGATAGACCTAATCTGCATTGAGCACATTTTAACTCTGTGTGGGACTTACATTATATTTCAACTAACCATTTCTTTTGAATAACCATTCTTTCACTCACTGTAGTCTCTGAAGAGAGCTTCTCAAGAATTTGCCTATCCACCAAAAATGGTGTGTTTATTACTTCCCGTGTTGTATTTTATGTATTGAGAAAAATTTAATACCTATAAATGAAGAACCTCAATGGTAGCCTTTTAGGTACTTATAAGCTACATGTTTACTAACATTTTTTTCCAGAGCATTCAGTGGGTGAAAGAGGTTATTACTTCTTTTTCTTTGTATTCTTCATTTTTACTTCTTCCATTATGTAGAATCTTGTATAAAGTTTTCCTTTTTGTCACATATTTTTATGTCTCCACTGTATATTAAAATGAAATTGCCAGAGGTTTTTATGTATCTATACTAGTGGTAAAGTATTTGGGTAAAGGAGAGTATTAAGCCAAGCCAGTAATTGCAACTTAACTTGAAAATTACTGAGACATTTTATTAAATGTAAGACTTTATAACTATATTATTAATCATAAAAAAATGAGCAAAATTTTGACTCTAGATTTTGCTCAAAGACCAGGTGATTTTGACCAAGAATTATTTGATAAGTTGGGACATATCTCTTAGCATTGTGGTTTGTAAGATCCCAAAACATATAAAATCAGCTGAATTAGGATGTTGGATTTACATGTTTATTTCATGTGATAGATATTATTTTAAAATTATTGTAAACAAATAAGGTATTGCAAAAATAAGATAGTAATTAAAATTCTGAGAAATAACTACCAAATTTAATTATTAAGAGATCATAATTTCTACTGGTAACCTATCCAAAATAAGTCCACATAACATGCTTTATGTATGTTTTCTTTTTAGATCAAAGAAAGCAAAGAATTCAATTGATAAATCAACTGAGACTGACAATGGCTATGTATCCCTTGATGGGAAAAAGACTGTTAAAAGCAGTGAAGATGGAGTACAAAGCCATGAACCTCAGTGTGAAACTCTTCGACCAGAAGAGACAGCCTGGAGCACAGGCACACTGAGGAACATTCCCAGCAAAGTAAGTGTGATTTTTAAAAATAGTTAGTGTGATTTTACATAACCTAATGCGAAGCGACTTAGACATAGTAGTCGCCCTTCAATATATGTATTTCCTCCAGAATTTGTCCTGTGAGCCTTTATAGATCACACTGATGGAAATGAAAAATCAATAAAGTAGTGTGAATAATCTTGATTTCTGGTATAACTTGGCACCTTCTGAATTGATTGATGTCTCCAATTTTTCTGAAATATCAAAGTACCATATCTATATAGTTGTTATTTGTTAAACCTTATTTTTTTTCTTTCCCTATTTCTGTCTGTATAAAAATTTCTTTCAAATGAAACATGTAGAGGGGAGGGCATAGCGTAAGTAGTAGAGTGCATGCTTAGTAGGCACAAAATCCTGGGTTTAATCCCTAGTACCTCTATTAAGAAAATCAATCAATCTAATTACCTCCTCCCCCTAAAAGACAAAAGAAAACATGTAAATTATTCTAGAAACTGAATTAAGACCCTGGTTTTCCATTCATGTTCTCTATATGAAAATATTACCTTGTTTTTCCTACCTTTGTTACCTTTGGTGTTGGCACCTTTGTTTTGTTTTTAATTTGAAAAAAATTTTTATTGAGGATATATCTGTTAAGGATAACAATTGTTTATTTGCTTTTCCAGAAGAAACCCTGGGTTTATTGTAACAAAGCCTAGTGTGGTATCTTTCTCTTTGTTTCTGTGAATTTTTTGGTTAAATAATTTATTCTTTAGAAGCTGTTATAGTTAAAAAAAAATCATATTAAAAGATGTTACCTCTGTTACTTTAGGAATGTAAACATTAAGAAGTGTGTTGAGGAAAGTAAATAAAAGTCTATTGTCTAATTTTGAGTGAAGTATGTATTACTGCTTGGCAGGATATGTATTTTCAGTACCTGTTGCTATATAATAAATAGCATGAGATGGCAATGAAATATAGTCTCTTGCTCTGATTTTAGATTTTTGAAGCATTTAGGTCTCTGGAAATGTGAGCCTCACATCCCTGGCATCAGTTGACAATTAAATTTTTAGTCATGAGTTTTCAAACACATTTCCAGGTATCTATTACCTAGTAATGTTACATGAGAGGAACATGAAAGTATGAATGAAATACTTGTTCTGGAGCCTCTCGGTTTTAGAATTTCTGAAACCTGGATGTCTCTTACCAATTGATATGTGCATGGTGTTGTCTGTCTGGTATGTGCTTTCATTCACCTGCCAACCACCTCCCGCCTCATAACCCATTATTAAATATACTTGGTTTTACGATTGATGGCAGTTTTGGTTGTGATAATAGTATAATGCATTTCAGGCCGCTCAGCTTCTTTTAAATGGTCTCTCTTCTGCTTTTATACTATTTTATTGTCTCAATTTTGTAAGCTATTTCAAACCTTTTCGTGAACAGACACATTATAGGACAATATTTGACAAATTGCTGTTGAATTACTCCTAAAATTAAAATAACAACTGTAGTTAGTGATTTAAGACATTTTTCAGAAAATCAAGTAGTACTAATAATTTCAGGTTTTCTGATGTATTTGAAGGTATGTGTGTATATGTATATATAATTTACAGTTCTTCCGTTTTAAAGCTACAGAGTCAGTCAGAAATTACCAGTAATCCTCCTTGTGTACTCTCAACGTAGGATACCCAAAGGACAGTAACAAATGTCTCTGATGAAGTCTCCAGTGAAGAAGGTCCTGAAACAGGATACCCATTACGCCATCATGCAGACAGGACTTCTGAGAGTATTCTTCGGAATAGAAAGTCACACCATTATAAGAAATATTACCCTAATGAGGTATATACTTTGGCCTTACATCTGTACATGCATATCTCTTTTATATGTTACTAATTTATAACTTCTTTGAATAAATGAACATAATTATTGAAATAACAAATATTTCCTATCAGTATCTTATTGTTATATGATCTGGATTTACAGAGGAGCAGTTTTAGATTAATGTATTTCATACGTGATAAATAGCCACATTGTACTCATTTTGTGCATCTTCTCTGAAGACTCATACACGTACTTTGTTGTTTCCTTTTTACGAACATCCTGGAGAGACAGTCTGTGAACTCCTGTATTAGTCTTTTCCACAATTTGAAAGGCTTTATGACTTCTGGATTATAGCAAAGTTACTATTCGAAGTGACTTCCTTCATGCTACTGTCACCGGTAATTTGCCCATACTATAAAATTCAATCCCTTTATCTTCTTTGATTCTATTTTTCTTTATTAATGTTTGTTTTTCTCTAAACCCTTTTCTAACTTTATCACATCTCTTGAAGTTATCACATCTGTTGAAACTATTTAAATAGAAAAAAATTTTCGTTCAGTTGTATTTTCAGATTTTATTCTAAGGACAGGATATTACCTTGCTTTAAGACAAATGAATTACTCCTTACATCACTTTTTGATAAATGTCACCTTCTACTCTTTTTGTACTGTGTTTGATTTTTTTTTTAATGATTTAGTGTTAAACTTTTGAAAAATCTAATATTATGCTGTGCTGGAATGTGAATACATTAAGAGTTTTAAGATGAGAAGAGTTACTTATTTTTTTGTACACTTCTGTGTGGTTGTATCTAGTCAATCTTTCTAGTGACTATGGCTGTTTCTTTCAGTGGCTGCCGTTAGGAAGACACTAATGCCTGTGTGTCTGCTCATTGTCTTTTCACTTGTATCATCTGATATACCGTCTCCTGTTCCTAAACTAATAACCATGCTTGTGAAATTCACAGTTTTATTCGATGTACAGTTAGAAGTCAGTTGGTCCTGAAGAGGATTCAAGACCTCCTACAGAGGGAGGTGTCCACTCTCCTATAGAATAAATTATTTGGCTTTAGAGGTATTGTCTCATCCGGTAACCTTTGCTCTTCTTGGTTTACAACTGTAGTTTGAAATATTGAGGTTCTTGAATGGCAGAACATTATTTACTAATCTTAACTTTAAAATAAATGTTACTTAAAATCTTCCAGATTTCAAGCTAAGTAAGGCTGATAATTAGCTAGTAGGCATTGATTGTTTTAAATCTTTTTTTAAGAATGTAAAAGATTACATAAAAATAAAATCTGATCTTCAAATTCTTCATCTGTGAAGTGAGGAATTTTAGACTAGAAGATATTTGAAAGATTCTATTTCATTTCCAAAAGTTCTTTACTTTCAAGTCAAACCAACTTCAAAATTGTTTTTTATTTGCTTCAAAATAGCAAAACAAAACCTCCTTTGAATAAGTAAGATTAAGACAGAGGATTTGTAGTGTCGTTTTGCATCTTTATGTATTTATTATCATACTTTTCAAATTATTGGCAATACTGTTTTCTTTTAGAGTGAGGCACAAAGAAATCATTTGGGAAGCACTTTGTGCGTGGTTAGGACTGGTGGGCCTCACTATAAGATAGGTCAGGGACCCAGCCATTTGTTATAAGCCTCTCAGATGTCAGCATCTATAGATACACTTTTTAGTGGTGTTCTGTTTTTCCAGAAGAATTATCCAATCTTCTGGTGGCATGGGAGTGGTAGATATTATACCACACTGCCATGTGTTTGGCACCAAGAGGGTTGGGGGTGAGGTTGTGATCTTGCCATTCGGTGTGTGGACTTTCACTTAGCTCTCCTCCCTCCCACCCTTCAGTCTGCCACCTCTACCCCTACCCTGGTTTCTTGTCTTTTTCTACGATCTACTATATCTGATTGACTTCTAGTCTCCTATTCGGAAGATGGTGGTAGAATTACTTGGTTATCTGGGATATAGGTGTAGGTGATGTCCAGGGGAATTCAAGCATTTGTCCTGTTTCTTTCTCTGTCTTGCTTTAACTCTACAAGTATCTTTCAGTTTTTATTCCCTATTATAGATTGGCTCTTCATCTGTTGAATGTAGCATTTGATGGGAAGCATGGTGAAGAAACCATGGGCTTATAGTCAGATTATTTAAGTGACTTTGGAAAAATTCTTTAGATTATCTGAGTCTCAGTTTCTGCATCCATGCAATGGGGAGAGGAGGAGACTGGCTTCACCAGATTGTTAGGATTAAATAAGATGATGCATAATTGCCTGGCACAAAGCATATAAATCCTTATTCCCTTCAAATATTTCAGTTCAAATACTTTTTCTTCTCTTAAAGATTATATGCTCAGTTTTAGCTCTCTGTCTAAAGATTTGAAATGAGCAGAGCAGATCATTAAATAATCTATTAACTTGAGCTGTTTCCTTTAACTGTAAAATTTCCTATTTTTAGGCTTTATTCAGCAATTTGCAGTGAAATTCAAAGTGGCCATTAGCCACATAATTATTGCAGGAAAAATTCTGTTTGAAATGTAAGCAATTAATAGGCAATAATTTTTAGATTTTACATTTGTAAAATGGCCCAGTATTTGGCAGAATACATTTATAAGGAATTACAGATATTTCCTTATCCCTTAAATCACCCATTAGTTTCACTTAAACAGTCATCAGGCCTTTAATCCTGTTACTTATTTCTACATCTGATTAGCCAATCTGCATCAGAAATTAGTGATAGATAATAAACTAGCTTTATAAAAAATTTTGAATTAATCATTACTGATAATACAGTCTGTGCCTTACTATGTAATGAAAACCATTGTGATGGAAGCCATATGCCTCAGGTGTTCTGGTTGACGTTAGTGAATTTGAAATACTTCTGCACTGCTTTTCATAAAACAAAGCCATCTAATTTTTACCCTTTTCTCTTTCTGTATTTTTTCTCTTTTTATTTCTTTATTCATTTTCTGCTCAACTCTTTCAAAAAATTTTTACTTCTCCCTCATACAGACAACTGTCTTCCCACAAATACTCTATAAATACACTAAATATATATTTATGGTGCCACATTCTAATATAAATAAATTATCAACAGTATATCTCATTCATGTAAGATATTTTGTTACCTGTGCTAAGGATGGCAAAAAAATAATGTTTTGTTTCCGTCTTTCATGGACCTAATGGTGTATTTGAGAGTTATGATTTGAGAATATGAAATACATGAACGTTTAAATAGCACAGACAATATTGTAGATACTAGATAACAATACAGAATTTATTGTCAAATGAATATAAATAGTAATAACTCACTTTAGGGACAGAGTGATTTCTTTCAGTAGAGAGTAGCTTTAAGCTAACATTTGTTGAGCCCTTGTTTTGTACTGGGTTTGTATTAAAAGCTACAGTGCTCGTTTGATTTTCCTTATCTCTTTAAGGTAGTTTTATTCCCTGTTGGTAGATGACTAAACTACGGCTCAAAAACAAAGTAAGGCAGCTAGAAAGAGGTATAGATGGTATTTTCCTGATACTTTGTTGAGTAGGCTTTAAAGGAGAGTAGGAGCATAATCAGAGGCTAGATTGGCAAAGAACAATTGATGTTCAGGGCCAGGGAGCAACCCAGTGTCACTGGAGGAGAAGGTAGTGGTATGGAGAATGGAGAACAAGGCCTGAAGCAGCACATTTGAAGACAAGTGTGCTGAGTGGAGGAATGGGAACTGTATCCAGAGGAGCACTGGGAAGCCACAGAAGGATTCTGGTCAGAGGAATGTAAGAATAGCTGCACTGTAGGAAGGTTAATCTGGAAAGAAGGAAAGGCCTTTCAGATAGGGGTCAGTTAGGAAGGTCTTGTAGCAAACAAGGTGTGAATGATAAAGTCTGAACTCTGGTGATAACGTGGGAGAGAGAGAGGGATAACTATAAAACATTTAAAAGTATATTTGACAAATCTTAGTGACAGAGGATAGCTAAAAACAAATCCAGAAATTTTGGCATACTTAACTACAAGGATGGCTATTACCATTCTTTATTTAGGAAAGGTTATTTTGAATTAATTTAAATCAAAATTTTACTCGTAAGTATTTGTTTTGTACATTAAACACTCCTAGGGGGAAAAATTGATTAGACATGTAATTTGGGCCTTTTAGTTTTTCACTTTTATACCATAGATTGTCTAAAAAACCTGAGTTGGCAGTTATCTTCCTGTTATAGATTATTTATTATTTTTATATCAATTTATTGAACTTCTGTTTGAAAAACAAAAACAGTAGATACAGGACATCTGTTTTTGCTTAAAAAAAAGACTAGAGTAAGAAAAGAACTCCATTAATCACATCAATTAATGTGGGTTAATATTCACTACGCAGTCCGTATAGACTTAGGCTAGTCTTGGCCTGCCTGAATTTTGAACTTTGTGTAAAGTTTAAGAGAAAACAGGCATAACCTTTGCCTGCAAAATAACACTTGAGCTGAGATGTAAAATCAAATAAATTTTGATATGAGGAAGTTTTCTTACTACTTACAAACTAATATGTGTTTTAACGTTTTGCTATTCATTTCACTGTCATTTGACAGTGTATTTGTTGTTTTAATAAAAAGTAGGAATATATGTTTCTGATAGAATCCTTTGAGTTGGAAGGGTACATAAATTGTATTAATGTCAAAGGATATCTTGATTTCAGGATGCCCCTAAATCGGGTACTAGTTGCAGCTCTCGCTGTTCAAGTTCCAGACAGGATTCTGAGAGCACAAGGCCAGAATCTGAAACAGAAGATGTATTATGGGAAGACTTGTTACATTGTGCAGAATGCCGATCATCTTGTACCAGTGAGACAGATGTGGAAAGTCCTCAAATTAATCCATGTGTGAAAAAAGAATATAGAGACGACCCTTTTCATCAGGTTGGTTTACAGTATTGGATTATGTGGGGCCATCAGTCTAGCTCCTTTAAGTGTATCTACAGATTTTAACAGAGGTGAAGAAAAAGCTTACATTCAATTAATACAATGTTCCTGTATTTTTTTTTTTTCTTTTTATGTGAGCTGTGGTCTGGCTTCATTGGAACATAGAATCTCAGTATTTTTATTATGATGTGTCACTCACCTTGCAAACATAAGTTCCTGAGAAGTTGTTGGTAAATGGAGTTTTGTAAGTCAAATTGTATTTTAGATGCATTAGTCCTTTTCTCACTCCGCAGACTTCATGATCAGATTCATCTACACCTGTGGCCTTAACTCCACCTGTAAGGTTATAATTCACAAATCTACATCTCATGAATATCAGATTGTATCTCCAAGTGCCTAACAGTAATGCTATCAAAAAGAAATATAATGAGAGTTACATATGTTAATTTAAAAGTTTCTGGGTAGCCTCATTAAAAACATTTTAAAAGGTGAAATTAATTTAAATATGTTTTGTTTAACCCAATATATTTAAAATATTATCACTTCAACATATAACTAACATGAAAAAATGAATGAAGTATTTTACATTTTATAATACTCAGACTTCAAAATCTATTGTGATCACTTACAGCACATCTCATTTGGACTAGCCACATTTCAAGCACTCAGTAGCCACATGTGAGTAGGGTACCATATTGGACAGCACAGGTCATAGGACATCTTCATTTCAATGTCCCACCAGTTCTTAACATTTAACCAAAACCCCTCTTTCTTCATAAATCTGTTTTTCTTATGGCACTCACAGTCTTGATGAATGACATCTTCATCCACTCACTCACCAGTCCAGAAACACTGTGGTCATTTAAAATCTTCACTCTTCCTCACCTTCCCTCTTTTATCCAGCTCCTCATCAAATCCTAATAATAAAACCAACAAGTAAACCCTTAGAAAATTAGAGCTAGGAGGAAACCTCCTTAATCTGATAAAAAAAAAGAAAGTACCTGTCAAAGAGCCTCCTAAAAACGTGTTTATTTAATGGTGAAATTTTAGGAACATTTCTACTAAAGTCAGGAACAAGACAGAGATACCCATTATCGCTGCTTTTTCTATCAGTCCACCAGCATGTATGTTTGTTTGTCTGTTTTAGTTGGACTTAGACTGATTTCAATTCCACATTAAAGAACAAAATGTCAAGAACAGCAAAAATAATTTTGAAGAATAACAGAGGACTTTCCCTACTGGGTATAAAAATTTACTTTAAAGATATAGTAATTAAGATAGTATGGTACAGCTGTATGCTATAGATTGAATTTTATGTCCCCTCAAAATTCATAGGTTGAAACCTAATCCCCAATGTGATAGTATTTGGAGATGGGGCCTTTGGGAGGTGATTAGGTCATGAAGGTATAGCCCTCGTGAATAGGATTACTGCCCCTATAAAAGAGGTGCCCTAGAAAACTCCTTTTTCTCTTCCATCATGTGAGGTTACAGCAAAAAGAGGGCAATCTATGAACTAGGGAAGTGAGATCTCACCAGACATCAAATCTGCTGGAAGCTTGATCTTAGACTTCCCACCCTCCAGGACTGTGAGGAACAGATTTATGTTCTTTGTAAGCCATCCAGTCTGTGGTATTTTGTTATAGCAGCCTAAACAGACTAAGACAGTGTGTAAACAAATAGGCCAGTGGGACAGAATAGAAAACCAAGAAAGAGATTCCTACTTACATGGATCTCTAGTGTATGACATATGTGGCATTACCAATCAGTAGAAAAAGAATGGATTGTTCAGTATATGGTTGTGGGCAAAATGATTATTCATACACAAAAATTTATTCTAGATAGGTCCTAAATGCTGTGAAGAAGTAAAACTTTAAAATATTTAGAAGAAAATGTAAGAAAAAATATTTGTTACTTTAGGTAAGAAAATAGTTTTTTAAGCTAGATACAATAGTACAAGCAAACATCAAAAATGAAGGGATTGATAAATTTGAGTATTTTCAAATGTAAAACTTTTAGCTACAAATTAAGACATAAACATTGTTAAAAGACAAGCCACAGGCTAGGAGAAGATTTTTCCAGTATATTACTATACAGAACACATACAGAACTCCTACAGATTTATAAGTAAAAGACAAATGACTCAGTAGAAAAATGAACAAAGGATGTGAACAAGTTACTCCCCTAGATAGTTAATACAGAATAAAGTAAAAATGGTCAGCCTTATTAGTAATCAGGGAAATGTAATTTAGAACAGTCAGGTACCATTTCATATCTATCAGATTGTAAAAATTTTAAATCTGATAAATTTCATAATTTTCAAGAATATGAAGAAAGAACTCTTAGTTAATGCTGGTGTTAGTATAAATCTGCACAACTACTTTGGAGAGTGCTTTGTTATTTTATAATGAAATTGAATGTCTGCTTTCTCTAGGACTCTTCTCACTCCCAACAATATACTTTAGAAGATGGGCACAAGGATACATACATAAAAATGTTCATTGCACTGTGTGTGATAGTGCAAAATGGAAAATAATGCAATAGCCAACAGTAGAAGAGTTAAGAAATCATGGCATGTGATAAAATAGTACACAGCAGTGAAATTGAATGAACTCAGAGTTACATATATCAAAAAGAATAAATCTTGTGAATATAACTGAATGAAAAAAGCAAGGTACAGGATTATACATACGATATACTATTTATAATAAAGTTTTAAAACATGCAAGGTTATATATTAATGAGTAAAAGCATATACAGTAAGAGTATAAAATCATGCAAGGGACTAATAAACACCAAATTTAGAGAGTAGATCTGGGGAATAAAAGAAGGGAATGAGAGCAGGGAAGGGCACAAAGTCAGTTTCAATTTTGCCTGTCATTTTTTAAAATTAAAGTATTTGGAACAAATAGGGATAAAGTAAAAATATAAAACCAAGTGTTATTCTCTATCTGATTGAAATGTTTCAATTAAAAATGTATCAATTCATTTTGGCTTCAGCTATAGGAAGAGTGTAAGGGGAAAGAAGCCTTGTCACAGGTACTTGAGGAGTGAGAATGAGGAATGAGGCTTACAAAGCATGACCGTCAAGCCAGAAAGAGAAAGAAAAATACCATATGATACCACTTAATATGTAGACTCTTAAAAAAATGACACAAATGAACTTATTTACAAAACAAAAACAGACTCACAGACAGAAAACAAACTCATGGTTACCAGGGGGAAAGAGGCGGGTGGAGGGATAAATGGGGAGTTCAGGATTTACAGATGCTAACTACTATACATAAAATAGATAAACAACAAGGTCCTACTGTATAGCACAGGGAACTATATTCAATAGCTCGTAATGCCTATAATGAGAAAGAATATGAAAAGGAATATATGTATATATATATGTATAACTGAATCACTATGCTGTACACCAGAAATTAACACAACATTATAAACAAACTATACTTCAATTAAAAAAATAGAATAAAACAACAAAAAAACGCATGACTGTGATAGTTCGGAGAAAATGAAGGAATGTTTTGGTCCCCATCCCCCCAGAGATGAAGATGAGAGCTATTTGAGCACTTATGTGCTTAGGAGAAAAACAGTAGGGAAGAATTGAGGAGGTACAGGAGAAAAAGTTGTTGAGTGAGAATTTCTTAGGGTTCTGAAGAGGAGGCATAGTTAGGAAGCTTTTCCTCCTACAGGAAGAGGAGCACACCCTCTGCTGAGTTAGGAGGATGAGGAAGAGTATGTAAAGCAAGTAAGATGTTGAAAGAGTTACTGCCTGATGGTCTCTATTCTGTGAACTGTTAACAGTAAAGAAATGAGATGGTAGAATTAGGTGCTTGTGGGTGATGGTGAAAGCTTGAAGTTGCCATTTGTGGGAAATGGAGATGGTGGGGAAAGAGTATGTGTTCAAGCCAGTTAACACATTTAAAAGAGTCACACTGCCATATTGTTGAGGGTCCACCTGGGTTCTGAAACCATGAATTTGTTGTTGCCCATTCTATACAGTTGTGTGATATTCTTCAGAATATAGTATAATAATCATTATAATAGCAAACATATAAGAAGCATTTATTGTATACAGTTCACTGTGCAAAGTAATCTAGATGCAGTGTCTCAAGCAATTCTCACTACCTGTGATAGTATAGTTTATTTTTTATTTTATAGATGAGAAAATGGAGTCTTAGAATTAAATAATACCCCCAGAGTCACACAGTGCAGGTGCTAAATAGTTGCTATTCAAAGGACAGGATTGGGGCTGATAATACTGATTGAAATAATGGATATGGTAAGAATCTAGATATGTCAGGTTGAGAAGGAAATGAATCCAGGAAGAAACTGATAGATTGAAGGATAAGTATATTCAAGGAAAGGTGTTTTTTGAATTGAAGTTTTGAGAGACCTGGGAAGAGGTTGTAGTTGAAGGCTCATTTCTGAATTAGAGCAGTTCTGTGTGTTGACAGGGTCTGAGATATGGCCATGGGAACAGCTGAAAGTCCCTGAATTTAAGAAGTGGGAAAAATAAGTAAATAAAACAACAGTGAGCAATGTTTGAGAATAGGGTGTTGGATGAGTCATTTGCATCTTCATGTAAGCCAGTGAGGATAATAACTAGAACTGAGGTTTAGGAAAATGCCTGTGAGCTATTTTCCCAGCAACACTGTAAGTGGTGCAGAGGCAGGGATTATGTATCCTTTTGCTCCCTGTTGTATCAGTTCCTGGTACATAGTAGGCATATAATAGGTACTAGTTGAGTGAATGAATGAAAAAAAAATTTTTTTTCAAAACATGCCAATTAGGCCTATTTTAAGTGATTTAAAAAATTGTTCTGATGAATGCTCTTTATAATAAATTGGTCCTAAATCTTGTTACACCACCCTGCTCCTTTTTTGATAAGATAAATTTTTTTTTTAATGTTCTACTCTGGGTATTTAATTATAGTATACTAAGCTTACATTGGTTTTGCCAATGTAAAGACTTTTTTGCATACATTTCGTGTTCTGAGACTTCTGAAAATAAGCTCATGTTTTCAGTTTTACTAATAGTTGTGTAATGGATATTAGCTCCCTTTAACAAAAAACTGCTGAGCAATATCTGTTTTAGATTTGGAGGACCCTTTTCTGTGTACCATGAAGACTGAAAAAAATCCCTCATAAAGAAACACTGAATATTTGAATCAGTGTGCAGTAGTCAGGATGTCACCAAATTTATACTTTTGTTTTATTTTCTTTGTAAATAGTTATTGAAACATTTCTAAAGGAGAAAAATTTTCTCCTGTAGTCATGGCTTAGTATATAATAAAATATAAAGCCACATTCAAGTGAAATTCATTTTCAGTTGGTAAAGCCATATTTTAGTGGCTACAGTTCCCACAGGTGGAAACTCCAGTAAGGCAATTGTCGTGGTTAATTTATTTGAAATAAAACATGCCACTACTTAAGTGTTGAGGTTTTCAGGCAGTTTTGAATGAACAAGGGGCAAAGCAGTTAAGATTTTGATGAGGATAAAGCACAACCATTGAAAAAGTTCCAAATTTTAGTTTGAAAAACAACTAAGAAGAACATGTGTGATAAAATTATAAAATGGAATTTCTTGCTCTGTTGTTTTCCCTGAGCCTTTTAAAAAGTGTTTCATGTTATGTTCTTCTCCATACATCATAGGCCATACATGTTTCAACAAGATAGTTTTTCAGAGTACATTTGACAGACACATTCACACATGCAGATACCTGTATCTTTTAACTAACTCTTCAAATTCTCCATTTTCTAGTTGCTCTTTACTCTGTTGCCTTTTGGCTTTCTAGAAATAGGGAAATGCTATCAAATGCTGGTTAGAGTAACTGGGAAGTTACCTGGGCAAAATGAGTACTTTTAAAAGGAGAGTAGAGAACTGTTTGATTTCCTATTTCTGTCTGTAGATGGACATTCTTGGTGGTGGTGTGCCTTGCATCATGTAATTCACTGGTATAGACTGAGAGTTTAAAAAAGAAAAAAGAAAAAGAAAAACCAAAAAAACCAGTCTGTGTATCAGTGGTTGAAATCTGTTGCCTTTCAGGCTTAACACTTTTTCCATTCAGCTGCTCATACTTGATCCTAACTTTTTAGTTGCACTGTGTTTCATAATTGTTAAATTTCTAGGGAAAGTTTGATGCATATTTTGGTGCAAATTATTTCTAGCCCAAACTAGAATATTTTGTTTGGGGATAAATTATAAAACATCATAAGGAAGTAAGTGGATAATTAATAACTAGTATCTCATAGCTCTTAAGGCTCTCCAGTAGTGAAATACATACCATGAAGGTTAATGTATATTAAACTACTAAATCTTTGGAAAAGATAAAGTTTTAGGGGAAACTTCTTCATAGTCAAGTAACTAAATGTGAAAGGGTTTTGCCAGTACCATGACTACTGGCATTATGGTTTGCCTATGTAATTATTAATTAGGTTTTACTCTGTTTATAATAAAGAGAATATATAGTCTTACATAAAGAAAATTAATGTATGAGATCAGAATGATGATTTCTCATATCTGTTTTCTTATATATTGTATTATTATTTTGTACCTTTAATTGAAATGAATCAATGCAGCTTTATTCCCCCTAGAGGAAAATATTATATTCCTCAGTTTACAGAAACTTCTTTACCATATTTTAAACACATTTTTGTCCTCCAAAGAATATTCTAAAGTAGATTCTTCTGTTCATAGAAGTTATTTTAATGAAGTGTGTTATAAAAATAAGTTAGAAATACTGTAATGTAAACAAACAAATTTATCCCTCTCTGGGGCTAATCTTTTACTGTTACTTTTATCAATATCTGTTAATATAAAAATTAGTGTTTTATTAATTTTACTGCTATATTTAACCCACGACTATCCTGTTTTGAAGTTATATTCCTTTATAGATCTCAAAAAAACAAACAAAAAAACCCCAAACGACCTTACATATCAGATTATTTGTATTAAAGCTTTCAGTTTTTCTTTTTACCTTTTTCTATTTCTTGAAACCTCAAGATATACCTTATTCTATTGTGAAAGTACTTCTAGTTCTGTGTGCTTCAGCTTGCAATATTTGCTTTCAGAGGAAAAAAAAAGTTAAATCGAACCTTTGGAGAAAGGATAGATTAAAAATCAGAAAAGTAACTAAATCAAATATTAAGGGTAGGTGTGTATCTTTTTTCAGAATGAGACTGCATTACTGTTTAATCTTTCAAAGAGGTTCAAATCTCAGCTGTCATATTCTTTTGTATTGAATGATCATAAATTGGATAATTGGTAATATAAACATACGAATTTGATGTCCATTTGTCTTTAAACACTAGTGTATTAGTTACGTAGGCGGACAGACTACTAAGTGCTTTTGCTGATGCATTTTAGAGTATATTTGAACAATAGATTGCCTAATATATGTAATAGAAAGTTCTTAACTTGTTTTTGTAACTGTAATTATGTTACTTGTTCAGTGTATGCTAATTTTAAGATAGAATTTTTAGTGTCATTGACATTGTGCATGATCTGACTACGCATAGGTACATACATATGTTCTATTTATAAAATATAAATGCATCTATCAATTTCTACTTTTTAGTGTAGATAAAATTGTGTCTGTGTATATAGAGATACATACACACATACATGTTTTATAAAATGCAATTAATACATTCACCAATTTCTATTTATTTTTTATAGAGTCATTTGCCCTGGCTCCATAGTCCCCACCCGGGATTAGAAAAAATAAGTGCTATCGTATGGGAAGGTAATGACTGCAAGAAAGCGGACATGTCTGTACTTGAAATCAGTGGAATGATAATGAACAGGGTGGGTTTTTAAATTTTAATCTTTAGTTCAAGGATAAGACAGTGATTATTAATATATGAAACGATTACTGGGGATGTTATATTTATAACCCACTCACCTCATTTCTTCAACCAGAAAAAAAAAAGTTACTTGTGTTTGGCTCCATCTGTGATTTAAACACTGATTTGTCACCAGACCACTCTGATCTTTTTGTGTTTTTCATTCTTCTAATTAAGAGTAGGTGATACAATCTAAATTTTTCTACTTTTATGTTATTCTTTCTTTTGCTTTCAGTAGATCAAATTCAGGAGCTGCTAGGTATATACAGGTGTTGCTAGATATATATAAATGAAAACTTAACTTTTCTGTATCATTTCTGTATCATTCATTTATTTATTACTACCCAAAACATTATAGAAAATTGGTATTGATGCTTGCCTACTTAAATATATAGAAGTAATGCAGCTAGTGGTAAAAATCTTGAGTAATTTGAAGTAACAGAGTACAAATACTACAGATTTTAATTTCAATATTTCTATTAAATTATTTCTTTTATGAGATCATTACTACTTTTAAAGTTTTACCTGATTCCTCTGGACAACTAGGCATGATTTAGTTTGCAGTTCTAAAAGCCCTGTGTGGTGTTGGGCTAGAATTGTTTGTGCACACTTTACATAGGACAGGAATTAAAATAACTAGTTTTAGAAATTGATCTGCTTCCTGTTACATATTTCAGTGTGAGCAATGAAAAGCTACTGACAAGGAATCTCTAAAGACTTGGATCTGATTGATGGTCCATACCTTAACTATCTGTGAACTAGCAGATTTTTACATAATGTATATATAATATGATGATAAAAAGTTAGTTAGATATTTAAGATCCCTTCCATCCTACCAATCTTATATTTCCCTATTATTTAATTTCCGTTTCCTTTTTTTAAAAAAATAATTCCCCCACCCTTTTTTCCTCTCTTTTTAAATTTGTCCCTTTCTAGCATATTCTCTCTTTTAAAATGATGTTAGAGTTTAAGGAGATACCCATTTGTATATTGAACTCTTTGAGGAAAAACACAAATGACAAATTTATCAAATAAGTATAATTCTAGATTTTTTTCTTTAGCTGATTTTAAGTGGGTATGAGATCTCATTCTTTTTAATATTGCGGTGTTTGTGAATATTTTTAGCTTTTAAATAATGAGATACATAGAGTATTTTTTCAAGATCCCGATAAGACGAAGTTAGTGAATCCTTTTGCATTTGCTTAGTGAATTAGAGGTCTGATAATGAACAGGTTTTAAAAATTGAAAAAATAATCACTTAACATTTTATGTAAAATAGGCTCTCAAACTTTGAGTAAATTTAGATTTCATCATTCATGAACTAAAACTAATGTATTTTAACAAAAGGATTTCATATTGCTACAAATAAAATAATGCTTAATAGGAACTCATTTTATTGTGGATAAAATTTGTGTAATTTTTTTTTCTCTTTTTCCCTCTCTCTATAAAGGTAAACAGCCACATACCGGGAATAGGATACCAGATTTTTGGAAATGCAATCTCTCTAATCCTGGGTTTAACTCCATTTGTTTTCCGACTCTCCCAAGCTACAGACTTGGAACAACTCACAGCACATTCTGCTTCAGAACTTTCTATGATTGCGTTTGGTTCTAATGAAGATATCCTAGTTCTTTCTATGGTTATAATAAGTTTTGTGGTTCGTGTGTCTCTTGTTTGGATTTTCTTTTTTTTGCTCTGTGTAGCAGAAAGAACTTATAAACAGGTGGGTATAACGTAGACTTCCAAATAGAGAGTATTTTATCCTTTCATTATATTCAAAATATTCCAGAAGTGTTTTAGTATTTCATTAAATCACTCTGACCTGCTAATTATTTTCCTGTTTTGTTTTTATAATACTTAACCAAATAAAATTTTAATAATCCATGTTTTGTTGATTTTTGTTTTTATGTGGTAATCTGCTTGGAAATTAATTTTTAATCTTAATCTTTTTTAGCGATTACTTTTTGCAAAACTCTTTGGACATTTAACATCGGCAAGGAGGGCTCGAAAATCTGAGGTTCCCCATTTCCGATTGAAGAAAGTACAGAATATAAAAATGTGGCTCTCTCTCCGGTCCTATCTTAAGGTAGAATGGTAGTGATAAAAGTACTCTTAATGTGCTGGCTTCCTCTCATAGTTTCTTTGTCAGTATGTATGTATGTCTAGATGTATATATTACATTTACATTTGTACTCATATGGTGCTATGTGGCCATGCTTGGTGTTCTTTTTGATCCATATGCAGAAATTTAAAATCTTTACCTGATTCTTTACAGTAAAACACCTGAAGTCTAAAAGGCTTAAATGCATTTAGGTAGATGATTCAAGATCAGATTGTCTTAAATTTATCTTTGTTCATAAATTTCGCCAACTTCTACTCATTCAAAAGCTAGATTATGAATGATTTTGTTTCTACCTAGAATGGTTATCACAAGCCAGCAGAGGGAGCCCACTGCTTTAAAAAAGAATTTTTAAAACATGTCAGTGAGTTGCTTCACTGAAGTGGCCTATTACTACTTGGAAATATTAGCTTGCAATTCTAAGCCATCCTTTTCATGCCATTCTTTTCCTTTAAGCTTTTTAAATAACTTTCCTAATTATTGAATTAAGATATAAAAACTCAGCAGGGAAATGGGAAACATCTGAATGAGTTTTAGGAAAATACTTCTGAGAATTACTTCTTTGTTGCATTAGCAGTGAATTTCATTATGTGTGGAGTAATCATGTCTTAATAAAGTTGACCTAAAGGCCAACTATTCTCTGACATATTTAAATCTTTAATGCTTTTTATTTTGAAATAACAAGGAAAGAAGTAGAAACAATTAGCACTATTTATCAATGCTTTCACTTTAAAAAGTCATCATTTTGTTTATTTATTTAACTTGTTAAATTCAACTAACTTACTCTCCATTGGGATATGCTACAAATTGGAGTAGGTTATTTTTTCTCACTGTGACACCTCTGGAAGGATGGATATGATCTTTGTTACATGGCTTAGTGAGGAGCCACCCAAAATTTCCCCTCACTATCAACCTCAAGTAGGTATTGCATTCTTTTATGCATTGATTATTTTTTTCAGTAAACATTTATTTAATGTTAACCATGTGCTATTCGCTATTGATGAGATGAAAGTCCCTACCCTTAGGAGCTTATACTTCAGTGAGGGAAACATGTAACCCCAGACCTAGGAATTATCCTGGGTACTGACTTCCCTGTCTTGCATTTCCAACATCCAGTTTATCACCAATTCCCACCCTTTCTGCTTCCAAAATATATCTTGAATCCATTTACTTCTCTTTGTTTCCATTTCCACCACCCTAATTGCAGCCACCAGTCACCTTCTGTATTGGACTACTGCAGTTGCCTCTTAATTGGCCTCCCAGTATTCCTGTTTCCTCCTAATATTTTCTTCAGTTTGCCACCAGAAATCTTTTAAAACTGTAGATTTGATCATAATTCTTAAAACTTTTTGAAGGTTCCCCATTGCTCTTAGAATGAAGAACCAAAGTCTTTACAGGACTTATAATGCCTTTGTGACCCAGTTCCTGCAAATAGCCTGTCCCTCTTGTCTCATTTTGAAACACTTTTCTCCCTACATTCCAGCCCCACTACACTGCTTCTGCTCTTTGAATGCACTATAATCTTCTGTTTTATGCTCTTCCACGTACTGTTCATTCTGCCAACAACACTACCATGTACCATTATGCCCCTGCACCTTAGCTTGGTACAGTCTGGGAGTTAGGAGTGTGGTCCTGGGAAGATCTCCCTAAGGAAGTGATATTTACACCAAACTCCCTACCAATTTTCTCAAAACATTCTATACCTTTCCTTTGTAGCACTCATGACAACTTATCATATATGTCTATCACTATGCGCTTGAAGTCTGGCTCCTTATGAGTTCCTGTGAAGACAGCATCCATGTCTATTTTGTTCTCTGCTATATTTCCAGCACCTAGCAGTGCCTCAAGGTGCTCAAGAAACATGTTGAATAAATGATTAGTGTTTGACAAAATGGAATATTTTTAAGTAATCCTAAGAATTCTATGCTATATATTCACCATTTTCAGTGTTGCAAATCCTCAGGAAATAACAATTTAAAATTCATCTTACAAATTAGGTATATTTTCAGTGTTATAAGTTATAATCAGTGTGCAGTGATGGGTTAATACCTTAATTGAAAGCATGGAATTAGCTGCTAATCAGTAAATATATTTAAGTGTTTTCCTTTTTTCCCCACAGCGTCGAGGTCCTCAGCGATCAGTTGATGTAATAGTTTCATCTGCTTTCTTGTTGACTATCTCAGTTGTATTTATCTGTTGTGCCCAGGTGAGTTAACTTGTTCTGTGTAGAAATTACATAATCAGATCTATAAATATTCAGCCTCAGAAGGCTTTCTAATAATAAACAAATAATATAAGTAAGCGTAGTTACACAAGTTTTGAAATTGACTTTTTACAGTTTATTTTTTTTAGTAGAATAAATACATGCATCTTATTCATTGCTGTCAAACAGTGGCTCACTTACTCTCAGATGTCTATTGATTGAACATATAATAATTAGTTTGTGCCTACAATTCACCTGCTTTATTTCCCAAAACCAACTCATAAATGACTAGAGTTATGAAATTGTTTCAGACTATTTTCCATGAATCTCTGCTTTATTCACATTTAATATTAGTTCTTTTATATCTGAATTGTCACTGTGACTTGACTGTCTTGTGCTCTGAAAAAGAATTTTCATTGACCAAGATCAGTCAGGAAACTCAAAAGTATATCCTGTGCTATAAAATGTAAATTTCCATTTTAAGTAATAGACACACTAGATTACCTGAAAAATTTTCTGCTTTTAAAACATCATATAATGCTGGGGAAATAAAAAACCCCAGCCTTTTAGTACAAATAGGAGCTTTTTAATATACATACTACATGTATGTCTGAGTTTATAAAAGATAGTAAGGGGTCAAAAATGAAGATAAAACTGAAAAACAGAGCAATTAAGTATATGTGTTAATGCTATGGCAGC
Organism: Camelus dromedarius; assembly: GCF_036321535.1. Taxonomy (NCBI): domain Eukaryota; kingdom Metazoa; phylum Chordata; class Mammalia; order Artiodactyla; family Camelidae; genus Camelus; species Camelus dromedarius. The sequence goes on along the minus strand of NC_087442.1, from coordinate 73,899,264 downwards.
CCTAGGATAAGGACATGAGGTACGTTGGTAGTCTTAGTACCCAAGAGACTTGAGATTTTATGCCCATGTGAGGACAGAAGATGAGGTCTGAACCTGCCAAACCTCCTTAACATACACCGTAAGGCCAGAATCCTCAAGGGCCTAGAGTCTCAGTGAAAAGATGAAATAAGAAAAACAGTCAAATCAACAGCACAGAAAGACAATAAGGAAGCATGTCTGATTCTGCCTGGATTCTGGCAGGGAGGCAGGGAAGGTCTCTCCTAAGAATATGTAACTGTAGGTCTGCCCTTATTACAGGTTCAGAGTTCAAAGGTACATTACAGATCTTGTCCTGTAACCCCTATGTCAAGAAGTTAATATAAAAAGTGATCCTAGACTCCTGGATACCTGGAGGAACCAAAACCAAGACTGTTCTGGGGGATGTGAATGTGACTTCAACCCTAGGCCTCATAGGATTTCCACAGATAAAGCCCCTTTCAAGTTTAACATGCGAAAAAAACAATCCAACACAAATGAATCAACAGATCAACACATAGCAGGAGTACATCTCCAGCTACTTAAGATCTGATGAGATAGAAACTGTAAGATAAGCTTGTTTAAAATGATGCCTTTAGCATAAATAATAATATGAAAAAACAGATTTCAAAAGAGCCAAACATCACTTCATAGAAGTGAAAAATACAATCACTGACATTAAAAACACAATAAACAATAAATAGCAGACTGAAGACAGCTAAAGATAATTAGTAAACTGGGAGATGGAAGAAATTAACTGGAATATAGAACAGAGATGATGAGATGGAAATATGAAAAGGAGATTGAGACAAATGGGGGATCCAACATATATCTAACAGAAATTTCAGATGGAAAGAAGAGGGAGAGAAATATGTAGAGAGAAAATGGCTAAGTTTTTCTGAATTGATGAAAGACATTAATTTTCAGGTTTAGGAGGCACAACAAGAATAAGAAGAAGCAATAAAAATAAATCTACAGTTAGACACATTATAGAGAAATTGTAGAACACCAAAAACAAAGAGAAAAATCTTAAAAGCAACCAAAATGAAAAAGACTGATTTCTTTACTCACAATTCCTTATTGCATTAGTCTTTTATTTGGGGTTTAATTTCCATGTTCCTGAAGTACATCCTGTAGTAGTTCTGTCTCCTCTGAACATAAAATCTATCTATTATTATCAACAAAAGACACATGGAACATAATATTTGAATGTAAAAGAATAGAAACGTATATTGTAGGTAAATATTAGCCAAAAGAAAGCTGGTGAACTTATGTTAATATCAGATGAAATAGACTGTAGTCCAAGAAACATTATTGGGGATAAAGAGAAACTTGACAAAAAGTAAAAGAAGAATTCATCAAGAAGATCTAATAATTCTAAACTTGTATGCATATAATCGTATAACTTCAAACATATTTATATACAGCCAAAATCAGTATCACTGTAGTAAGAAATTGACAAAATACCACATTGGGAGGTTTCAACACATTTCTTTCAGTAATTGATAGATTAAACAGAAAAAAATATGAAGATATGTATCTAAACAAGATAGTTAAAATTTTGTTCTATATTTGGACAGTACTTATTCTTTTCAGGCATAAGGACAGTTTATAAAACTTTTCTATGTAGTGGGTGACAAAGTGATTCTCAGCTGATAACCTTACAGACCACTGGCTGTATGCAGTTAAAGTAAAAACAAATGACAGCAACAAAAAAACATACACTTGGAAATTTCAAAACATACTTGTAAATAACATTTAAAAAAGAAAAAGCACAGTATTAAACTCTTAACTACTGGAACAGTTGAGACTTTTTTTAAAGAATACTCGTATAAGTTGCTTTATGTCATTTAAGTTGAAAGCTTGAGTGGGTGGTTTTGTAGAAATGCATAATTTATTGATTTAAACTGCATAATTTATTGATTTAAACTGACTCAAAAAGTAACTGGAAACCTGCTAAGAACTGTAATGATAAAGCAGTATTGATTCAGTAGTTTAAAAATCTACTGCCAACAAAAATCCTCTAGACCCATGGGATTTTACAGATGAATGTTGCCAAATGTTCAAATAAACAGGTAATCCTAATCCTACAGAAAAGATCTAGACAATAGAAAAAGAGGGAATATTCCTGAAACTCATTTTGTGTTTAATATAACCTTGATACCAATACCAGAGAGAGAGTATGAAAATAGGAAGCAATGAGCTAATTTCCCTTATTAACTTAGATGTAGAACACTAGGACGTTTTTTCCTAGCCAGCAATCTAATGACAATAAATATGCCATGATAAAGATAGTCTGTCCCTGGGATAAAAAGATTTTCAAGTTAGGAAATCCATAAATCTAGTTTTGAACTCTTTTAGTTGATTTAAAGGAGGAGAAAAATCTCTAATCATTTCAATAGATACAGAAAACAAATTAGTAAATTTCAGTGGAGGTTTATATGTAATACAATGGCTAGAAAGTATTGTTCTTAATCTGATAAAAGTATATTTTCAAAAATTGGAGTAAACATTGTACATATGATATTTATTATCTTGGGGATATTTACTTGAAAACCAGGAATAAGACACATTCCCTCTCTATCTTGCAGTTAGCATTTTCATCAAGACAGGAAAAAAAATTGTATAAAGATTGGAAAGGAAAAAATAAAATCTTAGAGTATATGATTGTCTATGTAGAACATCCAGGTAACTTTACAAATTATTAAAAATATGATATATTTTTAGAAGATCAAGATCAACAGAAATGTGTATAATATCAGCCTAAAAGAATCAATTTTGTTCCTATACCCAGAGATCAGCAGACTTCCTCTGTAAAGGGCCAGACAGAAAATATTTTAGAATTTTGCCTAATATATTCAGTCTCTCATATAATCTTCTTCCCCCTACCCCTCCCTAAAAATTATAAGTACTACAAAAGACACCATAAATGACAAAACAGAGTCTAGGAAGAGATATTGTCAATATATGACTTAAATAATTTTGTTATTCAAAATATATAAATAATTTCTACAAATCAGTTAGAAAAACAAGACAATCTAACAGAAAAAAGTGAATATAGAATATAAAAGGTAATTTACAAAAGAGGAAACCCAGTGACCAGCAAGCATATGAAGCATATTCATCCTCCATAAGTAATCAGGAAAAGTGAAATTAAAACAATAAGAGAGCAATTTACATCCATCATATTTGCAGGTGTTAGGAAGTTGGATAATACCAAGTGTGCACTGAAATGAGGGCAGAGTGAACTCTGTTACACTACTGAGAGCATAGATTGTTTCAGGGATAAATTTGTAGTATCTCCTAAAATTGAATATGTGAATATCCAAGGACTCAGCAGTTTTACTCCTAAATTTTAACTCCTTGAGAAAGTCTTACATGTGTGCATAAGGAGATGCCTAAGAGAATACTTATTGCAGCATTGTTTGTAATAAGGAAAATTGGCAACTAAAGAAGTATTAATTGGTAGAGTATTAATAAATGTTAACTGGTATATTCTTTTACTGTAATACCTTATAGGATTTAGAATGAATGAATTTGAGCTTAGTGTATCATGGATAAGTGGATTAACTTTGAAAACAAAGTCCATTGAAATAAAAATTGAAGAATGATATGGGCAATGTGATAGCATTTATATAAATTCTAAAATATATATAAAATAACATGGTTTTAACATATATAGCTAAACTATAAATGCAAAATTTGTTACTCTTACAGAGGTGGTGGGGAAGAAGGGGAAGAGTGATTAAGGAAAAGTTTAAGAGGGATTCAACGAAATCTTTTTTATTTTTCAAAAATCTGAAAGAATATTGCAAAATATTAAGATTTGACAAAAGTGGGTAGAGGCCCCATGGGTTTCATTACATTATACTCTGTACTTTTTAATGTGCTTGAAATATTTTCTAATAAATGTGGATATTTAAAAAATGTAATTCTATATCCATGGTCAATTTGTATGAAGTAAAATGTTATTTTCTTTTAAAAAGAAATTGTTTGAATCACATTACTTCTTCATATTGCCTTTTTCATATACTTTAGTTGCTTCATGTACATGAGATCTTCCTTGATTGTCACTACAATTGGGAACTGGTAATCTGGTGCATCTCGTTAACACTTTTTCTCCTAAGATTTGTTACCCTTGGATCAGAAACAAGTAAAAAATATAGCAATACCTCAATATTACTTACTGAACAGGTGAGAATGCATGTTTATTAATGTTATAAATTGATGCCTATAATCTATACATTAAACTAAAATGTTTTCATTTATTTCAAGTTTTTCAGGAACTTGTGTTACTAAGACCATTTGTGTTATAGAGCAAAACTTGAAATTTGATAGGGCAGAAGCCTTTCTTCAGTGTTTCTGCCTTGAGACAGACTTCAAATCTAATCTACTGTTTTTATGTCCCATTTTCATTTGACAAGAAGGAAGTACCATTTGTAGAAATGATGGATTTTTAAACCATTAATGAGCTATGTTTGCCTTGCAGTGTGGCAGAGCCATATTTGAATAAGCATAAATTTTTATTCAATAGAAAGGATAAAGCATAATTTTGATGGTTAACTTTATTTTGTATGGTTTTGTTTAAATATTTTCCTTACCATTTCATAGGAATCATTCAAACAAACTTATTGCCAGTGAACTTGCTGAGTGTTTTTGTCAGGAATAGTTTGATTTTTAAAAATTGTAACCCTCTCAAACCAACTCAAAGGGAAAGGGGAGAGCAGCACACAAACCAGTTGATTCACTTTACTACAGTTATTATTTATCGTCTGGATTGGTTTGACTCTGGAACTAAAGTGTTTCAACTTTTACATAGTGACATCAGTGTTCCTTTCTTCTTTCAGCTTTTAATTACTTTTGAAAAATTTTAAAAAGTTATTTTCTTTTTATAAAATAAGTTTATTATAAGAAATTTGGAATATACAATTAAATATGAAGAATATTAAAATCACCAGTAATAACCAGAGAACTACCATTAATATTTTAGTGAATATCTTTCAGTTCCTTTTAAAAATTGTTATAATATAAAGTATATTTGTTTACTTTTTTTTTTAATAAAAGATAAACCTCTACTTGAAAATGGAGAAGAAACCTAACAAAAAAGAGGAACTGACACTAGTGAATAATGTTTTAAAACTGGCTACTAAACTGCTGAAGGTAAAAATGGAATTGAAAGTGGGCATAATGTAGAATATGCTGTTCTGATGTTATGTCTTAGTTTTTTGTTTGTAGATCCTACTTTATATTTGGTTTTCATGAATAACCAAGTTTGTTTCCAAATTATATTTGAGCACAGTTGTGTAATTTACATTTTATTTCTCATTGAAAAACTAATCAAAGTAAGCCAAATTGTTTCATTTTGAAATTTTAATCACTTTTGAAAATTTAAGACTTTTCATAAATGTTTAGAGTATTGTAGAGGTTGGTATCTTTGGAAATTTTTGTGTCCTAGAACTTAAAGTAGATTTCAAAAAAGATTTGATGTTATTTTGGAAAATTTTTTTCATTTCTCAGAGTAGTCTTCTGCTTGATCTGAAGCTTAAGAAGTAGTAATATATAATCATTATAATAAATACATATCACCAATAAATATTTAAATTTTCAAAGCATTGTTGGTAACAAAAAGAATATAATTTTAGTATGTCTGATCTCATAATAATAACTCTTTGGAGGTAATTTAATAAAATATTTTTATCACTGCTTTGCAGTGTTAGTAATGCTTTTCTTAAAAGGAAAAAAAAAATTTTTTAAATCTCAGTTTCTATATCCAACTGAACGTATTTCTGAGAATTATTTAAAAGTGTTCATACAATAGTATGAAATTAGTTGTGTCTCAATGTTATGGTTAATTCTTCAGTGAACTAAAATGTATTGACTGAAATGTATTGAACTAAATGTATATAGACTGCACCTCATAGCATATTAGGTAGGCATTGAAAGGATTCAGAAACCTACCTAGGTGAGGTTTTTGATACATAAATATTGAGAATCTTCAGAGTATAGGCACTGTGCTAGACAGGAGAAGGCTAGAAAGATGAGACTTGTGAGCAGCTTCAGTTGCAAAGTAGAGAGAAACAAAAATAGTTAAAATACAAAGCACACTAGTGTGATCCTTTTTGATTATACATAGTCTTTTAGTTGAAACCTGGGACTTAATGCAGATTGCTCCTTCTCTCTTACTCTTCATAGCCAAGAGATTCTCAGGCCCATTGACTCAGACCCTCAGATATCTTTCAGTTCATCCCCTCTTTCCTATCGATTTTGCTCTAAGGCACCCCATCTTCTCTTACTTGAGCTTTTGATACACTGAAGTCTTAAGGCATTCTTCCTTCTGGTCTTGTTGCTTTTAAATCTTTTTCATATGTACATCTGATATACTATACCCCCAATTAAATTCCTTTAGTGCTAGCCTGTTGACAAAATCTGCCTAAAGAATGGCCCTTACCTAAGTAGCCAGTTTTACAAATTCAGAGTACTTCTTCCTTTGCACTTGGGCTCTAGCAGTGCTGAGTAACCTGTAGCAATTCAAAGGTGCCATGTTCTCGTGTGTCTTAGGGGATACCTTCTCTCCTCCACCCACTTAGTTTCAGGAGCACCTTCCTGAATGGCCCACTGCCTTTTATACATACCTTTTTTGTGAGACTTTTATGGTTGAATTGTTTGTTGGCACGTCTATTAGATTGCGAGGTCCTTCAGCACAGGGACTGAAACTTCATTTCCTAGAGCCTAGCACAGAGCCTGGCATATTATAGAACTTTAAATGTTTCAATCAATTAATTAATGAATCTTTGTATTTGAAAATTGTTTCAAAGGGGCATTTTTATATGTGTATTAATATTGGCAGAAAATTCAGCTAGTTAAATTTCTAATTCTGCAAAAAGATATCGTCCTCTTTCGCTTCCTATTCTTATACTAAAAAAATGTTCTCTAACCTTGTAGCTGCTAGACCAGTCCTTGTCATTCATTTGGAATAGAAACTGGAGTTAACAAATTTAGGTTACAGAGTTCTTTTAAAGGAAGTCACTTTCTACTAAAAAACCTTAAAGTGTTATTTGCTTATTTCAAGTTTAACCAAGTTTATTCTTTCTAAAACTGTCATGATTTGTAACTGTTTTTTGAAACAGAGTTTTAAAAAATCCTCATTGCATGTTGCCCTGAATTAGTTTAACTGATAGTTCTTAGTGAATCTGGGCTCATGGTTTTTTTCTCTCTGCTAGGAATTGGACAGTCCCTTTAGATTGTATGGGCTTACAATGAATCCACTGCTTTATAACATCACCCAGGTTGTCATCCTGTCAGCTGTTTCTGGTGTTATCAGTGACTTGCTTGGATTTAATTTAAAGGTAAGAGCTTGTAGGTATTTTTTATTTTTTAGTGCACTATTACATTTTTGTAACATTTATTTCACCCTGGGCACTCTTTTGAGATTTCACATGCACAGTAATGGAGTCATTTTGATTATGTTGTATATAGTTAGTGAAAATAATTTCACATTTAATTTCAAAGAAGGATAAATATTCTTGGTTTATAATACTGATGGAACTTCTAATTTGGAACAATATTCATTACAAGTAGAATTCCTGTGTAGGATAAGTGAGGAATTTATTTTTACTCATATATAATCTGAATCTAATTTAGGTGATAAAAAAGAGCCCTATTTCTGGTTTCGATCAAAGTTATATTATTTATGTATATAGCAATACATACATCTTCCAACATGTGCAATGCTGTTAGTGAATAAGGTGTAGAATATTCATATTAAGAAGTAATATATGTATATTGCCACTTCCCAGTAAAAGAAAGCAAGAGAAATCTGATTTTCACTTTTTCATTTGTTTAAGATAAATTTTTCTTGAAAATAAAAGGACAAAGATATTTAAAATAGTAGAACCAATACTTGTTTCTGAATGAAATTTAGATAAAAACAGCATTATATAATGTAATTTAATAAATTGCAATATCAAAACTGGCTCTAATGGTCCCTACTTCTATTATTTTTTCACTAGCTGTGGAAGATTAAATCATGACAATTCAGAGAAAAGAAGATGTAGCCTCTTTTCCAGAATAAGAGTACCAACTAAGCTGCCTGAAAGCAGTCACTGACTCTTTGCTTCAGGAGTCTCAGCTGGGAAATTGAAGTGTTTACATCAGACTGTCTTGTGCAATTCTTATATTTATTTCATTTGTTCACTGTTTTTTACATTTATTTTAGTCTTTATATTTTATTTTTATCATTGATGTACTTAGTTGTTGAAAGGGTGATAAAACTGATATCCAGATACTTGAGATCCTGGTAATTGCTCATAAATAATTGACAAAATAACAAATTGTGAGATTAGAAGCCATTGCTAAACACTGTTTCTCCATCAGTGCCGTGACTTGCCTTACTTGAGGAAAATTTCTTTAATTTGGAAATATTGCTTTGGACTCAGCTGAACACATGAAGTATTTTCTTCAGTAAATCAAGATCCAGTCAGGGTTTCTCTTGAATTATTTTGGAACAATACCAGAATCTATACTGATTAAGCTGCAGTTTAAGCACCCTTCAGTATTAATATATATGATATTACACAACAGGTCAACAAGTGCTCTTTGATGATAAAACTCTTAATAGAGCAATAATTGTAAATGGTTATCATACTGTAAGATATTTTGATAAAAATTAACTAGTAATAATTGTATTTATTTGAAACACTGGGCTGTTTGCACAGCTCCAACTGTGCATGCTCAAAATGTGCACTTTTTAAATTGTTACTTTAATGCGTATCTTTATATATGGGATATGTTATAGTGTACTAGGGCATGATACGGTATCCTTTTGAGTGAGGTATATACTCATCTCACAAGTGAAGTGCCTATTGATATTACTAAAGTACATTATGTTTACTTAAGCAAAATAATTTTCTTCCCATGGTACACTATAGTGTATGCTGTTCATACCACATTCAAATGAACAACTTAAGAATAAGGTTAAAAAATGAATAATATATTCTTCTGATTACTAGTTATAAACCTGTATCCAAATTTTCAGGGAAGACAGCTATAGCTTGCAAATTCTATCCTCTAAACTTAATCTGGTACACCTCTTCCCTCAACCCCCAATTGTATAAGGGCTATTTTAGATGCTTTTACCCTAGAAAGTTAACCCTTCCTCCGTAAGTAATTTGCCAAGTGTCCAAATGAAAACTTACCATGTTGGCATGTTAGGTAAATAGGGCAAATATGATGGTATCTTACATTGGGCCATGATTTTAAGTTGTTATATTTGTACAATCAAAAAATTTTAGGAGTTAAATGAAACATGAAATGTTTTTGCAAACTTTTTTTTTTAACTGGGTGTCTAGTTTCTAAAACAAAATTTATTTGAAACAATCTAGAATTATCTTGGTGCAAGGTGTATCATGTTGAATATCCTCATTTTTTTTACCATGTTTTAGGGTATTTAAAATTATTAATTGTAAATAGTTTATTTGATTGGTGCAGTTTTAATCTCCAAATCATAATCTTAAGATCAGGAATGTGTGGAGAACAGAGCCACGTTGTAGTATCACTTTGCTCCCACCATTCCTTTTGATCAGCCTCAGTTCAGCCTCCTTGTGTAGTATATTTTCTTTCTGTAGAAAACAACAAAAGCATTTTGTTTTATTTGCCTATGTTCTAATATGTTTAATAATGACCAAAGTGCATTCTGAGTTTTTCAAGGAATGTATTACTGGAGCTTTAAGAACATACTTATTTTCTCCTGTGAAAAATTAGGCTTTGTCTGGTATGTTTTTTCTTCCTCTATTGTCTAATGTTGAAGTTGTTTTTAGGAATTATATTTTATAAACTTTTTCAAAATAAGGTACATACCTATACAGAACTTAACATTTTGCACAGAATATATCGAATATATTTTGAGAAAAAAAGTACAGCATCAGTTCTGTTAGGAATGAAAAAAGGAAACTATTGTATCTCAAAAAAAAAAAAACCTATTTCAGAATGGAAATATTTTTGAGAAAAGTAGGTGAGTAAACTGATTTAGGAAAATGCTTGTTTTTGATTGAAGTTTATTTTACTTAGAGTTGGGAGTTGATTTACTGAGTACAGTGTACCTCTCAACAACATGTTAATAATATGTGAAATTATGTCACTAATGTGGGCAGCAGTAGAATACTAAAAGGAAAAAGGTGTCATTTTAAGTAATTTCAGAACATTAATGGAACTGTTTCCAAAGCAGAAAAATTGACATTGCTGCCTTTAAGAATACCATGAATGTAAGAAATTTAAAGGAAATTGTAACATATCACATAATATAGAAAAGGCAGTTGAAAGAATTGTGGCAGATGTTGTGTGTTAACTTCTGTTTCTTTGCCACATGTGTCGTATTTGAAAGTTTGAGCAGCAAGTTTAAAATAAAACATTCTATGACAGTGTTAAATTGGAAGTGGTTTTTAAATTTTTTTTCAAGTCTTACACATTTCTATAGTAATTTTGTATTTACTGTAGCATAAACTTTAGCTATAAGTGCTAGATATGAGGGGAGTGGGGATAAATTTTTTAAAACTTGGCCAGCACTTCAGATTTTGTTATGATTCTCCGAACATGAAGGAAGAATACATGCACAGGCCTTTCATCACCAAAATGCTATGACATCATTAATGTTTGTTTGCTTGTTTGTTTGTATTTAAATACAGAAAACTGGCTGTAGCCTGGGATATTAAAATTCATTGCCAGAAGGATAGTGGTGTTTTCAATCAAATGACTGCACGTGAACTCAGCACGGGAGAGTATGGCCAACAATAAGATCGGTAAGCATTCTAGTATTTCTGTTATCTGATTGGTACAAATGTTCATAGAACTTAATCAGGAACTATAAATTCAAGCACACTTTCAAACTTACTTTAAGCTTAGAATTGGCTCTTTTAATGAGTTTCCCTTCAGACTTAGAATTAGAGCAATATGACTTGCTATATCACTTAGAACAAAAATTCTCAACCTTTTTTTCTGCCAAGCCTATATGAAAGATACCATAAATGCTTATCAATTTTGTTGGTTCCCCATGGTGCTTACTTCTTGAGGAGTAGACTGTGGGTCTAGGAAGGTGGTACAGGTATAGTCAAAAAAGTATTCCCTAGGTGATTTGGAAAGTTTGTCTCATCTGTCACTCCTCATCACCTTGAGAATTACTGTCTTAAGATAAGGAATTTTATAGAATGTCAATTCTATGAGATGTTAACTGCATTTACCACCATATTCCTAGCACATAAAATAGTGCCTAATCTACTGAATGAATGAATAAATGAATGAATGAATCAAATAGAAGCAAAGACACCACCTAGTCTAGAGTCCTCATTTTACTAGATAAAAAAACTAAGGCCACAAAAGAAGTTAAGAAGCTTGCCCAAGGTTCCACAATTAGAACACACACTCTCCTTTATTCCCCTTGAAGGTATATTCTGTAATAGCACCTCTGTACCTCTTGACTGATCAAAATACTTAATAATGGGAAAATATTCTGGACAGAACAAAGATATTGATAAATCTGTCCATATTTATAGTGAGGTCATATATGAACTAATAAGCTTTTGGCAATAGGAAAAAGTCAGAATTCATTTGACAGCTCCCTATTCAGCTGTCTGCAGTGTGGCCTTTTGGAAAGAACACATACTTTGAAGCTGGACTTGTTTATGTTCATAGGCAAATTACTTAATTTCTGTGAGTTTGGTTTTCTCAGCTGTAAATTACTGACATTTATACCTATTTTACAGGGCTATTAGGAGGATTAATGAGATAGCATATGAAAAGCACCTAGCACAGGGACTGACATGTATTTGTTGTACAGAAAGATTGGCTCTCCTTCCCCTTCAAATGAGTAATGGCCTAGGACAATTAACAATTTCTAAGCTAAAGCATTTATATTACATAAGATACCATATGCATCTCTGCCAAGTAAGAGACATAACTAAGAATTATGCTTCAAATAAATTATCATATGTAAAGAATTCTTTTACAAGGAGTTGACGTTTAATTCCTTTTCTTCATAAGCAAGCGTGATAAAATGTGGAAGGGAAGTTTTCTCATTCTTTTGTTTGCCTTCATATTGTATTCAATTATGAATAATTTTGCTAAATTCTCAGGTGCATATTTCATTCATATCTTTTCATTATTAAATCTCTATCGCTCACTAGTAACACCCATTTTATCTTTTATCTTCTGCCGGGTCTCAACCCTCAACTTTAAGTTGTCTGCTCCCTGTTCATGCTTTGAGTTGCTGAAGAACATCTGATTTGACTTTCTACAGATGATGCTCATCAAGATATTACTGGAACCTCTGAGTTCTTTATTTGGCAATGTTTTTTCTTTAATCAATCATTTGTACACTTATATGTTCCCTACTGTGGCTCTTCCAAACCTCATTTATCATCCTGAAAGCTCCTAATCCCTCTCATACTATAACTATTAGCATTTTTTCCTTCTAACTTAATGGAAAAGATAAATATCATGCATGAATTCTCCTCCCTTCTTCAGTTCTGTGGAAGAGATGTTGCTCTCTGAGGGCAGCTCTCCAGCAGTACTCAGGGTTCTGTTCTTGCCCTCCTACAGGATACCTCCTCAGTTTTCCCCCTGCTGTCATCTTCAGCCTTTTCCTTTTCCAATTTTTTGTTATAAACCATTTAGATTTCAATGCGAGGTGCTTGCATCTAGAGTATGAGAGCACTGTTTAATGTTTATAGGTGGATGGAACCACTCTATACTAGATGGCACTCTGAGAGCTTGCCACACTCTCAGCCCTCTTCTGAGCAAAGCAGGAATTTGCTTCTTTACATTCATCATGCTTCATTGGACTATATCACTTTTCTATCTCAGCCACAGCTGAATGGGTCAGTGATCAGTGCCTGGGCCTAAAGTAGCCAGCTATTTTATGAGCCTCAAGGAACCCAGGAGACCATCTGGCACAAAAACTTTGCCCTGATGGAGGTATTTCGTCCTTGGCAGTGACTTGGTGACCCAGTCAAAATCTCTGTTACTGCAAGTTTGAGTCAGGACACAGCGTAAGCAGGGAGAATTGCTAGAAAAGCAGAGACCCCAACGAAGCCGTGAATTAAAGCAAACCCCTGAAGTAAAAGGAAGTTAGTGAGAGTGGAGAAGGGAGAAGAGACTAGAAGAAAATGCCCAAAACTGTCAATGGTAGAGACACTGAGTGATAGCTTAGCTGGCTCTGCTGTTGGATCATTCAAGCTGGTCTCAGACTATGGTAGCTTCATCTTGTGTCCTGAATCATGAGGCCAGTTGTTACCATTTATCCCTATGACAAACTCTTACCTCCTCAAGTAACCAAAAGATGACAGTCAGCCTGGACAAACCTCACATATTTGGCTGGCTGTTTAATCTTAGGCCATTTTACTTCCCTAATTGGCTCTCCCTCTGTATCTGTCTTCTCATATGCGTTTTTAAGTGTAGTGCTTGGCTATCCATGCTGTCTATCCTTTCAACACTTTTAAGCCTTCTATGTCTACAAAATAGTTAACAATCTCAGGGCTAAGGGTTTTGCTTGTTCCTTCCTTTTTATAATGTCATTCAATTCTGTGTATTCAACAGTGATCTGAAATTTAAATTAGTGGCTTGTTTTCTTTTTTGTCTTTTAAAGCTAAATCAAACTCTTTGTGCTAAATTTAATCATTGACTTTCTGTAGATATTTAATAATCTCCTTGACAGGTGTTCAGGAGTTTGGAGTTATCTTTGTCAAATTCTCTTGCAAATTTTGATCAATTATTTATATATGGGAATTTCTGGTTTTCCTTATCTTGGTATTAAGAGGTATGCTTTAAGGCAAAATAGACTTGTTGCCAAAGGCTCTGACCAGTTTGTCTCCCTTGAGATATATATACCCAGTTGCAAATGCATTTACTTGTTTTTGCCTGGAAATGCAAACTTTGAGCTGGCCACTTTCCTTTCTATTTATACCCTTGCTCTCAGCCAGAATTTACTGGGTCAGATTAGTGGTGCTGAAGATTCTTGTAACGTGAATTCTACTGTTTGGGCGAAGATGTTAGGGTAAGAAGTTAGTCTAGCAAATATGAGAAACAGACCAACTACTTACAAAATTGCAGTTTTATTCAGTTTTTCTTCATTCATTCTATGAATAGTTTTTGAATATTATGTGCTAGGCACTGAGCTAGGATATAGAAATTAAAATACAGTTTGTCTTTTCATTTAAAGGAGGCTACGAGGTCATACAGTCATGCAAACAAATTTTAGCTTGTGGAGTGTACATGCTGTAATGGAGTTGCCAGTGTAAGTGTCACATGCAGGCAGTTCAGCATGTCTGGAGAAGACGATGTGTACAGGCAAGGGATAGAAGATAATGCTAGGAGATGACTTTGTGAAGCCTAGAATTTGAATCTTATTCTAAAGATTAGGACTGCCTAGTACAATTCTGGCATGTCATAGTTGCTTGGTGAATACTAAACTGAGGTACCACCTTCTTTACTTGGACACTTAATGAACGGCACTAGACTGAAAATTAATTTTTTTAAGTTAAAATTTTAGTCCATGTTAATTTCTATTCTAGAATTTTTATGTGATTTAAAAAAAAAACTGACATGGCACAAATTTGTATCTAAGAGTATGTAAAATTAAATTGACTTCAATTTCTTTCTCCATATTTGGATGATAGAGTTAATTTATAATTATTTGCAAAGTGAAATTTTTTTTTTTTTAATTACAGAGTAGCAGAAGTCATCTACACTCTAATGGATCATGGGTTCTTTGCAGCATGTGTATGACCTTGGGCAAGTTACTTGACCTCCCTAATCCTCGTCTCATGAGATGGAAAGCTGCTGCTGCTGGAGCATGAATTGGTCCTTGTGAGTATGAAATTGGAGAAGGTCTGTGTAATGGGCATGAACCTCTGCCACCCAGCATTAGTTTCTTTGTCCTTAAACTAAATCTGGCATTGAGATTTAAAAGACTATCAAGAATTCAATATGTTATGTTTGCAGGAGCTCCTCTTCCTGGGATTGATACAAAAACCTAGGGGATTCAGCTAGTACCTGGAAAATATGGAAGTGGCCTGTCTGTATTCTCTAGTGGTAGCTATTCCTCCATCCTGGTGCTTCTGCCTGGCCAACACTCCTATGCTTTTGGGTGCGGATGCTCCAGCCAGCTCAGAGATGCTCCCCTTAGAGGTCTTCCCCTGCTGACCCTAGGCTCAAGATCCTCACCTTTGCTTCAAGGCACCAGATCTCAGCGCCCCTCTCCTTCCACACATGCCCCATAGCTGTGCTCTATTGTGTGTCTGTGTTGCTGGTGATTAGGTTCTTGTCTTGTTGCAGAAATAATTCAGAGATGAGACTAGGAGGTCAAGAAAGTACAGTGAGGATTTATTAAGGGATAGATAGTACGCTCTCAAAGGGAGAGCTGACAGGCTCAGGTGAGCAGCTGCCCTGAGTTTCTTTGGCAGGTTGGTTACATAGGGTGTAAAATGAATGGGCAGAATATTCATTGAGGATGGGAGGGTTTGGGGTCGTATTCCCTGATTTTCATCCCAGCTCCACCTTCCCAAGGGGAGGAAGGGTTTTTGTCTTTATTTAGTCTGGATCGGAAGTGTCATGGCGTCAGTGCATAAGGAGTACTTCCAATCTGCAAGGCTAATTTTATGGAAATGAGGGCATAATGAGCAAAAGGTTACATTTGGACGCTGGAGATTCCTGCCTTTTTTCACCTTTCTTTGTTGATCTCCAGGCCACTTACATCCCCAAAATGTATGACCTCTTATTAGTCTGGAGGTTCCTGCTTTTCTCTGTCTGCCCAAGGACCCCTGTTGTTTACATGATATATGGTTTCCTGCATTTGGCCTGTGCCCCTCCTTTCTTGCCCAATTCCTGCCATTTGGCCTGGTTTGCCTTTCTCTGCTCATATCTAGCTAACATTTGCAGACTTTCTGGGGGATGAGCCCCTCTCCCAGCAACTCCCACCTCCACATTTTCCACTAGATGCTCTCAATCCACCAGATTCCCAAGCCAGAGCCTGGCTGAGGAATTGCCTTGTGGGCCTTGTTTTCACCCTTGAAACTCCAAAGGCAGTGATAACCAGTGGAGGGAAGGAAGTCAAGCTCAAAATAGGATTGTATGACTATCTTCTTAGAATAGTGGAGGGAAAGAGATAACTCATTCTTTTGAATCTCTTTCAGCAGCAAATATCCCAAATAATCCTACCAGTTAGGGAAAGTGCTTAGTTTGGTGCCTGGCATATAATCATCTCACCACAACTATTAACTATTAGCATTATTATTTTTATTAGCAACCCTTTTGGATAATAGGCAAGTGCTCAGAGTGATATCAGTAAATTAAAGAAATTATCCAACTGGAGAAACTGCAGCTGTCTAAAGAAATCCAAATTGTTAAAGAAATTAAAAATAAGGCTTTGGGATAAAGCACTTGGATTACTCAATGTGGAAATGAAAAAATGGAAGGCTTATGTTTGTCTTTAAGCATGTGACAGCTTACATTGAAGTCACCTGTTCTTCATCAACTTCAGGATTTAAAGCAACAGATAGTAACTTGAATTATGTTGTGAGATTTTAGATAGTCGCACACGCAGAAAGTATCAAACAAAAAGTATCAGTTACTTACTCAACACAGAATGTAAGTAGAAGCTGTGGACACCCCAACCCTAGAGATGCTCCAGGCATCGTGGGGTTCATCCACTTGGAAAGAAGGACTAGCTTAGTTGATGCATTGGGTCCTCCTCAACATGATGATTCTACGTATCAGTGAGAATGATACTGTGTAAATTTTGTCACTTGGTGAGTGGTCCTGAAAATCGTGTTTTCTCATCTGCAATGGAATTTTTTTTTTAATCTCAGTTGAACATGCAGGAGTTGTGGCATAGAGGGAACGTCTTGCTCTGAGTATCAGGAACCTAGGTTTGTATCTTTGCTTTTAGGCTGATTTCCTAGGTGACCTATAGTAGCCATTTACTCTCTATCTGAAAAAAGATGGACAGAATTAGAATTACTTGATCTATTGAGCTTTATCATTCTGAGACTTCTTTCTTTATATTTTGTTCTCTATTACTAACGAGCAGTAGAATTAAGGATCCTTTTATTCTCAGAGAATAGACTGTGGTTGTAATTTTCTAATATAAATACTTAAATTTTAAGTACCTATTTTCTAAAAAAAGTTAAAAGATTTTGTTATTGGAGAAATTTAGCTGCCCCACTATTCCAGCAGAAGTCTGTTTTAATCAGTTCTAATTTGAGGGAATCTATTTTCCATGGGACAGGTAACTTACCATGACCCATCTCTTTAACAAACTAGACTTGCTCACTGCTCCCAAGTGATCTTTCATTTGTTGGGGGTTGGTAGGATTAAGCAATCACACTTTTAAACAGCCTTGTTGTTAAGCCAAGACCCTTTCAGTTTCACGTTCTACTAATTTTTTAAAATCAGTCTGTCTTGATTCAGCCATTTTACCATATGACCACGGAGTTAATCAGATGGCATCTCATTAGTAGGCCCTTATTTTAAAACTGGAACCGGAAGTTTCTTTTCCCATTGATCTTCCACTCATACCTAAAATGTCCCTCACGGTGGCAACTCTTTTCTTATTTTCTATAGATTTGTCTCATTCTAAATAGGTAAATCTCAGGATTAGGAGATGGGATCCTTGACTGATTTCCATTTCCTTCTTCCCTCCGTGCTCCAGTCCCTAGCCAGGTACTAGACTCTGAGTGCCACCTTGCCAGAGAATGACAGAACCTCTGCACTTGGCTCTTTGTGCATTGTTTAGTTTGACCTTTTTACGACTTACTTTTTCTATCTTCTTTAAGCACCTTATTAAAAGGTTAGATAGGCATATAATATAAACCAGCCTAATTCTGCACCCATAATGGAACAACACATCTGTGTGGCTAAGGTGTAAGATGGTCTCTGAAACAAAGTCTGTCTTACCATTTTTATATGTTCCAAAACATGTAATGGAGGTCTTTGAACATACATACTCACCAAAGGGGAGATTTAAGAGGAAGCAACAGAGGAAGACCAAAAGTTTTACTAAGATCTTGTGTGATGTCTTCATGATGACCTCAACCCTAGCTGCCTATTAGACTGACCTGGTCATTTAAAAATAAAAAAATCAGGAAACAAAAAACTGACATCTTTGTCCCAAACCTAGAGATTCTGAGAAAAAGAAGGTTTTTTTTTTAACCCCCTCCTATGAATTACTCTTGGAGAGTTAGAATTGTTATTCTTAAAACATTGGTCTGTATAATCAAAAACATTCAGACAGTGATGAAGATGTTGTCAGTGGATACATAACTGCAGAAGCTAGAACAAATGTGTCTGCTATTTTGACAACTTAAAATTTTGTGCGCTAAATAACGTACTACTGTTATCTATTTTTTATTAGTTTTTTGGCACTTCTCCGGAGACCCCGTTGATCCCTGTTACATGCTGACAGCACATGTAAGTAATACTGTCCTTGCCTCAAGGACTTGAAGATAGATGATTATGTTCAGACAGACTATGTCAGCTAACGGGTGTCAGTGACATTTTGCCCCCTCTGCTCCCCTGAGTGCTCATTCTGTGGTGCACAGGTTCGGCAAGCTTTTAGGTACTTTCTTTCAAGAGGAAAGCATAGCAGTTTGTTGTAGAAATTGAACTGATCCAAACTACCTGTCAAATCTAGTCTCTCAAATGGCATGCAGACGGCCTTCCTCACTTTGTCACAGATTCTTTATGGTCAGCAATGCCACAAGAGTTGCCTACATCTTAGTTGATAATTTAACTCTTCTAAAAAATTGAATAATTTAAATCCGCAGTGTGGTTCAGGACATTCTAGGGGTTCTCAAGACTTTTTCAGAGGTCTGCAAGGTGAAAGTCATACAGGGTGAGAGACCCATCAAAGTGTAATATGGACCAGTGGATTTTAATGTAACCCTATAAAATGTGTAAGGTTGGTTTTCAGATTCCACCCTGTGATGCTACCTTTAAGAAACCTTGTGCCAAGTTTTGGTGTAGTATCAAAGAAGAATATCCACTATTATCAGAAAAGGCTAGTAAAATATATCTCTTTTGCAAAAACCTATCTGTGTAAAGCTGGGGTTTTCCCAAAACATATAACCAAAATACATTATCAAAGCAAATTAAAGAGGTACATATAAGAATATTGCTATCTTTTTTCTTTGCTAGCATCTTTGTTGAAGTATAATTAGCATTTGATAAACTACACGCGTTTAAAGTGTACAATCTGATGGGTTTTGGCAAAAATGTTCACCACAAAACCTCAGTATAATCAATTTAATGCATTTATCTGTCATCTGGGTAAGTTTCCTCATGCTCCTTTGTATTCACTCACTCTTGGACGTTTCAGTACCACCCCTGCCCCATCCCCAGACAGACACTGATCTGCTTTCTGTTACAGATTAGTTTATCCTTTTTAGAATTTTATATAAATGAAATTGTATTCATTTTTTTGTCAGACTTCTCTTTCACCCTGCTTAATTATTCTGATATACATCCATGTTGGAGCATGTATCAATAGCTTACTCCTTTTTTGGGCAAATTGTATTCTATTGTCTTGGTATGTTGCAAGTTGTTTATCAGTTCATCTTTTGAACATTTGGGTTGTTGTTTCTGTTTCTGACTGTTATAAATGATGCTGCTATGAACATTTGTGCATGATTCTTTGCTTAGACATAAATTTTTATTTCTCTTGGTAAATACTTAGAAGTGAACCCCTGGTTGTATAGTAGGTATATGTTTAATTTTTGAAGGAACTGCCAGACTGTTTTCCAAAATGGTACCAGCAGTGTATGAGAGTTCCAGTAACTCCAAATGCTTACCAATACTTTCTCTTTCATTTTTGACATTCTAGTAGGTGTGTAGTATATCTCATTGTGGTTTTGATTTTCATTTCCCTAATGACTAATGATGTCGAGAATCTTTTTTTCTCATTTTTGTACCTTTATTGAAATATATTTCACATGTCATAAAATTCATCCATTTAAAGGATACAGTGTAGTGGGTTTTGGTGTATTCACAGAATTGTGCAGCAATTACCACCATCTAATTTTAGAACATTTTCAACATCCCTGAAAGAAACTCCATGCACATTACTAACCATTCCCCATTTCTGCTCCCTTAAACTCCACCTCAGCTTCTGGCAACTACTAGTCTCCTCTCTCTCTCCAAGAATTTTCTTCTGGGCATTTCACATAAATGGAATCATACAATATGTGGTCTTTTGTGTGACTGGCTTCTTTTACTTACCGTAATGTGTCAAAAGTTCTTCCA
Organism: Camelus dromedarius; assembly: GCF_036321535.1. NCBI lineage: Eukaryota > Metazoa > Chordata > Mammalia > Artiodactyla > Camelidae > Camelus > Camelus dromedarius. Next base: position 73,878,966 of record NC_087442.1, on the reverse strand, counting down.
TGTTGTAGTCTGTATCAGTACTTCCTTCCTTTTTATTGCCAAATTCTATGTATAGATATATAACGTTTTGTTTTTCTATTCATCAGTTGATGGATATTTAGGTTATCACTTTTTGAATATTATGAATATTGCTGTGAATATTTGTACATATATTCTGTGGATGTAAGTTTTAATTTTTTGGTATGGGCATACATTTTCATTTCTCTTGGGTATATACCTAGGAGGAGAGTGGCTGGGTCATATGGTAACTCCATGTTTTTCATTTTCAGAACTGCCAAACTGTCTTCCAAAGTAGCTATACCATTTTACATTCCTACCAATAATATATAAGGATTCCACTTTTTCTACATCCTCTACAACATGTATTATTGTCTGTCTTTTTAAAATTTGGGCATCTTTTTTTTGTGCTTATTTGCCATTTATATATCTGCTTTGGTGAAGCATCTGTTTTAATCTCTTGCCCATTTAAAAATTGGGTTGTTTTCTTATTGTTGTGTTTTGAGACTTCTTTATACATTCAGGATACAAGTCCTTTATCAGATTATAGATTTTACAAATGTTTTCTTTGAGTCTTTTCCTTCGTTTCATTCTCTTAACAGGTTTTTAAAAAATTTTTTGGAAGAACTTTTTGATTTCAGTGAAATTCAAATTATCTGCCTATTATTTTGTAGATTTTGCATAACCCACGTTCACAAGGATTTTGTCCTGTGTTTTCTCCTAGATGTTTTAGGGTCTTAGGTTTTACATTTATGTGTATGGTGCATTTTGAGTTTTCTTTTTTTAATAGGATGCAAGGTATTGATCAAACTTCATTTTTAAGATACGAATATCTCATTTCAGCACCATTATTAAAAAGACTACTCTTTACTGAATTGCCTTTACACCTTTGTCAAAAATTAGTTATCTGTATATGAGTGAGTTTATTTCTGTGTTCTCTGTTCTGTTCCATTGCTCTCTTTGTCTGTCTTAATGCCAGTACCACATTGTCTTTATTACTATAGACTTATAATAAGCCTTGAACTCAGGTAATGAAAGTCCTCAAAATTTGTTCTTTTTCAAAGTTGTTCTGGCTAAGACTTTTTTTTTTAACTTTTTTTTATTGATTTATAATCATTTTACAATGTTGGGTCAATTCCAGTGTAGAGCACAATTTTTCAGTTATACATGAACATATATTATTAATATATATATATAATTAATTAATATATTTATTAATATATAATATAATATTAATATATATATTAATTAATATATACATTATTAATATATATATATATATTAATTGTCACATCTTTTTCTCTGTGAGCTACCATAAGATCTTGTATATATTTCCCTGTGCTATACAGTATAATCTTGTTTATCTATTCTACAATTTTGAAATCCCAGTCTATCTCTTCCCACCCCCACCCCCTTGGCAACCACAAGTTTGTATTCTATGTCTGTGAGTCTATTTCTGTTTTGTATTTATGCTTTGTTTGTTTTTTTTTTTTTTTTTATTTTTAGATTCCGCATATGAGCAATCTCATATGGTATTTTTCTTTCTCTTTCTGGCTTACTTAGAATGACATTCTCCAGGAGCATCCATATTGCTGCAAATGGCATTATGTTGTCGGCTTTTATGGCTGAGTAGTATTCCATTGTATACATATGCCACATCTTCTTTATCCAGTCATCTGTTGATGGGCATTTAGGCTGTTTCCATGTCTTCACTGTTGTAAATAATGCTGCTATGAACATTGGGGTGCAGGTGTCATCCTGAAGTAGGGTTCCTTCTGGATATATGCCCAGGAGCGGGATTCCTGGGTCATATGGTAAATCTATTCCTAGTCTTTTGAGGAATCTCCATACTGTTTTCCACAGTGGCTACACCAGACTTTTTTATTTCCATATAAATTTAATATCAACTTGTCCATTTCTAACAAAATAACAAAAATAAAAAAACCCTGTTGGAATTTTGACTTGGATTGCATTGAATCTGCATGAACAGTGTATCTCTCCATTTATATAGCTCTTCTTTAATTTCTCTCATCATTGTTTTATAGTTTTCAGTCTACAGGCCTTGCATGTTTTTTTTTCTTTGTCAGATATAACTTTAAGTATTTCATTTTTGGATGCTATTGTAAATGGTATTTCGGATTTTAAATTTCCAATTATTTGTTACAACAATTATTTGTTGCTAGTACATAAAAATACAGTTGATTTTTGTTTATTAGTCTTGTATTCTGCAACCTGTCTAAACTCATTTAATAGTTCTAAAAGCTTTTTTGTTGTTGATTCTACTGGATTTTCTGTAAAGCAATGTGTTGTAGGCCAAGACAGTTTTACTTCTTCCTTTCCAATCTGTACACTTTTGGTTTCTTCTTGTTGCCTTGTGGCACTAGGTAGAAACTCCAGTAAAGTGGTGAGTGAAGCCTGCCTTCCTTGTTTCTGACACTGGGTGAAAGCATTGTTTTTCACCATTAAGTATGTTAGCTGTAAGTTTGTATGAATGTGCTTTATCAGGATGAAAAATTTCCCATCTATTTCTAATTTGATAAGTTTTTATGAGGAATTGATGTTGGACATTATGAAATATTTTTTCTACATTTATTGAGATAAGCATGTGGCTGTTCTTTTTTTAGTTCATTAATATGAAGAATTATAATATCTGAATTTTAAAAGTTAAGATTAACCTTGCATTCTTGGGATAAACTCCACTTGAATCATGATGTATTATCCTTTTGTTTATAGCAATAGATTCAATTTACTAATATTTTGTCAAAAAGTTTTGTATTTGTTCAATGAGAGATATTGGATTATAGTTTTCTTTTCTTATATCTTGTCTGGTTTTTGGCATAAGTGGTCTCATCAAATAAATTGGAAAGCATTCCCTCTTCTTCATTTTTTCTAGAGTAGCCTAGTGCAGAATTGTACTGCTTCTTCCTTAAATGTTGGGTAGAACTCCCCAGCAAATCCATCTAGGCCTTGATTCTTCTTTGTTATGAAGGTTTTAAGCTATAAATTTAGTTATTTAGTAGGAATAATCTTTAATAGCTTGTGTCTTTCAAGGGACTTGTTCATTTTATTTAAGTTGTTCAATTTATTGGCATAAAATTGTTTATCATTCCCCTTATTATCTTTCTAATACCTGTGGAGTCTGTGGTGATATCGCCTCCCTCATTCCTAATATTGGAAATTTATGTATTCCTTTTTTCCTACTGGTTAGCCTGACTAGAAGTTTTGTTGTAATTCCAAGAGCCTGTTTTTAATTTTATTGATTTTTCTCTATTTTTCTGATTTCTATTTCATTGAGTAATATTCTGATCTTTAATTCCATTCTTCTGATTTTTTCTCTTCTGGCAGCTATTTATAGTCATGGGTTTTTAACCTTCTTTTCTAATGTAAAAATTCAGTGCTACAAATTTCTAAATACTGCTTTAGCTTCATCTTACAAATTTTCATATGATTTGTTTTCAATTTCATTCAGTTAAAATGCTTGCTAATTTTCCTTTTGATTTATTCTTTGATCCACCAGCTATTTACAAGTATTATTTAGTTTCCAGATATTAGGGATTTTTCAGATAATTGTTCTGTTGTTGATTTCTACTTAAGTCCACTATAGTCAGTGAACATGCTTTGTATGATTTGGATTCTTTTAATTTTTTCTAACACTTTTATTGTGGTATAGTTCCTGTATAGTAAACTTCACGTATTTCAGATATACACATAGATGAATTTTGATAGATGTATACACCAATGAAACCACTGCCACAATCAAGATGGCTAACATTTCCATAACTCCACAAGAGGTGAAATTTTTGAATTCCCAGTTTATCCCTTCCCACTTGCTTTAACCCCTGGTATCCATAAGTCTGTTTCTGTTATTTAGATACATTTGTTTGTGTCCTTTTTTTTTTAAATTCCACATATAAGCGATATCATGTGGCATTTTTCTTTCTCTTTCTGGCTTGCTTTACTTAGAATGATGATCTCCAGGTCAATCCATGTTGCTGCAAGTGGCATTGTGTTATTCTTTTTTATGGCTGAGTAGTATTCCACTGTGTGTGTATCCAGTTGTCTGTTGATGAACATTTGGGTTGTTTCCTTGTCTTGGCTGCTGTAAATAGTGCTGCTGTGAACATTGGGGTGCATGTGTCTTTTTGAATATATTTTTCTCTGCATATATACCCAAGAGTGGGATTGCTGGATCATATGGTAAGTCTATTTTTAGTTTTTTAAGGAACCTCCATACTGTCCTCTGTACTGGCTGCACCAATATACATTCCCACCAGCCAGCAGTGAAGGAGAGTTCCCTTTTCTCCACACCCTCTCCAGCATTTATCCTTTGTGTACTTTTTGAATGATGGCAATTCTGACTGGTGTGAGGTGACATCTCATTGTAGTTTTGATTTGCATTTCTCTAATAGTTAGCGATGCTGAGCATCTTTTCATGTGCTTGTTGGCCATCTATATGTCTTCTTTGGAGAGCAGCCAGGAATATGGCCTGTCATGGTAAATGATCCATGTACACTTAAAATGTGTATTCTGCTATTGTTTGGTGTAGTATATGATAAATATCAGTCAAGTCAAATTGGTTGATAATGTTGTTCAAATTTACTGTGTACTTACGAATTCTCTGTCTACTTTTTGTATTGGTTGTTGAGGAAAGGGTGTTGAAATCTCCAAATATAATTGCTTTTCAGCTATTTCTCTTTTCATTTCTATCAGTTTTTGCTTATTTGATTTTGAACTCCTCTTATTAGGTGCATACATGTTTAACCCTTGTTATGAACCCTTGATAAATTGACCCCTTTATCATTATGAAATGACCCTCTTTATCCCTGTTAATATTTTATGCACTGAAATCTACTTTGTCTAATATTAATGTAGCCACTTCAACCTTCTTTTGGTTAGTGTTAGCCAAAGATAGCCATATATTTTCCCATCCTTTTACTTTTAGCTAATTTGTGTCTTTGTTTTTAAAGTGACTTTTTGTAGCCAGGATATAGTTAGGTCTTGCCAATCCAGTCTGCTGATCTTTGTCTTTTAATTGAGATGTTTAGACCATTTACATAAAATGTGTTTTTTGCTATGGCTGAGTTTAAGTCTACCATGTTGACATTTGTTTTCTGTTTGTCCCATCAGTTCTTTGTTCTTTTTTCTACCTGCTTTTGGATTGATCTTTTTCAAGGCCTTTTTATCATTTTTGTTGGCTTATAGCTATTTATTTTGTTTCAGTGGCTGCTTTAGGGTTTGTATTATGCATCTTAAACTTACCACATTCTACTTTCCATTGATGTCATATCACTTCACATATAGTAAAAGAACTCTTTAATAATGTACTTACCTTTCTTCCCTCTGAGAATTTGTGCTATTGTTGTCATACATTTTGCTTCCACATATGTTATAAATCCCACAGTACACTGTAGTTGTTTTTGCTTTGAGTAATTGGTTGTCTTCTAAAGATATTTAAATGATAAAAAGAATTATTTATATTTATTGACATAATCACCAGTTCTGGTCTGCTTTATCCTTTGTGTAGATCTAGATTTCCATCTATTATTCTTTTCCTTTTACTTGAAGGACTTCCTTTAATATTTATTCTAGTGTTGATCTGCTGGTAATAAATTCTTTCAGCTTTTGTATGTCTGAAAAAGTATCTATTTTGCCTTTGTTTTTTAAAGATATTTTTATGGAATAAATATTTGTAGGTTGGTAGAGTTTGTTTTTCCAGTTCCATTTGTCCTCTACCTTTCATTATTCATGACATGGAATCTACCATCATACTTACCGTTTTTCTTCTACATAGGATATGTCTTTTTCCAGTTGCTTTTAAGGTTTTTCTCTTTATAACAAAAAACTAGTTTTAAGTAATTTGATTATGAAGTGACTTGGTGTGGTTTTGTTCATATTTCCTGTACTTGGAGCTTATTAAGAATCTTGGATCCATGGGTTTATAGATTTCATCGAATATGCTTCCATTAAAGTCTCTGCCATTATTTCTTAAAAATCTTTTTTCTGTCCTTCATCTGTTTTAGGGACTCCATATATATGTATATTAGGCTGCTCAAAGCTTTCCCACATATCACTGATGCTCTGTTCACTTTTTCTTTTCAGTCTTTTGTCTCTCTGTATTTCATGATTGTTTTAATTGTGGTATCTTCAAGTTTACTAGTCTTTTCTTTTTCAGTGTCTAATCTGCCATTAATCCTGAATATATTTTCCATAAGAGACATTGTAATTTTTCTCTCTAGAATTTCAAGTTGTCTTTTACTATTATATAAATCCATATCTCTGCTTAACTTGTTCAGTCTTTTACTTTGTTCCTTGAACATATGGAATATAGTTATAATAACTTTTAATTTCATTTTTGGTTTAGTTTTAGTTGTTTGAGTTTTCTGCTCATTTTAAGGTTATGTTTCCCCACTTACTTGTATGTCTGGTAATTATCTATTGGATACCAGGCATTGTGGATTTTACCTTGTTGGGTGCTGGGTATTTTTGTATTCCTATACATACATATTCTTGAACTTGGTGCTAGGAAATGATTAAATTACTTGGGAATAGTTTGATTCTTTTGGGTCTTGCTTTTTAAGCTTTTAAAAGCAGGGCCAGAGTAGTGTTTAGAGTTAGTTTCAGGTTAATTTTTCCATAAAGCTGAGGCATACTCTTTGGAGTATTCTTTGAGGCCTCATGAATTATGAGGTTTTCCACTCTGGCTGGTGGGAATAGACATTATTTTCAATCTTACATACACTTCCTAAACTTTTCAGGTGACTCTTTCGTTAGCTTTCAGTAGTTTTCTTACAGGTGCTCTCTGATCAGTTCTTACCTGAATACTTGAGGGGTGCTCTCTGAACTCTCTGGAATTCCCTCTCTCTGTAGCTCCCCCTTTTTTGCATACTTTAACCAGTTTGACTTATCCACACTCCAGCTTTATCTCCTCAGCTCAGGAAGACCTCCAAACTTTACCAGGTACCCCTCTTGGCACTGCTGCCTGGAAACTCTCCCAAAGCATTAAGCTTGGGCAATTGTACTGTTCATCTCATTTGTTTTCCATCTCTTAGAGATCATCGTCCTTTGATTCCTGATGTCTTGAGAACTGTTGTTTTATATATTTTGTCCAGTTTTTTAGATGTTTCAAGCAGGAGGTAAATCTTATTCCTGTTACTCCCATCATGTTTGGAAGTAGAAATCCCAGACATTTTCTAGAAGCCAGATATTAAAAAGATTTGCAAAATTTGAAAGTTCTACTCTTTAAGCCATTTTTTGTTTGTTTTGGAAAATATGGTTTCTATAAAAATATTTAAGTTAACATGTAATTGGTTTATTAGCATTATCTTTAAGTGAATTAGCAAATAAAATATTAAAAATTTTCTGTTTTAATTTTGAATATGGTAAATATTGATAGCTGTTTATTACTCATGTAAACAAAAGGTCTTTGGTTTCAGTGATTTTTAAGAATGTAAAGTAATTCTAAGGACAGGAAGTCTGAGAACAGTTGATCTAAATATAGTGAAGTGGTTTATTGTGGGTTGCCTAAACCTAGAAGTTGGGTAACCCTGGTGCTGGGGAGGGCATGGGTACAAAGATGAGATGACCCGTAAATATACAGAAGAAGGAAGAAGAACAGTACAAGCAGAATTTAAGAAGTCACATGGCTCCCAGGAGACACAGAGAGTATTGTGGCTTCCTCATTTTCCAGCTGCTGTCTAGGCATTTTTGAGCCCCAGTTATCCCTCCTGCCCTTAGGATCTTTCAGATAGTACTAAAAATAAATTCCATCTTTTTTTCCTTAAGGGAAAAAAAGAAACTGGAAGGAAAAATTAAAACACTGTGTTAAAATCAACTACATTTCAATTAAAAAAAAAAAAAACCCACTATGGTAGGCTTAAGAAGAAGACATTTTGGAAGTCCAGGGTCCTTTTGGAGTCCAGAGATTACAGTCCTGTGACAAAGGCTGATACAGTTCATGATGCTCAAGTGGAGGCTAGCAGATCCCGTGTCTGGGGTGTGGAAAAGCAATCCCTAGTTCTGTGGTTATTTTCAGCGTGCTGGTTGTTAGTTCATTGGCATACAGTGTTCGGAGAACCAGGATTGTCCCTCACCTTCCTGTCTAATCTTGGCCACACCTTTCTGGGACTTAGTTTCTCCACACCCACAAAGTGGCAGTCGGAAAACTTTCTAGGTTTTTGTCTGCAAGTGACAGCAACCTACATCAAATTAGCTTAAGCACAAAAGAGCATTTATTGACTTATTTAACTGGGAAGCCGAGCTGAGCTAGTGCTGGCTCCAACATAATTGGATCCAGGTGTTCAAACTGGCATTGTGGCTTCGTTCTATGTTCTCTTCCCTCCTCCTTTTCCTTTCCATTTTCTGCCCATTCCTTTCGGCTTACCTTTGTTAGCTTTGTTCTCCGTTCAACCACAGAATAGCCCCCAGACGCTCTAAGCTTATATGGACGCTTTGAGCTCATGAACCCAGAGATTGAAACAAATGCACTCTCTCCAAGCAATCACAGACCCAATCCCTTGGAGACTCTTTCATTGACTTTACTTGGGTCACATGCTTATACTTGCAACCAATGACATTAGATAGGACTATGGAGAACCTGTTTTGGCCAGACTGGGTTATGTGCGCACTCCTTTTGCAGGTAGAAGAGGACAAAGTTGCAGCCCCATCAGAACCACATAGAGAGTGAGATGGGGCAGCTCAGTGACCAGAAGGGTGCTGGGCAGACTGCAGCCTGCACCCTCAGGTGTCATCAAGTGAAGCAAACTATGTCTGTCTATCACGTGTTTATGATTTAAAAAGAAATACAGCCATGTGGCTAGTATAGCATTTTTGGGAATTTGACGTTTTCTTCTGAGTCCCCCAGTTCTCTCTTAGTTTCATCCTTTCCTATTGCTTTTCAAGCATTTCATCTACATGGTTTAGATTTCATCTTTGCCTCTGAGGCTTTTTACCAACTTCTGTCACATCAAGAATGGAGTCAGCTGCACCCAGAGTGTTCCCACTCAGTGATTTTCATTTCTGCCAACACATTCCTGCTTTCTTTTAAGTTCACATCTTTTCTACCTGAATCTTTTCCTTAATCTTGGTGTGTAACAGAGATGTAGAATCAGAGTTGGTACTAAAAGACTACAAATCAATAAATAAGAAATGAGGAAGATCTTTTAATACAGAGTCCTCATCAGATTTAACTTTCAGTTGAGTAATTACCTCCCAGCCTCTTTGGGATTGCAAAATAAAGTGAACACATAGGTGAAGGATTTATTAACAGTGCCAGAGATGCTTAGTATGCAGGACACATTCTGTTGTCTCTGAAGTGGCAGCCTCTAGTAAAAAGCTCTCTCCACAAATCCACTGTGGAATCTCATTCCTATGTTTTTCTATCCAGAAGAACTGAACAAAAATGTAGAGTCTGAATTTGTTTACTCATAAAAATAAGATCTGTAGTGTGTTTTTAGTCATATTTTGGAATGCAGCTCATCACCTACATGTTATATTTAGATTGGTACTATCAAAATGAAAAGGTAACATGCCAGGTGGTTATTATATTCTAGAATATTCAAGCAAAGAAATTTGCATTTGGAATTAAATATAAGATCCCGATCTTCCGTAGATCCAGCTAAGGCTCACAGTTCAGTTAGACAAGAATTTGGCATTCACTTGTGTGTGTGCCTTTGAATGGGTGGGTTTCTGGAGAGAGAAACTCCAAAAAGTTAGCCGAAGATGGCTCTGGAGATGAAAATATGAATGATCTTAATTTTCTTTTCCGTACCCTTCTCAACCATTCATATTTTCTGCACTGAGCACATACCACTTTCACAATAAAAATAATTTAAAAAAAATTACATCTATGCTGAATTGTGAAAGTTCTTGGAATATACCAAATTATACTTAAGCAAGATATAACTACTGAAGGAACCGACTGACACCCCGAAAACTCCTTGGCTTGAACTCTGTGTTGGGCACTCTGATTCTGCCTTGCCTCTGCAGGACGGTCTGTGGTCCCAGTGTGGTCTAGCGTGTGTACCTACCTCAGGACCCTTCGCTGTGCCATTAGGGCTACAAGAGACCTGACTGCACCAGCACCTTCAGGCCTCTTAGGACAAACCCACAGGGAACTCTGGAGCTTAAGCTCAGGTCTCCAGTTCCTAAAGTTTCTGATTGTGTCAAAAAGAAGAGAATTTTCTCCCAACTTATGAGAGTGAGGGTCAGGGTGGGAGAGCCATAGGCACACTGTCCTGAAAGCAGACTCATAACTCCCAAGCCCTCTCAAGCATTTACCTAGTCAATACTCACCATGCGCTCGCAGGACCACTGGCTCATCCCAGTGCCTGCAAGCTCAGGTGTCAGGTTGGGACAGTCTCTGCACAGCACAGCTGCAGTGTAGTAGCACTCAAATCTCTGACCCACCCTGTGGGAACTGCTCTTTCTGACTCACAGTCCACTTGTTCAAGAAGAAAGTCACAATTAGAAGCCTGCAGAGAGACCTGATGACCCACCAGTAGCATCAGGCCCCAGTTAAGAAGGGCATGCATGGGCCTTGAAGGTGGTAGGCCTGGTGTGAGTCCGGCTCTCACTCAAGCAGAGGTGAGATCTTGGGGAAGCACTTCCCCCCGAGACTTAATTTTCTCATATAGAAGTGAGTAGTTTATTAGAAAGGTTAGCAGAAATAAAATGTGGGTGAAATGTTGGCAATAGAAATTGCTTCATAAATGACAGCTTTTAGTATAATTATATGCTAAATCATGTTTACAGAATGATTTCAGTCCCCTTCCAGCCATTTCTATCTGACTCAAAACCCCATTCTTTAAAGTTCTCCATTGAACCTGTTAGTAAAACCAAGAACTCTTTGTTGCTCATCTCTGAACAGCTGTAAATTGTCTTTATCATACTTCAGCTACAGCTCACAAGCTGAAGACAGCTTGGCATCCATCTTTCGGATTCTATGGGTAACTTTCATGTTTACTCATAGGAAGTGCTGTTAACAGGGCAGACCGTCATCACTAGTGTTCAGAACGTATCAAAGTGTTTTTTGTTTGCTTGCTTGTTTTTTAATAAGCAGAAAGAAAAGAAAAGGCAACCCTACTGAGTCTTCTGATCCTATATGTGAAGTTAGGGCCTCAGTTTTTTGTATGTTCTTCGGTAACTAGGTTAACTTTGATATTTTACTTTTTTCTGGTTAATAAGACTATCCTTGACAAAGTCATGGTCACCAACCAAATCAGTGTGTTTCTCTAGGAAAGTAAAACATACAGAGATAATGCAGGCCTTTGAGCATTTGGTCTTACCAGAAACTAAATGTAAAGTGGGCCATGAGTGGACTGACGCAAAGAAAGCATATCATTCGGAATTTTCATTACATCATAGACGCTGTGGACAATCTTATTTTCCACATGTAAATGTTAGGATAAGGAAATGACTGCATTCTATTTTTTCCCAAATCATAAATCACCCAATAAACAGCTGAACAAGTAGCTTGCCAGACACTGTTTTATTGAATCTAAGATGCCATCTGTTGTAAAATATATCATTATTCTATGTATGACTAAAAAAGATTAAAGCACTGCCATTGATTGAGAAATGTTAAATGTGAGTCTTGAAATCAATCAATGATGGTATAGCCTTCTGTGTTTGATGAGTTCTTTTTTACATCCTTTTTGTCTCCCTGCACCTGTTAATACTTAGACATTAGTTGACTAGTTTGAGAGCATTAATCACAATTAAAATAGATGTTCCACTTTAAACAACATAAATATTACCATTCACCGCTGAACACCCTAATCATAATGGCATTTTAAGCACTAGTGAAATGAAGATAGTTTATATTTCTTGAATTGATTAAATAAGATAAGGACTCAGTCATTAGGCAGATAAAGACAGACATCACTAGGAAAACTGGCTGGGTCTTATAGTGTTGAAAAGATTTATAAACAGAAGTGTCATTTTGTCTTATTCCTACCTTCTTGAGCACTTGTTCCTAACAAATCCTTGGAAGAATACCAGGTTTCCCCCAAACCCTCTGCCTTTTTTTCTTTTTTTCTTTTTCCCGAACCAGACAGGGAAGAGCTTCAGATTTTGGTTAATATTAACCAGCTCACCCCAGGCAGTTATGACATATTCTTCAGGAGTATAGCAGGCAGAATTATTTTAGCAAGAGACTTTGCTAGCAGAAGGCTAATAAAAAAACCCAGCAAGGATAATGGTAGATGGGAAATGTCAGGAGAGAAATTGGGTTTCTATTTTGAGGATAGTAAAATCATTACATTTTAATGCATTCAAGTTCAGACTGATTCACAGCCAATGACCATGCAAGTTAAAGCCAGAGGGTGCACACTACCTACAGATGCAGGCTCAGATGAATTCAGACTCTGCCTTTCAGGAGTCAGAAGATGGGAGGTAGGGGCTTGATCTCTGGAGGCCTCAGTTTCCTCATCTATGCTGTTAAACTAGATGGTCTCCAAGCCCCTTTTGGTCCATGATGCCATGATCTAGCCAGAGGTCATGGCTGAGCAGCAAAAGCAAGCCCTCAAAGGAGGTTAGGACTGAGTAACTGACATGGTGCCAAGGACTTCTGAGGTCAGACTGGCTCACAGGACCTTAGAGTTTAGGTTCCTGGACCTTGCAAAGTGGTTCCTGAGATTGTTGTTTTTACTGCCTAGTTTCTGAACTCCCTACTGGAGGACAACCCTAAATTAGGTGGAGCACAGGGGCTGGCCACCCACTGCAGAGGCTCCCTGCCATCCAGGACGTGAGCATGTGCCAGGGCTTAGCCAAGCAGAGCCACAGACACAAAGACAGAGAAGTGGAGCTTCCTAAGGTGGCCTCAGAGGTAGAGGTGAGCATGGAGCAGCACGTCACCTGGCAACCTGTGGCAGTGTTTGGCCAGGCGGTTCTGGGACCAGAGTCTGGCTGTGTTCTCTCTATGTAGTCTCCCTTTGTCCCTGCCCACTGCTGGCACATGTTTTCCACCTTCCTACAGGTTCTCATTAAAGCTCTCCTTAGTCTCTGTGGCATTTTGCTGTCTGCCACTGAGAAATCTGACTGCCTGATTTCTGTCAAGGGCAGGTGTATACTCAGCTTGGGAAAGCCAGAGATGAAGGCCTAAGCATAGAGGAGGCCAAGAGGGCGCTGCTGCATAAGGCAGCAGGGGAGGACACCTGGAGTGGCATTGTCAGGTCTCCTGGCAGCTTACAAAGCTCTTCTCAAGGATCCGTGCTACCTGGTAGGTAGTGAGTCTGACCATCTGCCTTTTTTCTCTGATCCCCTATCCCCCTCTGTCCATAAACTCTTCCCAGTGCCCCAGGCATGCAATTAAATACTCTTTTTAAAAAAAGTTAATAACTTTATATACATGTATTCATTTTCATATTCTTTTTCATTAAAGGTTATTACAAGATACTGAATATAGTTCCTTGTGTTCTACAGAAGAAATTTTTTTTAAATCTATTTTTATATATAGTGGTTAACATTTGCAAATCTCAAACTCCCAAATTTATCCCTTCCCACCCCCTTTTCCTGGGTAACCATAAAATTGTTTACTATGTCTGTGAGTCTGTTTCTGTTTTGTAGATGAGTTCATTAGTGTTCTTTTTTCTTTTTTTTAGATTCCACATATGCGTGATATATGGTATTTTTCTTTCTCTTTCTGGCTTACTTCACTTAGAATGATGATCTCTAGGTCCATCCATGTAACTGCAAATGGCTTTATTTTATTCTTTTTAAAGGCTGAGTAGTATTCCATTGTAGAAATATACCGCAGCTTCTTTATCCAATCATTTGGCGATGGACAATTAGGTTGTTTCAATGTCTTGGCTATTGTAAATAGTGCTGCTATTAACATTGGGGTGCATGTATCTTTCCAAATTAGTTTCTTCTGGATAGATGCCCAGGAGTGGGATTGCTGGATCATATGGTAAGTCTATTTTTAGTCTTTTGAGGAATCTCCATACTGTTTTCCATAATAGCTGCACCAAACTAGATTCCACCAGCAGTGTAGGAGGGTTCCCTTTTCTTCACACCCGTCCCAGCATTTATCATTTGTAGACTTGAATGATGGCCATTCTGACTGGTGTGAGATGATACCTCATTGTAGTTTTGATTTGCATTTCTCTGATAATTAGTGATATTAAGCATTTTTCATGTGCCTGTTGGTCATTTGTATGACATCATTGGAGAATTGCTTGTTTAGGTCTTCTGGACATTTTTAGATTGGATTTTTGTTGTTGTTGTTATTAAGTTGTATGAGCTGTTTATGTATTCTGGAAATTAAGCCCTCGTCAGTCATATCATTTTGCAAATATTTTCTCCCATTCTGTAGGTTGTCTATTTGTTTTGCTATGGTTTCCTTTGCTGTGCAAAAGCTTATGAGTTTAATTAGGTCTCATTTGTTAATTTTTGCTTTTATGTCCCTTGCCTGGATAGACTGCCCTAGGAGAACATTGCTGAGATTTATATCAGAGAATCTTTTGCCTGTTTTCTTCTAGGAGGTTTATCGTCTCTTGTCTTAAGTCTTTAAGCCATTTTGACTTAATTTTTGTGTATGGTGTAAGGGAGTGTTCTGACTTCATTGATTTACATGCATCTGTCCAGTTTTCCCACCACCACTTGCTGAAGAGACTGTCTTTTCTCCATTGTATATTCTTGCCTCTTCTGTCAAAGATTAATTGACCAAAAGCTTGTGGGTTTATTTTGGGGCTCTCTGTTCTATTCCACTGATCCATATGTCTGTTTTTATGCCAGTACCACACTGTTTTGATTACTGTAGCTCTGTAATATTATCTGAAGTCTGGGAGGGTTATATCTCCAGCTTCATTCTTTTTCTTCAGTATTGCTTTGGCATTTCTAGGTCTCTAGTGATTCCATATAAATTTTAGGATTGTTTGTTCTAGTTCTGTGAAAAATATCATAGGTAATTTGATAGGGATCACATTAAATCTGTAGACTGCCTTGGGTAGTATGGCCATTTTAACAGTATTGATACTTCCAATCCAAGAACATGGGGTATTTTTCCATTTCTTTAAGTCATCTTTAATTTCTTTAGTCAGTGTTTTGTAATTCTCCATGTATAAGTCTTTCACCTCCTTGGTCAGATTTATTCCTAAGTATTTTATTGTTTTGGATTCGATTTTAAAAGGGATTGTTTCTTTACTTTCTTTTCTTGCAATTTCATTGTTAGTGTAAAGAAATACAACTGGTTTCTGTATGTTGATCTTGTATCCTGCTACCTTGCTGAATTCTTTTGTCAGCTCTAGTAGTTTTTATGTTGAGCTTTTAGGGTTTTCTATATGTAGTATCATGTCATCTGCATACAGTGACAATACTCTTTTTAAAATCAAGTTTATCTAAGCTCCTGATGGGTTATCTCTGCTCCCATGGAAGTACTGGAAACTCTGATAACATGGTAACCACACCCTGGGAAGTTGATGGATGGAGCTTCTCTCTCCTTGCCTGTCCTGCTAGGGGATTTCAGTGCTTATCTCAAGTCATTGAGATTTTTATTGCAGTTTCCACACAGTACAGAGAGTGCCCTATATCACAGTTCTGGGGTAAGATGGATTTCTTCTTTCTTTAAAAAAGGAAAAGAATGCTTATTTCAGGCACTGGGGAATATAGTTCCTGGCATTTAAGAGAAGATGCCTATGTAACTCTGAATAAGGCCATTTCCTCTGCAATTAGAGACTGGCTCAAACAAGATCTCTTCTGAGAAACCATAAGCATGTATTCTGGTATTTCAACATTTCATCTCTCATCCTCCTGCCACTCCTCTCTGGGGTTCATACGATCCTAGAAATTGAACACACCACAAAATAATCATCCAGGCTCATTCTTCCACTTTACAGGCTTAATAAAATGAAGTTTAAAACACACGCAGAGACCCCAAAAACCTTTAGTGCTGCTTTAGACCTACTAAATGTGAAGGGCCTTTTCCAGAAGGAATAATAACTAGGAGACACAAATAAGACACTGAAATAAAATTCCCCTTGAATTATGTATAAGCTAAGTAAATGAGTAAAATCCAAGTGTACTTTAAGAATAGAGATTTGCCATTGCTGACAAGAGGATTTATTTCATTATTGAAAAGGAAGGGAAAAAAACAGAAGTAATAAAATTAGTTGTGCTTAGTGTGGATGACAACGAGCTTCACATTTTTGGTGATTCTCTCTCTCGTCCATCAGTGTGTTGACTGAGCTGTAGCTTCTTTAAGAGGAGCGTTATCTCATTTGAAGGGGTTGGTAGTCTCTTGAGCTGAGATGGAACATGATTTTTCTTTCTTTTCTTCGTTCGTTCGTTCATTCATTCACTGTTCATTATGAAGCCCCTTTTCTTGCTTGGTCCTGAGGAAGGACATTAACACAATAGCAGACCCTACTCTTCAGGGCCTTCACAGTTTCCTTTAGTATCTAAGAATGGAGCCTCTTGTCATATGTACTCTTCATTAGATAATTATAGAAGACGTTTAACCAGTGATTCCCTTTGAATTTCAAAGGAGAGTCACTGCTTCATGTCGGGGTGATCAGGAATGAATTCATGGAGAGCAGCAATTTGAACTGGGTTTTCATGACTAGGCAGGATTTTTCATAGTGGAAATGGGCAGGAGAGAGGCACTTTAGGGGAGGGGGGAGAACGGGGATATGTATCTGGGAGATTCCAGTCAGGAAGAGAATCTTTTGGATAAGATGAGAAGAGTAGTTTGGAGCTGCCCGGTAGAGGCCCTTGAATGGAGAACAGAGTTTTGTTCTAGGAAAGTTAGGGGCAGGAAGGTCCCACCCTCAGGAGTCCGAGGAGCCAAGGAGTCCCTGAGGGGAGTTTCCTGTGCAGAGAGCCTGCGTGTTGAGGTTCATGTGGCAACCCCAGCGTTGCTAGTCAGTGTGGGTCAATGATGGGAGAGAAGCCATGTGCAGGTTGGGGCGTGGGCCGGGGGAAGATGCCCCGACCTTTCTGTCAGATGAAGGGGTTGGACTTGCTCATCCCTGAGGTGCCTTCTTGCCATGCTTTAGTCCACCCTGCACTTGTCATTTTGGTGGGGAGTCCCTGTCTCATTTGGCATAGGTTTTACAGGTCTATAGGTTATGGTTTGCTGAGCCCCTTGCTAATATGGAAAATCATATTTTTTTTTATTTCTTTGGATCGCTTGAATTTTAAAAATTTGAGCAGATTTTTAAATAGCAAGGTTTAAAGTCTCAAGTCACCTTAGAGGCTGTAATTCTGTGATTTCAGCTCCCTAGCCTCATTCCTGACATTGATCATCCAGTCCGCTGTTACGTTGGATGATTAAAGGCATGTGGATGTCAGGGAGAGAGTAGGCGGGGAGTGACATTTGAAGGGCTCGATTAGTCTCCTGCAGTTCAGGTGATGTCAGCACAGGACACTGTTAAAACTCTAAATTCTGGTGTTTTGTCACTGGGCATAGATATTCTAACATTTAGAGGTTTTTGCTGCCCTTTGAAAGCTGTCAAACTCATAATCTCATGCAGAATACACTAAGAGTGATACCCGCCAGTTTTTACTGTGTGCACTATCCTAACCATCTACAGACATTAGTTCATTTTATCTTAAAAAAAGAAAAACCTATACAATTAGTCCACTTCACCTGCAAAGGAAGCTGCAGTTAGGAAGGTTATATATGCGCTCTAGGCACTCACGAGTGAGGGACAGCGCCTGGTCAGAAACTCGGTGTTTGCTCTTCACCCTTACATGATTCTACCTCTCTCAGAAAAGTGTGGATGACACCTTTATGCTTTGTGCCTGAGGATTTCCTTTCCTGGTTTAAACTTTCCAGAATGAGTTCTGTAGAAACTGCTTAACTTCTGGAGGTTTGGTCTACCTGCGAATTTTCAGCAAAGGAAGAACGGAGGCAAGGTGGCAAGTGAGGGAAGATGATAGGAAAGGAGAAGCCAGCCTTTCTCTCTTCCTTACCCGTCTCTTCTTTCATATATTATGAAATTTGAACAACTCTTTGAATTAATTTTTTTTAAAAACCTTTTTTTTTCTGATTTAAAAATATAAGAAAGAAACTTAAAATCATCTATTACTCCCCAATCAGGAAGAAATACTGAATTTTTTGTGTGTACTACCTATCTCATTTCTGTGCACAAATGTGTGTATGTGTATAAATCAAACTGAGATTTTTATGTATTTTCCTAACAGGACACATTTACTACTGAACCACCTTTTTTTTCAGTGGCTCTGGAGAGGTTGCACAGTTGGCAAACCAATTCAGAATACAAAGCATTTTTTGTTAATTAGCTATCTTTGCCATATTTGACTTTTCATTCTTTCCTGTACCACAGGGAAAGGTCTCTCTTGTCAAGTCTTGCTGATTCATCCCTTGCCATATCTCTTACGTTCTCTCTGTGCCCATTGCCACTTCCACGTACAAGTCTTGTTACCTTTCTCCTCTTACTTTTCTCCAAAACTGTTCTCATCAAGGTCACCCAAGTACTGCCTGTTAATAATCCAGTGGTATCCAATTTATTTCTCTTTTGTTGCTCATGCTTTTGGTATTATTTTGGTACTAAGAAACCATCAAGGTCACCAAGAATTATGCCTATGTTCTCTTCTAGGAGTTTTATGGTTTTAGTTCTTACATTTAAGTATTGCACAAAGGAATTTATTAAGGGAGGTATTGTATAGAATTAGGAAGGTTTGAAGAAATGGACTCTAGCTCAAGCTTCCAGGAACAACACTCCAAACCACATTTTAGAACTGGGCTGCCAAAGAGCTGCTGTCTTGACCATGACCAAGAAGCTGCTGCACCCCTCTGTCTCCAGGACCACCCCACCTCTGCCGTGGTCTGCACCAGCAAAATGGATGCTGTGTGCCCTACCCCTCTTCCCATGCAACTCAGAGCCTCAGTCTCCTTATTTATAAACTGTGTGTGGCATCTACCTCCAGGTTGCGTGTAATACATTTCACAGCTGGTGTGGCATAGACACAGACCAGTGATAATGGATGTAGATTGTAAACCACTCATTGGGACTTACTGATGCCAACCAAATGAATATCAACCCTCTTGACAGTATTACAAGAATTAAATGAGCGTGGTACAATAATGCCAAGCGGTGAGGGTTATCCTGTTGATCCTGGGTGCCTACAGCGTGAATGGTTTGATTGAGGTCACATAAGGTGCCAACGGTCAGACTGAGGTGAGAGTTCTGTGAACATCCTAGACCTTAAAGGTGAGAGAATGCTCTCGCATATTTGGAGAAATCCAGGATGTTGGGGATGAGAGTGGCATCCTGGTCTTGGACTCCTGCGTCTGGGTCGTCTACCTAAGTGCAGTACCTGCACACAAGAAAGAAGGCTGGGTGGGACTTGAGTGATCAGTCAAGGAGGAGCCTGCTCCATTTCCCAGCTTTCGTTCTAGTGAAACAGGGGAATGATTTGAGCCCGAGAGGTCAAAAGTGAGGAGAATAACTGGGAGCATTAGGCTTTGGGGTACCCTCTGCATGAGAATGATAGGCACTAAACCTGTCTGAGGGAGAGATGTGAACAGCAATAAACACACCAGAGACTGGAGTCCAGCACCTTGAAAATTTAATGAGGGTGGTTAGTGAAGCAATATCCTGTGATTAATCACATCAAAAGCATCACTTAAGTAGGATCATAGTGGACAACTATTTAATTTAGCTACTTAAAGGTCATTTGGGACTCTTAATAGTGCACTGTCAGAAGGATGTGGCTTCTAAATCCAGGTAGGTAAAGGTCCATTAGGTCCCCAGCATAGAGGACTTAAGATCTGATCCAACCCAACAGGCCTGATGCACCTGAATATATAAGAAAAGGCAAAAAAGGAGATATATCAAAGTGAAATGAAGTCCCTGAGGGTTTTTTACTTGTTTTATTTTTTTATTTTTTAAAGATTTCACTTGAGGTCCTAGGAAAAGCACTATTAAGAAAGGCAATAACCGAATACAAAGCTATTAGAGACTATTGCTATAGTGTTTTGTGAGCAAATGAACATGTTGTATAAACAGCAAGTTACGAGGGCTATGCACAGAGAGCAGAGTTTAATATGATCAGAAAATAAAGCTTGCAACTGGATGTACCTAATTCATATTTAATGAGGAGCGTAATCAAAGGATATTAGAGGTGTAAGGGACCTGGCCAGTTGTCTGGTTCAGCCTCCTCATTCATGCAGATGAGGAAAATAAATGCCGAGATGACTCTGGTGTCCTGAGTTTACATAGTCAACTGGGGTGGAGCAGGGATTAGCATTCGGACCACTCCACTCTGTTCAGGCCCATCCACTTGACATTACATGCTGCACCTAAACAGACTTAGGGGAGGCAGCTGGGAGAGGGGGAATCAGACTGAGCCAGGGTTGCTCAGAAGATCCTGAAAGGCTATTGATTTGGAACCCAAAGAGCAGAACCTCCCTCTCCTCTGAGAAAGGATGTCTAGAGCTTGGGTGCCTAGCTGCCCACCCTTTGCTCCCACCTGTGTGCCCAGTTACTGCACCTGACAGGCAGCCACTGAACTTGGAGGCAGCCTGGCTTAAGGGGGTGGAGGAGTGGGCGCACATGAGTCAAGGGAAGGAGTACTCCCCAGTTATTCCCTTCCTCCTGGTGACTGTCCTTAATTTCGCCATTTAGATACACAGCTCATTTTTCTCCTCTTTTTTACCTTCTTTTGAATGGATTGCCTTTCCTTGCTTGTTTGCTCTCTTATTTTCTTACTCCATTTCCCTCTTTTTACTGATTGGGAAGTTACAACCTCTATTTCTACATTTTTAGTGTTTGTCCTTGAAACTAAGCATATTTATCACAGTATGAATTTAATCAGTATCTTAATTTCCTTCCTATAAATATAAGGACATTTGACCACTTTCTTTTTTTATTGAGGCATAGTCAGTTTACAATGTTGTGTTAATTTCTGGTGTACAGCATAGTGATTCAGTTACACACACACACACACACACACACACACACACACACACACTCACTCACTCCTTTTCATATACTTTCTCATTACAGGCCATTACAAGGTATAGAATATAGTTTCC
Source organism: Camelus dromedarius (assembly GCF_036321535.1). NCBI lineage: Eukaryota > Metazoa > Chordata > Mammalia > Artiodactyla > Camelidae > Camelus > Camelus dromedarius. The sequence continues at coordinate 73,857,971 of NC_087442.1, read as the reverse complement.
TGTGCTATACAGTGGGACCTTGCTGTTATCTATTCTGTATATAGTAGTTAGTATGTGCAAATCCCAAGCTCCCAAGTTATCTTTCCCTTTCCCCTCTGGTAACCATAAGTTTGTTCCCCATGTCTCTGAGTCCACCTCTGTTCTGTAAATAAGTTCTTTTGTGTCCTGTTTATAGATTTCACATATAAGTGATATCATATGTATTTTCCTTCTCTTTCTGGCTTACTTCATCCAGTATGACACTCTCCAGGTCCATTCATGTCACTGGAAATGGCATTATTTTACTCTTCTTTATGGCTAAGTAGCATTTCATTGCATATGTGTATGTGTATATGTGTATGCGTGTGTGTATATATATATACACACACACACCACAACCTCTCCATCCAGTCATCTGTCGATGGACAGACATACAGGTTGTTTCCATGTCCTGGCCTTTGTAAATAGTGCTGCTATGAACATTGGGGTGCATGCATCCTTTTGAGTCAGAGTTTTCTCCAGATAAATGCCCAGGAGTGCGACTACTGGATCACAGGGAAAGTCTACCTTCAGTCTTTTAAGGAATCTCTGCACTGTCCTCCATAATGGCTGCATCAGACTATATTCCCACCAACAGTGTAGGAGGGCTCCCTTTTCTCCATGCCCTCTACAGCATTTATTGTTTGTAGATTTTTTTCAATGCTTGCCATTCAGACTGGTGTGCGGTGATACCTCATTGTAGTTTTGATTTCATTTCTCTGATAATTAGTGATATTGAGCACATTTGACCACCCACTTTAACTGAGATCATCCCCCCTTACTTCCAAGCTATTGTTGAGTGTTGTTTAAACCCTAAAAATTAGAAATTGTTCTTATTCTTTATAGTTGGTGTTTATATTTATTTCCATGTTTACTGGTTTCTTTATTCAGTCTTTTCTCAGCCCTGTCTTTTCTTCTCAAGTATATCTTCCCTGTAGGTGCATGCCCTATTGGTAAACTCTCTCACTTTAGTTGTTTCACCTCTCTTTTTGAAAGACAACTTGCTGGCTGTAGAATTCTATGTTGACAGTTACTGTCTCTCAGTGGAGATTCCCCGCCCATTCGTGGCTGCCTGTGTAGCTCTAGGCAAGTTGGATGTTGGTCTGATTATTACTTGTAACCAAGAAGTCTTTCTTCTCTGGGTGCTTTTGGGATCATCTTTGTCTTTCTTGTCTTGTGGTTTTACTACTACAGGTCTAGATGGGATTTTTTTCCTTTTTATTTATCTATGTGCTTCTAATCTGTGGATTAATGTCTCATGAATTAAAAAAAATCTTGACTGCTGTTTCTTAACATTTTCTGTTATTTCCTTTTTAACGCCGTTATTTCCTTTGGACATCTATTAAACCTTCTCATTTTATCTTTCATCTCTCTTTACTGTCATATTTTCTATTTCCATACCTGTATCTGTGTGCTTAATTTGGGGTAATTTCTTTGGATCTGTTTTCCAGTTTGCTGCTACTTTTTGTAGTGTATTTAATCTACTGTTTAATCCACTCAGTTTTAATAGCATTTTTCCTTTCTAAAATTTTTTATATAAATCATTTTCAAATCTTCCTGATTCTCTGTTTCTTGATCCTTTTCTGAATCCATGATCTTCTTTAAACATTTTATATATAGTGATTTTGTTTCTAGTGGTTCTAATATCAGAGGTTCTTGGGGATATAAATCTATTGTGTATTATTTCTCATGACTCCTACCCATGTTGATTTATTTCCTTATATATTTGGTAATTTTTAACTGAGGAATCATATTTGATTGAACTGAATTTGTTCCTCTAGAGACTTGTGCTTGGTTCTGCTTGGGCATTAGGTAGTGCTACCAACCTGACACCACTTTCACAAACACTTTGTTTTAACTTATATTTTATTAAGTATGTGTGTGTGTGTCTATTTATTTATTTATTGCTTACTTACTTACTTGCTTACCTACTTCTATAGACCCTATGAGGGAAGGAGAGGGAATAAGGAAAGGGAAGAGACCAGTCTAGCAGGAACACATGGGGACCTTTGGGCAGGTCCCTCCGCGCTGTAAGAGTTCATGCTGTTGTGTGCACTTAACTGTGTAAGCAGCAGTGCCCTTACAGGCTATGGATGCTCAGGAAGGAAGGGTGGAGTGGAAAAATAAAAATGAAATCTGAAGCTCTTAAGTATTATATTGGATTTTATTTTTCAGAGGGGACAGAGAGATGCTTTGAGCTGCAGAATAGTTCAGGGAAGTGAGTTTGCAACTAGAAGGGCGATGATGCCCTGTGAGCCCACTGCTGCTTTGAGCATTTCTTCACGTTGTTTGCTGGGTTCGTTTACTCTTTATCCTAGAGCTTGACAGAAGGAGTAATGCAAATGTAACCTTCACACCAGCGTGAAGTAAGGCCTAAGGATGCAAATTCTGAGAAAAAAAAATTATTATTCACATTTTCTCCACATGGAGTTATGATGGAGATGATCCAGACTCTGGGTAGGCTTCTTTTGCTGGGAGGCGAATTATTTTTTTGTCCTGACGTCTCTGAACATAACCCTCTTGAGGGTCCTGGCTCAGTGTAGGAGTCTGAGGTTCACCTCCTTACTTTGTGTGGTCCAGGTGGCTCCTTCTGGTTCTCTCCGGGATGGAAGCATTGACCTGCAGGGCAAACCAAGCTTGTTTGTTTGGTTTTGTTTTGGAGGTTATTTTTGGTTTTGTTTTCCATTTATTGTCTACTGACCTGTGGCTCACTACTTCTGTTTTGCCCTTTGAACCTGAGTGGTTTCACATATTTTTGTTTGAGCTCAGCGATACTTTATTTTCCCCCAGTTTTATTGAGATATACTTGAAATAGAACATTGTATAAATTTAAGGTGTACAATATATTGATTTGACATATGCATATGTATTGTGAAATGATAGCCACACTAAGTTTAGTTAACATCTGTCACCTTATAGTTACAAAGATTTTTTTCCTTGTGATGAGAACTTTTAAGGTTTACTATTTTACGAACTTTCAAATATACGATACAGTATGGTTATCTATGGCCATCATGTTTTACATTACATCCCTAGAACTTACTTATTTTATAACTCAAAAATCTGTACCTTTTGACCACCTTTACCCATTTTTCCCATGCTCACCCCCTGCCTCTGGTAAACCAATCTGATCTCTGTTTCTGTGAGTTTAGTTTTTTAGTTTCCACGTACAAGTGATACCATATAGTATTTACCTTTCTCTGTCTAATTTATTTCACTTAGCATAATGCCTTCAAGGTCCATCTATGTTGTCACAAAATGGCAGGATTTCCTTCTTTTAATGGCTGAATAATATTCCACTAGATATATATACCATATCTTCTTTATCTATTCATCCATCAGTGAACACTTATGTTATATCCATGTCTTGGCTATTGTAAATAATTCAGCAGTGCTTTAAAAAGTATGTTGTTACAGTTAATCCAGGATCTAGTATTCCCAGGGAGGGACTTACATAATTGCAATCTGTAATCCTACCAGAAGAGCAGTCCCCACAAGTGTGTATTAATCTATTCATTTTTCATATCCTCCCACCCCCATTTCCAAAATTATTTTAGGTAGCTTACAGACAGTGGTGTGCTGGAGTTTTCTTGTACTGGCTTATGAAAAATTTATCGTTAAACTTTTAGAAATCTTGCAAGTCATTTGTTAAACACAGTCATTATTAAAGATTAACTTGTATATATAAACCGACCTTTATTTTTAATATAATTTACTTAATTGTAATAAATACTCAAATTCATCACTTCCTAATTATGTTTTCCTGTTGTTACTTACACCTCTGAGGTTATTTGTGTCCATTGTGGGGTGAAAATGCTGCAGAGGGGTGTCCTGCTGCCTGTCTCGTCCTAAATCCACGTTTGGCAACTTCATGTTGGTGTCTTGAAATTGGCCATGGTGGGGGTATTTACACTAGGGAAATGGGCACACACTACAAATCAAGGCTTTATTTATTGCTTTCTTGATTGTCTGGATTTCATAAAGTGATGGAGAAAGTGGTAACGGGGCAGTAAACACTAAAAATGTGTTGCATCTATAGCAGATACATTCTGAATAATGCAAAAAGTTGAGGGCATGTTCTTCCAGTGTTTGAAAACAGTTAACCAATTTAGCAAAAATTGTTGGCATCATGAGGAATGAATGAAGTTCTGACTTATGACATAGATCTTTGTTGTTTCACTTCCATCTTCCTTGTTAAAGTAAATAGAAATAACAACCGACATTCATGTCTGAACTATTCTTGATTGTTGCTTGCAGCCATAGGTTAGCTGTGGCTTAAAAGTTTGACAGGTATCACAAGCGCATTCTGTGAGAACCAATTTGCTGCATGGAATTTGCAGTCAGGAGTATTGTATTTTTTACTATTTTTCCTTGCTGTGGATTATATGTTATATATAGCAGCAAATTTGTTAAATATATATATTATATTCTCTTCAGTGAACCAGTTGTTCATCAGCACACCTCTGCTTACAGGAACATACAGATACAATAAGGTAACAGATTAGAAATAGATGAGAAAGAAGAAGAAACAGCAAGGAGAGGGCCTCACTAGAGCTGGAAATGATGCTGTAGACAATTTCGTATTACAGGGTGCAGACATCGGCCATGGTGGGCCACAGATTTGTCTCTCAGCTTCCTAGCACATCTTGTATAAAGGAAAATTTGATTGTGTACTGAATTTTCAGTGTTCCAGTGAGAAACTGTGGCGTTTCTCCTAAGCCAGGTCCAGAAGGAATTTTGTCCTGAGGGTATGTGTAGAGGAACAGGGTGTTTTTACAGATGTCAGTGGTGTCCTTAGAGCAAACCCTCATTTAGAGTCACAGGGATACTTCTAGGAGAGTGCCTCTCTGAGGCTGAAAACTTCTCGTCAGATTGTATTTCTGTGGGAGATACGTACTGAAGTGTTTGTGGGTAAAATAACATGAACTCTGGGAAGAAGAGCAAAATAATGAGAAGTGTTGAAGATGGGTGATGGGTAACTGGGGATTCATTCACGTCTTGTCTCTACTTTGAGACAAGGCTGAATCTGATGGATGTCTCTTGTCTGCTATAACAGCACCTCCTCCCCTCTCCCCAGCATGCCTTCATCTCTCCTCCTCTCTCCATGCTGTTCATGTACTAGAAAAACTGGGTCATTTGTCCTGCAGAGCCTCTCACATTGTAGATTTGGCTGTTGCTTCCTCATGGTGACAAAAGTATTACCTTAGCAGAGGAATCCGTTAAACCAAAATATTATCCTACAGGAGTGAGACATGGGTCAGGAATGTTTTAATGGGAATAAAAGAGAAGAGAAATGAGCCATCTGACCTGAGGAAAGGAATCAGAGTGAACAGGGGCAGAGCCCACAGGGAAGGGGAGGGAAATGGGGGCTGAAAAGGAGAGGAGAGCCAAGATAACCTGTAGATAACCTTCCCTTACTCCTGATTTCTCTCTGAGATCTTTGTCTCCCAGCACCTTCCTTACACTGGCACCCTAAAGGTGCCACGGGCAGCAAGGGAGGAAGGTGTCTGGTACATTTCCCCTCTGGCTGCACTGTTGAGCCTGAAACTTAAAAAGCAATGTTTAAAAAATCATTTCCCTTAAACAACATGGTTTAAAAAAAAAAAAAAAAGAAGGCCAAATACATTTAAAATCAAATCAGTTCTGAAGGGGCAACATCTTCATCATTGACCATCCTTGGGATTCATTTCACATTCAAATAAATAGAAAACTACTTGCAGAAAGGCAAATTACACCAAATTTACCTGCAGGTGGCATTTCATGCCAGAACTTAATGGCACTTCATCAACATTGGCTTTTCTGGGCTCACTGATTAGTTCACGCTATATGGAAAGTGCTTTGCCATAATTTTTCATTAGCTTTACAAGTTATGCCATTTGGAACCATGTAACGTGGCTAATGTTTTAGTAATTTTTAAAAACACTTTACAATCAAGAGATTCAAGTACCAAATGCCAGTGACTGACGGACCATTTAGACATCTGAGACTGACCATGATTAAAGATTACTTGTAACAATATTTGGATGTTTTAGGGTCTTTGAAATAGATGAACATTCATTAAACTAACATTGAAGAGCATCAGCCCCGGAGTCCTCCTGTGGCTCAGCTGCAGGCGGAGAGGAGTGGCTCCTGGCCCAGGTGCTCTCACAGCCCGGCCCCTCAGCTCTGCTGTCTGCTGAGGCAGGTGCGTCTGCCTTCCAGGCAGCACAGAAGATGCCCTCACCGGCCTCACCAGAAAGAACAATGTCAAACCCGCAGCAGTCCGCTGCTGGGAGGTGCTTGACAACTGAGAGGGTTGGTCTCCCTGGAGGATGGCCTGGAGGGTTTATCTAGGACCTATCAGTTGGTCTTACATAGCTTTTAAAAGATGAAATACAACAGGATGAAATGGAATGGGAAACCATCAGAGCACATGATAAGGTTGAGTATTATTTTGTGAAACCTGTGTTTCGGTTTTTTTCTGTAGGTAAATAAATGTATTCCTGAGACATAATGTGAAGTGTATTTTTAAATGTGAGTCAAGTCAAAAGTCCTTGAAGAATGCTAACCTAAAAATGTGTCGTTCACCACTGGGGTCAGCTAGACCAGCACGAAGCTGTGATTTGGACCCATCACATTGTCTCTTCAAGCAGGGCTTGAACGTTTCCATAATAACAAGTTTAAAACAATACAAACCTTTCCTCCTGTCTTACCTCTCCGAGGTAAATGTGAGCTTCATGAATTCCTCTGCTCAGGTAACAGGAGTTAGCATTTGTTCAGTATTCATTCACTCGATGAACATTGAGGCTGGCTGTTCAGGGCACTGAGAATATAATGGTGGCAAAAAAAGTTAGACAAAAATCCCTGTCTTAGTGAAACTTACATTCAGGAGTAGAGGGGGAAATGTAGACTATAAGCAAGGTAAATCAGTAAAACAGAACATGGTAAATGGTTCTAAGTGCTAGGCAAAAAAAATAAGCAGAAAAAAGTAACAAGGAGTGTTCGGGGGATGTATTAGTTTTTTGTTTTTCTGCATAATAAAAGCTTAGCAGGTTGGAACAGCACATACGTTTATTATCTCACAGTTTCTGTGGGTCCAGGAGTCTGGGCATGACTTAAGTGAGTCCTCTGCCTAGGGTCTCACAAGACTGCAGTCAAAGAGCCAGCTGGGCTGAACTGTCATTTGGAGAACTAACTGGAGAATAATCCTCTTCTAAGCTCATTTGGGTTGTTGGCAGAATTTAATTTCTTGTAGTTGTTTGACTGATGGCCTCGGTTTTTTGATGGCTGTCTCTGGAAGCCAGTCTCAGGTCATGGAGGCCTCCCCACTCCACTGGCTCTTCCACAGTATGGCAGCTGACTTCCTGACAGCAGGGAGAAGCTCTTGCTGTGGTCTATGAGGGAGTCTTAAGGCACAGGTGACAGCCCGTCACCTTGCCGTATACTGTGACCTAACCAAGGAGGGGACATCCCGTTACCTTGGCTCTGTTTTATTAGAAGCAAGTAACAGGTTCTTCCCTCACTTGAGGAGAGGGGACCCCTGGGTGTGGCTCACTAAGGGTCACCTTAGGGTATATCTACCACAAGTGGGGTTGCAGTTTAGACAGGGTGGCCAGAGAAGGCATCCCTGAGAGCTGTCGTTGGGAGCGGACCTGGGGAGGAGAGGAAGAGAGTCATGTAGCTATCTTGGACAGGAGCATCTTCCCAAGAGGAAAAAAGCAAATGGAAATCCCTAAGGAACATACCTGCCATTTTGAGACAAAATAGCCTGTGTGCTGATGAGAGAAATCAAAGACAGGGACAAATGGATGCTGCAGGAGAAAAGAGAGAATTGCTGGAGTATGGTCTTTGAGTAAGCAAGAGGAATCTAGCGCAGAAGTGAAAGGGTTGGCATTTGCTTGTAGCATAGACAGATTGACAGTAAAAGGCTTGGAGGCAGAGTGCTTGGGCACATATACAAGTGTAGATGTGGTGGTGGGAATTCAGGAAGCAAGGATGATCTAGGAAGCAAGATCTAGGACGCAAGGACACCTGCTGAGAGTGAGGATTAGGGAGGAGGTGTTAGCGAGTTGAGGGAAACAAGAAAGTATGAAACAGTCATCTGTGAGATTGGGACGGGAACGGGCCCATCCCCGGGAATGGGCCAGGGAAGGGCAGTCCATTTGCTTAGCAGCATACAAGGACCACCTGAGTTAGGGGTCGTGAATTCAGAGAGACCAGTCAGTGTGGTTGGGTGCTTTTCACTGACCAGTCAGCATGTGTGGAGATAGGCAAGGCATATACAGAGACGGGATTGAGCTAGGACTGTGGTTGAGATGAGTGAATGCAGAGAAGCTGAGAGGGGCAAGGTGTAAGGGAGGGAGTATGGTGATTGACCATGGGGTTTAAGCTAAGATCCAGCAGGCACCCACAGCCCCTGGCCACCTCTGTCTTCTTTTCTGGCCTTTTAGTTTTCTGTCTTCAAGAGTTATGTCTGTAGAGTGTCTTACAAATGGACCTGCACATAATGTAGCCTTTTGAGCCTGGATCCCTCTGGCCCAGCTTAGTACATTTGACATTCATCTATGTTACTGTGTGTGACAGTACATTGGTTTTTTTTATTGCTGAGTAGTATTCCAGTATATACATGTACCTTGGTGTGTTTATCCAGCCACAAGTTCAGGGACATTGGAGTTGTTTCCAGTTTTAGATGAATAAGAAATAAAGCCACTATAGAAACTCACATACAGGTTTTTGTGTGAACATAGGTTTTCAGTTCACTTGGGTAGGTACCTCAGAGTGGGGATCGCAGGGATTTTTGGTGAGTGTATTTTAACTGTTGAAGAGACTGCCAAACTGTTTTCCAGAATGGTTGTATCACTTTGCATTCCCAGTATCAATGCATGTCAGTTTAAAAATTTTGGGTGTATAGTGGTGTCTCCTTATGGTTGTAATTAACAGTTCCCTAGTGACGAATAATGGTGAGCATCTATATCTTCTTTGATGGGTATCTTTACAAATATTTCATACCTTTTATAATTTGATTTATTTTTATATTATTGAATTTTCAAACTTCTAAAAATATATATTTAGGATACAACTCCTTTATCAAATTTTTGTTTTGCGAATATTTTCTACCAGTCTGTGGCTGCTTTTTTTTTCCCATTTTTAACAGTGTCTTTTGAATAGCAGAAGTTTTTAGTTTTTTACTGAAGTCCAATTTATCAAATTGTTAGGCTTTACATTGAGGTCTCTGATCTATTTTGAGTTAAATTCTGTACACAGTGCAAGGCATGCATCAAGGTGTGTGTATATATTTGTTAAAAAGACTATTCATTGAGGCTTACGTACGGATGTGTTTATGAATTCTGTTCCATTGATCTGTGTCTGTCATTTGCCGGTACCTCACAGTCTGGGTTGCTGTAGCTTCGTGGTTCTCAACTGGTGACGGTTTTGCCTCCCCTGCCGCGCACCCCCATTCCCCAACCGAGGGTATTCGGCAATGTCTGTAGACAATTTTAGTTGTCGTCACTGGTGGGTAGAGGTCAGGGATGTTACTAAACATCCTACAATGCACAGGACAGTCTCCCACAGCAAAGTATTACCCAACCCCAAATGTTAATCACGTGGAAGTTGAGACATTGTGTAGCTTTACCGTAAGTCTTGGAATGAGATACTGTGACCCAGACAAAAGCCGTTTTGGAGGAGCGGGGAGAATATTATGAACATCTGAGGTCACTGTGAGGATAAAGCTGGACAATATGTGAAAAAGTGCTGGGCACACAGCTCATGCTAATTAAAAGCTCATTTCCTCATCATTGTTACTGCTCCTGACCTTGACCACCTTTTCTCCTCTTTGCAGTCCCTTCAGTGTGACTTCTCTTGTCAGGGCCTACATATTTGATTTTGAGACTCCCCCCAGCAAGTACCCTGTTAACAGAGCCCTGCTTGTTTCTCCCCTGCATACACATGTGGTGCATAGCCTGGTGCAGGGCCCGGTATTTGCTGTCAAAGCAGTATTGCTCTCCCCTTTGGTCAGCTGCTCACTAAGGAGATGTGCATGATGAGGATGCTTAAGATCTACTCTCAGCAAAATTCAAGTGTACAGTGTGGTTTGTTAACTAGTTACCATGCAGCTTCCTTTGTGAAGGTGGTTCGTACTGGTGCTAAATGGTCTGATGTAATGGACAAGAAGGTAAAAGCCTCAGGCTTCCCTGGTCTGTGCGGGCCCTTCCGGGCCAGATTATCAAAGACTGATGACCTTGCTGATGGCTTTTTCTTGTCTTGCACTGATCCTACCTGGCCACCGTGACTGTGCGGTCCCCATGGCCAGGAGGGACCCCATGGCATTTGCTACACCTTCTCCAGTCTGCAGATTTCTCTATGTCAGACACTGATTTAACTATTCTTCCTTTCATTTAAATGTGCCCATGATAGTGCTATGTTCAAGGACTATAATAAGGAACAAGATAGAAATGATTCCTGCCCTCAGAGAGTTTATATCTGGACTGGACCAGAGGCATTAAGTAGCTTAATAAATACTCAGTAAAGATTTGTAGAAATGAACTACAGTTCTCCCACACTGTGTGTATATAATGTGGACTAATTTACATTTTGTCTGGGCTGCTTTCATGCCAGAATGGCAGAGCTGGGTGATTCCAACAAAGACAGAATGGCCTGCTTAGCTCCACATATTTATTATCTGACACTTTGTAGATAAAGTTTGCTAATCCCTTGTTGGATGCCTCAGATATTCAGAAGATAAGGTCATTCAGGGTTGCTCTCTGTGTTAAGAGTGAGGAGGGAAGCAGCACTGATGGGAACGGGAACCGCATGTGGTCGCAGACCCATGGACGTGATGGTTTGTGGGAGCTCCTTCTCGTCCAGTACACAGGTCCACCTAGCACCAGGCTGGACCACCTTCTCAATGAAAACTGCATGATGACTATAATTAATAATACAGAATTACATACTTGAAATTTGCTAGAAGTAGAGCTTAAGCATTCTCACCACACACACAAAAGTTAACAACTTGAGGTGATGGATATTTTCATTAAAATGAATCATTTCACATTGTGTATGTATATCAAATCATCATGTTTTATACTTTAAATATATACACTTTCATTTGTCAGTTATTCCTTGATCAAGCTGGAAAAAAATCCACACACACACACACACAAAGACCCCAAAGGAAGCTGGAAAAATTTCCATGTTGCCTTAACCCAAGGCAGTTTCTAGGAGAGAGAAGGAAATATTCTTTCTTCACATGGAAAAAAATACAAAAAAATACTGTGAGTTGGAAATGTCTGTCCACTAGAATCTGTCCTCTCATTTCCATAGTGTGGAGTGCCAGATGGCTGTCCAGTCAGGAACTACATTTCCCAGAGTCCTTTGTGTCAGGTGTACCCATGTAACTTCTGACTAATGAAATGGGGCTGGGAGTGACCTGTCATTTGTAGAGTGAGACTTTAATGAACTGCTCACTGCAAGCCCTTTTTCCCCTTCTGCTCTCTGGATGTAGAGGGTTCTGAGGTTCTAAGGCAGGACTTCTCAGACTTCTGTGTACCTGAGTCACCCATATCTGGACATCTTAAAACACAGGGCTGGTACAGTAGGTCCAGGGCAGGGCCTGAGATCTTGCATTTCTAACAAGCTTCCAGGGAATGGCAGTGCTTCTGGTGCTCAGACCCTCGTTCAAAAGCAAGCAAGACTCTAGGGGATGGTAGAGCCACTGAATGAAAGGAACGTGGGCCTCTACATAACTGAATAAACTGCTTCTTGAACCAGCAACTCCTGACCTGTTACCTGAGTAAGAAGTGAGCCTTTTCGGGGAGTGGAGGGTGGTATCTACTTGTTACAGCAGCTAGTCTTCTGGGGGTAGTTCAGACAATTCACTGCTTCTGTTTGAAAGTGTCTTGGTAGAGTAGCTGAGGACAAAATCATCCCTGGCTGCCCCAACGCCTTTAAAACAGGCATATGTTCCAGATGACTCCATGTTTTAAGACATCTGTACCTGACTATACTTTAAAAGCTACCAAGCCCTCATGCCATTAACTCCTTGATGACAGCAATGGTTAAGGAAAAAAAAAATCAGTGTTTTGTATTTGTTGACTCAGATTAAAAACAGAGTGGAGCTATGTTTGGGGATTGGTTGTGAATGATCTGCCTCATCTGGTGGGAGGCTTGGTGGAGAGCAGATCACGAGGGTCTTTGATCCTGAACGGTCCATGCAGGGGGCTCAGGTAGTCTCTTAATCAAGGGGCTGGGGGTGAACACGGGCCCGGTATAGGCTGCAGCAACAAGGTTGGCGGGAAGAGCCCACCCAAAAGTGCCATCACTTAAAGGCTACTTGACATGAGTGACAGGAGCTGGGCAGAGTCAGATGGGATACGTGATTGTATGTGTTGTGTGTGGGGGTGTGTGTGTGTGGCATTGGGCAGATATGCAGTTGGAGCAGAGAGGCAGGGCCCTTTTGCCTTCTTCCTGCAAACATTTACAGGGGGGAGGCCAAGGTCGTCTAAGGAACCCTGACCAGCTGGGCCCAGTGTGCTAGAACTCAGCCAAGGATACGAGTGGAAAGTCTCTCCCTGGGTTCTGAGCAAGGAAGGCTTGAACAAGAAGGCCTGCCCTATCAGTGTTGCTCTTGTCCTGACCTTATCTTCCTGAAATAAGAGCCAGAGCCCTGTCTTCTCAAGTCCTGCTGGCTTTGGGACAAAGCTGGGCCTGAGCAGGAATGAGAGAAAGTCAAAGGGAAATAGTTACTGGGCTTATTTTGGATAAAGCACATGGGTGAGTTGTAGAAGCTAGCCTTCATCCCAAGTGATGTTCAAATAAAAACATCAAGCCTTTCTGTCAGAATTTTGTAGAAATAGCAGCAAGTCGGAGAAAAATTGCAAACTGTCCACTCTGACTAGTCAGGGCCACTTGAAAACCATTTTTATTCAAAGGAAACTGTGTTGGATTTATAGATAAGGCCAGTTAAAAAAAAAAAATCCAACCTTCAGCAAGTATTCACTGAGTGCCTATTATATGCCAGGCACTGTGAGGGTTAATTGCAGAAGCACAAGATAAATATGTGATCCACACCTTGATGACAGAGAAAAGCAGAGAACCTGTAAGAGTTGTGAGTCTGTGTACTGATTAGACACCTGCCCAGGAAAATTGTTCTCAGGGTTGAAATGCAACAGCAAGGCTTCCCAAGTCCTCCCAGAAAGGCTGGCGCTGTCTGAGACAGAAGTTGGGGGAGGCCGAGGGGAAAGGACAGAGGGCCTGAAGGTCACAGGAGAGAGGGAGGGAGTAGGGATCACAGCGGTGGTCTCCACTCCAGTCCCAGTGTTCTGGACGGGAACCCAAATCACATCAGGCCATCCTACCCAGTGAAAACCCACCAGTGACCGCCTGCCCTCTGCTGAATGGAGGCCCAGGTCCTGTCCCAGGCCTCCTGCAGGCAAGTTCTCATCGTCCTCTGCCCCCAGGTGACTTGCTGCTGTCCGGCCCTCAGATTTGTCCGTTTGGTCCATACGCCTTCCCTCTAGGGTGGCTGAACCACCTGGTTTGCCCAGGCCCATCCTTGGCAGACTCGGGTGGGTTGTCACCTTGTTCCTCGAGGCCTGGACTCCCCTGTGCAGCTCCCACTGTGACTGCTCCCTTCTCGTACCTGCGCAGGTTTGGTTGGCCCAGCAGCTGCTTCCTTAGGAGCTTTCCTGGGCTGTATCCCCTCTGGCTCCTTCACTTCTCCTTTGTAGCTCTTATTCCAACAGCAATTACATAACTAGTTGTGGAATTAGTTTCCAGATGTTCAAAAGACTGTAAGATCTCTGTGCGGTGGGTAGTGCCGTCTAGTTCAAGGTTGCAGTCTCAGCGCTCTGCACGGTGCCTGGCACATGGCTGACACCTGATAAATAGCCATTGTGGAAACGTTTATATATCTCTCTCAATAATAACAACAATTAAAAAATGTGTATGCGTCAAACGTCTACCCTGTGCCAGGCTTACATCAGAGTCTCTGTCTCTCGGCACCAGTCCAGGGGCTCACATCTCCTCTGTCACCTGGACTGACTGGACTGATGTCAGTGCCTGCCAGAGCATCTCCCACCTCCACTTCACCTGGACAGGACTGCCAGGACTTCCTTCCAGAGCTGAGTGCTGATTTTCTCTCTTCTCTACTCAGAAACCTCTAAATGACTCTCCACTGCTCACTGATAGCATTTGTGATCTGTTTGGCCCTACCTCTGTTTATACTTCTCTCTCTCTTTCTCTCTCTCTGTCACACACACACACACACGTGCGCACGCGCGCACACACACGCACACAGACTCACACTTGGTCAAAATAAACAATTCACTATTTCTCTAACATTCATACCTACAAGTTCCTTAATTCTGACTTTCCTCATGCTGCAATCCCTTATACCTCCTCTGCCTCTTCAGTCTATCCATCCTTAAAAACCCAACTAAAATGCCCCTTATCCAGATGACTTCTAAGTGCATCCAACTATTTCTGCATCCTACAGAATCCAGCATTCCAATGTCACACTTCCCACGTTGTCTTGTGTTAACTGTCTTGATCTCCTAACCAGATTATAGGCAACTTGAGAATAGGGGCTGGGTTCTGTTCACCTGTAATGTTTTATGTATAGCAGGTGCGCAACAGTATTTTAAAACTTCTGTTATACCAAGTTCAAGGGGTTTGCCTGAGTGTTCCTTTTAGTTCACATAGCCCCTAAAATCATTTTATAAAACTCTATATTCAGTTTCATTTTTAAGTTGACATCTACATTTTTATCACAAATTTAAATATTGCAAAGGATGTACTTTCTCTTTTATATATGCTTTAAATATATTTTATTTAAACCTTGTAGTTGTAGGTTTAACTCATTTAATTTATGGGAAATACCTGCTGTATAATTGAACTGGCAAAGCCAGTCCTTGTGGTCAAGCCAGACAAATAGCCAAACCACACATTCAATCAGAAAAAGACTGACTTTATTTTAAAATTCAGATAAATGTGGGTGATAACTCTTTGATAGATAGGAACCCCACCAGGGCTGCTGGGTTGAAGGAAGGCATTGCCCACGTAAATGTTTCTTACTGACGCTCTCTAATTTGTCTCTGATTCTCTCTCAGGAGGGCTGCATTCTCTAATTGTCACTTTGTTTAATGCCCTAAAAGATTTAAACTTGAAGGTGACGAACCAGAGTAAAATGCAGGACTGGGGATAGGTGCAATCTTTCTTTCATAATGTAAGGGGCCTCTGTGTAGGGCAGGTGGGAACAGGCAGTTGGCAGTCCACAGGTTTGAAATGCATAAAAATTGAAGCTAAAGTTCTGGAAATGGATTCCATTTTAGCCATCCCTGCTCATGGGCCCCCTGGAAAGTCTCTGTGAACCCCAGGAATGCATGTTTCTCAGTGGGAAGAAATCACAGGAGGTTTCATTTCCTTTCACACGGATACACATGGTTATGGTTTTAGATAATTTACCTTCCACTTAAGAAAGAAAGGTCACTTGTTTCTTCACAAGATTCTCAGGTTCTTCCTGGTGAAATCACTCTCCAAGAGGCAGTTTCATCAGAAGAAAAGATCCCATTAAACCCGTAGAACCCTTAAAAACAGACAGGGCTCTCATTTGTGGTTGCCAGTTACCTCCTAGGGTGGTGACACAGACGAGCTTTTCTGGAGTCCCTGATCCCTGGGCTGCCTGGGTGAAATGCCACCAAATGCCCAGCAAGAGGTTGGTTGAATTCTGGGTTGTTGCTACATTGTTTATACCCAAGTGTTTACAAACTATAGCAACTGTTACCACCAGTAATCATAATCATCTTAGTTGGTGCCCTCAGTGAACTAGACATGACGCAGACCTTATCATCAGATGCAGTGCGCTTACTCTTTTAAGACTTGGAAAGCACTCTGGTAATGTTACAGGCATCCGGTCTGGCACTATGGTTGTCTGAAAAATCTCTGTGAAGTCCAAATTCTTCAGCAATTAGGTCATTTGATTTTGCCATGAGTTTGGCATGAAAAACAGTAGTATCAGTAAATAGGGCTGGGACAGATGCATCTTTGGGGAGCCCCAAGCTTAACAGAGTTTGAGAGAAACTCATTAAGAAAGAGAATATAAAATTTCAAATAAGCTTCAGGGCTCATGCAAACTTGAGTTTCTTCAGCTTCACAGCAAACCCACCTCTGTTGCAGGAACAGCAGTCAGGTTTTTGGCGGAGTGCCTCGCACTTAGAATACGTATTTGAAGCTATTCCAGGCACGTGTAGACCTCAGGAGCCACACACTTCACAGTTTCTGGGGTGTGTATGATCCACTGCTTGGAAGGTGAGTCAGCCCCTGATGAAAGTGAAGGGTTCTCTGCTGAAAGCCTGGCCATTGTTCCAAGACAGAGGCTGCAGACTGGTGCGCTGTGGGCCTGGCTTGGTCTGCAGGTGGTTTGTTGTGGTTGTGTTTTGTCTTCTTGTTCAGTGTTTCTTAAAAATGTGAATTAAACTTGCCAAACTTTAAAAACTATAAAATTTCAAATAAAAAGCTGATTTCTTTTTCTTAAAAAAAAAAAAAAAAAGCTTCTCTTGAGAAACTGAAAGATGGTTTCACGGTAGACTTGGGCTTGACAAAATGACAGCTTTAGAGGAGGGATGTGCTTGTGGGTTGGCCTTGTCCCCACCTGGCTCTCCATTTTTTCAATAATTTCCTGCCTGACCTTGGAGACATTTGATTCAAGATAAGGCTCTTTACCTGCCTGAACCTAGTCCTGCTCTGCCCCTGCCTTAATCTCACTGGTCTTTGACTTCTAACCTGCTTGATGTCCTGAGGACTTTTCTTCTTTTAAAACAGTAATCAGCTGTGCATTATTAATTTTTACACCCCATTTTGTTAACTATATCGTTTTATAAGTCTTGCTTTTTTCAGCCTGCACTTGGCCTTTCTCAGATTAGTTTGTAAAGAATGACATATTACAGATATCTCAACTTTTGTGGTTGATTCTACATTTCAACTTCTTCCCTTTTCTAAGAGTGATACATAATAGATTTAATTTAAAAAATTATATTGGGCTAAAAAGCGGTCCGTTTAGGAATTTTAGGCCTCCTGTTGACATCAGTGGGAAGTCTTGACAGGAGTAAGGTTGAGAACTGTTTCTTAGACTGAATCTCCTTGATGGCAGGGTTATCATCATCCTATTACTGCGAATTCGCTTTTCTCCCTAGCGCAGGTATTGTCCTACGTAGCTAATGGCATTTTCAGCTATTCATTTTGGACCCCTACACTGATGTTCACTAAGTGTTGGCTTCTGCATTAACTCCTTGGGATTTTGCATGAAAAAAAATTCAGAATTAAAAGGAAAAAATGTGATGGAATTTATTGTTGATTGATACCGTCAATCCTTTTGGGGGAAAAAGGCTAAGTATCAATCAATGTAGCAAGCAACAGAAACATACTGCCAATTCATATATGATACAGTTAGCTGATTGGCAAATACCAACCAGATTGTGAGAAAACTCTGTTTACTTGGGTGAAAAAGGTCAACAGTTTTTTTCCTTGTAATGCCACTGCATTTAGATTCAAGTTTCAAAGAAGTCCTGTTTGGGGCATTAAACTTATACTTTAAAAAGTCTATGAATACTACAGTTTAAAAAAAAAATCAAGTTAACTTCCAGTAATTATTTACCTTAAATTAACACACAGCCTGTATAGTTGGAAAAAGAAAATATTTTTGGATATATATTTTATTTGACAGTGTTTTAGAATATCATACAGTAAACAAGATTTCTGTAAAAGTTAATTTATCCATAGTGGTGCGTTTCATAAAAATAGTTGCTCACTTACAGTCTTTCTGTGACTATTAATACATGTAATTATATTTATAGAGATACAGCTGTACAGGGTAAATTCACAGCTAACACTACACAGAAGTATTATTTGGAATGGGATTTAGATGATGTGCTGTCTTCACAGGTTATGGATTACAGCTGCATAAAGCAATAGCTGCACAAATAGTAGCTGTGAACTGTGCAAATCATAGTTTATGCAAGCGTAATCTCAAGTTTTTAATCCTTTTGTAACAAATGGAAAATCAAGGTCAGAGGATACAGTACCGGGACGTGCAGCTACACTACAGAAGCATTGTCCAAAACCAGATTCAATAAATTAATGGCAAACTATACTGGATTTCTAGTCCAGGGTAGAAAGACTAATTGAGATTAAACCAAAAGTACTGTAAACTGCTACATGTGTTTGTGCTTTTGTTTATGATGAATGGGTTTCATTTTTGGAAATTGTTTTACAAGCTGCAAGACTCTTCACTTGAGGCTTTCAAGCATATTCTCCTCTTGTCAAACAACTGAACTATTCCTATGCCTGATGGAAATTAAACAGCTAGTGCTCAGGAAACTGCAATTACAAAGAGAGGAAGAGTCAGCTGAGGGAGGCTGTTATGTGTGACCTCCAGTGATGGACCTGACCTTCTTTACTTCCTTGACTTCAAGTGCAGGGAGGTGAGGCTTATTTGCATTTGAACTCTTGTGAGGGGCAGAATATGGGAAGGATGAAGCCTCTTTCTTTCATTCAGGTCTTATTAAAGAGAAGCATTTGCCTTTTAATATGTGTAGCTACAAGTAAGTGCATGGCTAATTAACTGAAGGTAACGTCTTACAAAGAAATATTAAAACAGCAGAGGAAAGGCAAGCTTTAGGATTTTACTAGAGGATCAACCATGGAAGAGGAAGATAAACAGAAATATCTAGACAAAAAAGCAAACCAAATGGAAATAGACGGAGAAAGAATAAGAAAGATAAGCAGAAAGGAATGCTAAGAAGATCCATGTTCTTTAATGAAAATAAATTGGTCCTAATAATGATTTTTTAATATTAGGGAGTCATTATAATCTGAGAAATACTTTGCTCTATCAAAGTGAAAGTGAAGTAATGGAAAGAGGATTTTTAAAGACAACGAAACAAATGAAATGAAGCACTGCTGTCAAAGCAGCTCCTATCTCTGAGCCTGAGACAACAGGAAAGCCTTCTCATAAAGGAACTGCAGCATTCCCAATCTTGATGTAAGGAATTGTGGTCCTTCAATTATAAAATTCTTATTTTAGACGAAAACCAATTAAGATCTATCAGCTAAACTGCAAAGTTCGGACTTACGGCAAACTGTTCCCTAGGACACAATTTTTAAACCTTTTCTACCACTGAAAATGTACAGAAATGTGATTACAGAAATGGCAGTAAAAATGGCATCACATCAATGAATTCACTAATTTCTAGCTCATCCTGCAGTCTGCAGGGAACGTTGCTGCTAAGACGGGTGATGGATGCCACGGGTGAGCCGTGGAAACATGTCATGGGCGAACAGTTCTAAATGTTTCAAAGAAACCTTTTTACCCCTGTCTAGATATGTCAAGAACAATTTATTTACAACTCTTTAGATCAATTAAAAGATATAATCTTGTCTCACTTTCAGCTTGCTCCGTGCAGTTTGATTTTTAAGGCGATATTCCAGTTTGTGATTGCTCTTAACTTGTCCAGTTTCTTGATATAAAGTTGGATGACATCCAAATCCTTCATGCAGTGGGGGGAATTTTTTTTTTCTTTCCTTTTTTTAAAACTAAAGCTACACTGCACTCTCTGTTATGTTCTTCACGTTATTTTGGTTCTTCCATAGCTGCCAAAGCCCTAGCAATGGAAGCAGGGGCTTTCGGATCAGTTCAGGTCTGCGCGTGGACGCCGTACGGCCTATGCCCGTTGGACACGCGGGACTTCACGTCGATGCTCTCAGGCCTTGGTGCCTCCGGGATCTATGCGTGTGACAGTGAAAATAAATTAAAAACGCCGTGAGACGGAACCTAAGAAGAACGGTCTGCAGGCGTCGAGGCGGGGCGGCGGGCTCATCTGCCCGCGGCCGAGGCGCCGGGTTTGAGGACGCCGGGCAGCTTGTCGGAGCCTGGCACCTTCCAGGGCCCCGGCGCCACGGCGGCCTTGCGCGCGGGGCCGCTCCCCGGGGGCCGCGCGCCCTGCCGGGGCCCCGCGCGCACGCCCGCCCTGCCCTCGGCCTCCCGCACGCCCCCGCCCCCGCCGCCCGGGCCTTCGCGCCCGCAGAGCTCGGGGCTGGTCGCGCCGCGCGGCCCCTCCTTGCTGCCGGCCCCCGCCGCGGGCCCGGGCGCCCTGGCCTCCGAGGAGGACCTGCCGGCCTCGGGCCGCCCTTGGCCGCCGGGCGCCTCCTCGAGCCTTGGCCGAGCGGCCCTCTGCGGGCTGGCCGAGCGCTCGCTCTGCTCCCAGAGGCGCTGCTTCTTCTGGCCGCCGGCTGAAAGCTCCTTTGGTTTCCTAACGTCGTGTTCCCTTTTGATATCCCACGTCAGGTCTGGGCTTATCTGGTGGGAAGGGTCGGAGGGTGGGGCTGGATGTGATGGAGAGAATGGAGAGAGGACGTCCTCCAGGGAGACGCCTATTTCCGGCAGACCTGGGGAGGCGGCAGCGGGAGAACTCCAGGAGCTGGGTTCATCTGTGGGGCAGGAAGCACAGGCGTTAGCAGCCGCGCCGCTCAGGCTTTCCACGCTCCCGCGACCTCCCTCCGCGCCAAGGACGAGAGCAGAGGACCAGGGGCGTCTGCTTTCAAGGCCCCAAACCACTGCCACCCCCACCCTCACTGCCAAGAGGGCAGCCGACCTTATTCCGGGGGGTTGTGTTGTTCCCCGCGGTCTTTACCCCCGCCCCCCACCTCCCCTCACTGATACAGATCGGGAAGGTCGTCGCAAAGCCCCGGCCTAACCCATCCCTTCGCCTTGGCCACTTCTAACTTCCGTGGGTGTCATCAGGTCCGACAGTCTTCTGTGGATGGCTGACTTGGCAGCACATGAACCAGTGGTTCTCAAACTCGAGTGTACATCTGAATCTCCGGGGGTAGTTGTGAGTAATACGGATGCCACATTGGCTGGACCCAGAGATTTCAGTAGCGCAGGGTCCAGGAATTTCTCTGCATTTTTAACAGGCACAGAGATGATTTGGAAAATGGTCAGAGAACCAAGTTTTGAGAAATACTGGTCTGAGTCCTCTGGAGGAAGTTGAGAGACTGTCTTAACCATTAGGTGTCACTGAACGCGTAACTCTTAGCCATCACCAGATACAGAATTTGGATCAATTCTTCTAAAAGCGTTGTTGTCTTATCTTTTAGAAATCATCGTCCTTAATTCTTTTTAATAGTTCTGATGTTATAGAAGGCCTGGGACTAAGACAAATGATTCTTCCTAGGAAACCTAGTTTCAACATTTATTTGGGATTTAAGATCTCTAAGAAAGGATTTGTGACAATTTACTGCAAAATGCATACAAATTAGAATGATAAAAATGAGATTTTTTTTTTTTTTTTAAGAAACCACTGGTCAGAAGCCAAGCAGAAAGAGGACAGATAGGAATCTGCTATGTTTAGTTACTCCTGTGAGCACTAACATTGCTCTTGAGTTTCTGGCCACTAAAGCAAAATTAAAGTAGGGAAATCCAATACAGTGATCCCTTGATATTTGTGAGGAGTATGTCCAAAGGCCTGTAGAAATTCTCAAATTTTGAAATATTATTGGAGAGCATAACTGTTCTCCATAGAATTGTTATACAGTCATGAGGAACAAAGCCATATTGGTACCTGAATGGTGGGTGGCAGCAAGGCTCCCTCGCTGGCTAAAGAGATTTCAGTCCCACACACCAGCCTCAGTGCATGTGATTCAAATTCCTGCTACTACAACATGTCAGAGACTATTTGTGGCCCTTCTGCATACTCAGTCTGTGAATGTCAAGGGTCTACTTTGCTTAAAAGTTGAGGATTCTTATCTGGTACCTTTGATGCTGATTTATTAGAGACGAGAGAAAAGAGGGCAGCGGGGTTGACAGTTCCAGTAATTCTGGCTACCCAGAGTATCAGATCAGTTATAGAATAAATTTTTCCTTTGATGTGAAATTTGAACAGAGTATTTAGGGCACACTGTTCTCTTCCTTCTTTCCATAGATTGCTATCCATTATGTTCACTTGGTGAAAGCATCCAAGAAAAGCATCAGAAACCTAGAATCTACTCCTGCCTCCAGCATTTACCAGCAATGTGATTTGGGACCAACTACTCAATCTCTCTAAGCCTGAAGTTCTCCATTTATAAGGTAGGGATGCAACGTTTACCTCGTAGAGGTGACACGTGCACTTCAAAGGGAAAAAAGCACCTTGCAGTGAGAGAGTTGTAACGATTTTTCACATGTAGTTGAGTCAGATTTTTCTTCTGTGCCTTGGTGGCTGTCTACTAGTGATCTGGCCACATGAACTAGCAAACACACAGGTGAGATTCTAAATAAGTGCAGTAAGTCAGCTATTCCCACATGCTGTGGCTCCCGGGGTGGAGGGGTGGGGTGGAAGGTGTTGCTCTGCTGCACGTATCCTTGGTTACCTCCAGGAATATTCTGAAATCCTCAAATGCACATGTTTTCAATGAAAATTCAAATGTGTTCTGCTTCTGGCTGGGTTAGTTTTAAAATGAAACATGATAGGAGGTGGCAATTCCACCCATAAAGGAAGGTACTGTCTGAAGGAGTTAAAAGTGGCCTTCACTGGAGGGTCGCTGTGCAGTAGCAATCTCTGACTTGGACCAGGGTGATAATATTTCACATTTTAATAGCTCTTTTTTCCCACCATGACATCACATGAGGTAGAGTCAAGTCAGTTCTGAGACAGAGGGAGGGTGATACTAGTCACACTATTTCCTGAGGGGAGGACTTGAAGCAGAGAGAGGTTAAGTAACTTGACCAAGGTTACAGAGTGGGTCAGCCAGGAGGAAAATGCTGGTTTCTTGACTCTTTTTACTTAGAAAATTTTTCTAACATGTCGCCTTGCAAATAGGATTAAAGCATGTGACATGGACATGCTCAGTGGCCACTGCTGACCAACAGGAATGAGACCGCAGCACTGGTGAGAATACTTTTAGCATTTATTTCTGAATGTCTTACATATAACGATACACTAGGTGAAATTATTTAAAATACAAAAGAATCTCTTATGATAAATATTTTGCAAGCATTTATTTATAGATCATTAAATACTTAATGGGAAAGATTAAAAAGCTAAAATGTTTTAAGCTACTGCTGATTAAGAATATTAGTCCAAAATTAAAACGAACTAGATCATAAAGCAAAGTGATTTGAAGATGGACGTTTATATATATGTGGGTCCACAGTTTTCATTTTTCTGGGCAAGAATTCTTTGGTTCGCTAGCAGACTTGCAATGTCCGCCCCGAGCATGAGCCTGCAAAGCTCCATGAAGCAACAAGGGCAGGTGCCAAGCGGCCCCTTTCCCACCTTTCACCTGCCTGTCAGGGTGACACAGACTGCAGAGGGCAGGGGGAGCGCTTCTGTAACATTTCAAACTCGAGTTTTTGTGGAATTTTGACGTGCAGTAACCAGAAGAATTAACCACACTTAGTTCTGGTTCCTTCGAACCTTACTTCAGCCGCCCTTCCCCCATCCCTGTCTTTTTTCCCTCGAACCTGGCCACTGGCTAAAGCATGTGCTTGTGTTCGCTTCAGAGCTCTTGCCCAGGAGGATGAGCTTCACACACTCTTCCTGTAGGAGATGTTCTAACTGGAATTAGAAGTACAGGGACGCATCCTAGAAAGACAAAATCAGCCATGTGGGCTGGGATTTCTGCAGCCCTTTTTTCCAAACAACGTCCCTAGGCCCAATGGCTGTCATGAGAAAGGGAAAAGCCTTTTATTCCAAAACTGGCTTCCTCCACCTGCCCTCTCTCATCCTTACCTGAGTGCAACTGCTCTCTTCAAGTTCACCCATGATCTTACTGCCGTCAAATCCAGAGGACACCTCGCAGTGTCATCGCGGCTTTATCTCACCACATTTCACACGGCTGACTGCTCCCCGAAAAGAGCTGGGCTCTAGGCCTCCCTGATGCTCCATCCTCCTGCTCTTTATTCTCCCCCTGTGCCAGTCCTTCTCAGTTTACATCATTGGTTCCTTCTCTTTTACCTGACCTCACAATGTAGCCTTCCTCAGGGCTGGGTCATTTGCTTTCTTCATCATCTCTCCTAGGTGTTCTTGTCTATTTATGGTCTTTTCTACAACAACAGTCCTCCCAGGTGCTTCTGCTGAGCTCTGTGCTATGGCTCTGTGCTCATGTGTCCACCTGCCTGCTCGGTTTCTCTGCTCAGACAGGTCACTGGCATCTTCAGATCTTCAGTTTAAAAAGCCCCAAACAGAAACCTGTTCTTCCCAAGCCTATTCTGTATTCTTTCCTTATCTTCCCATCACTGGGTGTCATCCTTGACTCCTTTCTCTCCCTCATCTCACAATACAATCCACCTGCAAGGCTTCTTAGTCTCATCTTCAAATATACATGGACTCTGTCAACTCGTGACCCCTTGCACTTTCACCATCCTAGTTCAAGATCCAGGGCAGTCCTGGAAGGATGCAGCCCACGTGGGCTGCCTGCGAAAAGCACATTTAAAAGGAGGCCACAGTGCAGGCACCTTTCATAGACCCTTGGGGGCACTGGTAAAGACAGGAAATTCCAAACTGCATTTCAGTGTTGTTTGGACAGAAGTTACGTGCAGTATATTGTGAACCACACACCCTCCCTTGAGTTCGGAGCCCAGGACAGCTAACGTAGTTACCACACCCAAGGGATGGGCCTGCTGGGCTCTTGTTCCTCACTGGGCTACTACATGACCCACTCCGCTCTTTCCTGCCTCTAGTGACTCTCCACTCAGCATCCACGACAGCCTCTTTCAGACAAATTTGATCACGTCATTCCCTTGCTTAAAACTTTTAGTGGATTCTTACCGCTTTTAAGAGTAAAATACAAAATTACTAACATGGTCCACAAAAGCCTGCATGATCTGGCCCCTGCCAGCCTCCCCAGCTTCATCTCCATTCACCCCCTATTCCCCACCCACACTGGTCTTTGTGCAGTTCCTCAAACATGCCAAGCTCATTCTGTAACCTGGGATGTACGTCATTGCTGATGACTCTGCCCGGAAGGTTCTCCCCACAGCGATTCACATGGTGAGCTCTCTTTCACTCTTTAGGACTCCTAAATATCACCCCAGAGGACCCCAACCCCCAGCAGGTACTCCGCTCTCCTCAAGAGTGTCTCGTCTCTATTTTCTCATAGTACTTACAATTTGTCATTACATATTTGCCTGCTCATTTGATGAACATCAGTCACAACTAGTAGACTGTAAGCTTCATGAGGGCAGTGACCACACTGGTCTTGTTCATCACAGAGGACTGAATACCCAGCATACTGTTTGACACAATAATACATGTTCAGTGTGTATCTGGTGAATAAATAAATCTTTTCCACAAATGGAAGTGGACAACTTGAAACCAAATGCCTTCAGAGGGAGGATGGTGGTGAAATGATACTGTGTATAAGTGGGAGAGGAAAGAAATTCGTCTGAGGGGAAGAGTGCTGACGCCAGTGACAGAAGGTCCATTAGGATGCGTTCTCAGCTTTTCACCTGTGGCCCCTGGGATGGGGAGGGATACAGAGAAGTTCTGGGTCCGAGTACATCTGACTTAACAGATGTTCTTTCCCTTTGTAATCTTATCAGCCATCACGATGTAATGACTTTGCCTGAAGGAGCTTCATCCCTGGGGAATCATAAGTCAACGTGCCAGTGAACGTTCAGATTAAGCCACAGGTAAGTCAGACCCTAAATGTCTTAAACACCATCTGGGGAGAAACAAGTCCCTTCCCTGAAGTTAGGCTCGATTTCTTCCCTTCCCTGCGGTCAGCTCTAGCCAGCTTGGATCTCTCCCAGAAAACAGACTGATTAGTACATAATTACGTATTAGTAATATATACCCAAATTACACACAAACACCATTTTTGCTGAGTTAAAACATGTATGACCTCCTAAACTGTCTTGTAGGAGACCAGCAATACTGGAAAATAAAATGCATTTTTACTTCATCTGCTTGAGATTAAAAAAAATACAAACCCTTATCTACTGTGTTTCAACAGCTTGTTTATTTTATGGCATATAACCAGGTGACAGAGAGGTGACCTGCGAGGAATAAACTACTTATTGTGGTAAATAAGTATCTGCATTATGGTTTTCCCAAGCGGCTGTTATCTCCAGCAAAAATGTGTACGGAAGAGGAGAATGTAACTCAAATCAAGGAAGAGTTCACTGGATCCTGTGCTGAAGGGAAAAGGACCCCCTTAGAAGGAAGCCGGCAATTGTCGCAGGGAGAGAGGGCCCGTCTCCTGCCCCACCCGTCACCCGACAGCCTTCCAGGGCTCCCGGACTGGGCTGCATCCTCCCCTGAGCCCTGAGCAAGAGTCCCTGCGCTTCTCTTTCTAGGGCTGGGACTCAGAGACCCGTGGCTGCCTTTTGGATTAGAGTCTTCAGGAAGGTAACAATACTGCTACCACTGTTGGTGTGACTAATAATGACAACAGCTAAGAGCATGGTGCTTCTCAGGGACCAAGCACTCTTCTACACCCTTGAAAGGTATTTACTCACATGTAAACTCGCACATTTTACAGATGAGGGGACTGAAGCATAAAGAGTTCAGGAACCCTGCTCAAGGCTGCACAACTGGGAGGGGGCGGGGCACAGTTGCTGAGTGACTTTATGAACTGGGAGAGGTTCCACAGGCTCAGCTGAAACGCCACCCCGAGACCCCTTTGCTGGCCGGTATTTTGGTTGAGAAATGGGGCCCACCTTTTCTGGGGCAGAGTGACAGAAACTCCCCCTAACGTGGCTGTCAGGAGCAGAGCATCGTTATTCCAGATGGAGACTCTGAGATGCCATGTGTGTTTGAACCTTGAACAGTCACCATAGTCAGGGTTCTGATTTGTGGAAATGCTGGACATACAAGCTGGGATCAGAGAATAATGAAATTAGATTTCTTAAGGACGGGGATAATAATATGTACTTTAAAAATATTCCTTTCAGTGTCACACTCTGAATCTGAATTGAATTGAAAATACTCAGAGATTGGAAACACTTTTTACATCCTTTGCTCAAATGAATACAAGTTCTGCAAAGAGATCTATGGATTTGGTAAGTGTTACTTCTTATAATAAACCTTTCCTGGTTCAACCTACAGTTGGCTGGGTTAGAGAATACTTAAGCAGCTGTATTGAAATATATTTTCTTCTAATTTAGAATAATATAGGAAAATATAAAAATGATTAGAGTAGCTCAGAGGACAGTAATGGGAAATCATGTGGTATTCAAAACAAAAATCTTTTAAGGATGTGTTCAAACCATAATGGTTCATTTGGATCTGTTCAACCATCACTGAGGTGATTGCTTTTTGTAACAAAGTACAAATAAGAAAAATATGCATTTAAAAAATTTTGAGAACAAATTATTTTACTTTGCTTCTGCCCCTACTGAAGCATTGTTTCCAGTCTGGAGGCATTGTTAATGGCCTTCAAACATGTATTTGTTTCAGTTTTATTACCAGAGAGATGTAAACTAGGTATTATAAACATTAATAACCTTAAATATTGTGACCATATTTGTTTGATGCAAAGATGCAGCAGCAGTAAAGCTGTAGCAAACTTTACCTCCATGGCTGAGAGGGAAGATCTCAGGGCTAGACAGGGTTATTAATAATAATGGAGTATATTTATTCCAAGCATGTTTCAGAAAGCAACACATTCTTCTTTTCAAATAAAATCTTACAGAAAAGCCCAGTATATAACAGATAAAAATGTAACTGCTTTGGTTGGCTGGATGGGTCCAAAGTCTCACCATTCACCCCCACGCCCACCTACAGTGGCTTTTCAGACCGTTTTTCAGGAATCTTGACGCTCCAACAGAACAGTTTGAAAATTACTGCAGGAAAAAAGCAGAGTCTTGAAAAGCCCCTGTTAAAATGCAAAAAGCCCCATTAGCGGGTAATAAAAGGAGAAAGGGGAGATTCTTTAATAGATTAGTTTCTTAGATTAGTAGCTGGCATTTGGACTTTACAGAAGGGAGACAAAAGCACAGGGAAGTTTTGCCTAAGGGGCTGGAAATGTCTGCAGCGCATTTCCAGTTTGGGAAGGACAGACTTGACCTTCCCAGAATCTTGCCCAGGCTGTGTTGGTCACCTGGAGCCTCAGCGCTGTGAGTAGAGACTGAACCTGTTTGTCTTCAGAAACAGTAAGCCAGCAACTTGCAGAGGAAGAATGTTGGGTAAACACCCAAGAACACGAGTGAATTGCAGATGCTAAGTGAAAGGCAGCTTCAAAAGGTTACATACTGTGTGATTCCCTTCATGTGACAGTCTCCAACAGACACAAGTAAACTAAACTAATCAGTGGTAGCCAGAGGCTTGACCACAGTGGAGAATGAGAGAATCTGGGGAGATTATGGAATTGTTCTGTATCTTGATTATGGTGGTGATTATATCACAGTACGGGTTTTTCAACACTGGTAGAAGTGTACCCTAAACTGGTGAATTTTACTGTAATTATACCTCAATTTAAAAAATACTAAAAAATAGTCCTGATAAACTTCTAAAAAAAAGTATCTTCATTAATTATATTTTGGGGGGGTAATTTGTTTTACATGGAGATAGTGGGGAGTGAACTCAAAGTCATGCATGCTAAGCAGGTGCTCTGTGACTGAGCTATACCCACCGCTCACTGCTGCTGAACTGTTTTAAACCCTGGTGTGAAGGGGTTTTTTAAATTGGTTACACCTCTAGCCAATGTTTTCCCCACCACTTGGCTTAGTAACTTCCCTCCCTCCCTTACCACTGGTCTAAGATAA
Source organism: Camelus dromedarius (assembly GCF_036321535.1). Lineage (NCBI taxonomy): Eukaryota > Metazoa > Chordata > Mammalia > Artiodactyla > Camelidae > Camelus > Camelus dromedarius. The sequence continues at coordinate 73,829,236 of NC_087442.1, read as the reverse complement.
GTCTCAGCCCCATGAAACTGATAATGAATTCTGAATTTATGGAGCTAACGGAATCTGAATTAAAGAGGTTTTACTTTTATCTTTAGAAGGCATCTTTAATCTCAAAGCTTTTCTGGAATCATGTTCTTCATCACAGAAATACAGCCCTGTCTGAAATGGCAGAGAGTGGAAATAAGGGATGAGAATAATCAACCATAACGTACCTGGTTCATGGGAGAAATGATGGAGACAGATTACAGCCACCTCTCGCCCAAGATGGAAGAAGGGGAAATGAGTTACTCAGAGGATGCTCTTGGACTCGTTAAATCCACACCTCTGGGGTACGTAAACAAGATGTTCCCTGTAAGCCGTCCAGGGACAAGACTCAGGCGTCAGGTTAATTCACTTCTAGACTGTGTGACGTGCAGCTGTATCCCCATCAACACGTCCCCAGGAAATAAAGTCCCTTTTTAACAATTGTGGCTATTCAAAAAGAAATCAACTCATGGAAGAAAGCTCTTGTGTCTAGAATCGTCGTGCTACCATATTTTATCAAGGCTATCCTTAGACATGTCCTCCCCCCACCACACACAAAAATACTGTCCTCTCATCTGTGTTGGGATCCAGTAGCCAGCTGCTCTATCCATCCTCTCCCCCTCTTTAAAAACGTATTCATTTCTGATCACAAAATACAGGTAAGCAGCAAGGGCAGTGCCCGTAACCCCTTGGATGCATGTGTCCCCAGCCTGACAATCTGTAAGTACCTTTGTACCACACCAGGCGCAGCCTCCACAGGCATTTTCTCGTCTACTCTGACAGCAGCAGAGGATCGTATATGACTGTGTGGGATGTTTCAGACACACGCCCTACTCACAATGCAGGGTTCCCCTCCAATTAGTTTTCAAGCTCACTTGTGCAAATACTGAAACTGAAGTAACCGTTCCTTCTACTGATGAGCAAGAAAGTCATAGACAAATTATGCTAGCACAGCTCTGAGGTGTTTAAGAATGAAGTAACTTTTTAAAGAAAAGTCAATCAGAAGTCGTGACCAAGGCCCTTTGTGTGTCAACAGGCTGCCTGTGGCACTTGGGTGTCTGCCCATGGGTCCCCACATCCCAGGGTGGCGCTGGAGGAAGGGCAGATCAGGCACAAGGAATAGTCTTTTGAGCTCAGACCAGCAGGCCCGGGGGCTGGAGGCTTGTTGCTGTAGCCCATGAGCTGTTTCTTTTCTTCCAGTAAAGAAACTTGGCCTTCTTCCTCTTCTCTTCCAGGGTGGCTGTCACCTCTGCACTCCAGCCAACCTCCTGAGCCCAGCGTCCCAGGTGGACAAATTTTCACAAAGGCTGCAGACACACAACCTTGAGGACAGCAGGAACCACCATCCACGTTTTCTTGTCAGAGAGTCGAGGGATCCCATCTAGCACCGCAGGCAGTCAGGATGGCCCCCGCCTCGCTGCGTCTTGTGGGCCACAGGCCTCCTCTGAAGGCCAAAGGGTGCGACTGGGGCTGTACAAGGTAGATGCCGTGGGACCAGCTGGTGTTCACATGCTCACAGAGGAAGGCCAGGCACTTTAACTTGTTTCTGAGAAATTGCCAGAAACAGTGTTCATGGCGTCACGGCACATGACCACCACCTTCCTGCCGAGAGTACCTGCTTGGCCATGACGGGTGCATGGGTGCCAGCAGATGGCCTCAGCCATGCAGTACCAAACCTGCCCTCCTGCCGTCTTCAGCAGTTCATTATTCTCCTTGAACAAATACTTACTGAGCATCTACTATTTACATTATACAGATCAGTGCACTAGAAATATACCTGTCCTTGTGGACCTAACTTTCAGAGTGGAAGACCCAGAAAGTTAATTTACAAATAAGTCATAGTAACAAGTCTGCTATGGATGAGTACAATGCGGGAAAGTGAGCTTACGTAAGGCAAGGGTGCCGCGTGAGATACGGGGGCCTCTCTGGTAGGTGACGCTGAGCACGGCTTGTCCCCTTCCACCCTTTTAGCCTTTATGTCACTTTTATTTAAAGTTCGCAAGAGAAGCAAAAGGTGAGGTGAGTTTTATTGCTTGTTTCCCATTTATCCTGCAGAAGACGATGGGAGCAGCGCTATAGCCCCAGAGAAGGATGAACAATTACAGATGCTGGTAGATCTACCTCCTGGAGAACCCACCTGAGAAAGGACCTGAGCCCATGAGGCATCCGTCCAGACAGTGAGTATGCCTTACCTTAAAGCTCTCCTTTTTAACTGGGTTCTGAAAAAGGCTGCCCATGAATTTTTATTTCTGCAAACAAAGCCCCATGTCTTCCTAGAAACAAACCAGTGGGTATCAATTTCTGTAGCATTTTGGCCTGATATATGTAATAGCTGATTTCCAGCATGTTTAATATCTTTTGCTAAAATGAAAAGGCTTTTTGTTGGGAGTCAGAAATAAAATTGAACTGAGAAGAAATACCCAAAACACTATTTGACTATCAAATCACTGCAGATGATGGCTTCACAGGTCCTAGGATTTTTACAGGTCTGTGCACAAGTAGAAAACTCCTAGTGTGCCAGCAACCCTGCAGAAAGCACTAGTGCAGCTGGGTGAGGGCTCCAGACAGACACAGGCCGGGCAGGCAGAGAGGTCGGCAGTGCATTTACTGGCAGCGATGCAGACTCAGCCGGGAGGGCGACATGCCTGCACTGCAGCCCCCTTCTGTTCAGGACACGTGCTGCTGACGGAGAAGTGGCTCCCAGGCTGTGTGCACAGCTGTTGCCTAAACACCTGGCCCCCTGTTGCTTCACATGAGCAGACCACTCAGCTTCAGTGCCACCTCCTCAGCCAGGCCTCTCTCACCATCTCCTCCAGAGTGGTTATTTTCTATTTCAGCTCCTTTATTTCTTTCACAATGTTTACCACAGTTTGTGTCTCTTCCCTTCTCAAATACAAATCCTTTTTGACAGGGACTGGGATCTGTCTTGTCGACTGTGGTGACCCCAGTCTTAACACAGTGCTGGGCCCACACTGAGTGTTAACAAACAGCAAATGAATGAAGAATGAATACATCAGTCGGAGAGCGCTCCTCTCTTGGAAATGGAACCACAACCAACCCTCATCATTGAGAGAACTGTGGAAAGACCTGGTATACTTGAAATAAATGTGTATGTATCAGTATACAAATCTATATAGCGCACAGACATCATTTGATATAATAAAACTTAATTCTGTTGTATTACTGTCCTGCTCAATGAAAAAAACATATTACACACATTATGAAAATTTTTAGACAGAAAATTGTATGAAATGCTAAAACCTTGCTATTCAAAGTGTCCCATGGACAAGCAGCACTGGTGTCAGGAAAACCAAACTAGCATCACGAAAACCACCCAATCGAAACAGCAGACAGAAAAGCAAGTGAAAAAAATGAAAGCAACATAAGGGACCTAAGAGATAATATAAAGCATGCCAATTTACATGTAATAGGGGTCCCAAAAGGACAAGAAACAAAAAAGGGGATTGAAAGGGTATTTGAAGAAGTCATGACTGAAACTTCCATCCAAGTACAGAAAGCACAGAGGGTCCCCCCAAAGATAAACCCAAACAGACCAAGACATATTATAATTAAGCTAAAGAAAAGATTCTAAAGGCAGCAAGAGAAAAACTTAAGTTACAAGGGGCCCCATGTAACACTATCAGCTGATTTCTGTACACAAAACTTGCTGGCCAGAAGGGAGTGGAAGGCTATATTCAGAGTCTTGAATGAGAATAACCTGCAACCTAAAATATATGAAAACAAATATAAGTATGTATACGTATGACTGAAACATTATGTTGTACACCAAAAACTGACAAATAAATTGACTACACTTCAATTAAATTTGAAAAAAGACCACATCTAGGATACTCTACCCAGAAACTTTATACTTTAGAGTACAAGGAGCAATAAAGAACTTCTCAAACAAAAAATAAAATAAAAATAAATACTTGACCTATCCTACTAAAACATCTATAAATAAGAACACATGAATCTATAGAAAAGAGGAAGCCACAGTTAGAAACGTAGTATCTATAATTAACACCAAGAGAATAAACATGAAGACATAAAAAAGGACATCAAAATAAACAATGTCGGAAACACTAGCAAGAAAACAGGTGAACCATCATCCGACATAACTCTGACCAATTTTCTCCTAGGGCAATCAACACAAGCAATGGGAATGAAAGCGAAAAAACAAAAAACAGTGGGACCTCATTAAATTCGTAAGTTTTTCCACAGCAAAGGAAATGATAAAACAGTAAGATAACCTACAGAATGGGAGCAAATATTTGCAAACGATGCAAGTGACAGGGGCTTCATCTCCACGATATACAAACGGCTCACACAACTTATTAATAACAAAACCACAAGCCAATCCAAAAACGGCCCAAAGATCTAAATATGCAATTCTCCAATGCAGACCTACAAATGGGCAATAGGCACACAGAAACATATTCAATATTGCTACTTCTCAGAGAAGTGCAAATCCAAACTACAAGGAGCTATCGCTTCACACCAGTCAGAAAAGCCATTGAGAAAAAGTCCACAAATGATAAATGCCAGAGAGGGTGTAAAGAAAACCGAACCCTCCCACACTGCTGATGGGAATGTAGTTTGGGAGCAGCCATTATGGAATACAGTATGGAGATTCGTCATTAAACTAAAAATAGACTTACCATGTGATCCAGGAACCCCACCCCTGGGCATGTATCCTAGGAATCAGGGAAGTCTACTTTGAAAAGATAACTGCATCCCGATGATCACAGCAGCACTTTTTACGATAGCCAAGACATGGAAATGACTTAAATGTCCATCAACAGGTGATTGGATAAAGGGTTGTCGTATTTATACAATGGAATACTAGTCAGCTTTAACAAAATAAAATAAGGCCATCTGCCTCAACATGGATGGACCTGGAGATTGTCATTCTAAGTAAAGGAAGGCAGAAAGAGTAGAAAAGTACCATGTATCATTTAGTAGAGTCTTAAAAAAAAAAAAAAGAGACAAATTAACTTATTTACGAAAGAGAAAGACTCACAGAGAGATAACAAACTTATCTTGGGGGGGGCGCTGAGAAGGAATAAATTGGAAAAATGATACTTGCATATACTCTATACATAAAATAAACGTTTCTAATGTATAGCTCAGGGAACTATATTTAGTGTCTTGTAGTAACCTATAGTGAAAAGAATTTAAAAGGAATTAATGTATTTATATGCATGTCTGAAACTTCGTGCTGTACACCACAAAATGATACACTGTAAACTGCTCATACTTCTTTAAAAAAAAAAAAAAAAAAAAAAAAAAGACAATCTCCTCCCTGAAAAGCTGTTGGGAAAAAAACCTGATGCTCTAAATTACAGCTGTGATTAGTGCTGGGAATAATCAGTCTGATGCCTCACATTGAATTAATCTAACAAAGTGTTTATTCAGTGCCTTATGGTGCCACCGTTGGGATGAAGACGAACAGTACCAGATTCCTGCCTTCAGTGGGATTTTGTGACATTCGTTTATCCATGAGAAATCTCTTCCTGGCCTGTGAAAAAGCAGAAATTCACTGTCTCTTTAATCAATTTACTCTGTGTCCTAGGTCAATAGGAGGATCAATGGCAAGAAGGAAGTCTTGTTGTTCTTCATCTGGAAAATTCAACCTGCTTTCCCAAATGTCCTCAATCACTGATCCTCATCAGTGAGGATAATCTTTTCTTTACTCTGAGCAGGCTGTTTTTATTCTGTGGGCCTCCAGAGCAGAAAGAAAAATCATTTTTGAAGCTTCCTCTTCTGTTGAACGTGCCTGGCACATTGGTGCTAAACAGGCAGTTCATCATAAGTGGAAACAGTCGCCTATGGCATGATCTGATTGAGTCGTTTAAACAAGTGCTTTGTGTTGACAAAGGGTAGGGCGATTATGCCAAAGGAATTCAAAGGTGCTTGAAACAAATGAACTGGAGAAATTTTTGGAAAATGTAGTGGGTTCTTCCAGGGCAATAGGCTTCCTGCATTCTGGCTCAGCCTTGAAGAGTATAGACCCGCAGATGAGTAATTAAGACACTGCTAATTCTTCGGCCTTACCCTCGGTGGAGGGGATCAGACCGCCTAACTGCCACCTGAGATTTGCATTCTAAATCAGCAGTTTTGAGAGATGAACCTCATAGCAACCGGCTAATACCATTCTGCAGGCCACGAGATTAATCCTCACGTTAATGTGTGGGTAGAGTCATTCATAGGACAGCTCCCAGTACACGTGCAGCCGTTCTAACACAGACATTAGACTTCAGCAGGGAAGTCATTACTCGTAATGCTAATAACCCTGCAAATGGGCTCCTTTCGCCAGAGCTTTCTCGAGACATCCCGTTGGTGCACTCGTTGGCTGGGAGGTATCTTTGTATATGTTTTCCAATGGAAAGCGCCCGAGGGTAAGCAACTTCCTTTGGGGGACCCATGCAAGCAAGAAGGGGTTAGAGCGTAATTCTAGATCTTTCCCACCCTCTCCACAGACCACAGCACAGGAGGAGCAAAGAGGCGAGCTTGGTGCCCCACAAGGACCCGAGAAGGATGAGCACCCCACGGCGGTGTCCCGGCGGGGCCACAGGCTTCTCCTCCCTGTGATCCCAGACGCTGGCCGGCTCAGCCCTAGGGAGGGAAGAGGCACGCCCCATCCTGCCTCTTGCTCAACTTTCCCTGAGTTGGCAAGGTCACCCACAGGGGTTCAGAGGCCAGAAACTACACTGGGAATGAGGATGTCCTCCTCCGCTTCCAGTCCAAGTAGAGCAGCGGGTCTCAGCCTGGAGGCACAGGAGAATCCCCTGGCGGAAGCACCCGGACTCATCACGGACTCTGGTGATGGGACCCAGATGTGGGTTTTTTATAAAACTTGGCAGGTGATTCCAACCTGCACCCGGGGCCACCTCAGAATTGGCGGGCCTTACGGGGATAATGGGAACCACGTACTTTTCACCTGAGAAGATTAGATGCTCTTCACGTTTACCTTTTGTTACATCACTCCGTGTTCAATACGGTTCGACTCAGGAATGACTGGTGATTTGCACAGAAATAAACAAATGCTAAACGGCTGATGGAGAAGTGTTAATCCTTTGACTGGTCTTTTCGTAGGTCATCTGTCAGGAGTCTAGATAACTCTGTTGGAGCCTGAAGATATGCCTACACCTGCCACTGTGCCCAAAGTGGAGGGTGAGCAGCTGGGGAGAAAGCTCATTGCCCTCCTGCGTCCTATGCATCATTTGATCCCTCCATCAGCTGCTCTGCTTTGTATGGTAGTGGGGGAGGACGGAAAACACCTGAGGCTTCTTTTGTTTTAGCACCAGTGGCCATGTCTACTTCTTACCTGAAGCCTGCGTGCTTTATCGTGAGCACCGGTGCAAAGGAAAATCCACTGGCCACATTCCCTCAGGGCCAGTCACCTGAGACTTCAGGATGAAGCTGGAGAGTCCTCTGCCCTAGTGGAGGCTCCCGTCAACCTGGAAACCCAGCTCCCTGAATGCCAGCCTGAAAGTGGAGGTCAGAATCTACCAGATTCCAAGCTCTGCTGTCCCTCTGAGTAGTTCATTTAATGGGCCTTCTTTAAATAAGCCCTCCTTCTAAAATCATCATCATCACCATCTCACAGAACCCTACTCTAAGAGGTGAGGCTTCTCTGCGGACAAGGCGAAGAGGTCTGGTGGGGAGTGAATGAGCGGCAGCGGCGACGCCTTCCCGTGGACACAGGGCCTGCAGCCCCCAGGCTGGTCAGAAAGGAAGGACTGAGCAGGCGAAGCTGCTCCCTTTACCAGGGTCTGTTTTTAAAGCTGAAGGGTGATTGCATTAAAATACACACTCAAATCATCTGTGAGTACAGAAAACATGGGTCCTAAATGGCTCCTCCTGATCTCAGCTCAGTAATTTTATTTCCCTTATCCTCTCTTTCCTCTAATAAGGTTTTTGGAGAGTTCTGCTCTTGACCCCAAAGAGTCAGGGTCATGCAGCCTTTGTTCGGGTTCCCAGTGGCTGAAGAATACGTTCTTTGCTTACATTGACATACTTCGATAAATGACCCAAAGAGAAACAACACAATAGTTTCGTTGTGCTAAGAAAATGGCAGCTCTTTCCTGTTCTGGCAAACGTCACAGGCCCTGAGCCAACGGGGGTGCCTATTGCTTTTTAAGACAGTATTTTAAAAGTCTGCGCTGTGGAGTCAAATTGCCCTGGTTCCAGTCTCTGATCATCCTCCGTGATCAAGGCCAACCAGTGCTCTCTAAGCCTTGGCTTTCTTACCAGTGAAACAAGGGTAGTTATAGTACGCACCTCGCAGAGTGTGCATGAAGGCTGAGTGAGCTCAATAACCAAGGCGCCGTGAGAGTGCCAGACACACAGTCGATATGAAGTAAATGCAAAGTGAGTTAAATGCTGTCGTTATTACTGGTTAACCACAAAAACTCTGTCCCCTGGAGACTCTCTGAAGGCCTGACTGGACTGAATCTCCAGGAATCACTCTGAACAAGTCAGCTTTCTCCATATCCAGAGTATTACAGCTGGTGACCCCTGGAAATGCCAAACACAGCCGACTGACACGACTGCCAGACCCTCAAGACCCTGGAGTCCATCAATACATCAATATATACAATATGCAAGAATCTCCCAGCACCCCTGAAACAAGCTGAGTAAAGCCTTTGAATCAGGCCAGCCGGGCACAACTCAGTGAAAAGAACACTGCTTTGAAGTCAGAAGACGGGTTCCAGCACACTGTCCATTGCTTATTAGCTGTATGACCTTGGGCAAACCACTTAACCTCTGTTGGGCCTCAGTTTCCATCACTGTTAAATGTTAACTACTTTCCTTCTTAAAGTTCTTATTAAACTACTTGAAGTTGCCTTGTATGAAAGATACACTATACAAATAGAGAGTGGAATATATTATTTTCCTTACCTGTATTACTTGACAACAACTCCTTAAAAGAGTAAGAAATTTTTGCTACATTTTAGTGAATGAAATTGGTATAAGAAGCCTTGGATAAAACCAAAAATAGACTTACCATATGATCCAGCAATCCCACTCCTGGGCATATATCCAGGGAGAACCTTAATTCAAAAAGGTACATGCACCCCAATGTTCACAGAGGTACTATTTACAGCAGCCAAGACATGGAAACAACCTAAACGCCCACTGACAGATGACTGGATAAAGAAGCTGTGGTATATTTATACAACGGAATACTATCCAGCCATAAAAAAGAATAAAATAATGCCATTTGCAGCAACATGGATGGACCTGGAGACTGTCATTCTAAGTGAAGTAAGCCAGAAAGAGAAAGAAAAATACCCTATGATACCACACATGTGGGATCTTAAAAAAAAAAAAAAAAAAGATATGAATGAACTTATTTACAAAACAGAAACAGACTCAGGCATAGAGAACAAACTTATGGCTACCGGGGGAGAAGGAGGGTGGGAAGGGATAAACTGGTAGTTCAAGATTTGCCGATACTAACTACTATATATAAAGGAGATAAACAAGGTCCTACTGTACACCACAGGGAACCATATTCAGTATCTTATAGTAACCTATAATGAAAAAGAATATGAAAAAGAATACATGTATGTACATGTATGACTGAACTATTATACTGTACACAAGAAATTGACACAACATTGTAAGCTGACTGTATGTTAATAAAAAATGGTTAAAGAAAAGGCTTCAGATAACCCCAGGTGAGCCAGACAGACCCTGCTGATTCTGGGTGTGGCAGGTGGAATCTGGGATGGGACACATCTGTGGGGGGGATTTGTGCTCTGGAGCTTCATATCAGCCTTGAAGATCAAGAGGAAGTTGTACTGGAAACTTAAAGTTTTAGAATAATCTTTTAAAGAAGTACAGCTGCTCTCTTGACCTCTGGGGGTGGAAAGAATTGGTCAAAGCTAGATTAAGGTTCTGGTTTCAGAGAGTCCTAAAGGATGGCCTGTCAGCACCTTCTTTTTTAGCATCTAAGCTTGAATGGTCAAGCAAGTCCAAGAAGTTTTAACCGGTGTGCGGCCAATGTCCTCACGGTCAGTTTGTCATGCTGCTGTTTTAGGAAAGAGTGAATGAAGGCAAATCAGTCCTTGCTGGTAATGCCTCTCCCTGGTCACAGGCTCCCTCAGTTTATGGAGGGGAAACCATTATAAACCTTAAGAGGTGTAAAAGTTTCAGTCTCAAAAACTGAAATACCAAGAACTAATGTACTATCAGTGTCACTATTATTTTTACTAAGTTGGACTTTTGCGCCAAACTCTAACCTAAAGCACATGCAAAACAGAATGATGACAATGAGTGGACCAAGACAGTTACTCAGGTAGAAATCTTATTTCTTTCAAGTTCAAGCTCATTCTCTTTACTCTTTCATCTTCTCAGGGTAGCTTGATTAAAGGCAAATGGGAAAAGGGCATAATTTGTGTCATAACTTGTACTTCTATTATGAGGACGTCATCTTTATTTATTCCGTTACGTTATGAGAAACATTCATTAAAAGAATATGACTTCTCCCCCCCAAATTTACAGCACTATTAATGTTCCCTTTTCAGGATCCAGAGTTCCCGGGGCATTCTTTCTCTTTCTAAGACTGTCATCAACTATTTCTAATGGCAATATTGCAGCTTTAAGTAGGAGTTGTCTTTGTGTCTCTGTGTGTGTGTGTCTGTGTGTAGGGTGAGAGTAGAGACTTTTTCTTCCTCTCCCAACACAGCCATGAGGAAGACAGGTTGGTTGTTGTCACTGCCATTCCAGGGACAAAATGACAGGTTTGAGAACCACCCACAGTGGCACCAGGATCTCCTCAGACTCCAGCCCCACCTTTTGCTGGACTAGGGAACCCCTCTATCTTAATGCAGAGCTTTAGTAGAGCTTTTCATCCCTGCCCTTGTTTTCACAGCTGTACAGAAGACTTGTTCGATGGCAACAGACTGAGAAATCTTACTTTAACTTGTTAAGCACATTAATAGAGTTATACACTCACTGATAAGATGCAGAAAAATTCTTCAGAAATATATTTTTGAGACAAAGTACCTAAATAATAATGGCATCTTCATGAGCCTTTTCAGTTCCAGCCAACAATTTTATGGTTATGTATAAACATGGGGTAAGCCCTCTGTCTTTACCTGAGATCGAAAATTCATTTAATCAGAGCCCATTTCATTTACAACTATGTGCAATTTTCTTTCTTAGTAAAGAGTATGGATGCAAGTGAAAGTGCTTTAATTTAAAAATTAGTAAGCCTTGATGAATTAGAAATGTTTTAACTTTTCAAAATCACCTGACCTTCCTGCTTCACCATTGCTTTGACCAACTTCCCTTAAGACAGACTGGTTTGAGGCTTCTTCCTTAAAAGAAAAGAACCATAGGAGCGTCATATGCTTATTTTTCAATCACGTTCTGCTAACTTTAATATATGAGACCATGTGAGGGAAAAACTCAATTGTTCTCTTGGCAGCTACTTAGCTAGTTTACTCTTGGCTACTGCTTTTTTCTTTCTTTCCTTTTTTTTGGGGGGGTGGGGGGTGGTGGTGGCTCAAAAGCTTTCCTAGTTGGAACCAGGGCTAGATCAAACTACAGACTTTCTGTAATTGATGCATTCTGGCTTCACACTGAAACAAGCTGGCTTTTCCTGTAATTGAAAATGTTTGGTGACTATGGCAATGCCCTTATTAGCCGCCATGGTCTGGGAGACCAGAGGCTGTTTGTTGGTGAACGGACAGGCATCCTGTCCTCCCCCTGGTGGTTTGCTTTCAGGCAAGGAGCAAACCTCTACAGGGATATTCAGTCCACATTCCCTACTCCTTCCCTGCCAAGCAGCCATCCCATACTAAGTCCTAATACATAAGTCTTAGGCCACTTGCTCTACTGGACACTGAGCAGCTCTGCATCCTTCCTGTGGACACAAAGGTCAAGAACCAGATGGTCTCTGGTGTCCCTAGACCTGGCAGCCTTGTATCTCCAGAACTCGAATAAGAAATTGAGGAGCCACGCACTTAATACCAAGGGAAGGCATCCCACATTCTCTGGGACCTAGAAGGGCCCAGAAGTAGGAATGTCTCCAGGATCAGGCCCACTAAGAATGAAACTGAGATGACCTGGACCATCATAGGTGAGGCTGGCAGACCACTCAGTTTCAGTTGCCTTCGACATGGCTCCTGTGGGCTGAAGATGGTGACTGTGGAAGAGAAGAAGTGGACAGCTTCATTTGAGGCTGAATATCTGCCCAGATCTCTGACAAGCTGAGCTATGGCTAAGTTGTGGGGCCACAAAGGGAGCTCTGAGACTGTTACTTTTAATCAACTTCCCTTAGCAAATAACTGATAATTCTAAAAAGAACAAAGCTAGCTACGGACTGGCTGCATGACAGCTACAGCAACCATTATTTGCCAAGCAGGAAAGAACTAAATCAAAAGCTAAAATTTAAACGGATGATGATTTTTTAATTAGTTTTTATTAATAGAATTAAGCCCCTATTAAGTCTTGAGATGATATCAAATATGCTAATAAAATGTTCTTCCCAGATGAAAATATATATGAGCTGAAAGATTTAAAAGTCACTTCTTGCATGTTGGCTTACAACATGAAATATTAAATGTATTAACTGGTGATACAAAGTAGCTTAAAGACATTCTGCATCACTAGCCAGATAGCTAGGTAACTGCTTATCAATCCTTATATGATGTATAGACCAACCCCCCATCAAAAGGATGTAAAATGATGATATCAACTAGTCAGAGAACGGACACTTCTTACAAAGAACCAAAGGGTGAGGGTAGGTGTTATGTGCTCTGCTTGTATTGTCTTAACGGCAAAGGAAAGAGATTGGGGCAGGATGATTTAGATCATCCACAAGTAAACTCTCCAGCGAAAACTATTAAAATGGGGTTGGAGGGAGAAGAATCTTCTTTCCTAGATACCAGTCTAGCTCAGCTGCCGGGGGAAGCTCTGGCATGGAACTGCCTGAGGAGAAGAAAATGAACGGGCTTATCTCCTGGTGCGCCTGTAATTGCACCAGCCTAGATTCTGCGTGGATCATGCTGCCTTTCAGGAGGCTGCTGAGCTCCCCTGGATTCTGTAACGATGAACTGCCACCATCTTGACTCCCCCACATCTTTGCCCATTAGTCACTCAGGAGCCAAGCCTCAGGGTTGTTCTCCCCCGCATTCCCTTAATAAGGTACCTGGCAGTTCCTTGAGTCTCTGCCTGCCTTTCCACTCCCGCCCTCGCTGAGGCCCCCGTTTCTGCTCATCTGCAATGCTGCAGTGTTCCCACTGCTGCCCCACTGCCAGCCTCTCTTCTGCAATCCCACTGCTCTGACTGTCTCCACTTTCTGGCCTCTACGGCCTGGCTTAAGCTTACATGGTAGGCCTTCCCTCCTTCCCACTGTTTCTCTGACAGGCACCTCACCCTCCGGCCAAATTGTTTTACCTGCCTTAACTCTCAAGCCCTCACTTGGACTGATTTTGCTTATGACTGGATTGCCCCACTGCTTCTCTGCCACTTAAAAGTTGGCCTGTTGTTCAAGGCTCAGCTCGAATGCCACCAAGTTCCTGAAGTCCTCTTTGATAAGCTCACAGGGGAAGATGCACTTTGCTCACCTCTTCTGAGCACCTGTTGACTAATATTTACTTTTGATAGACTTGTGTAGGCTTTGCCTACTAGGAAACAAATGTGGTTCATTCATCTTTCTGTTCCTCTCAGTGCCAAAAGTACCTTGCACCAAAAACTGACTTGAGGAATGAATGAATTCAAGAGAAAGCCTCACCCAGGGGATATTTTGGAATGAAGACTCTGAAATGAAATGGATAACCATGTGGACATTATAATGTCCTCACTGGCATGTCTCCCACATCCAGAGTGTATTACATTGCGGTAGTTCTGCCTTTTATAGGGATATTTCAGGAGGAAAGCCTGGGTGGAGAAAACAGTGACTCCCCCTGAGAGTTGCCTAAAAGTCCTTGTGTCTGTAATTCATGTTCTCACCCATGCCTGTGTCTACATACGATGGTCAACAGGAAAGTCATCAGTCACTCATCTTCCTCCTTGTTCTCTCATTACCAACCTGTAATATGTTAGACACACTCAGGATAATACATTTATAAAAGTGTATTATCTGAGCAGTGTTTCTTATTACTTAGTAAAAAATACTATTACAAATTTGGATTTCCCTCCAGTTTTTTTCTTTCTGATATTCTTTACTACCCTCATATTATTCTAAACTGGACTTTCATTTCTCACTGGTTTTGGGTTGGGGGAGCGATACATTCTAGGCCCTCCGTTCACCCAAGAATGAGTCTCCAACATAAATAGTTTTGTTGATTTCTGTTCTTATTTTAAGGCATTCTGAGCAATTTCCACTACATATAAAGAAAGCTAAGGCATTTTAAAAATGGTTTCAAAGTTAATTTTTAATGTATTCTGTTCTGTCCCCCTCAAACTTCGGATGTTCTGCCTTTGTTTAAAGGACACGACGTAAGAGATGCTGTGAAGTAAAAGATGCGACAGAAACTCAGATCACTTCAGTGTCATAATCAGCACCACATCACCCGTCTGACCAGTCAAGTGCTTCTCCCTGGAATGGTCACTGCAAACTGCAAACTGCAAACACATGTGGAGATGAGGAAGGAGAGGTGCTTTATCTCTGGCTCAGGATAAGCAGGGCTATGGCCCGAGGCTCAGGTTCTTTCCTTCTCACTTAGCGCTCACACCTTGGCTAACGCCTGTTACGCTGCTCAGCCACTCCTGCCTGACTGAGCTCCTATCTGAGCTGTTATTCCAGCATGAATCATGGCCAGGGGCTCTGTACTTACTACTGTCATCTGCTCTAGCCCGTAACAAATGGCTGCAGACATGACTGCAATTCCATGATGTTTTAGTGGGTTGCAGTCAAGCACCTAACAGCCTTTAACGCCTCCTCTCTGCCCCCAAATCGTGGAGGTGGGGAGGTAGGGGGATCTATTTGAACCTGATAAACAAAGCCCATCAGTTCCAAGGATACAGCTTAACAGACTGCGTCTGATGCCCTCCTTTAACAATACACCTAGCAGAGCAAAACTATCCATGCGATGCTTCTTTTAAAACACTGCAGGGATGTCTCAATGCTTTCTTATTTAGTTCAGAAGGGGAAAATGAGAACTCCAAGTACTCGGGGTCTCACTGAACATCGATGGACTTCAGAATTTATACCTGTAATTTTCCACACATTTGGGCTCTTGGCAATGAGATACTCTAAGATCTTATGGTTTGCTGGCCTATGAAATATGCCACTATTTCTCTTTTCAAATACCATTTTATGCATTGGGACTGATAATGAAGGCTGTGTGATACCTATGTAAAAGGCCAATAAATCTCTCACAACAGAGAAAATTTCTTAAATCACCAGGCAGTTGTCCAAATTTTCCATGTTTCTTAAGAAGTGGCCTCAACTCTCTTTGCTAGCTGCTACATATTTAGTAAGTGCCACAGCAGTGTTTGTATAATACATTTTCATCCTCCGTTTTGTCCTTGAATAGTTTTTACCCTTAGCTATACACCTGTTTGAACCTTAGGGACCTCATATTTAAATTGCCTGATGGTTTTAGACCAATCTTATGGACCAGTATTCCGAATCATTTAGTCTTTTTTCCCACACTATAGGCTCTTCAAATTAAGCCAATCTTGCTAAAAACAAGAGGATGGCTATTTCAAGTGAAGCATGGATACGTGAATATTCTCAGCTCAGGCAAGGTGCTCACACAAGACAAGGCAGCTCTTTTTGAACGTGCCAGGGATGTCTGCTTTGGCAGCAACCAAATAATACAGGCAGATTTTCCACAGGCTGCTGCTGTCCAGCTGGGAATATTACTGAGTAAGTGCAGAGAATGCAAGGAAATTAATATGTTTGTTTGTACATCAGCTTTGTAGGTTAGTGTGGTCAGAAATTCCTCGTGTCTGAGATTTCTGAGCTACAACAAGGAGATGATTCTCCCTTGGGTCTGATCTGCCTTCACCTAATTTAAGGGATTCTCAGAGGCCTGCCTGCTGAAAACATCATTTCTTAAGAACTTTCTTAATGAAACAGCACATATTTACTGGCTAAGGCATTGCTACCAGGAAGAGTGATAACTGGTTACCCTGGGCTCCACTGGTTCCCTCAAATATTATCAACTCAGCCAGTTCCCCAAGTGGAAGCATCTCCACACTCAAGTCAACAGGAATGGGCTCAAAACTGTTCTGCTGGGTGGTCAATACCTCAAGGCAGAAACCAGAGCGTCCTGGTGATGGCCACTCCCTACCTTGGACATCAGCCTGCCCCGGACCTGTCACTGTCCAGGGCACTCCAGGTGCTCTAGGTCTGGTGCGGCAGGTCAGGTCTGCCATCAGAAAATGAAGCCTGCTCAGCATTCATCCCCAGAGTGCCTGAAACGCTCTCATTGCCCAGAACACTTCGGAAGAAAACCACAAAAATGGCAGTGGTGTCCTGGGCTTGAGACTCCTCTTGACTAACTGCTCTTCCCCCAAAGAAATACAATATACCCAGATGCAGGCAACTTCTGAGTTATCTGGGAAAGCTTACGATTTTTTAAATTGTCAAGGAAGCGTGTTATGAGATTACACATAGCCCTCTGTTTCTTGAGAAATACTGTCAGTGCTGTTTAAAAACAAACTAAACAAAACAGAAGGGACGGTAACAGTAAAACAAACTGCACATTCACATAATTACGATGTAATTCTTGGGCTGTCCTCTCTTTTCCAATTTTGAAGGGTCCTTTTGTGCTGCAGCCTGAGGGGTGGTCAGTGAACCTGCAGTTCAGCTGTTTCCCTATGTTACAAACAAGGCGTGGGAGCCCCGAGAGGCCGGCCAGGGCCCGAGGGGTTTTGCTGCGTGTGTGGGGCCGCCTGGCCCTCCCGCCCTGCACTGATTCTCAGCTCTGGGCACTTTTTATTAGATTACATGGCCTCTGCCAGAGCTCATAAATGCCTGGCTATTGGAAAAGATACTTTACTACAAATTTTACTCCATCACCCAGGAGGAGCTCCCAAAGCTGGTTCCATATGATCCCCTGCCCTCATCTGTCCTCCTGTGAGGATGCAATGGTTTTGTTTTTCAAAGTGATCCTGAGGATATAGTCAGATACATGGGAAGATATAGCTACAAAGATATTTTTGTAGTATTTTTCACAACAGTGGAAAAATTATAAAAACAGAAGTCCACATAGGAGATGGGTTAAATGATCAACTATACAATATAGTGCTAAGCAGTCATGAAAAATGATGTGTAGAAGGAGATTTACTATCGTGGACAGGTCGTCTAAACGTATTGGCAAATGAATAAAGCAGATTTCAAACAAAATGGTCAGGTCTTCAAAAGAGGGAAGGGTTTTTCCTTCTTTTGATTGTTTTTGAGATATTCTATAACTAATTATGTATTGTTTTGTTGAAATCAGTGAAAGTTACCTTAAAAAATGCATCATTGAAGAACAAATGCAGTCACAGAATGACACTAGGAACATTTTCAAAACTGAGATTTAAGACACATCCTTTTTAAATTTCTATCCTAAGAGTTTGTTTCAGAATGTTAGCCCTTCCTGTAGGCCCCTTGGAGCCCTTGACAAAGAGGGAGTCCCAGGGCTGTGGCGGCCTCTGACTCAGCAGATCAGCAGGCTGGGGGTGCTCTGTCCCTCCTCTCCCTCCCCTGGTCAAACTGGCCCCCAAGTCGGGTGAGGACCTGGGAGGACAGACAGGCCATGTCTCTGCCACAAGAATATGTACCTATGTGGAGACAGAAGAGTGGGGCTAAGGCCTCTAAATGCTTTCTCTCAGGAGGAATCTATTAACCAGGAATTTGGGAGGATGTCATCAACCCTTCCCTGGATTTTCTCCTTTCAGGTCTCTGCACGAGCAGAAGCCTGTGGCCCTCTTCCCTCTCGGGGGCTCCCTTTCCACACTGTGTCCTTCCTGTTTCAAAGCAGAAGCATCCATTTTTCTGCAGTGGGTGGATTGAGGAAAGATCGAATGGAGGAGGATGATGAAAAGGCTAAGTGAGAAAAAAATGTCAGCTGAAAACTGTTTACTCTTTGTTAGGAAATAGAAGTGAAAATAATTGACTGGATTTTGATGCATTCTGTTCAGCAGTCCAAACTGAACTTCCAGCTTGCTGCAAGGTATTAAAGGCTTAGTTCCAGCTTTTGGAGTTTTCAAGCACACTCGTCCTCCCCTGAGATCTCCCTAAGAATCACCTGGAAGGGGAAAATTCCACTTTCTTTCATGAATTGGGTTTATTCTGCACCTTCTCTTAAATATATGTATATTTAAAGTTTTTTATATATATGTATATATTTAATGGAGTTTAGTAGAAATAGAAACATAGGCAAAAAATGCTATAGTTAGTTAAAAGAATTTAATTTCCATCCTGGAATGCTCAACTGGAAGGGTAGGAATTCTTTCTTAAGAAAGTCTCCCACCAGCTCAACTTACTCTCCAGGTATCATCCTCGTCTGAGTGTGTGTATGTACTATGTTCTTATGAAGTCCTTCAGTCTTAGGAATGCTTTTTTTTTTTTACTTTTTCCAAATAGGCCATAATCTTCTGGAGGGCAGGGACTGCTATTTCCTCCCCAGTCACTCATTCATTCATTCGTACAATGCAGTGCAAGGCACCACTGAGCGAAGCACAGCACTGCTGAGCTAGCAGCCGTAGCTTCTGTCCTCAGGAGGCGAACAGTTCTCTCAGGGGGCCAGCATGGGGCTCTGGGCTTCCGAACTGATGAAACGAATAAGATAATAACCTCACAAAAACGTTCATAAACAAGGTCACAGAAAGGCACAGAGAATGCCACGCTTGTCACAGCACGTTTTGCAATAACTGAATAACCTGGCAATGCGTTTCTACCTACATCACCTATCACCATGCTGCCGCTGCCACCTGAGGCTCCTGACTGATGGGCACCCTCTTCCTGTGTCAGTGAGCTTCCTGGTAGGGAATGAAGACTGTGTTCTATTAGCATTTGTCTGTTTTGCAAGCTCCTACTTAGCACGGCTGGCAGGACGATTGATATTCCCCTTCCCCACTGAACCTGAGCTACTGCCTCAAAGAAGCCCCGAGGAAAAGAGGTGACACAAAGGAATGTAAATAAACAACCACTGAAATGTTGCCAGAGCCTGGAATTCCCTTTTCTACACCTGCAGTCCTGCTTCCTCACGTGTGCTGTCAGAGCTCCAAAGCCACAACCTTGTCCCAAAATCAACCAAAGACAAGAACCTAACCAGCAGCAACAAGAGACGCGAACAGAAAACCCTATAGAAGGAGAACTGATGCTAATACCAGACTCTCGATACTGAGGGCGTCCCTCCTACTGATTGCTCCTTTAAGCTCATCGCAGCTCATCTAATTGGTGCCACACTTCACCAGAGCAATTTACAAAAGATAAGCTCACAGTTCAAGATATGCAGATAGTAACTACTACATATAAAACAGGTAAGTTTATACTGTATAGCACAGGGAATTAACTATATTCAATATCTTGCAGTAATTTATGGTGAAAAAGAATATGAAAACAAATACATGTATGTTCATGTATAACTGAAGTATGAGGCTGTACACCAGAAACTGACAACACTGTAAACTGACTATACTTCAATTTAAAACACACACACACAAAATAAAGCTCAGAAGATGGAAAGTTCTCTGCTTTGAGCTAGAAAGCCGTAGAGATGCTAGTTCTTATAAGAGCCCCATGTGGCATTATCTTTCTTTTCAAAAACACAAAAAATTGACCATCTTAACTATTTTAAGTATACACGACAGTCGTGTTACCTATGTGCACACTGGTGTGCAGCAGACCTCTAGAACTTTTTTCATCTTACAAAACTGAAACCCTGTGCCTGCTGAACAAATCTCCCTTATCACTCCCAATTCCTGGCAACCACTGTTTTACAGTCTAAGACTTGATTACTTGCCACATCATCTTTACCTTGTTCATCCAATGATGGACATTTATGTTGCTTCCACCTCTTGGCTGTTGTGAATAATGTGCAATGAATATGAATGTCCAAAAATGTCTTTGAGATCCTGTTTTCAATTCTTTTGGATATATACCCACAAGTGGGATTGCTGGATCACAGGGTAGTACTATTTTTAATTTTTTGAGGAATCTCCATACCATTTTCCACAGTGGCTGCCTCATTTTACATCCCCACCATCAGTGCACAAGGGTTCTATTTTTTCCACATCTTTGCCAATATTTGTTATTTTCTGTTTTATTTTTTTCTTTTCAGTAGTGGCCAAACAGGTGTGAGGTGCTATTTCATTATGGTTTTGATTTGCATTTCCCTGATCAGTGATGGTGAGCATCTCATCATGTTTTTGGCCATCTGTACATCTTTGCGGTCCAACCACAGCATGACCAGGGATTTCTAGCTAGACCTTCTACGTGCCCTCGGGCTTTGGGTATAGGAAGACTGGGACTTGGTTTCGCTGTATTTGACAACTGAAGGCAATCAACATTTCACTTCCATGCTGAGTAAGCAGTGACAGGTTTTTTTTTTTGTTTTTTTTTTTTTTTTATGGCCATTGCCTGGTATTTCACTTTGAAAACAAGCTGAAGATATTGATTGCTGTATGCCCAGGGGAAATAAGCTATTGATGGAAATAATGGGAAAAGGCCAACTGAAGAGATGTATTTCACTTGGAAAAGATAATTTCTCTCCCTCCTGGCATTTTATATCAAAAAAGAGACATTTTGAATATAAAAAGAGATATTAAGATTTCCTGCTACTTGTTTTCTGTTAATAAATTTTCATAATGAATTACAAAATGACCCAATTCATTTTTTGAAGGCACTATGTTAAGAAGAGACAATCTTTCACCAGAAAAACCCAGTGTATGACAGCAGCTCCAAGTAGTCATACGAAAAATTATCATGTCCACATATTCAAGTTGGGATTATGAAGGACAGCAGTCACTGTGTCACTGTTCGCCTGTCACAGGAGAAGCAGGGAGGTGACACAGCCTCGAGCAGGCAACAAGAGAAATTCCATATTCCCTTTTTTTTTTTTTTTTTGGTGTGGGGCAGTAATCAGGTTTATTCATTTATTTTAATGGTGATACTGGGGATCGCAGGACCTTGTGCAAGCTGGACATACACTTTATCACTAAGCTATACCCTCCTCCCCAGGAAATTCTGTATTACTCTCCTTTCCTGACCTTCCTTTCACACCCATTTTCTGTGCTCCTCCCTGGAGACCCGCTGGCTGAAGACGCACGGCTCTGATGCAGTTGCTTGCTGTGAATCACTACTTGAATGTCCACACACATCTTAAATTCCACGTGGCTTTTTATCCCCAGATTAGTTCACTCACAATGTTAGGCAGTTAAATAGAAATGAGCACTGGCAAGGGGGAGAGATGGGGAAAGGATCAACCCAGAAAATAACGATACACCTGCACTCAGGATAAGGGGCTCGAAAAACTTACTTTCTCTAAATGAGGGTCAGCAAAGAAGCCAGCTAGGATCGAATGACGAGGCTGCTAATTTCAGCTGCAGCCCCGGACACAACAGCCCTTGGAAATCCACCTAAGACCACCAATCTGTTAAAAACCCAGACCCTGGCACCCAAGACACCTCAGATTCCACATATTCTTGCAAATCTTTTGGCGATCTGTGACTGCTTTTCAAGAGACACTCCGGCGAGACTGTCCCATTGCAGTAAGGGACTATGGATCCCTGTTGGATAAAACTTTTTCTTAAACATCTACTGGTCTGATCTTTTCTTCTCTGGGGCCTCCACTAAACTGTTTTAATATTGATTTTAAATGTCTCTAACATTAGGGTCCCTATCCTTACTTCTCCTTTGGTTCACTGGGCTAACACTCCAACATCCGCCTTCTAAAAACCTAAACAAACAGGCAACACGGATCAATTTTTTTAAGACAATTTTTCCGTTTAAGTTGCCCCTTTCATCCCTTGGCTAAAATTAGTTCTATATATTCAGCTTCTGTCATTTCAACCATCTTATAAAATGTATTTCTTCTCACCTAGAGTCAAACTTCAAATATGTATACAACAAGGTAATCAATCAATCAGCCAAGACGGCCTTTACACACGCACCCTTGATGGACACCAACCCTTCATTCACCACCTGCCCGGTGACAGCCAGCTAGTTTAGGACCCCAAAGAGACCCTTCATTGCCCGGGATCAGCAGGAAGTAGCTAGAACAGTCATCACCATCTACGTCCCAAAGATGTGGGGTCCTATGACTAGAGGGGGGAATGTTAGGCAGTTAGACAGAAATGAGCACTAGGCAGTGGGAGAGGAACGGGAAAGGAGCAACCCAGAAATCAACAATACACCTGCCCTCAGGATAAGGGGCCCCAAAAACTTACTTTCTCTAAATGAAGGCCAGCAAAGAAGCCGGCTAGGATCGACTGCTGAGGCTGCACAACAGACAGAAGGACCCAGCTTAACTCGACCCAATGATCATTATAATGAAATTAACACTGCAGTTTGAGCCCCCTCCCATAGGTTTCTCTGTGTGGGTAAAAACATGCGTAAAAGACATGGGGGTACATGAGCACAAGGAAATGAGCCATAAAACAATCACAAAACGCCCCTAAGCCAGGATATAAAAAACGGAAAACAAAGGAGCGGTGCCATTTTTCCTCTCTTGGACTGGTCCGCTCCCGAATTTCGGGAGTGCACTGTATTTTAATACCTTTTTGCTTTACCAATAAAATCTTGTTTATATCATGCTTTCTGTCTCTCCCTAAAAATTCTTTTTTTCCAGGTGACTAAGAACGGAGGTAACTCTTATTCCCCTCCTTCCGGTAACACTACTTCCAATGCTAGTTCTTGAAAGGAACTGAGACAACATATAACCAAACCCTATCATTGTACAGATGAGAAAGCTGAGACCATGAGAAGTTAAGTAATACTTGAAGGTCACCCAGCTTGTCAACAGCACTGTTTCTGAATTTTCCCATTTCTTTTTCCTGACAATGACTCTGCCAATTTCCCAAATAATTAGGACCTTACCTGGGGATAATTTTTGCGTCTCCCTAATTCTTATTCCCTTTATACCATCCGTCACCAAATCTTAACGATTTTTGTTTCAAGATTCTCAGTATTGTCACTTCTCCTGTATTTCACTTCTGCTAGTTTTCAGCACCTCATTACCCCACCCCTGAATTTCCTAAGTTAACGTAATAGCCTCCCTATCTGATTTACCTTCTTATCTGATCTACTGGAATCAACTTTGACTGCTCAGTACACCGACCAGGGCACATTTTTTAAAAGACAAAAAAAAGCAGCGTTACCTACCACCACCTTCGCTCTGCTCCCGGCACCATTCTGGTTTAATTGGTTTGGGGAGGAGCCTCTGCAGGTGTTTTCTAAAAGCAAGTTCTCCAGGTGATTCTAATGAGTAGCTAGACTGACAAAGGTCATGATTACACTTTAAGAGAAAACACCTTATAGAAACAATAAAACTTAACCAGAAACAATGATCTAGAACAGTCAGTTAGCCACTTTTCTCCCATCATCTTGTAACAGAAAGTGATACATTATAGGAAAATAAGCACATAGGCAGGAATTTATTAAAAAACAAACACCTGCTTCTGAATTAGGTTGAGATGGTCAGTGGAAATTGGGGCCATCTTCCTATGCCTTCTGCAACAATCTCAATAAAAGCCTATGTTGAAATTCTCTATCAGAATGATGACCTAGTGATACTGTAAGACTTCTATTCATTCGTCCGCTTACTTGTTCACCCTCTCTGTAAAGCACTGTATTAAGAACCCAGAGTAATAACCAGTGTTTGAATTCCATAAAAAGGGGGAAAGTATGTGGGTATTGATAACCATGTTGCAAAACAGAGAGTGAGAGTAGAGGGGAGACATACAAAGGGCTACGGGACTTCAGAGGATTGAGAGATCACTTCTGGCTGGTGGACCTGGGGAAGGCAGCCCTCCACCTGGTTTCTGAAGGAGGACACGATTTGGGGAAAGGGTTTTCCAAGCCCCGGGATCAGCATGTGCCCAACCACGAAGACGGAAAGACAGGACAACAGCAAGTGTCCCAGCACAGCTGTAGCACAGATAACGTAATAGGATACGTGGGAGAGAAAAGACTGAGTTGGATGGGGCCAAATCAAGAGGCTCTGGGGACTCATTTAAGGGGTTGTTTTGTTTTGAGAGAGAGAGAGAGAGAGAAACCTTCCAGTTGGGCAGTCCTTTTAGACAATCAATTGCTCTGGCATCAGTGAGCAGGGAGGACTGGCCACGGCAGTAGGGAAGACAGTTGGAGACTCTTTATCCCTGTTGAGTGGACCTGAACTGGACTAGAATGACGAGAGGAATGGAGGAGAGGGCCCTTGTGAGAAACGAGAAGTAAAACCCTTCAAACCTAGGAGCTGGCTGTATGTATACGACTAGGGAAGGCACTCTAGGTGATCCTGAGATGGGCGATAAGGAGGGCTGATGGTTCCTTCATTAAGAGGTGATTCAAGAGGAGTGGTTTAGGAGGAAAGATCATGAACATGATTTTGAATGTATGAATGCTGGATATCTGGACCACAGTGTCTAGGCAGCAGCTGGAAGTCTTGGGACTGAATTCAGAGATGGCAAAAACTGCACAGTGGTGACAGGTGGAACCCTGAGTGCAGAAGAGATCCTGAGGGAGGGGATGGGGAAGGAGGTGAAGGAAACCCCGGAGGCGCAAGCAGAGAGGAAGGAGAAAATGCAGTTAATACACCGATTAACAGTTAGCTTATAGGGAGTCCTTAGGGGATGAGGGGGTGAATCAGTCACTGGATTTTGTCACCATGGTTACACTGGTGATCATGGAGGGATCACTTTTCACTGGAGTCTTGATGATGGAATCCAGATTTCAAAGAGTAAATGTGTCAGAGGAAAAGGGAAATAAATTCAACAGAGCATGCCCAAGTTCAGGATACTCTGTACATCAATCCAAGAATGTAACACCATGTATTCCAGAATGATTTCAGTAAGGGTGTGATTAAAGAGTATTTTTTGCAAACAGTGAACACCCTGTTTTTCTTAAACATTCCCTACATACAGAGTTCCTCTAGGGCAGAAATGGTCTTATCTGTCTTTACTACCCACTCCTGCCCTCTGAAAAATCAAACCGGAAAAGCCAGGCCCTAACCTCACGACTCAATCTAAGCAGGTGCTCTCATCATCTGAGGTCTCTCTGGGTGGATTTCCACGTGGCCCAGAGTGCAGGGCGGGAAGTAGGAGGGCCCTGCAGAGCAGCAGGTGAAGCCATTTCCCACCCAGAAGCCTCACAATACCACTGTTAATTGAGTGCTGTGCACCTGGCATTGTGCTAAACCAGGCAGGACAGTGGCTCTAGGCCCTGCCCCTCTCCCCTCCTTTCTTAGCCCCCTTCCCAGCCCATTTCAGGGCAGAGGTCCTTCTCCCTGCAGCCTCCCTGAGCCCTCTCCCCGGCTTCCATCTCTCCTCTTCTGGAAGTGATTCTGCCTCTCAGACTGCCCTCTCCTGACAGTGTTCACCCACACCCCTCACTCGCCGCTCAAAGGTGACCATGTCCCACGGACTCTCCTCTCTGTACGTGGCGGGGCCCCTCGGGGAGAGCTCATCCCCCCTCACGGCTCTAGCAGTCTCCCCAGGACTTTCAAAGTGCTCTTGAGCAGCTTATCCCAGCCCATGTGTGGCAGCTGCTTCACTTAAATGTCCTTCAGGCACCGGAAACTCAAGTCCAAAGCGAACCTCATTATCTTTCTTCCTCAGCCTGCTCCTTCCCCCGTGTGGTGTCATCTTCCCCCTAACCCAGGGCCACCCTCCTGCTCCCTGACCCTTGCCTTCATGTTCATTATTCGCCAAGTTTTGTTACCTTTGTCAATGAAATGTCTGAAATATCTCCAAATCCATTCCCAATGTGCTGTTTCCACCCCTAGTTTCCTAATTCTGGTCCTCACACCTTGTGCTTCAACTCTTACAACAACCATTGAACGGCTCCCAGTCTCCTATAAAAGCTGCCTCAAATACTGCTGAGGTAGAGTTCCAAATACAGATATTGTCACCCTCCCACTTAATTTCTTGATGACATCTGATTATACCAAATTTAAATTCCTTTGCTTGGCATAGAAGGCTCTTTTCATGGCCCCACCTTAATGTTCTTTCATTCTGCCCCTCCCCTTTCCCATTTAGCCTGTGTGATCGCTGAGTTACCTCCTGCCATGCCACACAGATGAAATCACACTTGTCACTCAAGGCCCAGCTTAAATGTCACCTCTTAGGTGGGGTCGAATCTTCTACAACTCCGCTCAGCAGATTTAGGGAACTGTGTCCTGTGGGCTCTCATCACCCCTTTGCTGATACTACTCATACTTGTCCCACTATCTGACTTTCCCCGTCACCCCACCCTCCCCGCTGGGAACGCATGTACAGACTCGTACCCATCTTTATTCCCCGAGCTCCGAGCAAGGTGCCTGAACTGAACCGAGACCATAAAGAGCTCTCCAGCTTTTTGCATTTTTTTTTTAGCTTTTAAGCGAATGATTCTAATTAATTGATTCAGATCCCTTCACCTCCATGGATTACAGACTAGTTAAAGCAAATTACACGGCAAGCATATACTTTTCTTTTGTCAGAAATAGAAATCTGTACCTCCTTAAACTATGGTCACTGGACTAGATTTCCCCAATAATTATTTCATGGCTTTTGACCTTTTCAGTACATTGTTACTATCTTCTTTACGCCCTAGTTTAGGTTTCTCCTGAAAATAACTTATCCTTGAGAGACAGACATTTTAGAGAAATGATTCATTTAAAACTTGCATTTTTGTAGATATCCTCAAGGAATGACTGTGATGGTGTCTGTGTGTATAGACACATACCAGCATAAACACATTTGATAAGAAACTGTTCAGCAGCAGGCCAATTCAACAATTCACTTAGTGAGTAGTATCACCTTTCATGTTCAATTTAAGCCAGTTCTGGCTGGCAACTAGCAGGCTCACTAACAACAGAAAAATATATCTCAGAAGAAATCAGAGGGCCAACTTAAAAGAGTTTGGTGGATGGATGCTTGGCCACAGATGCAACAGTGTAGACGGGGCAGAATCAAGTCAGAACTGAGAAGTGCGTCAGTCTGATTCCCGCTCCCATGGCTCACCGTGGGGACTGAGCATGCACAGCAGTTTCTGCTGAAAAGTCAAACTGACATTTTAAAATCCCAGGAGTCACAGACCCACTGTAGGAGTTGACAGTGGAAACGTGGGCTGGTCAAGGAATGTAGCTGAGGGGTGAAAAGTTGCTTGAACCGTATTTGCAAGGCCGTCCTCTATATCCTGCTTTATTTATATATACACAGGACACTTCTGTTCCCTAAGAATATTTACCAAATGTTAGGCTAAAATGCAGCCAACACTTGAGAATGTTTATTTTGAAACAGTGGTGGATAGATACAAACTCACAACTACTTTCAAAAAAGTCCTATTTTTTTCCCTCTTCAAGGTGGTATGTCACTGAGTGTGGAGGGAGGAGAGTTAGAAGACCCAGTCCTGCCTGAGTGACGGCTACAAAGCAGGCGGGAGCCTGGGTTCCTAAGGCTAAGATGTCTGGCGACTGTGGCTCGCTCTCTGTCTAGTGCAGAAAGGGTGGCTGAACTGGGGCTGAGAGGAAATGCCTTGTTTTTTTGCACTGACACCCAAGAAGGACTCTGTGAGGTGTGTGGGGCAGAACTCGGCTAGGGCTGCCTCTGCTGCACATGCCCTCCCTCTCCCTCCCTCCCTCCTTCCTTCCTTCCTTCCTGCTGGGGCCACTCCAGGCGGGACCCCTGGAATTTGGTGCATCTCAAATTTTCATGAACCCACAAATCCTATCCTTGCTGCTTATAAGGTCTCAGCTATAAATATTTTCCTAAGCTCTAGCAGTAATTAGACAAGCTACTTGGAAAGAGAGAGCATGATACATCAGTTAAAAACATATGCAAAACCAAAGCTCATTAGAGAAAGATAATATTCATGCAGATTTTACAAACCGTGTCTTTAGGGTGGCCCAATAAGTAGAAATATGGGGACCCATGCTTGTCACTTTTCATGCACATGGAGAGACTGGAAGGTACCATTCCTAAAGGAAGGGGAGGAACAGCCTAGGACCAATCATTAGAATTAACAGAACCAGTGACACAGATAAAGTATTACTGTTAGAATCAAGATTGCTTAGTACGTTTAGAGCAGCTGAATAACAATTATCTAGGCAGTAAGAATAAAGACTTTGAGCAAAGCTGACCCTGTGGAGCATGCAGCAAGTGAAATTAGTGAGACTGAGCTACGTGTGTATTCTGAAAGCAGATTTTTTTCCTCCAAAATTTTGAGGGCATCCTGAGGCGCTTTTAAGGAGTCAGAAACATTAAAAAAAAAAACATTGAAATAGTAACATTAGAATT
Source organism: Camelus dromedarius (assembly GCF_036321535.1). Taxonomy (NCBI): domain Eukaryota; kingdom Metazoa; phylum Chordata; class Mammalia; order Artiodactyla; family Camelidae; genus Camelus; species Camelus dromedarius. The sequence continues at coordinate 73,800,826 of NC_087442.1, read as the reverse complement.
ACTGCAGACTTTTCCCATAACAATAGTGTTTTAGTGAGATCAGTTGTCATTTGAGAATCAGTCACAGTAATCATTTCCAAATTTTGAAAAATTCTCAAAGACATGGTGTGCCCATGTTTCTATTTCTGTTTTCTCTAATAATCTCATAAATTCTTAAAGTTCTCTTCACCTCTGACAATGTGCTTACTTATATTCAAAGTTCACAGTTGACTTGCTGGCTGTAATTGTTTTCTGGAAGAAAAAAATAAAGCTGGAAAGAATGCAGCCAGTTTCTGCCTGTGCTATGCTGCTGCACTCACCTGTCTGTCCCAGGGCTGTGCTCTCAAACTGGCCTGAGCTGCTGTCTCTGGTCTGTGTCTATTTCATCTCATGGGCTACAGTCCTTCACCTACATGAAGACAGGGACTAGAAATTCTGGACTATCTAAGGCAACGATCTCCATGAGACAGGCCCCAGGAGATGTGGTAACTGCTCCCAGCCACGCCCAATGCTGCGTTCTCCCAGCTCCACACAGTGTGAGCTGGAGGGGCTATGAAGTTACTGTTATCAGAAGAAGTCAATCCACGCACCTCAGGCACTCTGAGGCCTGACCACTCTCTGCCACGATGCACAGATAATCTCCCCATCTCACTGCCTAACTTGCTCTCCCCATGCTGCTGCGTACCCATGGCTTCAATGTGCAGGATGGAACAGTTCTTGGCATGGCTTTCCCACTATGCTCCCTGGGGTGATTTCAGAGGTCAATGTGTGTCTGAGGGGAGGGAGACTGAAGAGTGAGGACCAACAACTGGAGGTTAAACGGAAAGTCGAGCCTCTCTGCAGTAAGGAACTCACGCTTAACAAGGAGTGTCAAAAGTGGAAATTCAATTTCAGGATTTATTAATTGAGTTTACCATTTAGCCCTGCCAAGATGCAAGTAATTTTGCACAAAAACCATCAAGCGGCTTTAGTGTCACACAGAGAAGGCTCTCATTTGGTTCTAAACGTGGCCTTTACTGGGCTTGAAAGATACATGTGTTAGGAAACCTCGTGCCAGAGGTCAAATAAAAGAGCCCAGAACATGGTGAAGAAAACTGCTGTGAAAGCTGTGGCAGAAACTATGGTGAAATGTGAAAAACAGAGAGTGCCATGCTGTGCTGGGCAGACTTACTGCCCATGTGTGATGAGTGAGTGTGTTCAATCCTAGAACCCAGGGTCCTGATGAATCCAAGGTCACTATGTGATGGAGAGCAAATGCTAAAACCATAGGCTGTTCTCAAAGCACATGTCTGAGCCACGTTGTAGTTAACAGCTGTTTAGTCCAGGCTAACCCTTGTTGTTCTATTAAAATTTTTTTGAACCCAAACAGCACATTCAAGAATGTGTGATTCTCAATGTTTACAGATTTTGCTACAATTAGAGCATATAATTCAAGCCTGGAGTGAGGCATTATATAATTTCATCTTTGGTCCTGACTGAGGGAGTTCAGTTAAAAAGAAACACTGGCAGGTCTCTGTCAGAACAGGACATCAGGGTAACCCTATCTCTGAGCAAGGCTGTAGGCAGAGTTCCCCCATAATGAAAATCTGGCCTTATGGAGTCACTATTTCTTCCACTAGAAACGAGGGGTTTTGAGTACTTTAGTTTAAAACAAATGCTGGTGAGATACTGGACTAGAGATCACAGTGTTAGGACAGTAGGCACAGGCATCTCTGAAGGGCTGCTTTGGAGACTTGACATTTGCTGGTCATGGCAGGTGCCTGGACCTACCCCAAGAATCTGTCTCACAGTATTAAACTCCACTTTGAGCACCTGGGTAGCTGGGTTTTGTCAGAAAACTCCTTCACTGGGATCAAAACCTTTTCAGTATCACCTCTATTTTGAGATGAGAAAATCCGACAGTGGGGAGAACAGCTTTGGCATTTAGCACTAGCTTCATAATGGGTGTAGCTGTGGGTCAGAAGCTTATCTTGACTCAAGACTGTCCTGCTACGAGCCAGGGATCAGACTGTCCTCAATGAGGGGGTGGGAGCAGAGCTTGGACTGTCAAAAAGGCCTGAGATGGAAAGAAAATCTAGTCTCCTTTCTTTAATTTTAATGGTGGCAAGTCTGATGGGGAGCTACTTAGGTTTGCTGGTCAGAGGTGGAGCTGGGTTGAGGGGTGAGGCTTACACAGCGGAAGGCCGACAAGACGTAAAGAGGACAGCAAGCAGCAGACGCGACCCTTGGGTGGCCGGCACAAGACAGTAGAGGAGATACACCCAGCGGTCCCCAGGGTGTGCAATTTCCTGGGATGGCACTTTAAAAATAAATCCACCCAGTCCTCTGTGTGTACGTATCTGTGCAGATTTAAACCCGGGATGTAAGCTTTCTTTTCTCTTAACTTGATCCTTGATCTCCACTCCTCCCCTGTCCCTAAGTCAAAAATACTCTTGAATTTGCGACTTCTTAGAGGTCCGTTCCAATACTCTTACAGCATTCAGCAGTGCGTTCTCTATGAAGGCTGCCTTCTCCCTGGACGTCTGTCTGTGGAAGCAGCCCTCTCTTGAGAGAGTTCAGATTCACATTAGGGAAAGCCAGAGAAATTCTTCCCAGAGCCTAAAAAAATGACTTTCCAAGTGTGAGTTACTGGAGGAGCTGGAATACTTAGGTTTTCCAAGATACACGTTGGAGCCCTCCTCCGTGGGGTTTGGGAAAAAATAGCTATTCACTCACTCATGTCCTCCAACAACTTAGGTGTTTCAGGAATTGAAGGAGGTGGGTCCTCAAGAGCTAAATTGGTTCTTCTTGGTTGATTTCTTGGTTACTTCGTGGTCTAATATATTCTTTCAACGTCTTAAATATCCAAATAAGTGAAGACTCAGGGAAGTGGGTCACTTACTATATCCTTAAAGAGAATAGTGCATGTTGGAAAGAGTATCTAAAAACAAGGGGTATCATCATAGCCCACAGATTCCAATAAAACCATGTGAACAAATGGGGTTTCACCCTCATCCTCAAAACACTTTAAAATAATAAATGAGGTTTTGGCTGAGTAGTGGGGAAAAGAATTTGAGGAAGGAATTTCAGGAAGCCCCTGCGTTTGACTCCATGAAACAGGAACTTATTGGAAGTGTTATGGTTAGAGAACTCCCGGGGGTTCCCTAAATGCTGCAGAGAGCAGTCTGGAGCCTGGTAGCCCAGAGAGAATGCTGTTCTTTGTGTGATGCAGCCTGACAGCCTGTCCTGTTCCCTGGGTCTGGCTCAGCAGAGATATACTGGAGTGATCTGTGAAACTGCTCATGGAAAAGGAGATACTCAACCATGAACATCAGAAGCTGAAATTAAATTTTAGAGTTTATTATTGAAGCAAGCCACCTTCTGCCTTATTAAAAATCCAGGTGAAATAATGGAAAGGCTACGAAACCACTTAAAGCTCCCATAAATGTGGTCTCTGAGGAAGACGCAAAGGCAACAGAGACTTTTTCATGTCCTTTACGGTGGGCGCAGAGCTGCGCACCATGGACGACTCAGGATGTGAGGTTACAGTAGTCAGGCTCTCAGCAGCTGAGAGCCGCAGGAGGGGAGGAATAAAATGATTAGCGAATCTGCTTGACAGAGTTTTAGTCCCTAACTTGGAATTTAGAATAATCCAGACAAGGTTTAAGCAGAAATTTACCCATACTCAGCGAGTCCTTTCTTCAGAACAAGTACGAATTACTACTATAAATATTACAAAGGAAGTGCTTAACAAATCAAAGAAGCCAAGTGCTTTTCAAGGATCCTTAACATTCTAGAAGTACTTACTAAATTCCACGAATAATTAGTACAATCCATTAAAATTTTTTCACTAGAGGAGATCCTTTGAGACCCTTTAATCAGTCACTACGCTGTTAGAATCCATTGTTACACATATCCTCATTCTTAGATTGTCAGCTCACTGAGGGCCAGGACTTCATCTTACTTTCAGAGCCTGCAAAGTGCCTTGCACATAGGAGGGGCTCAGAAAATCCTGGTTTATTTGAGGAAACAGGAATGATATTAATGATATTAATTACAGGATTTGCCTCCCATAGAATATTTGGTAGAAGTATACTGTCTGGTGTTGATCTTTGTATGATCAGAGGGAGGAAAGACTTGAACAAATAATTGTAAACAAGACTGTTTAAGGGTAGGCTTATAATGTCCACAGGCCAATGCATATTCTTAAAAGAAGAATAAACTAATAAATATTGTTTATTGCCATGTAAGTAGAGGCCAATACTGCTTAATCTGGTGCGCTGATATTCCTGTAAATCATTTTTATTTACTGATTAAAGGAAGACTTTTAACTAAACAACTATTTAGCCCATTCATTTCTTCAGCTATAGTCTAAATACAGTATGGCTCAAACAGATTTTTTTCTCTACTTGCTTAATGTAGTTTTATTCTACTTATAAAACATAAGCAATTTCATTTATCAAAGGTCTGTCATAGTCAAAACCTATCAAAGACACCTGCATTCCAAGGCAGGGAGCTAATTTGCAAAATGTAGTCCTATGCAGCTTTAGAAGCACAATGCAGGCTTTCTTTTCCCTGAACTTTTCCTATTTAATTCGAACAGCAACAACCAGCATTAAGGAGGGCAGTCCTTTTGATGCATCATCTTTGGATTCTTTCCTTGGTACGGGGGAGTCAAGTTTCCCTCCTGCCAGTTGTTGAGATGTGTGTGTCAGGGGAGGAAGAACCCAAGCTCTCACTGAGTTGATAATCAACAAATTCTTATCCTGAGGACTAGAGTGCAGTTGAAGTACGTATCTCCTGAGCTGCTCTTTCAAGGACTTAACTATGAAAGCAACGTCTCTTTCGAAGCCCTTATCATCTTCCCACTCTCCTCACAGCTGCTCAACCACCTCTGTGAGCAGCCACCACGTTCCTCCTCCGTGGCTGTGCTTGCTGATTTATGCCTCTGAACTCGCTGAGGTGTCGTCTGCCGATTAGTCCCGCGGTAATTATGGATGGCGTATTTGCAGCATATTTATTCCTTCCCTCAGCTCACTTGGCTTCACACTGACTCTGTTTAGTCAACAATCTGACAGATTTTACCCCGGGTGTTTTCTTCTTTCGGTTGTACCTGCGTTTATCTCTCTGTCACAGATCACCTTAAGGACTCAGAGCAAGAGTTTTATATTTCTCTTGACTGGGAGAGATCAGCTTTCCCTGACATGTCCAAAAGTCCAGATAAGGGCCTTGCCTCAGAGCTGCTCTGGATTCTGAACTCTGCAGGCCTCAGGGGCAGGCTGGTGCTCATCACTTAAACCCCCCAGACACTCTTGTTCTCCTCGGCTTCAGAGTTCCCTCCTGCCCCAGCTGGGTTAAGCCTGAACAGTTCCCTAACAGGTAAGGTCTCCTATGGATTCTGGTAATTCCCTCTAGTAACCTTTTAAGGCTGGATTTTCTGGCAAACTTGGGATCTTAAAGGGCAAACAAAGGAAACAAAACAGGATTAAACTCATAATTGACAAAAAACAGTTTTCCTGTCATTAGGGTACATTTGGATAAAGGGGATTATACTCTTGGTTATATCCACTAGTAACAAGCTATCAAGCATTTTCTTCTGTTGTTCTTGTTGCTGGTATTTTGCTTTGTTACTGACGCCCCCTTGCCAGTCTTATTAAAATATACTCTAGGTAAAAAAAATCTGTTTCATGAGAGTCTATGTACCTGATGCTGGTTCCTTAGCTGTGAGTGTTCCTCATACACTGGGGGCACCTGTGTAGTCTGTGAATGTGGCACCGGCTTGCTCCTAGTGCAGGATCAAGTTCACAGAGCAGGCTCGTGACAGGTACCCTTAGCAAGGCCTGCTTGTAAGGCTGCCCCTTGTCTGGCATCTGGGGACGTGACTGGTAATTCACTCCCTAGACTAATACAAACCTTTCCTAAGTGATAAGGATATCTCACTGTATCTCAACTATCTGAACGAACGTGGTTAATGTTGCTTTCCTCCTAGGGGCTGGGAATTTTGGTAGTGCCAGGCAGAGGGTGCCTGCATAACCAGCCCCCAGGAAAACCCTGAGGTGCCTGATCTCTAATGAACTCTCAGGGGAAGCAACATCCTCCCACAGGTGTTGCTGCATCTTTGTTGCTGCAGGGAGAATGCTCTCTGGGCGACCCCTCAGGGGAGGCAGAGAAAGCAAAAGGAAGACTGCACCTTTGTTTTTTCCTCATGATCCTGCTGGCTTTCCTTATCACATGGCTGTCGTAAATCTGAGCTGTGAGCACAGCTATATTCTGGGCCCCAGGAGTCTTAGAAGCAAATCTCTCAATGCATGGTGGTCTTGCGGACCCCTGAAACAGCCCTCTCATTAGTCGCTGTGAGATTCCAGAAATATCATTTAATGACATTATCCTCAAAAATGCTGATCTGATCCCTATCCTTCTTGGTTTCTCTTGCATAATTTCAGCTTAGACTGTCCTGAAGAGCTAATTCTTTTACTTAGACCATTCTTTTACTTCCCTAAGGGAGATAGCTTTACTCCATAAAATTTGTTCTTTTGTCACTTAATCTCTAAAATTATTTTACAGTCAAAATCCATGTCAAATCTAACATCAAAAGTGCTGACAAGCTCTAACATGACCAGCGTATATGATTTAATGCTACAGTTTAAAAGAATATATTTAGAAGAAACACTGCCACACTGCTAGAGTTAACCATCTAGACGAGGAGTCCCTCAAAAGTGTGCCCAGATATTTAACAAACTCTGTGTTGGTTAATTTTAGAATTTAACCTTAACCAGATATTTTCAGACGACATGAAGAATTAATGGGATCATGTTTGACGTGATCTTGAATTTTTGAGTTTTGAAAAATATGTTTTTATTTTTTTTTTTTTGCTCTGAGGCAGTTTGCGCTCCTGCATCATAGTCTGAGCTATGTCACGTTATGCTGGTGGGCAGACTGTTCCACCCAGAGCAGCAGCTGGCGTGGTGGATGCTGAGAGAAGGGACCAGATAGTGATTCTACAAAAAGAATAGAAAGTTCAGGATGGCCATGTTGTTCAGATTAACCTTTTAAAGACTAACCTGTTAGAATGGTAAGAACAACAGTGTAACTCTATGAGGATCTCTTGGTGTAGATAACAGGTCTTGCCATGGTGTGAAATACACCTTTAAAACGAGCTCTTTTTCAGAAATGATAGAATCTCACGGATCAATTTCACATTACTGAAACCTCTCATGCTCTAGGCTGCAAAACGTTATTCTGTTTCAAAAGTTCAGATTCTTTACAAAGAGGAAGAGCTGCGTGCTGAGGGGTCAGGCTGCAGCTCCTCCTTGAGGAACTCTGGTCAGAAATGTCAGGTGTGAGGCCTCTGCACACGGTACCCTGTGAGCAAGGGAAACGAAGCGGAGAGGAAAAGAAAAAGGAATCAAGATGGCGGAGCAGTAGCACCATGAACTCGCCTCTCCTTGCAACTGCAACAAAACCACAACAGACTTCTGAACAGCCATCGAGAAAAAAGACTGGAGTCTAGCAAAAAGGATCTGCTTCAACTGGAAACATTGAGACAGAACCACAATAGTATGGTAAGAGGAGTGTGTTCATGATATAGTTGGACCCCACACTCTCTGGGTGGGCAACCCACAAGCTAAAGAACAATGAAGTCACAGAGGCGCTCCCACGGGCGTGAAGAGTTCTGAGCCCCACATCAGGCTCCCCAGACCAGGGTTCCGGCAGTGGGAGAAGGAGACCCCAGGACATCTGGTTTTGAAGGCCAGTGGGGCTTAACTCCAGGAGCCCTACAGGACTGGGGGAGACAGAGACTTAACTCTCTTGGGAGGTGCGCATGGGATCTCGAGTGCACCAGGTCCAGGGGCAGAGACAGTGATTGCATAGGAGCCTGGGCGAGACCAGCCTGCTGGTTTTGGAAGTTCTCCTGGGGAGTTAGGGGGCTGCTGCTGCTCACCCAGGGGACACAGAAGCTGGAGATGGACATTCTGGGAGTGTTCATCTACTTGAGCTTCCCTGGAGGCTGACATTCGATTGGATTAATAACACCAAGACCCAGCCCCACCCAACAGCCTGTATGCTTAGGGGCTGGGAACCCTCAGGCCAAACAACATACTGGGTGGAAACACAGCCTCACCCATCAGCACACTTCCTGAGCCGAAAAATGCCTCTAGGTAGGGCCCTACCCACCAGAGGTCCAGGACAAGCCTCACCCAGTAGTGGGCAGACACCAACCCCTCCTGCCAGGAAACCTACAAAAGCCTCTACCCAGCCTCATCCACCAGGGGGCAGATACCAGAAATAAGAAAACAGCAGTCCCAAGCCTGGGGAAGGGATCCACAAACACAGGCGAGACTCTACACTGGGACCAGCCCGACCCTGCCCCTTGGGTGACAAGAGAGGAGGGTACAGTCGGGACACACAGGACGTCTCCCACAGAGGGCCACTTCTCCAAGGCCGAGGACTGTAACTAGCCCATCTAAAAACACAAAGAGAAAGACAGACAAAACAAGTCGGCAGAGGAATGTCCTCCAGGAAAAGATTCTTAACAAAGGGATTAATGCCAGTGCCATTTAACAGGCTCAGGCCTGTGCTTATTGCTAATTAATAATTAAAAATATTTTATTAGATCCAAGTATTAAGGATGGGAAGCTGAGATGAAATAATTCCTCGGGCATAAGAGCCAGCCCTACAGAAACTTCTAACGCTTTCCTACTCTTACTGTGAGGGCCTGCCAGCCCTTCCTGTAGGCTTTGGGTTGTTCAAGACCCTGGAAACATATGGTATTTGAGGGCCTCTGAATTCAGATATTTCAACTAAATGCCGGATTATATCTGCCCTGCTAAATAAAGGAAATGTTCAGTCAGTTAGGTAACTTAGGCAGAAAGCGTAGTTTTGAGAGGAAAAAGCACTATTTAGATTTTGGGGAGGTGGAGAATGGAGGGGTGAAAATGAGTTAATTTTATCTACATCAACAATTTGAGCTGCTTATTCAGATCAGCAGTTAGATTCTATTTCCCTAATCTCGACAAGTATTACCTGTGCTACTCTTTACTGATGTCTGTCTGTCTGTGTCTGTCCCTCCGATACTCCCAGAGATTAAAGACCAGCTCAGGTTTCTTTGCTTTTCATGTAATGACCGCACAGCAGTTTCTGATATACTAGAGAAATGATGTCAGCAGTCCCTTAAGGGCGCTATTTCAAAACAAGAGCACTAAAGACTTCTAAAGGCAAATCTATGACTTCAAATGTACTTTGAAGCCTTCCTCAAAAGCATCTAGATACACAACATGAGATTTTTGGAATATCCCTAAATGCCAAGGAAGTGCAACCACTGCATGGACTGAAGTTTGTATTTTAATCTTCACACCTGGAGGGCCTGGTCTTGTTTGTCCCCTGGCCCCAGTTACATGCCCCACTGGATAGTCTGATGCATCAGCCACCTTAGGAAATTACTGATATGTTACTGTGGACTCAAATGAACAGAGGACTATCAGTCAAATGACAAAAGTCAAATGTATACACATGGCTCGATCTCCCAGCACACTCAGAGATGCCCTGAAAGGTCCTACATTTGCAATTTTCAACATTACTGAAATAAGGGAACAAAAGAAAACTCACACACATATCTACACTTGTGCTTAAATATACATACGTGTATGTAGAAGTCTTTTGACCACTAAATATACATTTCTGTAGAATTAGAGAACTGATGTAGCTTTATAAATAAGCACAGGCATGTACAGTGCACAGAAGAAACAGAAAAGGGGGAATCAAAACGTGAAACGTACCGTACTCTGGGACCTGACCCGTCCCGCGCTTCAGCAACAGCCTCACTCTCCTTCCTCCCGATTTGATGAGCTCTATCGCTCTGGCGTGTGTCATGTCTCTTGTGCTCTCCCCATTGATTTCAATGATCTGATCTCCTACCTGTAATTAAAGAAATGTCAAATCAGGCAAAGATGGTTTTACTCAAGTAGTATTTCCAACAGACTAGAGAAGCATCCATAGACGACCAGGTTCCAGATAGCATCTGAACACTTTGGCTGCAGTCTGCTCCTTTTTAGAAAAGGCTAATCCCCTGGCTGCATCCTGAATCTGACCACCACACTTTATCTTTATAGAAATTCAAATATTGGACCATGGAGGTTGTGATGATATGTCACTTATATTTAGCCAGCATGGCAGAGGCTACAGCTAAACTATTTAGAGGATTTTCTTTTAAAAATTAGGGAATATATTTGACATTGCAATTCAAAATAAGCTAGCACCTGTGCTCTGAATCAAGCAGTAAATATTTTAAGGTCTTTTCACTGAACACAGGACCAGCTTTGGGCTTAGCGTAGCATCTAATTTAGCGTGTTGGATGGAATGACTGGTTTGGGGGCTTTCTGAGAATTTTTTGTTATGCATCATTTAAATTTCCCTGGGTGATAGTGTGATATTGTGGCTGGTTGATATCCAAGTTTGATGATAAATTTTCTATCACAGTCCTTTGAATTAAAAATGAGTTCCTCCATTCTCCACACATGACTAATGCCCTTGCTAAATCTTTGCCATGCTCACACCTGACTGCCAGAAACTGGTTAAATACCAATCTCTCTTGAAGTGTTGGAAATGCCTGGGTTCCATAAGCAATCCCCATTTAGCCTTTGCAAATAGACATTTGGAATAAAAGAGGTTCAACCATGAGCAAATCATGTAACTCCCACAGCACCATTACTGTCAGGAAACCTTGAATTAAAATATTCTTCATTTCAGTGCAAGTCACTTAAGACAAATTAGCCAGAAAAAAGCATAATGAATTGCTATGCAAAAATGCTCTTTTAGTAGGGTCCCTGAAACAAAGCAGATCTCAGCCTAAACTTGATAATGCAGACAGAATTGCAATAAACTCCCTGTAAGAGAACATATCAAGGTGGGCATTGCTTGCTGGGCAAGAACAAGAGCAATATGCCCCTTCCCCCAAAGTTGGGGAGTGGGGTGGGGGGAGTGGAGAACAAACACATGTTTACTGCAGCAAGGAAGTGACATCTCTATCTAAAAAGGATTCTCTAAGGGGCAAGGATTCCAATGTAATGAAGGTAAAGACTTCACCCTTTGCGTGCTTGGTGGCCTTGGGAAGTAGGATTTTAAGGCAGTGGAAGAGGTTGGCTTCACTGGCATGACTTCCATATTTCACAGAAGACACAAAAGACAGGACTCTGTTTTGGGGCCAATGCTGGCACCATTTTTTTCCAGGTCTCCTTAACTGTCTCCTTTCCCAGGATGTAACAGGCACAGCCTGAAGTCCATCCCTAGCCTGTGGCCTCGTATCCAAGACAGCGGCAGAAGTGGGACCAATGACCCCCTCCCAGCAGTCCTCACCTAGGACTGAAACCTCAAGGCACCTGGAGGTTTCAAACTGGAGAAGTAAAAAAAGTTCCAGTGAAGTTGTATAATAGAGTCTTTATTCCTGGCTACTCTCTTCAGACTCACATACCCGAGTGATTACTAAACACCCTCACCATGATGCCCCATGGGCAGCCCTAGCTCAACACCAGCAGACCGGGTGTATCATCTTTCTCCCAAAGCAGTTTGTCTTCTCAACTCCTAATGCTGGTTCCACCATTCACCCCAGCCCTTCTGATTTCCTGCCTCACTGGAAGCCATGAAGTTCGGAAACAGTCCAACATCTTAACAAATTCAGAAAAAAATTTTCTGCAGGGATGCTGATCAGGCAGTAAGGTGGAAATGTTACTACCATCATGCATCTGAATCTACAGGGATTCTGGGCAGATTGCAAAAGTGGGGCAACTCATTTGGACCTAGTGTCAGTGGTAACAGACACAGTCCAGGCCCAGCCGCAAGACTCCCATCTCTTCTTGTGGAACAACATAAATGGGAAAAAGGTTTACTTTTCCCTTTCATTCCAATGTCAGTATTATACATAGTCACTCTACAGGGAGCTCCCTAAATAAACCGGGGATTTGATTCCTTTCACTTTCATCCTCTGAGCACCCAAATGAATAAGAAAATGGAGTTGTTAGGGGAAGAGGAGGTTCTTTTGTTACCTTCCGACATTGTCTGACTTCCTGCAGCTGCCGCGGGGCAGCCAGCTGAAGAGTCCCTTTCCTACATCACAGGTGAACCATTTGAGGGAGTTAATATGACAGAACCAATGGCAAATGTGCAGTCCTTTCAGGGATGAAGGAAAAGACCAGTTGTGACTCTGATGCATCTTCTCTTGCCATACTCCCTACGCCACGTAACTACCTACAACTGAGCTACCTGACTAAAAACAAGACTTTCAAGATCTCCTCCACTGCTTCTTGAAGAATTTTTAAGATACCAAGTTCTAGTTACAACTGAGACAGAGATGTGGGAGGAGAGGAGGGGTAGGGGCACGGGGGCGGGGGAGAAGATTGAGAGAGAGAAAGGGACCCAAACCAGGCAGAAGTAGTTCAGGAACGCATGCATGCATTGCTTTGAGCAGTGCAAGGAGATGTCAAATGCAGGAAACTAACCAAAGGATGTAAAGTGAATTATAGGCATTCATTTTTTTCCCCTATGTTAGAAATCCTTTTATCTCCAGTCCCCCTGGAGCAACTGACAACCTTATAGCAATGTCTTAGAGGCAAGAGCTAAGACTGCTATTTCTTGGCCCAGCCTAACAGTTCTGCATTTCTGTTCATACATTTCTGTTCATATCTTGGCAGATTTTTCTTTAACAAAACTATTACCAAATCCTTGAACTTGTCTTGAGGCTTTGCAGGTAAAACTTCTCTTCTCATTGGAAAGCCAAGGCAAGTAAAGGTAAAAGTTTCAGTATTTCTTAAGTAGTTTAATAGTTCAGGTTCTAAGAGAAAAATGTTAACTCTGCGTTGTATGCATTTTGGTAGTACAGTCATGTAGAAAGTATTTGGTTTGGCTCAACTAAATCTTTATAAGGACTATATTAATCCTGGACTGACTTTCAGCCCTGAGTCGTGGCAGTTTCTGCTCAAGGCTTGCCTGGATATTTTCACAGACATGGCTGGCTGGTCACACTCAGTTAATTGCCGTCTCACCACGCCTGCATCACATAAACCTGTTTCGCATGATTATAAATGACTGAAGTAATCCTGGATTCTAATTCGGTGTGAGGATTGAACTTCTTTACCATTTTATGCTAACAAACATCAATGTCTCTATTCTTTGCCTCATGAAAGGCTCAGCTGTGGACCATCTGTGTGGCTATAGTCCGAGGTCACAGGTTAGCTTCGTCATAATTCCTCCCTTACAGGCTAGTTTCTCCCCCTGACTCCAGACTCCTCCTGGGCAGGGAATGTTCCTACTGCATTTGTGTCATCTGTACCTGTCCCCATTCCTGACAAGCAGCCCCCCGGGTAATCACGGCCAAGTACATGAATGCTAGGTTTGCTTTTCAGTTACAGTAACTGTCTTCGTTTTCTTGACATAGAAAGTTCAGCTTTCGTGCACGTCGGCACACCTTGAAGCTTTCTTGAACTACTGCCTCAGGCACTTGCAGCCAAATCATAATAATTTCAGTAGCTCTTACAGGAGACCAAATGAGGTTTCAGTAATGGTGTGACCTACAGAAACTGTTAGAGACAGGTATGTTATTGTTATAGGAAATAAATGCTAAAGGATCAAGAGAAAGAGGAGGGAGGCTGAGTCTGAAATCAGAAAAGCAAAATCAGAATCAGGGTCTTTGCTTCCACCTGCTATATACATCATAACTGGCTGCTCTGACAAGAGGACACTGGAGCCATAATGGCCCTGATGGAGCAAAGGACAGGCTGATTTTCAACTTTATAGTGACCTTTAATATTATATTTTCACAGCTAACACCATTTCACAATTAACCTCTGTTATTTAATAACTATATTATTTAATAACCATTATAGTAAAAATCTTTTCCAAGGGGTTACACTGAGTGTTTCGGTCAGCTTCCCCAAGTCCTCCATGAGACTGGTGATTGAATCAGGTGGGATCCAAGTGTCTGATGCAGCACCTGACTCTTGTTATAAACTGCTGTGCACGACTGCCCCAGCAAGGCACAGGGGCCCATCAAATCAGCAGGCTTTTCTAGAAAGAACTTCTAACCTCACTGGAAATTGAAATACAGGTTTGAGGGCACTGAAATTTTATTTGCTTCAGTAAATTTATATGTTGAAATCTGAGACTCTATCCTATGTTCTAGACAGTAATTACTTAAAAAGGAATGTTCCAACATCTTTAAAGGAACTTCATCCAAATAGTGAAGGAGCCCTTGTGCATTTACAGAAAGGTCCTTAATCAAGGTTGTACCTGAGCACATATCTGCTTGGAAGGGTCATCAAGGTGAGGGGAACAGGAGGAAAATAGGAAGTTACAGGCTGCAGAGTCCTGAGATGTAGGTGGTGGACCTTATTCTATTTTTCTTATTTGTGTATTTACCCTTTAGAAATATTTAGTCACAGGTTAAAAAAAGTTCAGTCTTCGACTTGGTGCCTTGACTGCTCATCCAAATCAGGGGGCCACTCTGATGGAGATTCAGGAGGAGATCTTTATTCAGGGGCTTCCCTTTCTCATTCTTACTTTAAAAATCCTCCAAATTAAAACATGGAAATATATGTGAAACTGAAAGATGACGCAGTAGCCCAGTTGTGGAAGTCAGCTCTAAATCATAATGTGGTATTTTTCTCACCAAAACTTTGCTTTTTCCTTGTGAAATATAACCAACACTAATCTCATACAGGGAATTTTATCAGATTGCTCTTTTTCTAAATCTCACTCTCCTAGGGCATCTAACTGGTGATGATGTTCCCTTTTTCAGGTACCCCTTCCCCTGCTCTGTTCATGTTTCCCGGGGGATCATCTCCTACCCTAAAGTATTCTAAAGCATGTGGAGCAGTTCTCTTTCTGTGCCTTCGTACACGCTTCCCCTTGTCTACAATCTGCCCTCCCCCAGTTCAAACAGCTAAATCCCATTCATCCCTTAGGACAAACGTCAGGGATGCCGGCATCCAGGAAGCCTCTCCATGATCCCACTAGTCTGGGCTGGGCGCCTTTCCTTAGCATTTTGTTTAAAATACAGTTGGCCCTCCATTTCCAGGGGTTCAGAATCTGCGGATTCAACTAACCATGGATCAAAAATACTCCCCCCGCCAAAATTCCAGAAAGTTCCAAAAACCAGAACTTGAGTTTGCCACACTTGGCAACTATTTACATAGCATTTACATTGTATTTACAACTACTTACATAGCATTTATGTTGTATTAGGTATTACAAGAAGACAAAGTATAGTCACATTTAAGTAGTTTATGTGCAAATATATTTCATATACAGAATATACACAAAATACATTATATGTAAGTAACTTATATGCAAATACTACACCATTTTATATAAGGGACTTGAGCATCCTTGAATTCTGGTATCTGTAGGGGTCCTGGTACCAACCCCCATGGGTACCAAGGGACGACCTTCTTGGCCTCTGCCTATTACAGCATTGTAAGCCTCCCAAGGGCAGGGACTCCCTCCAAGGGCACAGGAGATACCCATATGTATTTGTTCAACAGATGGTTTAACAATTGAAAGGAGGAGGTTTTCAGAAGCTGTTTTTTGACTCTATGCTCCCTATTGTTCAAACCAAATTTAGGCAAGAAGTATAAAAAGTGTTATATTTGGTTTCATGATTATATGTCAACCAGACCTGACCACAACCAAATAATATAAACTTTATGTAAATGCCTTGTAAATGCTAAACTATCCAAATATAATCTTTCATTATTAATTGTAGTATCATGACCATCATCATGGTCATTATGACGGTAGAAGAGAGAAAAAATGAAACCTAGTGGTGAGCTTCCCACACAGTGACTCTAGTAGAGAAGCAGCTGAGCTGCTGAAAGTGTTTTTAGTGGAGAGATGAGGCAAATGGTTTTCCAAAATTAACACCGAGAGGTTAAAAGCTCGAAACATCTTCTGCTGGTTTGATAAATACTGCCTTTTAGGAATTCTAACAGGATGTTAATGGTCTTTTTCATTCTCTGATTTTGATAAATAGTTCTTAGGAAAAGAACCTCCTTGAATGCTGGGCAGATAGATAATCCAAACCCCGGACTAGGACAGAGGGATGAGCGAGAGCACAGCGACTGACAGGAACGCAAGGAAGATTTTAAAGACAAGCTGGTTGAAGCAAAATATTTTCTACAAAGGAAAAAATAAGCACCAACAATTTGACTGCTCAAGAGAGAAGAGGAGACTAGGGAAATATCTTAAAATTATCCGCCTGAGCAAGAACAGAAAGCTATCACTGGCACTTCATCTAGTGGCTTATTCATTTGCTCAGAAATCACTTATGTTAGGTCAGGAAGTCAGTTTCCCTAGTTGATTGAAAAATAAACAAAAGCAAATCAAAATGAAAACTTTCCATTGTGGACTCCACACAGGTTATGATTTCTCTTCCTTGGATGTAATTGAGAGTAAATGAGGGATTATTATTCTGCATATTTATCTAATCAGATAGATTTATTTTCCAGATGCAAGTGTTGGTCTTTGTGCGATGACTACTATTCTGGCACGAGATAACCACTCCTTGTTTCCCTGAAGCCAACCTACTTGCAACCTGCCTTTACATTTACTGGGTGGGTGGGTGGGTGTGTGTGTATACGCACATACGTTAACTATGTGAATTAGAGTGAAAGGTATACCCAGATGGGTGTATCAGTCAGTGGGAATTCTGAAGATAATTTAATGATGGAACTATTTCAGAGGTGTGGGCAGGGTTAAGACAAGCAAAGAGGTCTGTTGAGGCACTAAAGGATGACTATGGTAGATGTGGTTACCACCTGTGGTCTGGAAGACCCTGGGGTAAGACAGACAGTTACAGAAGCCTAGTGAGAGCTGGAACCATGAAAGAACAGCCATCTGGCTGGAGCTGTAGTTGTAGAGGAAAGATGGGCCCAGAGCACTGAGGCAGGAGCGACAGGAGTGAGAAATACCCCAACCTCACTGTGGCACAGAGAATAACATCCCTGCAAAAGACATCCACATCTAGGCCCTGCGATCTGTGACTACGTTACTTTGCATGGCAAAAAGGACTCTGCAGATGTGAGTAAGTTAAGGATCTTGAGATGGGAAGGTTATCCCACAGTATCTGGGTGGGCCCTATGTAATCACCAGGGTCAGAGTCCGAGAGAGAGATTTCAGGATAGAGATGAAGGAAGATGCTCTGTTGCTGATGTTGAAGGTGGAGGAAGGGGCTACAAGTCAAGGAATGTATGTGGCTCCAGAAGCTGGAAAAGGCAAGGAAGTGATTATCTCCTAGACCCTACAGAAGGAACCAGAACTCTTGGTAAGACAAGTGGATTTTAACCCACTGAAACTGATTTGTAATTGTGAACTCCAGAATTGTAAGGTAATAAATATCTGTTGTTTTAAGCCACTAGCTTGGTGGTAATTTGTTAAAGCATGAATAGAAAACTAACATGCTTTCTCTCTTCTTGCCCTCTGAGCACCTGCTGGTGCTTCTCATCAGACAAATGCAACAGGAAACCAGAGGCTAAGAGAGTTTGGGTGATGCAGACACAGTAATCAGTCCTCCAGGATACAGAATGAGGAGAGGAAGAAAGAGAATGGATCTGGGAGGAGGCAGAACCAAAGAAGCATTAACCTGGGGTGGGGTGGGTGTGGGATGGGGACAGATTTGAAAACAATGAATGAACATGATATATGACAGCTGCTGTGGTCTGAATATTTGTATCCCCCCTACCCAAATTCACAGGTTGAGATCCTAACCTCCAAAGTGATGATATTTGGAGGCGGGGTCTTTGGGAGGTCATTAGCGCTCTTACAAAAGAGACCCCAGAGAACTCCCTTGTCCTTTCCACCTTGTAAGGACACAGGACCAGGAAGTGGGCTCTCACCAGACACTGAATATGCTGGTGACTTGGTCTTGGACTTCCAGCCTCCAAAACTGTGAGAAACACATTTCTGTTGTTTATAAGCTGCTCAGTGGTATTTTGTTACAGCAGCCTGAGTGGACTAAGACAAAGGCTTTAAGAAATCATTCAAGAACAGGGCATAAGAATCAGGTAGTGATAACCTTGCCCACATTGGAGAAGCCATCCTTGGAAACCTTTGTTTCAATATTTCATTTTTATACAGATAGTTTCTTAAGATATTGTTATAGAAAGACAGGTGGCATCAGGGTTACTGAGTTGAAACTGCTTCTTAAAATTGCTAAAGATTTCAGAGCTGCCTTTTCACCCAGTCAGCGTCCAAGCCCCATCAATTCTACTCCCACTGTACCTCCAGCCTGTCACTTCCCATTTCTCTTGCCTCCATTCTCCATTCACCCTCTCTCTCTTCTTTTGGTCCACAGGGCTGCCACAATCATCTTTTAAATCTCACCTCTGCTTTGGTGTCTCTCTTCTTCAAACACCTACTCTCCCTCCTCAAACTTCTTGAAAAGAATCCAAACTCTCTCACATGGTGTGAAGGTGGTTCATGACCTTGTGCCCACAAGCTTCCAACTCAACCCCAGCCTTCTCTTGGGTTTAACCTGGTCCGCTTTGCACTCCTCTGCTCTTCGCTGATGCTCCTGGCCCTGCAGTTCTGCTCCCTCCATCACTTCTGCTAGTTACTCCTGCCACCCTCCCCGAGGCCTCCAGTCTCATCTTGTAACCGTGCCCATTCCTCTAGGCTCCCCTCAGCTCCCCATGAAGTGTCGCTGGTCCCTCCAGGGGAGATTTCACCTCCTTTCTCTAAGTGTTCCCTGCACGTGGGCCATGCCTCTCTTTCAGCACTAACTGCTTCCTGCCTCTAATTCTAACCATTTGTGTATTTACTCTCCCCACCCCCATTTCTGCACCTATTAAATTATAATCCTGGAAAGAGAGATTGTGTCTTTGTACCTTCTATTAAGAGCTAACACTCTGCCTTAAAAATAATAGATGATAAAAATTTACTTGTAGTGGGGACAGAAACTGTTACTGTGTGAAGTATAAAATGATTAGTGGGAGAAGGGGAGTCTTTTTGCAGGGAGGTGAGGGGGTGTGGGAGTCTGAGAGATGGGGGCCTTGGGGTGTTGTCTTGAAGAGCAGATCTGTGTCTTGCTCACGACTTTTTTTCCACTGTTGACTAGTCAAGCACAAAATAAGAGCTTCATTAACATTTTTAAATGAATGAATGAATGCCATCTACTTCATGTCGGCCAAGGCTAACCTTGAGTTCCAAGAGAACAAGGGCTAAAAAGAAGTCCTTAATACCTGTTAAAATATGAAAGCGAAAAAGTATATAAAAGTAAAAACAACACAGTCTTCTACTTGCCATGAAAAGTAAGCTTACAGAGAGCAGGGACCAGGTGAGGAAGACCCAGCCACAAGGTGGAGGCATTTCTTTTCTTTCTGACATACCTGTGCCTGTGTTGGCATAACTGACTGAAAGTAGACACATTCATTTCTGTACTGAGTCCTGTGAGAAGCCCTGGCAAATAAACTCATATAGAACTTGAAATTATACCGCCAAAGTACAGTCTGAGCACAGAGGTCATGAGTTACACTTCGACAACATCCTCTGTCGCACCTAGCACAGTACTGACTGGGGTGTGTGTTGTCTCTGTGTGTGTGTGTGTGTGAGAGAGAGAGAGAAAGAGCGAGAGCAAGAGAGCACGTGCGCGCGCAAGGGAGGGTGGGCAAGAGAAAGAATGACTGGCTGATTGATTGATCTGGGGGTGAAGTAAATAAAGGAAACAGTTGCTGACAATGTACCCACTGTACACACTAAATCCTACACAGGGCCACTGAGGGCCAGGAGCCTATTTTATTCATCTTTTTATCTCCGGTTTCTACTACCCTAACTTTAAGGCGAGGACCCCGAGCTTCAGGGAGGAATAGGGTTTTGTGAAAGGCCACACAGCTTCTAAGTGGACATCACAAGACAAGATGCAGGTTCCCTAATTCCCAAACCCAGAGCCCCTTGCCCTTCCAGAGGCTGCTTCAGCGCTGTCGAGGCGGAAAGAAAGGCACGACAGTGGTTTTTACTCAGTTCACAGTTAAACGTGCCTTCTAAGGAACAAGAAACTACTGAAGATGTTTGTGCTTTATTATTAACCTCTGGGCTACTGTATAAAAATATACACATAACCATGTGTCACAAACTGCTCTGAAGTCCACGTTCATTCAAGCATGAAAAGGATGAGAAAGAAGTCTGATTAAAGGTGTAATGGGAACACCTATAACTGTGAATAAATCTGGTGAGTACTTTATGGTTCTAAACTTCCCTGGTCACTTCAGCTACTTTCTCTACGAATGTTATTTTTATACAATCAAATTTTCAGATCAACAGAATAATGGAGGTCGTTGGGCGCGATTTTAATATGCATAAGGAATATGTATACACAGCAGAAAAACTCACGTCCCTGGGGTCGACTATCTTTGGTCATATTGAAAATAGTCTTTCTCTAATAGCTTAATTTTAAGACCGCCCTCTTACTCAGTGCCACCATATTCAATTATACTGCTAATGAATGTGTGGATTACAGTAATTTTTCTACTGCTATACTAACACTGAATAAAGAGAGTAGCATTGTATCACTATCATTTTGATGCACAAAATAAACATTATCCACTTTATTTTTTTACTATTTAAAGACACATATTAATTACTTAAATTTTACAACTAGGATAGTAGCCCAGTGTCTAGAAATCTTGTTTCTGTTCAAGTTAATTCAGATTGTCCATCCATGCATGAGAACAGCTGAGCTATGAAATTGGGCAGCATGTTTTCTGGCAATAATGACGAGATAATATTCCTTAGGAGTATTTAAGTGACATCACTATTGATAGGTTAACTGGAAATAAAAATGTAAACCTTTCCTAAATCACCAGAATAAAAAGCCTCTGGTTTACTGTAGCTTCGCAATACACTTTTTGAACTCTCCCCACTTTGCAGTTTAGGTTAATAACTGTCTGATCAATGTAACTTTGGCTTTTATCAGAATTCCACGTACATCCCCTGGCGAATCAACCATTTTCAAAATGAGACTTTCCTACTCATAATCTTCATTCATGGTCATTTCGCTCCCTCTACTCCTTTACCAAATTCTCGAAAAATGACCCCAGCATCCAATGAAATGCATAGAATATTAAGCGGAGAAAATAAATGCAATTTGATGTGAAGTCCTCAGAACTGACTGCAGTTGGAATCAGATATATGAAACACTCTTCATCATCAGAGCACAGGGCACCACTTGCTGCTACTTAGTAAGTTTCATAATTAATTATTTTGAAAAAGGCAAGTAAAGTGGTATTACTCTTATCACGCATCTTAAGTAGACTCAAATTATTTTCAGTTCTCTGTGTGAACATTCACACTTATGCTACTATGTACGTGCCTTAAGATTTCTTTCTGTATACTAAACTCTCAATTAATTACCCAAGATCTTGTTAACACAGTTGTGAACCACTCAGATGAAAAAATGGACCCTTCACAGTAATTAGCACTTACTGAACATAGTTTTACACCAGATACTTTCTAGGTATGTTAGAAGCATGATCTCATTTAATTCTCAAACAAATAAACAAAGCAAACATAGTCTCTGTGACCTAGAGAAAATAAAGAAAAATTCAAATTAACTTTGGGAAATAAAATTCAGTTTTTTAATATACACTAGGAGCTGATTAACTTATGAATAATGCCTAGTGAGTGACATTGGTACCAAGATAGCAGGATAATCTTTGCATGCTTACGTAGCTTCTGCTGTCCCACACTGTACTCCTTCATTTAGGCTGGACAGTTCCTTTAAGACTGTGTGGCTGGGCATTCAAGAATGACTTAGATCTGCTTCATGATGCTTTCTCTGGTCCTGTCTTCCACTTCCTTGGGTGTATTTTGTTTTTTGGGGTTTTTTTTTTTTGTCGATGGCTCCTGCTTTAGATTATGACCCTCATCACCACCTCCATTCAGTTTTTTGCACTTTCTATATAGTAATCGTTGGATATCTCTTGGTGACAGTCCCTCAAACATGCCCGAGTTCATCATCATGGTGCTACTTTTGGAAGCTGACCCTTCCTGCATTGCTTTTGGTGCGATGCTGCCTAGTCATTTTACAACTATCGGCCCCTTGTCATCAAAAAGATTGAGTATAAATGCGTGAATGGAAACTTTCAAATTCATCACCATTCCTAGAAAAACAATTCCACAGACTTGTTCTGATGTAGAACCCTTATTGTCTAATCACCTCTGTTTTCCAAGGATATCACATTATTAATGTAACTTGTTCGAAGTGTTTCTAGTCACTGAGGTATAAATGTGTGATTGATTTGTTTTGCCAATAACTGCTACCAGCTGTGCTCTGTTGACACCCTTCCCCCTTTCCTGATGGGTAGTATTCCAATTCCATTATTTTTCAGCACTTTCAGGTATTAAAAATACATAGTACAGTTAGCACTGCAACCTGACCCTCAATTAAGGGCTTCCCCTACCCCTGCCCCACTGCAGACCAGGCTGAAGGCTTGAGCTACTTAAGCAGGGAAAGGATCTTGCTCTCCGCCATCTGCTCTCCCCATCCCCTGCTCTTCCTCCTCACCTCTGCAGTCTGCGAGAGAAGCTCTGCCAGCAAGGCAATGTAAGAGAGCAATGTTCTCTTGAGTTAGCAAGAATAGCTGGTGGCAGATCTGCTCTGCTCTTTTTGTTTCTGTTCTCTGTGTGGCAGATCTTAGTTGAGTGTTCACTTTGGACCATGGAGTGTTCGAGGTGCTGGGGATATGGTGGAGATCAAGAAAGACAAGATTTCTGACCTCAGAGAATTTAAATTCATGGGCATCCAAATGCTGTCTCTCTTCTAAGGATGTTTTGGGTCACTTCTTTGGAAGACCTGATGTGAGGTTTCCTCTCCATGTTATGAGACACATATGTTGGTCCCTTCCTTTTCCATTTGGCATTCCTTTCCTCCACTGTGAATAATACAACCTACAGCCTCCTTCAGCAGGGGTCCCTTTGTCCAGAAAATATCCCTCCAGAAAGATGGCTTAAGCCTCAAATCACCTTCCATAGGGTCCTCTGAGCCTATAGGAACTAGTGGGAGTGCAGGCTGCCCTAGAGCTTCCCCTCTTTGCTTTTTATCTTTCTTCTTTTTTCCCCCCTTCTCCAGCTTATCAGGTCTCTACTGATTCAAAAGCTCCACTTTAAAGCAAGAAACAAACGTGGGTCTCCCATGGGGTAGAGGGCAAAGGTGGTTCAAGCATCCCCAATCCTGAAGGAAGGCAACAGGACAAGTCTAATACTTTTTCCCTCAGGGCAGGTGGGGTAGGGAGAAGGGATGATAAATGCTTCACAAATTGTTTTCTCCCAATAAGAGCTCTTCTACTCGGCACTGGGAGAGTGTAGGGAAAGACAAGTAAGTAGAGCTGGTTTCATGAACTAGCAGCTTCTCCAGCAATCCCCACCAGTCACTGTTGGTGATTCTCTAAATGCAGTGTAGGGGACTTAGTCTTTTATCTTCAGTTGTGGTCTGAGTCACCATTTCTTAGAAAATTGGAAAGACCCAAGCTAGGATCTTACATCATCATACCACAAAGAGAGGAATAACAGAACAAAAATAGGGAGCTTGATGAAGTTGTGGATTGTCTATTAATTACACTTACTCATCCACACTCTAGGTAATTGAAAAGTGACTTCATTTCCATGTATTTTTTAAGTCTTTATTAGCTAAGTTTCTAAAAGAAATGGGTTATTGACTAAAATGTGCCTAATATGTGTTAATTATTAGAATCTAATATGCCAGGTTTTATTTATTTTGATCCATGTCTTGATTTTTCACATCAGATGGTTTACGTTGTGAAGGCATGATGGACATGGTAGAGGGAGACAGAGCAGCAGTGTGATTAACAGCATGGGCTTCGGCGGGATTGGGAACCTGGGGTTTGTGTCTTATGACTAACATCACTTATTAACTCAGAGATGTTAGGCAAGTCATTTAACCTCTTTAAGTCCCAGTTTCCTCATCTGAAAATGGGGATGATCATGGTGTCTATCTCATAAGATTGCTGACAAGATCCTATGAGAAAGGCATGTAAATTTAGCATAGTGCCTGCAACATGGGAAACATTTAATAAATATTAGTTAGGTTAAGTTTTATTCAATAGGAAACTTTCAAACTGACTTTATACTTGCATATATAAAATACTAAAGATTGGGGTTATATTCTGGACTACAAGGTAATGTTTGGAATTTGGAGCTCTATGAGTTTAGAGTAGGAGTTGGTAAATTTGGCCCTCTGGCCAAATCCAGGCCACTGCTTGTTTTTTTAAGTAATATTTTATTGGAACACAGTCATATTCATTCATTTACATATTGCCTATGACTGCTTTTGTACTTATATAGTAGAGCTGAGTAGCTATGTTGAGGACTGAATGGTACATAAAGCCAAAAATATTTACTCCTTGGTCCTTTATAGAAAAAGTTTGCCCACCCACAGAGTTTTAAATTTAGGACTGATAACTACTTGTCTGAGATGACTTGTACACTCATAGATCTGTGGGTAGAGTGCAGGTCACACTTGACTTTTTGAGAATCCTTCTCCAATTAATACATTTATGATGAAAATTGTCTTTTGTTTTTATTTAAATTATGTACTATTTAAAAATATTTAAGAGTTGAGAGTAATAAAATTTCCATCCTTGTACTCCCCAACCAATTAAGTTAATATTGTGTGACATTTTCTTCAAACTTTTTGCTATAAAAAAGAAAATCTTATGGCTAGAGAGTTTCCTGAATGGCTTCTGAATTCATTCCCCTCCCAACAAAGGTAACCACTATTCTATAGTTGATGCTTGTTCTTCTTTTTCTGGTTTTTATGACGTTCACTTCATATGTATATATTCATAAACAGCATATGATATTGTAAATGTTTATATTTTACACAACTATCATTACATATGTGACTCCGTAGTTTGGTTTTTCACTAATCATTATGTTGAAATTTATTTACTTGGTGGATATAGTTCAGTCATTTTAGCTACTATATAATATTCCATTATAGAAATACTCTCTATTTCTTTTTTTTGTACTATTGATGCACATTTAGGATTTCTCCTCCACCCAATATTGGCAATTAAAAACCATGCTGTAATTAAGATTGTTGAAAATGTCTTCTAGTGTGTGTGAACAAGAACAGGGTATAAACACAGCAGTGGAGCGCTGATTTGTAGGGTACAGGTGCATCTTCAAATACATCTGATGTTGCCAGATTACTCTCCAAAGTGGCAGCACCGATTTACTTTATCACCAGTAGAAAGAGTTCCCTGTATCTTTGTCAATGTTTAGAATTGCCAGACTTTTAAACATTTGCCAATCTGATGGATACAAAATGCTCTTATTGCTTTCATTTGCTGTTTACAGTGTTGAGCATCTTTGCAGTTGTTTATTAGCTATTTAGAGTTCTTCTTTCATAAATTTCTTCATCACTTACTTTGTCCATTTTTTCCCATTGGGTTGTCTTTCTCTTATTAATCATAAAATTTCTTTATTATTTATATGTTCAGGATCACATGCCTTTGTCTGTTTTATGTATTGAAAACACATTCCCTTAATGTGAGGCTCGTCTTCTCACTTGGTTCATGGTGTTCTGTCATAGAGACCCTTAAAATTTTAATGGAATCACACTTATCAATAATATTGCTTTATGTTTGGGCATTTTGTGATTTGTTTAAAAAATCCTTTTCAAGCCAGATGAAATAAACATATTTTTCCCTAAATTTTCTTCTAAGGGTTTTAGTAGTTTGTGTTTCACATTCAATCTTTAATCCACCAGGAGCTGATTTTGTGTGAGGTAAGAAGTAGGATTTATTTTTATCTGTGTGGATAACCATTTGTCCTAGCACCAGTTATTGAGAATCTGTCCTTCATCTCCTGATTTACAGTGTTGCTTCAACCAAATATGAGTCTCCAAATACAAAACGCTGTTGGTCTTCTTCTGAGCTTCCTACAGTGTCCCTCGGTTAACTTGGCTGTATCAGTGCCAGCATTTCCATTGTTTTGATTACTACAGCCCTTTACATAAATCTTGACATCTTATGACTGAAGGTTTTTAGAATCTTACACTTACCCTCATTTTCAAATACAAATGATTTCCAAAATCTTTAGGTTACATCCAGTGAATAATTACCAGAATTTCAGGTTTAACAATACCTACACTTCATCTTGCTGCTTCACTTTTGAAGTATCATGAAACACATTAAGAACCAACTACTATCTACCCAGGCAATAGAAATAAAAGCAAACACAAACAAATGGGATCTAATTAAACTTACAAGCTGTTGCATAGCAAAGGAAACCATAAGCAAAACAAAAAGACAACCTATGGAATGGGAGAATTATTTACAAAAGATGAGACTGACAAGGGATTAATTTCCAGAATACATAAACAGCTCATACAACTTAATTAAAAAAACCCCAAACAACCCAATCCAAAAATGAGCAGAAGATCTAAACAAGCAATTCTCCAATGAAGACCTACAAATGGCCAACAGGCACATGAAAAAATACTCAGTATCGCTAATTATCAGAGAAATGCAAATCAAAACTACAATGAGCTATCACCTCACACCAGTAAGAACAGCCATCATTCATAAGTCCACAAACAATAAATGCTGGAGAGGGTGTGGAGAAAAGGGAACCCTCCTATACTGTTGGTGGGAATGTTGTTTGCAGCCATTATGGAAAACAGTACAGAGATTCCTCAAAAGACTCAAAATAGACTTACCGTATGATCCAGCAATCCCACTCCTGGGCATATATCCAGGAGGAACCTTAATTCAAAAAGATACATGCACCGTGTTCACAGAAGTACTATTTACACTAGCCAAGACATGGAAACAACCTAAATGTCTATCGACAGATGACTGGAAAAGAAGCTGTGGTATATTTATACACAGGAATACTACCCAGCCATAAAAAAATAATAAAATAATGCCATTTGCAGCAGCATGGATGGACCTGGAGATTGTCATTCTAAGTGAAGTAAGCCAGAAAGAGAAAGAAAAATAGCATATGGATATCACTTATATGTGGAATCTAAAAAAAAAAAAAGACAAACTTATTTACAAAACAGAAATAGACTCAAAAACATAGAAAACAAACTTATGGTTACCAGGGGGAAGGAGGTAGGAAGGGATAAATTGGGAGTTTGAGATTTGAAGATATTAGCTAATATATATAAAACAGATAAACAACAAGTTCATACTGTATAGCACAGGAAACTATATTCAATATCTTGTAATAACTTACAGTGAAAAAAATTTGAAAAGGAATATGTGTATGTTCCTGTATGACTGAACTATCATGCTGTACACCAGAAACTGACACAATATTGTAAACTGACTATATTTCAATAAAAATATATATACATATATATAAAAGAACCAATTACTAACTCAAATATTTTAACTGTAATTTGCAGACAATGGTTTTATTAGAAGTCAATCCATAGCTGCTTAAGAGGTCTTTAGAAAATTAAAAGTATTTTTTTGAAAGAATGAATCACATAAGTAACAGTGGAATTATTTTAACCATCCTATAATTTCCTTAGTGAAGTATTTAGGAAACAATTGAGTTATAAAGGATTAACCATTTTCTTGGCCTTATATTGTATGTTTTACAATAGTGGTCCATTTAATGCTCAACTGCCTATTCTAGCCTATTCAAAAGTGGGTTTTAGCTAGAGGTGTGCATCACAATTACCTAGAGAACTTTTAAAAACTATTCTGTCCCTTTTTAAAATTAGATATCTTTGACAATTTTTGAAAGCAATAATATATCACTAAAAAGGCAGGGTTTTGCCTCTAATAGGAGAACACTTATGTCATCTACTATCAGGATCTACACAAAAGCATGTGAAGTATGAGCTTCCCTGAGCTCTTACTCCATGTCTCCTTGCTCCACTAAGCAGCAGCATCTTTGCTAGCACAAAAAGCTATGACACACTTTTGTGTCCTGTTTTTTCTAACGGTGGCCATGTTCTCTTGGACATTTCCTGTGAATTTCTATTTTCTAGTTTACCCTTTCTAAATGTAAGTTTCACTGCCACTTGGATACCTGGGAGATAAATGGAACATGTACATGGATTCATTTTGATGTGCTCATGATAATAGTGTGGCCAATTAAAATAGGTCAGAACAAATGAGTGGG
The DNA here is from genome assembly GCF_036321535.1 of Camelus dromedarius. NCBI lineage: Eukaryota > Metazoa > Chordata > Mammalia > Artiodactyla > Camelidae > Camelus > Camelus dromedarius. The sequence goes on along the minus strand of NC_087442.1, from coordinate 73,772,725 downwards.
ACTACAATCAAGAGTTTAAAACCTTTGCAATTCACTGATTCTCACACTCTTCTTACAATGACGACATTCTTAAGATGACATTCTGTGTTCCCACATGACACATCTGAGTTGCTCTTTTTTCCTGTAGAGGCCTCTCTAACTCATCTTCAGAAACTTAAGGAGCTCAGACATGGGTCACATCTATTCCAAAGGAGCCTGTCTATTCAGTACACCCCTCTAGGACCAGGCTGGGAGGCTGCTATATTGTACTCTGTAAACTTCCCACCAGTGCTCCTCTCAGGGTATCCAACAACTACCGTTCAAGGTCACTATCTCACCTCCTAGCTGACATTCAGAAGGGCTTCCCTTTCCCCACAAAAGAATCTGAATCACAATCTGAATCACACAACCCTGCATTGAGGACTGGGTTGCGTTTGTTCCATATCCTCCTTGGGCCCTATCTATCTATCTGTCTATCTATCTACCCACCGATCCATCCATCCATCCATCCATCCATCCATTTATTTACTTATTCCACTTAATAGACACAGTGGAGACTGAATGTAGGCCCTTGTGCATACCAAGCACACACTCATACACTCTACCACTGACCTGTACCCCCCACCCCTTCTTGGACATATATCTGGAAGGAACTCTAATTCAAAAAGTTACATGCACCCCAAAGTTCACAGCAGCACTATTTACAATAGCTAAGACATGGAAGCAACTTAAATGTCCATTGACAGATGACTGGATAAAGAAGTTATGGTCTATTTATACAATGGAATACCACTCAGCCATAAAAAAGAATAAAACAATGCCATTTGCTGCAACATGGATGGACCTGGACATTGTCATTCTAAGTGAAGAAAGTCAGAAAGAGAAAGAAAAATGCCATATGATATCACTTATATGTGGAATCTTAAAAAAAAAAAGACACAAATGAACTTACTTACAAAACAGAGACAGACTCACAGACACAGAAAAGAAACTTATGGTTACTGGGGGTGGGGAGAGGGTCTGAATAAATTGGGAGTTCAAGATTTGCAGATACTAACTACTATATATAAAATAGGTAAACAAGTCTCTACTGTATGGCACAGGGAACTATATTCAGTATCTTGTAGTAACCTAAAATAAAAGAATATGAAAAGGAATATATGTATGTATATGTATGCCTGAAACTTTATGCTGTACACCAGAAACCAACACAACATTGTAAACTGACTATATTTAAAAAAAAAAAACAAAAAAAACCGACACAAAGTTTGGTTCTGACCTCAATGACATCCACAACACTGCTGACCTTTGTCCCAAGTAGAGCTCAGTTTTGCAAGACAAGTAACTACAAATTTTGAACTCTGAGTCTGTATTTGTAAATACTGACAAGCATATGAAGAATAGATAAACAAGATTATACTGTATATCACAGGGAAATATACACAAGATCTTGTGGTAGCTCACAGTGAGGAAGAATGTGACAATGAATATGTGTATGTTCATGTATAACTGGAAAATTTTGCTCTACACTGGAAATTGACACAACATTGTAAACTGACTATAACTATAATTAAAAAAATGTTTAGAAAATGAATAAATAAATAAAAATAAAGATTAAAAAAAAAAAAAAGACAAGTAACTAAAGCAAAGGTCATCACAGGATCACCAAAAGCACCATACGGATTAGTTATAGAAAACAAGGCAAGGGCTAAGCATACTATCCAGTACGTTTTTTTTTTCTCTTCCAATAAGCAATAGAAAGTCCTTTACAAATTTAATTTTACTTCAGAAAGGCAATAAATGACACACAAAAAGCAAAGCTGCTTTGATTGAACAGTGGTGTGGGTCAGGGTAGTACTCAGGTTCCTGCTAACTTTACCCCCATCTATTTTCCCAGCTTCCATTCCTACCCCAGGGGAATATCTGGAGTCCTGAGGATGATCTGCAATTTTTTCTATATAATGAAAAGGTCCGGGGGGTGGGGGGATACAGCCATGTCTTCCACGTCTTCTGTCCTGTTCTGTGATACTCCCTCTGCTACCCAGAATTCCTCCTCTCTTTCCTCCTATCTACCTGTTGAAGGCACATCAGGACCCCACTCAAATATCATCTCCTCCCGGGACTATCTCCAAGACAACACTGGTCTTCCTTATGGCAAATGATCAGCGCTTCTATTATAGCTATGAGAACTGCTTGTCTCAGATACCCTGGGACAATCCCGGTTTCTAATATTAGATCCCCATATGCTCTTGGATTCATTTATTTATCAGATCACACTTCCACAATTCCATTTTTGGTTTAGAAAATATGGTTATGGTAATTTTAGCTCTTACTGCAATCAGCTTTGTTCTGAATTATTGATCTGTGCAGACGTCATAAAGTATGTATTTCCAGAGAGTAGGGATTGGGTCACTTCATCATAATCAATCATCATTCCTCTTCCTCACTCTCTTTTTCATAATCATACCCTTAAAGAATTTATTGATGACTGAGAACACACCAGCCAGTGCTGTGCACTTGTATTAATTACCTCATTTAGTGACTGCAAACACTCTGCAAGGTAGGTGTGTCTTCATCTCCATTTTGTGATGAGGAAGTTGAGCTGCTCAGAAAGTAACTGACCAAGCAGGAATCTGCCCAAATCCAGACTCTCTCCTTTAGGCTATTCTGCCACCCAGTCTTCACAGTGCTTCTCTGCATATTCTGGAAATGTTTATTCTGATAAATACATGCTGAACTGCTCATATCGAAAGCATAGGAAGAGCAGACATAAATGTATCCAGGCTGGGTATAGAAGTACTTCCCTTTCATGCTTGTATGATTCAGAAAAGAACCTTATACTTGCATTTAGTGCCACCTTAACTCACTCTGTGCTTAAAAAGCAAAATGAATCCACTGGAATTTTCATTTTACTGCCAGCCTGTGGTTAGGGAAACTGGCACCCCAAAACAACAGATTCTTCTCCATGATTAGTGATGTCTGAGCCACGCAGGCTGGGATGAGTCTGAATGAAGGCTGGGATGGGTTCCACACTGTTGAGGACGATCCCTGGCTTCCTACATTACTGCTGGGAGGTGTACTATGAGGCTCTTGTGGGCTCAAACAAAACTGCTGCCATTCACAATGTTCCCTGATATCTAGGAGTCCCGTTGTCCAGCTGTGCTTATGAGGAATGGATCAGGGGAGCAGCTTGTGGGAACATCTGTGGAGGATGGGGTGGGGAAGGGGAGGTGTCCAAGAAGATGAAGGAAAAAGCCATTATGTCCCTTTCTTGCTACAGTGCTTTCTTCCTAGTGTTGTCAGAAGCACACTGTAAAGACAGGGGCATTGGGAGGTGTCCAGTGGCCATGATATTCTGGTCAACTTGAGTACCCCCTAGGCAGAAAGTGTTGTGCTAAGACAGTGGAGGATACAGAGATGACTAAGATACAATATCACACATTCTGGTGTTTACAATCTAATATATTAAATGTCACTATACACTGAAATGAACTAAATGCTGTCGTTAAACATTTTTGAGGATGACTCTCTACCTCATTACCATATAGAAAAACAAATTTTTGAGGGGTTATAGATTTAAATGTGAAGGGCTCAACTTTAAAACTTCTAGAAAACAATATAACCTTAAGATAGGAAAGGATTTCTTGAAGCACAAAAATGCAAATAAATAGAGAATACTGATGGATTTGATCATAAAAAATCAAAAATTTGATTTCATCACAAGGGGTCATAAAGGGGAAAGAGCTGCCACAAATTGGGAAAAGATATTTGCAATACATGTAACCAACAAAAATACAGTATCTATCATGTATAAATCAATAAGGAAAAGACAGCAGTAACAACAGAAATGTGGGCAGGAGACATCCACATACATTTCACAGATGAGGAAAATGATTAACTCAAACACATAAAGAGATGTTCATTAGAAATCAGGAAGAAAATTCATACCACAATGGTACAGCATTTCACATCTACTATACTAGCAAAAACTTAATACTGATTTTATATCAAATTCTGACAAGGATATGAAGCAACAGGGAATCATATACTGAATGTAGGAGCATACATATTGGTACAAATACTTTGGAAGCTTTCTGGCCCTATTTAGTCAATAGGAGGTTGCCCAGAACCCAAGACTCAGCAAAAATCTACTCCTAGGAATAGATTCAGAAATTTTTCCTGAGAGAAAATCTTGCACATGTGTACCAGGAGACCTTTACATGAATGTTCATAACAGCATAGTTTCTAATACTAAGAAATTGGAAGTCACTCTAATGCCCATCAACAGGAAGCAGACAGAGGAATTCATATTCATGTAACAGGAAACCATGCAGTAGTGAAAATGAAAAAACTACAGTAATACACATGAACGGAGGTGACATTCACAATGTTGAGCTAAAAAGCAATAAAATACAAAAAATATAATTCTATGTCAATAAAGTTCAAAAGCATATGATATGAAACAGTTTATTACTGAGGGGTATAGCCTCATGTGGTAAACTATAAAGGCAAAGGAGCGATAAACACGGATTTCAGGAGAGGAGTTCCCTGTGGCAGACGCAGGGATGGTAGGGAGAGGTGACAGAAAGGGCTTCAGGTATCCTGGCCTTGTTCTACTTCCTAAGCTGGGTAGTGTTTTGTGGGTACTTATTTTATCATTGTTGTTTAAACTGCACACATATATTCTAGAATATCTTTTCAACCTTACTATATTCATAAAATATATTCAAAAGTGTACAATGGGTGTACTTCATGAGAATGGGACCCGGCACACTCCTGAACAAGTAGCTAACTGCAAGCACCGACTTGGCAGCTTGCTCCCCGGTGCCCTCTGATACCAGGGGGTGGGAGTGAGAGGCAGGACTCAGTGAAGGCTTTGTGGGGTAGTCAGAACTGATTTCTGAAAGATGAGTAGGGTTTTAGGATAGACATGGACAGAGAGGAAATTCCACTTGGGGAAAAAAGGATGAAGAGTGACATGAAAGTGAAATGGCAACGTGTGTCCTGGAAGCAGCAATGCTTGGAGTAAAAGTTGGCGGCACAGAGTAGCATGTAAGATGGAAAACTGCATTGGGCCAGACTGTAGAAAGTCTGAGACAGAGAGAGAGGTGGGGTGGGGGGAGTGAGTGAGGGAGAGAGTGAGAGAGAGAGAGACAAAACACAAAAACCACCACCACAAAAACTTAACACATTTAGATGTTACCCTGCAAGCAAAGAGAGTTTGTAGAAAGCTTTTTGAGGAGATGAGACTTGATTCCACCTGCTGTTTAGGAATATAATTTGGGTGGTGGTGTGAAGCACGAATGGGAAAAATTAGAGACAGGTGGGACACATCTGGCTACTGGAACAGTTCAGGATAATGAATGTGAGAGTCTGTATTGTGACAGCGACAATGAAATGAAAGAAGAGAATGCATAAATTGGGAACTGACTTAAGTTTCCTTAAGGCATATGTCCGTTTCCAGAAAAGACACAGTCTAAAGCAATGTGTTCTGACTTCCTTCAGGCCAACCCCTGCTCAGGACCCAGCACACTCCTGAACAAGCGGCTAACTGCAAGCACTGACTTGGCAACTTGCTCCCCAGTGCCCTCCAATGTGAGGTGCACTTCCCAGTTTTCTTTGCCCTTTCTCTCTGGTGCTAGGAAGGCAATATTTAAAAAATGACCCAATGTTCAATATTCATTAATCCTTCTCTTTGCTTCCTTACGTTTGACCTTAACTTTCCTTTCTGGGCTCAATCATTCTTCTCTCAAGATCTCATACAAAGCAAAGTCATGCTGATAGGTTGAGGAGTCTCCATTCCTTCCTTCAAGAGAGTAACATTGCTGACAGTGTCTTAAAGACTAGTGCTATAGTCATCCTTTTGGCAGATAATTACACAAAGACATGAGACACTGATAGGGAACGGCCTCATGTCAAGAACTGGTGTCTGGTCTAAAATAGAAAATGAGTGCCTTGGACATCCAATAGGCAGCTGGAAATTCAGGTTAGGCATCTGGGAGGGATGTCGGTCCACAGCTCCCAAAGTTGGCCAATAATGAGACAAGCCTGCCTGGCACTGTGCTGTTTCACACAGGATCAAGAAGAGGTAGTGGATCCCAATATAGGGAAGAAGTACTTATTGAAACACAAGTATTTTGTCAACTTGAATCAGCCAGGAGTCAGACACAGTAACAATCTTTTCGTCCCAGAGGAGATAGCAATGTTTCACAGGCAGGAACAAACGCCATTTCTTTGTTCAATAGTACAAGTGCCAGGAAGCAGCCCCAGGGAAAGAATGAGCTGTGGTCTGAGGATGCTGTTTTGCCAAAGTGACAACGGGGTAACTCAGAGAAGAAATGTGAATAGCCTGGAATCACATTTGAAGAATAGAGTATCTGGCTTGTGGTATCTTCTGAATTGCTCTGCTGTACAAACAAAATCCTGTGTGAATCGGGATCAAGATGTATTTCATGTCCATTCTCCTAATTAAAACAGAGAAGTGGAGTCGTAGATATTGCAAACCAAGTGACTCTCTACCCACCCGGGGGTTCAGCTTTAGGTCTAAGGGAGAGATTGGATGAAAAAAATTTCAAGTGGATGGCCAATCTGCATAAATACTAGGAAGACATTTCATAAAAATGAAGAGAGAAGAAATCTTGATTTATTCTCAGATAAAGACAGAGAAATGATGGCTGAGTATGAAAGAGGAAACTATACTCATAAATTCTCCCTGCACTGAAGAGGCAAGTAAAATGTGTTTGCCAGATCACAGCAGTGGTTTGTAAATGTTCTCACTCTTTTCCATGGGTAAAAAAAAAAAAAAAAAAAAAAAAAAAAGATGAATAATTAAAATGCAAAGATTCTCCTCACTTCTAATTTATTCAATTTTGTCTATGTCTTTCCTCATCAAGACACAGTCCTAACACTGACCTTTTGGTTCCTTACCAAACCGTTAACTAGCCCTCATGGGAAGCTGCTTCGGAGACGGTTCAAAGTTGAGCACCAAGAGAAGAACAAACAGGATAGAGGAATGGAGCCCACCCCGCATGGGATAATGAACCCTGAATAATTGACAACGGAGTTTAGCACCAGAGAGGGGCCCCGATGCCCCAGGCTCGCTTCTCTAATCAAGGTGACGCACTCCCTCTTTCCTGAAGGAACTCGTGTAGCACATTTAACACAGTGTTCATAGGTCAGACTCTGAAAAGAGAAAGGTAATGGATTTGATCTTTGTGGGAGGTTTTTTCTTTTCCTTCATAAAAGGTACAGAGTAGAATCAAACAATAAAGGGAAAACCTTGCGTTTGCAGAGATCTGAAGGGTGATTCAGAGTGGTGGCTGGGAGACCACAGGCAGCTGAGTGACACAGCTGTGATGACACGTAAAGGCTCACACTTTATGCAGGGATAAGCTTCCTGTGTTTACTGAGTGTCTGCACCCGGAGGTGATGGAACACTGGGTGGGTGATCTTTGCAAAGCAGGGCCCCTGAAATGATCCACCCGAGCCCAGACAATGACTTTATTCCTCCCTTAAGCCCTTGTTCTATCTCTTCTCTCGTGCTTTTGATTTTATCAACCTCCTTAGCTCATTTATCTGCACTGACTCGATGGGGCTCAACTCTGCAGAGTTCGACTATTCTGCTAAGCGCAGGTTTCCCCATCATTCAACCAACTGCGCTGCTCTCCCCTGGACCTTCTCTGATAGGCTTGTAAGATTACCTGTCTCGTAATCCTTTATTCTGTCATGTTCTGCATGCCTCATGCTTTTGAAGTTCTTCATTATTTCCTCTTTGACCTTATTTTACTTTATTTCCACTCTTACCTTGTCATTCACATTTGGTGATAGGGAGTTTACACATGAGGAAAACAAGATGCAAACTGTCAGAGTTTAAGATTAAAGGCATTTCAAAAATATGAGTCATAGTAAGGTTTTACATATGCCACCTTACTGATACTGCAAAATTTGTAATAATTAAATGTACCTCAAAAAGGATGATGCATTTACAGTGAGGCACTGGGACATAAAAAGCTCACTGTGAGTTAGACTGAATTTGCCCATGGTTTCATACACGCAGTTATCTAGGAAATCTCAAGTCCTGGTTCATCAAGTGCCTGTGTGGCCATGTACTCAGTGAGCCTAGTGAGTGACCTTCCAGAGTTGGAAGGCAAGCCTGTGGTGTTCTGCACTTCCAAGACTTCTGTTCATGTCTTGGAACATCTGCTGAGAGCCCACCATGCTCCACGCACAGTGCTGGGCACTGGGGTCTAGTGGGGAGCACAGAGCAACATGGTTCCTGCTCTCACCAAGTTTATACTTCCTAACATAATCACACACATAAATGTAAAATTAGCACCAGGAAAGCTACTACAAAGTAGATGTATTAAGTGGATGTGACCTGACTGGAGAGGGGAGAATCCGGGTGCCTGAGCTGGGCTGGGAACGACCAGGAGTTAACCGGGCGAAGAGGAGAGGGAAGCACATGAACTATCAGAGATGGAGAGCCTGGCTGCTGGGTTTATGAAAAGCAGAGGGGATGAGAAGAGCTGGAGAGGGAGGCAGGGCTAGAACATTAAGGCAGCAACAGCCTTGTGATGGGGTCTGATCTTTACCACGAAAGAGATGAGGTGCCACTGCAGGGTTTGAAGTGATGGACAGATAGACCCGATTTGTGCTTCGCAAAGGAACCACTTTATCTAACAGACTGGGGGAGGAGGCGGCAAATACATGTTGATTTGTATTTCAAAGCTTTCATAGCCTCTTGACACATACACTTACAAAATGCATTCTGTATCTCTGCACTTAGAGTACTGAGTCTTTTAACAGAAGAGCCCTTGGGGAGAAGGAGGAAGTGAAACAACAGGAGGAAACTCAGGAATATTGAAGTAGGCACTTTAACCTTCCTGGAAAATATTATTCCCATTTTGCAGAGGAGTAAAACTGACTCTGTTAAATAACTGGCAGCACATAAGGACCCGATGTGATTCAAATGGTCCTGCAAGCTAGGAGGACACTTTCTCCCGCTCTGCCCCGATATGCCCGCCCCTGAAGCTGCCCACAGTAGGCCTGAGATGTGGTTGGTGCTACAGAGCAGCTATAAGCCCTCCACAGGGTGACTCATCCAAGGTCAGAGCTAGAAAGCCAATGAATTGTTGAGCCAGGGTTTGAATATCAGGTCTGTCAAGCTCTTGCCCTTTTTACTACCCCATATTTCCTTATGAAGGAGGAACAGACTGAGGAAAAAGGAAAGGGGCCAAGATAGGGAGTGGACTATGAAGTCACTAAGACAGGTGAGAACTTCCCTCTAAGCCAGTCTTTAAGGTAAGGAAGAAACAGAGTGAGCTTAAGATACACAGTATCTTACAGTAGCTGATGGAAAACGAACGAAGTGAACATAATGCTTCAATGTGCATGAATGACCATAGACAGACTCTTCAAACTGAGATAGACCCATGGATGAATGTATTTCACTATTTTTATCCAACCTTCCCCGCCCTTTACCTAACGCTGGGAAATTCTGTGTGAGAGAGTCTCTTCTTGCTAAGGGAGACAGCCTCCCTGCTGTTTGTCTGGACTCAAGGGCATATTCATTCAAGACAGTATGTCATGCCAGTCAAACCCAATGGCAGGATATGAGCAAGATGAATAAAGGGCCCCTCCCCACACTCAGGCAGCTAGGCAGGCCCACACATTCATGACCCAGACAAGCAGCCTCCGTCCGGTGGAAGACAAGGTGGGATTCTTCTGAGCTGTCACCAGGAATCTACACACTACGAAATATGTCCCCTCCCAGAACAGACTCCCCTGAGATCCAACAGCAGATGACAGACACCAAGTAATGTGGGCCACCAAAATAAGTTTCCTCGGAATGAAAACCACCTTTAAAATTTCAAATACAAAGATGAGGCCTAAGATCAAAAGTTTACACATATGTTTCTCACCATGCACATTTCTGAAGCATTTCAAACCTTTCTGCATTTATCTCTCCTAAAATCACACCTGGGCACACTAGACCTTCTGACTAGCCGTGCTGGGTCTGCATGACCTGCTGGTGTAAGAGCTGCCTCCCCTCCTCTCCCTGCCCCCAGCCATTCTGCCTTCCCCTCGCTCTCGGATTTGTTTACAAAAGGTGACAGAAATGGTGTAGTCGGGAACCTCACATTGCCTGTAGACTTGTTTGCCTGGCCTGTACAGCTTTTCTAAATTAAAAAAAAAAATTAAGTCTGGTTAATTCTTAAAAATATAGATTTTGCTTTCTCTTGAAAATTCAAAGACATAGAAGGAAGAAGCCAGTGTTCCACAGCTGGCCTGAGCAGCAGAGGCGGCTCCTCAGGATGGATACAGGCGCGTGTGTGGCCCCCACCCGGCTCTGCAGGCTGTGAGTCTGTGTCCACCCCTCACCTTTCTGAGACTGTGGGTCAGGCAGAGCTGCTACAGTAGCGAGGAAGCAAAGTGTGGCCGAGGGTGAGGAGGAGATCCTGCTTCTCTCTGCCTGGGGCCATCACAGGGTTTCCTGTAGCTTGTATGTGTTTGTCCACAAACTCAGCAGCATCTCAGGGCACCTCTATGCAGTTGAAGTCCCACCCAGGCACCCTTTAGTCTAAGAAAATACACCTACTAAAGCAAACCTACAGAAAGGAAAACAAGGGCCAGCTATTCCCTTTGCAAAAGAAGTGCCTAAGGGTTTCTCTTTTTTCATTAGCTACATTTAACACAGGGAAAAACCAAGGCTCGGAGTGGTTGAAGAATGTTGCCAACTCAACACAGGAGAGGTGGAGCCAAAGTTTTTTTTTTCCCCCTTTACAATGGATTTAATGTGAGAAAACATAAATAGCACACAATTTGGCTGCGCATTACAGAGGCTGGAAGCCTTGTGCCCGCTGCCGCGGTCAGCACCTTGGCCGTGGAGGTCTCAGGCAGGGCTTCAGCAGCGACAAGGACTCCTCAGGGGCTTTGTCAGCAGGGGACCCACACCAATGCGGCTGGAGCTGGGGAGGAAGATAACTTACAGAATGACTGCAGCGGCATGTGGAGGCTCCCTCTGGGCTCCAACATGGAGACGCTTTGAGAGAGAGCCTAACTGCCAGCTCTAAGACTGGATGTCATTTTAGCGACCATAATTTGGTCATTTTGGGTAAACGTGACGTATGTGAATATGGTGGGTTAGATACCCTGAATGACCTTACCATGGCTAACAGGCAAGAAAGTAAAGAATCCTCTGAAGCCAAACACAAAGTGAATGTGTGACTAGAGGGCAAGGGAGTGCTACCCACATAATAGCTGCTGACCCTGGGAAACTTGAGTTTCCATTTTCATAAATGGGCATCAAAGGTAGAAAATTCAGCTTTGGGACTACAAAAGAGGAGTCTAATAGGAGATGCCTATGAGAACTGGAAGCCCAAAGACTGTTCAAAAGAAGGCAAAAGGAATAAAAAGAGTGAGACAGGAAAGGGATAGATAAAATGATACAATTAACTAAAAATATCAGTAATCAAAATTAATATAAATTGACTAAAATGATCTAGTTAAGATATATTGTTAAAAAATACATTAGCTACGTAGACTGGAGAAGCACAAAATATAAGAACACGGAAAGGTTGAAAGCAAAGGGTACGAGACACACCAAAGAAAACCAGTGTATTTACTAATATCAGACAAAACAGACTTATAAGTAAAAAGCACTGAGATGCGGTAGGTTGCTGTATAATGATAAAAGATTCAGTTCACTTGGAAAATATAACAAATATCTGAGTACCAAATAACAAGGCTTTAAAACATACAGAGTAAAACTGGACAGATCAAAGGAAAATTTACAAAATTTACAAGAAATTTTTTAAAGCACCCAGTTTAATTACTTAAAAATTAGAAAGAATACAGAATATTTGAATAATACAATAACCACGCTTTACCCAATGAACATATCTACAGCATACTGCCCTTAACAATTACAGAATACACATTTTTTTCAAGCACACATGGATCATACACAAAAAACTGAATACATGTAAGACCAAAGAGTAAGCCACAATCAATTTGGAAGATGGGGCTCATATAGACTATATTCTCTGATGGCAATGGAAGTGCACTAGAAATCAAGAATAGAAAACTAAGTAGAAAATCCTCATATATTTAGGAATAAAAAACAAAAACACCTTCCGAATAATTGTGAGTCAAAGAAGAACTAGTGGAAAGAATCCTAGTAGAAATTAGAATATGTTTAGAACTTAAAATAATGAACATACTACATATGAAAACGACAGACTTAACTTCATACATCATTGGTAGAAATAAAGAAACCTTCAGAATTACTAATCTAAGCATCCAACTTAAGGAGCAAGAAAAACAAGAACAAAGTAAACCCCAAAGAAGATGGACACAGAGAAATAAGGAAGAGAATAAATGAGTGAGCTGGTTCTCTAAAAGAGTGAAAAAATGGACACATCCCTGGCATGATTAATAAAGAAAAACAAAGAATACACAAACAATGGTCAAATAAATCAGAAGGGAACATAAATATAAATGCTTTTTAAATATTAAAAATACAATAAAGTAATATTATAAAAACTTTGGAAACTAAGTTGAAGTAGATAAATTATCAGGAAAAAAAAAGAAATTTATCAGAATTGACTCAAGAAGAAATAGAAAATCTGAAGACTACCCTAATTGTTATAGATATCTAAGTGGTGGTTTAAAATTTTCACACAAAGAAAATATACTAGACCTGGCTGGATGTACAGGTGCATTCTACCAAACATTCAAGGAAAATTCTTAATTTACATAAACTTATCCAGACAACAACAAAAAGGATTATTCTTTCTCACTTTATAAGGCTACTATAGCACTAAGTCAAAATCATTCCCCAATACTACAGGAGAAGAAAATGACAGGCCAATCTTACTTAAGAACATAGATGTAAATATCTTAAACAAAATAATAGAAAACTGAATTGAACAATGCATTAAAAACACCATCATGAGTAAGCAGAGCTTATCTGAGGAAATCAAGAGAGATTTAGCATAAAATCTATTAATATGATTTAATTAGCATATTAAAGGGAAAAGATCATATGATGCTTTCTATGGATACAGAAATAGTACCTACAATTCAAAATGTATTCATAATGAACTCTCTCCAACAAACAAATACTAGAAGGGAAAATACTTAATCTGATAAATGTTATCTATATAAACTCATTAAACATTGTGTTTAGTGGTGAAATGTTAAAAGCATTCACTTTAAGATTAGAAATAAGAGTGCTTGCTTTAACTACTGCTATTCAGCATCATACTGAAGTAATGCGTGCCAAGTAAATGCATAAAATAAAAAAAGAAATAAAAGAACTTAAAAGGAAGATGCAGAATTCTTATTATTTGCATAAAATGTGTTTAGGTAGAAAATCTAGAAGTAGTTATAGATAAATTATTTAAAGTAATAAGAGCTTGGTAATTTTGTAAGATATGGTTGATCAATATTAAAAAATCAGTTGTTTTTCTTTTCACTGGGAACACAAACAGGTAATTTTAATATTCCATTAAATACAAGAGCAAAATAAAACATGCAAATTCTTAGAATCAATCTAGTGAAATATTTATAGGTATCATGGGAAAAACTGAAATTTTATTTAAGCAGTTTATGGAAAACCTAAATAAATGGATTATATCACATTTGTAGAAAGACTCAATATTATAAAGATGTAAGCTTTCCCCCATTTATTTATGGATTCCAAGCAATTCCAATAAAAATCCCAGTAGGACAAGTAACTTTTGAAATTTTACATGGAAGGGCAAAGGCCCAAGAACATCCAAACCCTCCTGAAGAATTCAGATGTATGTCTAGGGATGAGGGAATGGGCAGTTTCTCCAGCAAAACTCGAGACTTTTTAAAAGGTAGAAAAGTACAGTCTTGATACAAGTATAGACAAATAGACCAGTAGAACAGTATAAAGAATCTATAAACAGACCACTGCATTTACGGAAATTTTATTTATTATGGAGCTGTCACTGCATACTGGAGAAACGAGAGCTTATCCAATAAATGATGCTGTGACAGGTGGTTATCCATACGGAAAAACTGAAATTGGATTTCTGATTTCTTCCTTTTACTACACAGAGAATCAATTCTAGGTGATTAAAGACTCAGATATGAAAAGCAAAACTATAAAACTTTTAGAAGAAGATGTAGGAGATCTTTAAGAATATGAGTTAGGAAATGATTTTTCAAAGATGACACAGAAAGCAGAAACTATAAAGGAAAAGGTTGATTGAGTCAATTGCACTAAAATTAAGACCTTCTGTTTATCCAAAGGCACCATAAAGAAAGTAAAACTACAAGCTGTAAGCTGTGCTAAGGTATCTGTTAACACATCAATAGATGAAAAACTATCACCATGAACATATAAACACTTCTAAAATCAACCTTGAAAGAAGGAACAATTCAACAGAACATGGGGAAAAGATATGAATAGGCATTTTTATTTAAAAGGGAGTATGAAAGCCCAATAAACCTAAAGCAAAGATGATGAATATCTCTGTAATTAAGAAATGCAAATTCAAACCTAAGTGATATGTCATCTTCTATCTACCAGAATGAGAATGTAAAAGCCTGAAATACAAGTCTTGTGAGAATGTGTAGTAAGGGAAACTCTTTTCCACTGCTGGTATGAGTGTAAATTTGTACAACCACCTAGGGAAATATTTTTGTTTTATTTAGTTAAGTTAAATATATGCCCACCTAGGTATAGTCTGTTCTAGAAAAAGTCTTGCATATGTGCAGGAGGAAATATGTACCAGGATTGTATTAGTTACAAAAACCTGGAAATAACCCAAATGTCCACTAACAGGGAAAACCTCAACTCTCCATAGATAACTAACATAGACTGTAGCATATTCATACAATGGAATAACTTACAGCTTCATGCATCAATTTGGATGAGTGTTATGGACATAAAGTATAAAAAGCAAACCACAGGGAAGAACATGTACCTTACGATTCATTTATATAAAGTTCACTAAGTGTGCAAAACTAAATGATATAGTTGAGAAGTACACACACATGTGGTAAAACTAGAAGGAATGGCAACATTTAGGGTGCTGGTTACCTCTGGGGGCTGGAGAGAGGGAAGAGAATGGACTCACGGGAGACCGGAGATACTCCTTTTCTTTAAGCTGGGCTATGGGTTCATGGGTGTTTATACATCACTGTTAGTGTTGATACTATTACACGTTAGAAATATTCTTCTAAATGGTTAT
Organism: Camelus dromedarius; assembly: GCF_036321535.1. Taxonomy (NCBI): domain Eukaryota; kingdom Metazoa; phylum Chordata; class Mammalia; order Artiodactyla; family Camelidae; genus Camelus; species Camelus dromedarius. Next base: position 73,757,519 of record NC_087442.1, on the reverse strand, counting down.
AAATAAAAACAATAAATGAAATAAAATAGTTTTATTCTGTAGTCTAGTCACAGGCTAGTCATGCCTGGACCACAGAAACAGATGACAAATAAAAACAAAGCTGCCATCATGAATTTTTCTTTTCATTAAAAAAAAAAGAAAAAAAGTGGCTAATCAGGGTCTTTTTTGCACATTATTCACTCTTACAAAACGTTGTAGGTGATTCCAAGGCCCATTCCAAGGCCCACTGACTTTTGTGTCATCTGAGTTTCAGGAAAAAGGTATGCTATTTATAAATAAGTTTATGCAATGCTAAACAGGCATTGACACCTGTTCAGCTATTAAGGTGATGAAGTTAAAAATTATGTACTTTTTTATAATAAAAATATATTCTATGGAAGTGGGGAATATATTATACTTTTATGGAAACAGGAAAACATGCTACCTTTCTAAGAGCAAATGATCTCCTTTCAAGATCTTTTAACTTGACTCTCAGATTTTTACTTAAACACTTACAACTAATATCCCTTCCTCTCAAATGTCTCCTGATTTCTTAGATTCCCTACTTCACAGTTTGACCAGTAAATTACTTCATATGTTCATTATTTTTTGCCTATGTTTTCTATTTATTTTCAGTTTTTAATTAGAGTGTGTCCCTAAGAGCTTTGTACCAGAGATTTATTCATCAGTTATGAAAATTTTACCCTTCTGAACTTTATTAGATTATTTTACAAGCTTAAAAAAGTTTTATTTATAAAGCAGATCCATTAATATTTCTAATACTTTTTTAAAAATCTGAATGTCACCTGTGTTTCTCTTCTGATATTAGCCTTCTTGAATGACTGAAAAAAGGTAATCAGATGTGAGAATTATTATTTTTATTTCCCATTCCCCTTATTTTCTACATTTACAGATTGTTTTGTTTTGTATCTTTAATACATCAATATTAATTGATGTTGAGTCATTAGCTAGTAATTAAAGTCAAAACTTGCTACTCTTTTTTTAATAGAGTATTTCATGTAATTATGTCTCACATGGTTTTTCTCAGTGTTTATTCTAACTGCACAATTTTATTCAAGTTCTATTTCATGATGTATCTTAACATCTAAGTCTCTCTCAGTATTGTAAGTCACTCACAAATTAATACCTCACTCCTTTGTCTTAATAATAAAAATCAGTACTTCCACCAGAAAAACTTTTCAATGCCTTCCAACAACTCTATACAGTAGATACATCTGCTTATTTTAGAGGCACTGAGGTTCAACAAAGTGAACTGACATTTCTAAGTTGAATAAAGCAAATGCAACATGTTTGCTTATTTTGGAGGTTGAGAATGGGGCTGAGGGTTTAGAAAGGATCAAAATAGTCATATTTTTAGTAAATCTTTAAATTCATTTATATGTTTCTGTTAAAGGGGGTTCTAGAAACTCTCTTTTAAATGAGCATTGAGTTGATCTTCTGAAAAAGATTTTCTTATCCTTTCCCCATATCAAGACTTGGCTTGTAAGTCTTATCCTCAGAAGGAACCATTGTTTCCCCCACTACTTTCTCTTTTTTTTCAATTGAAGTGTAGTCAATTTACAATGTTGTGTTAGTTTCTAGTGTGCTGCACAGTGATTCAGTTATACATAAACATACTCTTTTTCATTTTCTTTTTCATTATAGGTTATTACAATATACTGAATATAGTTCCCTGTGCTATACAGTAGGATCTTGTTGTTTATCTATTTTATAACTAGTAGTTAGTATCTGCAAATCCCAAACTCCCAATTTATCCTTCCCCAGTCCCCTTTCTTCCCGGTTACCATAAATTTGTTTTCTATGTCTGTGAATCTGCTTCTGTTTTATAAATAACTTCATTCGTGTCATTTTTTTAGATTCCACATATAAGTGACATCCTAGGATCCCCATTATTTTCTGATTGTAGTTTGCTGCTGGTACGTCCTCATATTTTGATAGAACCCACTGACCTTATCAGGACACCTTATCAGGAAAAGTACTCTCAGGATACTTGCCCGATTTAACTCTTGTTTTATCAAATGGAAAGAAAGTGTTTTTTTTTTTAAAGTTGGGTAAACATACAATGCTTTTTTAAGAGGAAAAAAAATTCACGTTCTGTGGGAGTACTTATTAATCAATTTGAAAGTCAGACAGTCTAATTTGCCAAAGGTTTCTGCTAAGAAAATTCTCTCTGCTGCAGGTGCCCAGAAAAGCTAGAGATCATTCACTTGGGACTCACTCTGAAGATACGTCTATCTGTCTCTTACCATGAATATCCATGAAGAACCCTTGAGATAGGAGGTTCATTGGCATTTCTCTTGGATGCCTAAGGACATGCTTTAAAAATACATATCTGCGCCATCATTTCTCAGAATCCCCAGTGTGAGAGGGATGTTTTTACATCTGTGCTAGCCACCTCCTCTGACCCCCTACTATACCTGGTTTTCTCTAATCTTAGCAAAGTCTTGTACTACTAAAGAGGCACATAGCACCAATGTCCTACAACCAAGACCAACATAAAAGAAGCAGGAAAAGTCTCAGGTTCAGAGGCTAACATTTGATGCCTTTTAACTCAGTGTTCAAAAGTAGCGTTACTTACAGCTCTAACCTATGGGCACAGTAATTCATTAGCTGTTACATGAAATGATATTTCAGAATTTCCCAGGTCTTCAGCTGTAGTTAATTCTGAGTTGGGCAACTTCACTGCACTGAGTTTAGTCTAAGACATCTTGCTATTACCAGATCATTTCCTAGCTATTCCCTTTTGTTTCTGATCATGAAAAAGGGGGAAAAAAAACTATACAGTGTTTTCCAAACTTACTTGATCACGGAGCGTGTGTTCAGCTCGGTCACAGAGGCAATAATGCTTTAAGACTGAAGGTGAAGGAACCGCAATTAACAAAGAGAAATGTGCCTGAGTTTAAAGGCTGGGAAGTACCTGGTGCTAGCTTCTCCTCTTCTTGAGCTTATTTTTAATATAGCTTGTGAATGTCTAGTTCACCTATTCTCAAGAAGTTCTGGAACTTTACAACCAAGCCATGATACCCATGGAGTGACCAGCTGCCATATAAACATCATTTGTACGGGTATTTAAGATCTGTATGTTTCTGGGCACCAACTGTATCAAGCGGAAGCTTTACAATAAGATGAAAAAGGGGTTCCTAATTACTTTTATTGTTAAATTCCCAAATCGTTAACCTGTATGCTATCCAGTTTATACATAAATCAAACCACTGAGTCATGTAGATATTAATCTATCCTGATTCTTGTTGAAATAATTTAAACATATCTGTGAGTTAAAGGTTAATGCTAATTAACAGGTTCTAACGAAGGTAGAAGAGATTAGCTTTAAATGATTAAATTTGATATTAAACATGGAAACAAGATCTGAATTAACTATGTGCTATGATCAAGAACAACTGTTGATCTTTAAGTACTGATGACCTTTGAACTTACATGATGAAGTAGTTCCTTTCCCTGACATGGAGATTGTCACCCTAGACAAATTCTCCACTGGTGCCATAAGAATCCATGAGTAAGAAAAATCCAAACCATCTGAATATTAAATTGAACCCATAAAAGGAGAAAAAAGTCATCCATTCATCACTGCCAAGTTCCTAGCCTTATTTCAAAGATCAGAGATAAAATCAACCAGTAAAATCTGATCCACAGAATTTCTATGACTCTCAAGTGGTTAACTTTCTTTGAGAATTAAATGTGTGAAATATATACATTAGTATTTTATATATATTTACTATATATATATATATATATAGTAGATCAAAATAAACATCCATAATATCTAAAACTGGCATAATAACTCCTTTTGGACAGCTAGTACAAAGAATAAGTTGCTTTATAAAAATGACATGGAAAATGATAAAATATTGCTTATTTTTATAATCTTTGACAAGAAGTGAAAATACCATTTTCTGAAACCCAGGTAGAGGACTCATTTTTCTCACCTGCCAGAAGAAAAAGCATCTTTCACAAAATTGAGCACCTGCCTATGGAATTCTGAATCTGTGTTTACATGGATTTAAGGACCTGAGGCAAACTGTTGGAACAGGATGGAAACTCCCTAGACAAGATCTGGGTGGGGGATTAACCAAGCCTGAGCCACAGACCTGCTACTTGTGTTGTACTTATGTCACGACAACTTCCCTCTAGCTCAGTGGGTCTCAAACTTCAGCTTGTATGAGATTCACCAGAAGGTGGGTCACACAAACACAGCCTGGTGGCCTCACTCCTAGAGGTTCTGATTCAGTAGGTCTGCGGTGGGGATCGAGAATTTGCATGTCTAACTTGTTCCCAGGGGATCTGATGCCAGGAACTACACTCAGGACTACTGCTCTGGCTTAAATTCTGTAAGAAAGAATACTCTTTTTACATAAGAGTACTTCTATATTTAGGCTTCTGTGCCTTGGGAGAAATGAATATATTGAGCAGCAATTTAGACCATTTGTTAAAAAATGTGGTCACCACTTGGAAACCACACAGGCCACCTCTAAAGTCCGCTGGTGGGGTGGGGGGCTATCCTCTCACAGGGCTCTGGTAATCTCACTCATGACTTCCATGCTGTGTTATTTTCAACTGCACTACAAAAATGAGTTTTTTATTTTTTATTGAACAACTTGTGAGTTGGCTTTGCAACATGTTAAGAAAGTGCTCTTCTGTTTGCAGGGAAGCTGGGAGCCAAGGAACCATGTGGCGGCCTATCTTAGAACCACACATAGAAGGGGTGAGAGAAGGAGGCTGGTGTTGGATCAGGGCACGGGCTGTAATTCTCTGCAGTCAGCCTTGACTGATTCAAATTCTAACTTGGATACTTTCCAGTCAAAGGATTATGAAGGGAGGGAGAGAAATAGACACATTTACACTTTCCACTTTTGCACTGTGTCTGATTCACTGACTTGGAGGTGATGCAACAGAAATGGTAGACGTGGTGGTAGGAATAACAGATTCATTTCATTGTCTGGGAGCAATGGTTGGTGAGGATCAGCACAAGAATCTGAGGGTCTAGAACCCAAGAACCATAGCTTTTCTACAGTAACTGAAAGAGCAAGGAGGGAGCACAAGAATGAATTCTAGATTTTATTTATAATAACTAATCTTTGTATGTGCTCACTAGATGACATTTTACAGAGAAAGAGACTGATGTTCTATATTATTATCAAGTTTTGTACCTTTAGAAGAAAAATCAGTTGTGCACCAATCAGATGCCTCAAAGTAACTACTACATTAAAAAAATCCACCCTGAACTTACACTGTAATTGGAAACGTTTTGACTGCTACCATTTTTAAGGACAACATGTATCCAAGAGGCCTAGCCTCCCTTTCTCCTGCTTCTGTCTGTCTGCACAATATCACAGCCAAAGACCTGTCAACTCAAAAGAAATATTTCCCCAAGAAACACAAAACCATGTGAAGAAAAAGCAGAAAAACTAGAATAAATTTTGTAAGGTTCCATCTCAGATGAAAACTGAATCCTGAAACCACACACAAAAAATTATAAAGCCCTTCCCATTTTGAGCTATTTCTTAGATTTCTTTACTTTGTCCATTTTCTTTAGTTGACTCTTTAGAGAACTATGTGGGTATACACACACACACACACCACCACCACATTTGAGAGTTGTCAATTAGAAGCTATAAGCAGAAAAATGAGAGATAATTCTTAAATAATGTTTGGCCAAACCTTTAGAAAATCGGATCATGAAATGGGAAGGAGGCAACACCTACTTCATGTCAGTCTGCTTAACTGCACACTTCATCAGTCTCCCAACACCACAATGGGCTTCTCTTTCAGAATTAAGCAATTGTATAAAAGAAAACTTTCTTACCCTCATTCTTCCATTCCTTATTGCTGGCCCATCTTCTGCCAGTCTCAACACGTACAAATCCATTTTGTATTCCCTTCCTCCCCGAATGCTGAATCCAAATCCTTTGGCTCCTTTCTCCATGTCCACAGTGAAATAATCAAAATCCTTTGGGGTTGGAGAGAAACAATGGAATACACAATTGTTTAGTATCAGAGAAGTTTCTGTGGCCAGTCCCTTTGTGCTTCTTCTCTCATAGTGAACATGTTTCAGCTGACATGATGCTGTGAGAAGGACTAAGCTGACTTCACCATCTAGCAAAATGCAAGACAAGATTCAAATGGTTTGAGCAGATCAGAACAATTTCCTGGGTCATTATAAGAACTGCAATAGCTTATTTACATTGGAATCCATCAGTTTACTTGACAAACATGTAATAATTGCATATAGGCCTGAGTGATATTCTTTCTCCTTTGAGTTTTCTCACTCACTGCTGTTGAGCACCATAAATAAATGTACCAGAGCTGTGTGTGTGTGTGTGTATGTGTGTGTACTACAGGTGCACTGATTAGAAAACGAAATACATGTGATGGGATCTGCAGTACCTGGGGCTGCCTGTAGTCTGACAGAGGGAACTGCCTGGTGTCAGCAGAGTGCTGCCTGTAGTCCAGCAGGGGAGGCTGCCTGTAGTCCAAGGACGGGGGTTGCGGGTAGTCCCCTCCTGGGGGCTGCCTGTAGTCCAGTGGGGGCTGCCTGTAGTCCGTGAACGGAGGCTGTCGGATGTCTGGTTTCACATCTTGCCTTGCTTTTACTTCTGACCTGTAACTAAATGAATGGAAATGGGATTTGCTCTGGTATCAGCCTTCTAAGGAGAACAGAATGATCGCAGGACCCCTAGGCACATGTGGACCACACCACTTGGTGGTCCTTTGGCATGCTCAGGATTATGAGAACACTGAATAAGTGACAAGTTATTACTTTTAAATCTTTGACAAATGCCACACTGTATACTTTTCACCTGGGTCCTTAGGAAAACAAGGTAAAATTGATGGTCAACCAGAATTTTGTGGAAAAGGACTTACAGATAACCCTCTTTGATCAGGCTATTTAAAAACTGTGCAACTGTAGCAAATCAAGGGACTTACACATTTAACTACACATCCCCAAATAACAATCAGTAAACTGACTTGCTTAACTTCTCTCTCCCTCTTTCTCTCACACACACACACACACACACACACACACACACACACACACAACATTCACTACTTCATGAAAACATGATTGAAGTGATCTTTAAATATCCTACAAATATCTAATTAAAGGCTATTTTAACCTGCTAGCTTAAGGCTTTTTTAATATCTTACAGAGGTTAAAGGAGCGATGATAAGGTATAATCACCAACTACAAATCAAGCAGAAGGGCACTGGTCAGTGCTAAGGTACAAATGTAATACACAGAGGTTTCAATAATAGACTAACTCTCAGGATTAGTATCAGATACTATCATGGTCATAAGATAGAAGGGAAGGCAAAAATGTTTAACACTTGTCTTGTTCTTTTTCTTAACTTTTTTTATTGATTTATAATCATTTTACAATGTGTCAAATTCCAGTGTAGAGGACAATTTTTCAGTTATACATGAACATATATATATTCATTGTCACATTTTTTTTCTCTGTGAGCTACCATAAGATCTTGTATATATTTACCTGTACTATACAGTATGATCTTGTTTATCTATTCTACAATTTTGAAACATTTATCTTGTTCTTATTTCTAGCTACTAATAAAATAAATGCAGGGTCCAGAACTAGTTGTTTAGTTTTGTTAATCCAAATTGCTCTAAGTTGAGGGGTTCACAGGTCCAAAAAAGGGCTAACGTACCTAATACCTACCATTATGGGATCATTAATAAGATAAACTAAAAAAAACTACCATAGTATAGAGACCACCTCTTAACTCTCTAGTTCATTGCCTATTGCCATGACAACAGTCTACACAGTGAGCCTCTCAGGGATGTAGGTCGATTAAAAAATACATTCTATATAATAATACTTTAATCTGAAGTTATTATGGAGGATTTAAGCAATTGAGAAAATATTTAGCAACAAGGAAAAACTCAAACGTGTCAGGAAAATATGTTCAAAATCAGTAGAATTTTTACTTCTTACCATTTAAAACTAGATTTTTTTTTTTTTTTACTGGCTTATGACCTGATTAGTATTAAATATTTTAAAAAATGACTCACCTGAACAATTGCCACTAGTTTAATATTTGGTGAGGACACACTGATAGTGTATGGCAATAGATGTTATTTATTTGGGGTTTTGGAAAAGGGTTAGTAATGTAGTTATTTTAATAATGCTTTGAGTAGTTCTCATTTGTTACTTAACTTGCAGAAGTAACACATTCCTTTTGTGAGGTGCATAATTTAGGCTTTGCTTTATACATCAGCAAGTTGTCCACTCACCTACTGAGAGTGTGCATGCTGAGAACAGAATTATTTAAAATCCACTTTGAATGAGATGCTTAACTATGCAAATACATGAATTAAACGAAAGGAACTGGACTGGGTGACATTGGTTGGCGTGTATCTTTTCCTTTCTAGAAATAATTTGCTTGGTGGGTTAGATGTCATTGTTTTAAGTTATACCACAGTCACTTTATTTTCATTATCTGTGTAATATTGGTATGAAATATCCATAATGTGCTTTGTTTCCAACCAGTCACAAAGTACAGCAAAAGTGGGTGAAATGTTAAGCGTCTCCCCAGAGCCTAGAAACAGGGACAATTAGAACTTGTAACAGCTGCCACCCAAGCCTGCCTTTCAGCACTCAAACTTCATTCGACACCAGTGCCAAGTGTCAGGCTTTTACGTTGAAGTGCACATTGAAGAATTCTTAATAAGTAAAATATACTTAATTTGTATGAGTGTTGCTAACTTTTAAGTGAATGATCCACTAGTTAGGGAAAAAGTCGTTATGCTGAATTTGCGAAACACTTTAAGACTCAAGATTATTTTTAAAAAGTCTCTTAAAAGCTCCTTCACTTATGAAAGGGTAACCCTTTGTAGATTGTATGTCAGTATAACCCTTTGTAGTTATTAATTCCATTATTAAAGAGACTTTAGAGATGATAAAACCAGATTGCTAATGGTAAATTCTAGCAGAATTTTATGGTACAAATTCCAGAACTAAGAAATATCACCCATGTAATAGGGGATCTTATGGTGGGATTTTGCCCCATGTGGGCCTTTCAAGAATTATTTCCTGCCTTCAGCATCTAGTGTACAAAGTCTGTGAAAGAAGTCAATTTCCAATGCTTTCTACTAACCTTGCTACTTAAAACATGTCAAATATTGATTGCCCTTGCTGGGGAAGATGAAATCTGCTATTTATAGTTAGTTTTTGAATATCTTACATAATGGCTCTTTTGTTGTTTTCAAAAAATGCTTCTCCTTGAATAGTGTTTTGCTTATGTTCATATTAAAAATATTTTGTTTCCTGAGCACACACCAAAAGGATGTTAAGGGACAGAGAAATGAGTAGAGGTGTGCAGCATGTCAGGAGAAGGCCAATCCAAGAGTAAACAAGACAGGAGAAAACAGTCACTCGTTATAACTCATAAGATAAAAATTTCCAAGCAGATTGTCATTTTACTTTATCCCACTTTAACTTGGAAACTGGCTCAATTTGACATGTAGGTGGGCACTTCTTGTACAAAGGAACTAATAGGAAATTCATACTGTGTGCTTGGCATACAAGCTGTCTTAGAGACATCTGTAGCCTGATCTAGAAAAAGGCAAAGAATTTCTCAATCTAAAACCACGATCATCTTTAAATACAGCTAGAAAAATTGTTTGGGTATCTGTAAGATCATGGAATCTCTTCATTCATATGGAAAGAGCCAGTCACTAACAATCAAAGTTAAGCCAGGAAACCTGAGCTCCAGGAAAGGGCCCTAGAATTGGGGTAGGCACTTCCTAGGCTTTTAATATTACTGAAGCAAAAACAGCTAAGAACTCTGGGCAAATTCGGATCACGTCAACCTGTTAATCCCAGAGTTAGGAAATATTTTATTCTGTAGTCACACAAAAAAAGTATCCATAGGCTGTTGCTTCTGTGATAGGGGCAGAGTCCCAGATGTGACTAGAACCCGACGGGGACAGGATAGTGGAGTCGCTTAAGTGTTATTCTCCCCCACTAACCTATGACACACTGGGGATGAGATTACCTACCCCCAGGCCAGGGGCAAGAGTCCAATTCCAGGAAAGTCTGACTCTGGAGAGGGAAGACAGAATTGTGGCTGGGAGGTAAACTGACAGTGGCAGAGCCAAGAAGAAGAGTTGGAAGCTGGTGCGGGGATTGCTGGAGCACTTAGGTCCTTCCTCCTAAGCCTAAGATGAATCCTGGGGAAAGCAGTGCCATCTGTCCAAGCAACACACGGTCCCAAAGCAAATGCATCTGGGGCTTATTACAGAGACATCCAGGATTTACTTCTCTAACGGACTGTCAAATTCTTGCCTCTGTATCATTTACCTTATGGGGGTTAGTCTTTCTTCTTCCCTGGAATATATTAAAACCATAAACAGCTGGAGACAACAGGCATTTACTTTTCTATGAAAGCAAATGGAGGAAATGAGAATAGAACAGGGCGTCGTGGGAAGGACTCTTGTGGCACAGGGGAAACATTTGCTTTGCAATCGCGTGAGTGATGAACCTGGATGGTTCTGGGACTCAAAAACCGGGTCTCACTTCCTCTTCACCAATCCAGGAGGCAGGATATGGGTAACAGATGTTCAGAAAACATTAGAATCATGGAAAGGACCAGTGAGGGTTTTGTTTTCAGAGATGTTCCCAAGGGTTGTTCTATTTCTCTCCTTCGAAAGGTCAAAAACAACATGGGAACATGTCTTCATCTCTTTCTTTAATGGCTCAGCCTAGCCCAGGCTCCCTGTCAGATACAAGTCACAATAAGACAGTATTGCTTTACTATGGCTACAGCATCCTTTTCTTCTGGAAGTTCAAACTGCCTATTCCCAAGAGTCCACGATGCAGAATGGAAGAAACTCATTAGACTGTGGGTAGGTGGATATAAGGTAAAATGCAGTGAAAACACTAATATATATTAATGCTCACAAATCCTTCAACATTTCACCCTCTCCACACACCATCATTCTCTGAGCCGTCACTTACATGGCTCAGTGGATGTAGCGGCCACTTCTAACTGCTTAGCCTGCCTTCACCCCGACCAGCCTGCAGACGGTTCTCTATGGGGCCAACTGAGAGAGCTTCTCAAACACCTAATCCAATGGTGTTGATCTTCAGCTTAAAACTCTCTAATGACTTCTCACTACACTTAAGATAAAGATCAAAATCTTCAACCTGTGTATGAGACCCTTTAGGGCAGTCTCCACCACCCTCACTGGCTTCATCTCATACCATGTCCCTGCCCCTCTTCCCCCCATACTGGCCTTCCTTCCCTCCTTCATGTTTGCATACTCCCTCCTGTCAAAGAGCTTTTCTATACGTTATTGCACATTGTATATGTTGCTCTGTCCAGACTCTCTTTAATGCTCTCGCTAGCTAATCCCTATTCATCTGCAATCCTACACCATTACCTCAGGAAAGCTTCTCTTATTGTGAAGGACAGACACCTATATATGCTAACAAAACCACATTTACCACATAAACACAATTTCACAATCACACAAAGGTGCACTAGGCAATTTCTACTTTATGAAAATCTCTCTCCTGCCTCTGTCCTGTCCTGTCCCAAACTCTCCCTCTCCCCATTTCCCTCACTTCTCAGAGTCACAAAAGCCAGGGAAACTTTACCTATTTTCGTGTCCTTGTAGCTGAAGTGGCTGAGGAGGAGCTGGCTGGGCGACAGGACTGTTGGGGGTGGCCGGGCTGGGCTGGGCCAGAGGACTCTGTTGGGCCAAGGGGCTGTGCTGCTGAGCCATGGGGCTCTGCTTCTCTGAGCTGGGTGCCGAGGCTGGGCTGTTGAGCTCTGCAGTGGGAAACCAAGGAAGCAAATGCAGTCAGGCTGGCACTTGATCAAGGGCAAGAGGCAGCCAGAGGTGGTTACTCTAACTCTACAAGACTCAAGGCTTAGGCTTAAAGACTGAAGCTTAAACTTAGCAAGTTCCAATACCCCTCCTGGAACCAGTATTCTTTTGTCAATGATAAAGTCGATAAATAAGGTTATGAACAGAATCTCTTGTCATTTTGTCAGAAGAAAAAAATTACGATAAGAAAGACTTGTTAAAACTATGAAAAAATAACTCAGAGGAGTAGGCTCTAAAACATATCCTATTCATTCCAGCATTACTCTCTGAAAGAAAATGTTTCAGCTGCTAATACTTTTTGGTTGTAATGAGAAGTCCTACCAGTATTCCAAAGATTGGATAAAGAATTAACCACAAGAAAAGTAAATGCTTTTTAAAATCCTTTCTCCAGTTCCTTGTTAGTCTTATTGCCTAATAATCCTCTGTTCTCCATGGTTCTCTGGAAAGAAAAAAGAACACTGGACAGAGGAAGGCTCATATATCATTTTTTTTTAATTGAAGTATATATAGTCAGTTTACATATCATTTTTTGCTGTGTTGGAATAAGAACAGGATAGATATATTTCAGACTGGGAAAAGGGAGAAGCAAGTCAGACTTTTTGTGAGCAATTTTACTTAGAGTTAATTTCTACTGAATATTTTATATACAATGTCTGCAGATAACAGGTTAAAAAGGGTCATTTTTCCTCTTTTTCGCTGGGCGATAAAAAGGAGGTGATCTATTAGCATTCCTTTATAAGTCACTGTCTGGTTTCTTTTCTCACAGTCTAAATTTTAAATTTTCTTCTTCACTGGTATCAGGAGGGTATTTCTCAACCTTGGCACTGTTGACACTTGTGGCAGATAATCCCTTGCTGGGTCAGGGTGGGGGCTGTCCTGTGCACTGGAGGATGTTCAGCAGTGTCCTTGTCCTCTACCTGCTCCATACCAGTAACATCCCCACCCCAATCATGACAATCAAAAATGTCTCCAGACATTGCCAAATGTCCCCTGAGGGGACTAAAATCACCTCCACTGAAAACCACTGATTTATCTATTAAAAAGTCAGTGACGGTTCAGTGTCGCTTGTTAGACAGTCCCAAGATGGAATCAGGAGACTGAGTAAAACAGAAGAGACCGAAGTGCGTGAGCCCCTCCCTCTCTGTGTGGGACACTGGTCCACTCAGCAGTGAGCGCCAAGACTGAACTCCCAGGTGTCAGTGATGAGACAGTAGCTGCAGACTAGTCATGAACCCACTGTGCCTGGAAATGGTGACTTGACGGTGAGTCGGTGCTCAGAACCTCGTGGCCCCTTGAGGCATGGCTGTGAGGTGTGATGCTCACTGCTCTTCAAGCCTTTTCCTTCAGATTTGTAACCCTATCATCTCTGTTGAGTGGGTTCTAGGGCCCCCAGGGCCATCGGGAATGACCTAATCACCCAGTGCCTTGAGATTCACACTAGTTATCTACAATGTCATAGAGTTTGATCTTTGAATGAAACTGGTACTGAGTAAACAGGATATGGGTTGCAAAAGAGTGTTAATTTTTGCAAAAGTGGAAATAACACTCAACTTCTGACACTGACAGCACACCAACTGCAGCCAGGTGGGCTCCGTGGCCCCAGCTCAGGTACTCACCCTCCTGGGGGATGATGCGAAGGGTGACACTAAGACCTGCATCCTTGATGAGCTTCACGATGTCTGCGTGAGGCATGTTGATGATTGACTGGCCGTTCACTGCTAGGATTCGGTCTCCCACTTTTAGTTTTGCACAGCGATCTGCGGGACTCCCATCGATGATGCGTCCGATTTTATGGGGCACAGCTAAAAAAAAAAAATCCCCAACAGAAACAGGTATCAGGGGCTTTACCAATACATGTTCCATCTTTGAGTCCCAGCTGCACAGGAAACAGTGAAGTATCAGAATTCTCTCTTTCGTCAGTATGTGTGCCTCTTGAGATCACAGTTATTCCTATCAAATGTAGCCCTGTGCATATTACTGGGACCAGAATTTCTAAATTCAAGTTCTTCACAGTGACTAGTCAATTCCAAACGTGAACCATGGGTTCTCAAACTTTAGGGTGAATCATAATCACCCTAGGATTAAAAATACAGCTGTTTAGGTCTTACCCTGGACCTTGTGGATCAGAATGTCCAGTCAGGAGGTGGGGATAATGGATTTTTAAGAAGCTCCTCAAGAGATTCCAATACACACAAAATTTTTGAGAACCATAGATGGACAGGACTGTGCCCAGAGAGCTCAGACTCTAGAGACAATAATACAGTTCAGAAAGATACAATAAATGCTGGGAACTTTATTTCTGTCCTTCTCTGTTTTACCGAGGGGAGAAAACAGGAAAGGGAAGAAATTATTTATTTATACGGGAATTAGCCAGCTGGTGAAGAAGTTATGACCAACTTCTGACTAATCTACTAAGCTTTAGCTTAAAGGTTGATGCAGTTTTCAACTATTATGTCTTCCTTCTGATTCAGTGCAAATGATGCTGAGATCTTGCTCATATCTGGTACATAATGTATTTTCGTAAAATCTAAGATGTCATTGATGCTAAGACACAACTTTCTCTTACATACCACAAGAAAAAAAGCAACTCTGGCAACTAAACAGTGACACTCCATTTGATGTAAGATACTCTGTAACTTCTGAAATGTTAAATCATGAAACACGTGTATTACAATTAATGAAGTACAGTATATGTGTCTTTCAAACAAGGAAAATTCATTTTCTTTTTCATTGTTTACTTATATGTGGGAGGAGAGGCAGGTTCGTGGGGATACAGATTTTCTAGCAGGTCAACCTGTATTCAGTGTCAGTGTTTGAGTTGCTACCAGGTTGACTATTAATGGAGTCAGATGTCAAGAGTGCACAGTGTACCTGTAAGTTCCTCAAGGAGCCGACCACCTAGAAACCTGCTGTCTTTTGTTCTGCCCTTCAAGACAGGAGACCCAATAAAAAAGATTATACATCATGACCAAGTGGGGTTCATCCCAGGGACACAAGAGTGGTTCAACATACACGAATCAATCAGTGTAATGCATCACATCAACAAGAGAAAGGACAAAAACCACATGATCATCTCAATCGATGCAGAAAAAGCATTTGATAAAATTCAACACCCATTTATGATAAAAACTCTCGCCAAAGTGGGTATAGAGGGAACATATCTCAACATAATAAAAGCTATATATGACAAACCTACAGCCAGCATAGTACTCAACAGTGAAAAACTCAAAAGCTTCCAACTAAAATCTGGGACAAGACAAGGCTGCCCACTATCACCACTCCTATTCAACATAGTCTTGGAAGTCCTAGCCATAGCAATCAGGCAAGAGAGAGAAATGAAAGGCATCCAAATTGGAAAAGAAGAGGTGAAAGTGTCACTATATGCCGACGACATGTTACTATATATAGAAAACCCTAAAAGGTCCACACAAAAACTACTAGAGCTGATCAAAGAATTCAGCAAGGTAGCAGGTTACAAAATTAACATTCAAAAATCAGTTGCATTTCTTTACACTAATGATGAATCAACAGAAAAAGAAAATAAAGAAACAATCCCCTTTAAAATAGCACCCAAAGTAATAAAATATCTGGGAATAAATCTGACCAAGGAGGTGAAAGAATTATACACAGAAAACTATAAACCATTGATGAACGAAATTAGAGACTTTAAAAAATGGAAAAATATCCCATGCTCTTGGATTGGAAGAATCAATATTGTCAAAATGGTCACCCTGCCCAAGGCAATCTACAGATTTAATGCAATCCCTATCAAATTACCCAGGACATACGTCACAGAACTAGAACAAATCATAATATAATTTATATGGAACCATCAAAGACCTAGAATTGCCAAACCATTACTGAAGAGAAAGAAAGAGGCTGGAGGAATAACTCTCCCAGACTTCAGACGATACTATAGAGCTACAGTCATCAAGACAGCATGGTATTGGTACAAAAACAGACATATGGACCAATGGAACAGAATAGAGAGCCCAGAAATGAACCCACAAACTTTTGGTCAACTCATCTTCGACAAAGGAGGCAAGAATATACAATGGAATAAAGACAGTCTCTTCAGCAAATGGTGTTGGGAAACCTGGACAGCAGCATGTAAAGCAATGAAGCTAGAACACTCCCTTACACCATACCCAAAAATAAACTCAAAATGGATCAAAGACTTAAACATAAGACAAGATACAATAAACCTCCTAGAAGAAAACATAGGCAAAACATTATCTGACATACATTTCAAAAATTTTCTCCTAGTAGAAATAAAAGCAAGAATAAATAAATGAGACCTAATGAAATTTACAAGCTTCTGCACAGCAAAGGAAACCAGAAGTAAAACAAAAAGACAACCTACAGAATGGGAGAAAATTTTTGCAAATGAAACCAACAAAGGCTTGATCTCCAGAATATATAAGCAGCTCATACGACTCAATAAGAAAAAAATAAACAACCCAATCCAAAAATGGGCAGAAGACCTAAACAAGCAATTCTCCAAGGAAGACATACAAATGAACAATAGGCACAGAAAAAAATGCTCAATATCACTAATTATCAGAGAAATGCAAACCAAAACTACGAGGTATCACCTCACACCAGTCAGAATGGCCGTCATTCAAAAATCCACAAATGACAAATGCTGGAGAGGCTGTGGAGAAAGGGGAACCCTCCTACACTGCTGGTGGGAATGCAGTTTGGTGCAGCCACTATGGAAAACAGTACGGAGATTCCTCAAAAGACTAGGAATAGACTTACCATGTGACCCAGGAATCCCACTCCTGGGCTTGTATCCAGAAGGAACCCTACTTCAGGATGACACCTGCACCCCAATGTTCATAGCAGCACTATTTACAATAGCCAAAACATGGAAACAGCCTAAATGTCCATCAACAGGTGACTGGATAAAGAAGATGTGGTATATTTATACAATGGAATACTACTCAGCCATAAAAACCGACAACATAATGCCATTTGCAGCAACATGGATGCTCCTGGAGAATGTCATTCTAAGTGAAGTAAGCCAGAAAGAGAAAGAAAAATACCATATGAGATCGCTCATATGTGGAATCTAAAAAACAAAAACAAAAACAAACAAACAAACAAAAACAAAGCATAAATACAGGACAGAAATAAGACTCATAGATAGAGAATACAGACTTGTGGTTGCCAGGGGGGCAGAGGGCGGGAAGGGATAGACTGGGATTTCAAAATTGTAGAATAGACTACACTGTATAGCACAGGGAAATATACACAAAATGTTACGGTAGCTCACAGAGAAAAAAATGTGACAATGAGTGTGTATATGTCCATGTATGACTGAAAAATTGTGCTGAACCCTGGAATTTGACACAACATTGTAAAATGATTATAAATCAATAAAAACTGTTAAAAAAAAAAAAAAAAAAAAAGACAGGAGCCCCAGCCAGGAAACTGCCTGTCAATGACTTGTTGCTCCACCTATGGAAGTCAGGGACTGATTTCATCTGCATAAAGAGGCAAAGACATACTCCAGCAATAAATATGCTCCAGAGATGTCTGATCCTCAAACTCTCAATCTTGCGTATGTGTTACAGTGAAAGTCAGAACATGAGCTAATAACTGTGGTAAGGAAGGACAATCAGAGAGTTAATGAACCAGTGCCTTGATCATAATTCCGTTGCAAAAGGTTATAGGTAGCATATGAAAATATTGGCTGAGTCTGTGTCTCTGAAGTAAAACTCATCATGCTGGAAGCTCAAACACATTTTTATTTACCGCAAGCATGAATGGCTTTAAGAACATCTTTCTTAAATCATACTAATGATCACCTGAGAGTCTTAGGACAATACATTGCTCAAGCAGAAATGTAATAAGTCATTCATTTACTAGTTGTATAAAATGATAGGGGTACTGCAAAATGTTTGGTCTTCAACTATAATTAGACTGGACTTTCATTCCTGTTTTTCTCCCCTTTCGTGTTCCAGAGTGTCCTGGAACAGTCAATAATTGATATGGTCTTCCTGGTCATAGTCTGTGTATTGTTATCTATCCTGACCTTTGGACAGCTACCTGACCTCTCTGATTTTCTGCATTTCAACAGTATAATTGGGATAATATCATTAACCTCACTGGATGATTTTAAGAATTAAATGAGTTCTCATATATACAGTGACCAGAATAGAGCCTGCCATTAAGAACTGATCTGTCAGTGTTAACTTTTCTTTCATTCTCTTGATTACTATTATTTTAAAATGTTTCTGATATCACTATTGATGTGTGTGTGTGTGTGTGCATGTGTGTAAGAACCAGCTTACTGTGTACACAGGGTAAACCTATAAGACAGCTAAAACTGAAGGAACACTGCTTTTTACAGAACAATATCTGCTAAGTATCCACACAGGAAAAGCTTCATTCATAGCTTCATTTGGGAAAGAGATGTGTTTTGGGGAAAATACAGACACTCAATGAGGCCAAGGATCCTGCTTGCTTTTCTCTGCTTTCACAAAAAAGATGTTGCAGGTCTCTGTAGGAAAAGGCCAACTTATAAGTAAGCGTTTATTATCCAAAGGGAAATCAGCACGAGATCTCTTCTACAGGATGCATTAGCCGCACTGAGCCTTACACACACACACACAAAATTATTAACTACGTTAAAATAAATATAATTTAATCAGTAATATGAGATACCCGATAGCATTATCACTGGATGTTTACAGTGGAGGAAACTGAAGTATAAAACAGTCAGCAATTTGCCCAAGGTCTCGTAGGCTGAGCAGGGTTTGGAATCCCGGACTGTCAGATTCCACACCTTTGCCCTTAACAAGTGCCCCTCACTGCCTCTCGTGCCTTCGCCATCTCTTCCCTCCACTCTAGTACTCCATGAGCGCCCAGCACTTTTATTTAATGAGCACAGCCTGCGTCTAAACAGGGAATCTTAAACACTTCACCAGTGGTCCTGATCCAGGGGAGAGAGACAGGCAGGAACTCTGCTTGAAGCAGCTTCTTTGTGGCACCTGTCTTTCGACAGGCAGGGCGTGAGGAGGGAGAGGAGGGCAGCGAGGAGAGGAGGGGAGAAAATGAGAAAACGGGACAGCTCCTCAGATCCCATTTAGGGAGGGCTTCACATCATAGTGTTGTTCCTTTGAAGTAATTTCTTTGGGTATTAGAAACACTCACATTTGAAATGAAATTAAAAAATACATTTCAAAACACATGCAAATGGTATTTGGATGATTTGCTGTTTTGAATTATTCATGCCTCTATTCCCTTCCAGTACTGTGTATGATTTAGAATTTACTGGGTATAAAACCCCAAATGTTTCAAAACAAGATTTTTACATACACACACATACACACATTTTATGTGTTCAACTTTAAAATAAGTGGCTAGCACAGTGTTTGAATAAATTTTCAGGTACTGTGCTAGGCACTTATTTTAAATCCTTACAGCTACAATGTGAGATAGCTGTAAAAGTTTAACAATCATGCTTATTTAACTGCTGACAAAGAAAAAAGAAAAAAGAAAAAAAGAAGTCAAAGCCAGGATTCAAACCTACGCCTGTGGCTTCAAACCTGGGGGTTACTCCCTTCTTTTTTTTTTTTTTTTTTTTTTTTTAATGTATGGCAGGTTGAAAGCAATTTGAATTATGAGGAGTGAGAGAATGACTGATGAGACTTAGCTTTGGAAAGCATGCTGCTTGAGATTTCAAGATCAAAGTTTCATTCTAAACAGAATTATTTGCATATGGTGATAACTGAGTTTCAAGGCCATTTTCACATTATTACGGTAGGTAGCATAAAAACTAAAATAAATGAATAAAAGCCTAGAGAAAATAACTGAAAACTAAAATAAATTCTACTGCAGCCTCCTGGAATGACGGAGTGGCTTACATAACAACTGGATGAGTACACAAGGTACAAGTGTACGTCCAGTCATTGAAGTGCTTGAAATGGCTTCATTAAAATTGTTTTCTGTTGGAATTTACTTTAATAAGAACAGTATTTGAAACTCTTGGCAGCTGGAGACAGCCTCACTTTTCCTTTACCAGAACTCCCCCTACGTGAGTACGTACATCAGTACCGCTGTGCAACAAATCATTGACAAGGAGTGTGCTCAGGGAAGATGCTCTCTGAAAACAAGATGCAGCTCCATTCGCTCAGTTATAAGGTCTACAGAGCTTATGACCTATGTGCTTTCTGTGCATTGCTAATGGAATTACAGAGCATGGAAGAGGCCCTGACCTTGGTTTCTATTATTGGGATGAATGGCACTCATTAATTCTCGGAGAACTGATGACTAAGGTAACTGCCGGAGCGCAGTCCATTTAGACGGCGTGCCTTCCAGACATCACCTGTCAGGTAGCAACATAAATCAATCCTTTGGATCAGTCCTCCTGACACAGTGTGCTTAGGATACACAGCTATTTGGGAAAAGTTGCAATATGTTATGTGGCTTTGGACAAACTGACATTTTGGAAGGACACAACATACTACTAGTTAGAAATTTCCCTTTATAATTGTAAATCATGTAAGTTATGGAAAAAGAAACCCATCTTTTTTTTCTTTCTTTCTGGGTAAAACACCACTGTGCACTTGCACTGCAATATGTTTTGTATTTTCCCATAGATGAATTGACTCTTTTGGCATGGCTCAACTCAACACAGCATACTTGATTTAGTAGGAATATTCAGACATAATCAGTTGCAAAGGATGCTCTCTAAGTTAGTTTTAATGGCCTGGATTTTTTGGGTCTCTAGTCATACCCTACAGGAAGTAATGGTGCACCCTTCTGACCACTGGATTCTCTTCTGGGACTTTGTATGGCCTATTCAGGCTCCTTCAGCCACTGGTCAACCAATGCACTCTTGTTGTGTTCTACTCGGGGTCAGTTCCCATACAGAAGATGGGATGGTTACCTGCAGGACTTTCCCTGCTTTGGTGGTATATTCTTCCTGAAGTTTTTGGTAGTGGACTGTGCATGAAATTTGTAGCTGCACCAGCCTGAGGGAAGGGAGTGGTAGATCCCCTTCCCCTTTTGTTTCCCCATGTTCCCTTATTGTATTGTATGTATTTTATTTCAGAGAAGGAAGAGCCTGTGATTCACGTTTACACTGAATTATCTCCTTGTTAACAGATCCCACAAAAATGGAGTCGTACATGGAGGAAAGCATTAGACAGGGAAAGTGGACTCTGCATCAATCATGTCAAACTTACAAGTGAGAAGTTTCCGAAACGAGCGTGACAAAAGTAAATACTTCAAAGGCAATCAATAGCATAAATTCTCATTAGCTCACAATTCCATTAATTTGTGAAGGTTAAACAACAGGTCATTAGCTTAAAGAGGCAACAAAGTTAGTTTGGGTTTAGAATCTATGACGTGGTACGAAAAGTTTTTTTTTTAATTGGATGATTCCAGTTGTTTTTCTTAAAATAATCTACAAAAATTATTTACTGTCTAATTTTAAAACTGTAGATTAGGGCAGGAGAATCAATTATTCTATTTACAACACATTTCTGCATAGCATCTTCTGAGTAACAGGTAAAATGCTAGGTCCAGTAGGGAAGACAATAATAAAATAAAACCATGGTATTTGCCCTCAAGAAACTCCCAGACCAGTTGGGGAGCCCAGGAATAATCATACTTAAAACAAAATAAAAAAAAATGGCAAATCTAGTAAAGGTAACATGTAACAAGAGAAGAGAAGTAGGGTGAATTATTGAGTCCAGGTGTGGACTCAGAGTGGGAAGGAAAAGGAAGGTCTCACTGGGGAAGAGAGAGCATGATGTCCCTAAGCTAAGAGGCAACTCATGGTGGCAGAGATGGTGCTATCACATCCATGGAGGGAGAAGCAAGGAGAGGATGCTTTGTAGGTGGGGTCCCTCCAGCCCTCATCACTACTGACTCCCTACCTGAGATCCCAGATATGATGCGTCTGCCTGGTTCCTCTAGATGGACACTGAACATCTAGGGACAGCAACAGAGTAACTATCCCAGAGTGCTTCTGTCTCTTTAACATGTGGTGATGAATCCTGATTTGCTTTTTTTTGCCTTCAGAAACCTGAGCTCTCCATCTCTCCTTCCTGGAAGTCTCGAATGAGTATGCTCTATGGTGACAAGCTCATTCAGCTTGATGTTGTCCCTTCCTGGAGTATGACACAATGCCCTTCAAAAGAGATTTTCTTGTTCATCAGGGGGCAAAGATGTAGGGAAAACATGTGTTTGGTATTTTAAAAAATTGTGGGAAAATTAAGAAAAAGCAGAGCGCATGGCTTGTTTTCCTCTAGAGGTCTGTGAAATTCAGCTTTCCAAAAATGAAAACGTCTTTCCTGAAATTCATAGCCAAATGAGTTGCAAGACCTAAAACCGAGCAGCTGGTGTTTTAAGGACTGCATATTCCAAAAGTGCACTCCCCCCACTCTGCCCAGAACCCTAGTCATTCTCTTCCAGTTGACAGTTTAGTTACCCTGCAGTTGGTAATAAGCAGATGGTCAGATGGGAGAATGGAAAGAGGGTCCTAGACTGGCAACTGGGGAGGCCAGCCGAACTCCTTTCTAAGGGCAGAAAGCACCATCTAAAAAGTATTAACTGTTGTGCTGGAGAGAAACACACATCAGCCATACCTCACTTTGTATGCTTCTATTTTGCTGAGAGTGAATTGTTAACCAAAAGAAATCTCATTGCATTAGGAATTGTAATTAGCTATCACTTGACTGTTCTATCTGGAACATGGTTGGGTTAGCATGGTTTCAGTATTTGGAAAGATTTGGTGGGTTTGTAGACACAAGGCCACTTTCACGGATGTGTGACCTGTGCAGCCACACAGGTTTCTACGCTCAAAAGGGTCTAATGTCTGGTGTAATAGCGTGCTGTCACCATCTTGACCATCTTAGCAATTTTTGAGCAAGGATTTTGTTTTCGTTTTGCACTGGGCCCTAAAAATTATATAATTAATCCTACGTGGCTAGATCCATAATACATTTCCTCTTCATATCACTCCACTGCCTTTAACATCTGCAGTGGAAGATGTAAATGAGAATATGGTAGAGCTACTAACAAAAATGATCGCAAACGGTGGCAGGAGAAGGAGTAAAAATAATTTCTCCTGTGGTTGCATTTCTCACTCCCATGCACATCACTAGAAGAGGTAGTCCAAGTGATTTCTGCTAAGTATATTCTTAAAAGATCCTTGATTCTTCACATGATGATTCAAGAGGCCTAAAAATTACCTTCTCTTATTCCGTTGTGAAAATTATTCTAAGTCACTCATTATTCAGCCTCTACAAAGCAAATATCCTTCTTGACCTTTCTTTAAGTAGACTTTAATGTATACCACCACATTTCAAGGAGTTTGTGTATTTTTTCCATATGATTTATCTCCTTCATAATCTGACAAAATGTCTAGACAGGAGAGTGGCAGGAACTAAAGAAACTTCAGAAGAGTCATGATCCTCGAATCTGTAGGTGGCCAGAAGGGTATGTGTGTGGGGTATGACGAGTTGGAAAGGGAGAGAATGGAAAACAGTTCCATTCTAAATATTTAAGCCCTTATCTTCTGTAGAGATGTATCTCATTTATTCTCAAAAATCATCCTTTACCATGCTA
Source organism: Camelus dromedarius (assembly GCF_036321535.1). Classification (NCBI taxonomy): domain Eukaryota; kingdom Metazoa; phylum Chordata; class Mammalia; order Artiodactyla; family Camelidae; genus Camelus; species Camelus dromedarius. Next base: position 73,734,064 of record NC_087442.1, on the reverse strand, counting down.
ATTTCAAGGTAGCTGGGACATTCTTTTTATGACCTATTTTGGTCTATAAGTTGCTAAAGAAAATTTGTCTAAGTCAAATATCACCTCTAATTAGTATTTTTTTGCATTTTTGTCAAAAGACCCTGAATGTGATTGTGTTCTACTCTGCCCCAAGTTTTTAAAGTTCTGAGTTGCTCTGAGTTCTACAAAAATGAGCAGATCTGTGTTACCCATTTATTTTGGGTTTCCTTTGCCCGGCAAAATGAGTTGCCCTTTTTCTGTCTTTAAAATAACTTCCCCACTCATTCTCATTCCTTTCCTCTTCCTTTACTACCATTTCATTGGTGTCTAAGAAATGGGAGGAGATACACATATTAATGATGCCATTAAGTAGAAATTTACAGTATCTTTTGTAAATTTAAATCAGTTGTTGCCATCAGTATTTTCGTGTACCAGTTAAAGATCTGGAATCTATCAGGAAAAAAAAAAACTGTCAATAATTTATGTACCCAAACTTTAAAAGTCTTACTGTTTCCTGTAGCCCTGACAGATAAAGTATAAAAGACAACTGATTTCTTTTCAAGAGTTCAGAAAATGTCATACAATTACATTTCATCAACCCCAGGTACTGGCTTAAAAACGTTCAATGAAACCACACTTTCTTTCCTCTATATCTCTCGACTGCCTTTGAGACTTCACACCCATCAATGCACTTGGCTTTCAGTAATTTCTCAGCAGGCCCCGTAGAAATGGTTGATAGTTACAAGCTGGTGTTGCTGACAAGTCATGTTTCTCATTTTTACAGATGCAGTGTGTTCTATCTCTGCCATTTCCTTTTTCCTTTTATAGCTTCTGAAATTGTGTTTTGTGAAAAGTCACTTGGCTATCTTCACACAGTTTCCCTGTTACAATAGGTAAATGTCAAAAGCAATCAGGTGCAATATCAGCTTTTCATTGTATTCCCCTAAGCCCTCAGGTAGATAATAACTTCTTGCAATATTTTCTTAATGTAAACGGAAACAGATACTAACCCAGGCAAATGATCCCTCCTGAGCCAGCTGTCCTTTTCAATATGTTATCCAGAAGATTACATGAATATTTATTGGCTGTTCAGTTTCCCACAGAAGCCAAAGTTCCACTAACGGGGTAGATCATGTTTTAACTTGAAGTAATGACTCTGCATAACTGGAGAAAACTAAATATGAACAGGCCCTCAAGCAAAGTGTTGAGGAGAGAGAAGATCTTGATCACGTATTAACATTGAAAACAGCTTGCTGTATGACCTATGAATGGCCAAATCATGTCAGAGTTTCCTGATTTGTAAAGTGAGACCATCACTGCATATCATTTTTCTTTCTTACCCATATCTTTATTGCCCAAATATTGCACATTTCAACATCATTTGGATTTCTGCTTACATGTATTTTCTCTCACCCCTTGTATTTTGGTGTTTTGTATTTTTTTTTTTAATTTTTTTTTAACCTTGTATTTTGAAGCATAGTAACTCTATGTGTTTTCAATGTTACTAAGCAGACATATGACTCCATAATAACTTTACCTAAAATCATCATTGTAAAATGATTTGTTATGCTATCACAAGAAATAAATTAGAAATGAAAAAACAAAGGCTGAAGAACCTCAAAATGTATCCACAGTGAATTGCCAGTTACATTCTATATGGAAGAGACCAAAAGTGAAAAAGAAGATATAAGGATGGTAAAAGAGCACATGAAGAGGTCTTCAATGTCATTAGCCTTTAGGGAAGAAATGCAAACTGAAACCAATGCACCCCTTCTGGAATGGCTAAAATTAACATCAACAACAACGCCTGAAAATAACAAGTACTTGCAAGGATGTGGAGCATCTGGACCTCTCATCCAGGGAGACACAAAGTGGAACAACCACTTCGGAAATCGGACCCCATGAACCAGCAATCCCACTCGTAGGTACTCAAGAGCAGTGCAAACCTATCTTCACACAAAAGCCTGTATGTAAAGGTCCACAGCTGCTTTATTCACAATCACCAAAATCAGAAAAAAACCAGAATACCCTCCACCTGGGAATGGAAGAGCAAACTATAATACATTCACACAATGGAATGCTATTCAGCAAAAAAAAGAATCGATATTGACACATGAAGCAACCCTGAAGAACTGCAAATGCACTCACTGTGCTAAGTGGCTACGTACTGTGGGATTCCATTTATATAGGGAAAGGCAAAACTACAGAACAGAAAAATCCAAGGTTGCCAGGGCTGGCATTGGGGGAGGGGTTGACATCCTTGTGACAGTAGTTACATGACTAAACAAATTTGTTAAATCTCAGACGAGACTTAAAAGGGTAAAATTTACTATGTGCAATTAAATCTTAATAATGAAAGAAAAGTGAAACATCAGGGAGAGATAGAGAAGGTTTTGGATGGAACTAAATAGAGATAAGTTAAAAATAACTAATGTTGAATAAGCATGAGGGGTAGGAGAGAGTGGAAGAGGTCAGGGAAGACTTCAAACAGAAAACGCTGCCTAGTCTGTCTTTTAAAAGGTGAACAGGACTTTTTCAGAGGGGCAGGGATGGGGAAGGCATCAGAGTCACAGGTGATGTGACTTGCAAAGGCACAGTCTGCACTGTGGATGCAGGGGTGCATGAGCATGAACAGTGAGACCTGGGATGGAGGTAACAAGAGACAGGTCATGAAAGGCCTTACTGGTTGTGCCAGGGGGCTTGGAATTTATTTTACAGCCAAATCAGAAGTCATCAGTAGATTAGGAAAGAAATGATATCAGACTTGTTGCTGTCAAAAGAGTACCATGGTGGCGGTGTGAAGGGTGAACTGAAGGACAGGACAGTGGGAAGAAGGCTGGAGGCAGGGAGAGCACTTAAAGGCCACTGCAAGGCTCCAGAGCTGTGCAGTCCAACACAGTGGCTACTAGCCACACTTGCTATTTCAGTTAATTGAAATGAAAGACAATTAACAATCTAACTCCTCAGCGACAGCAGCCTCATTTCCAGTGCTCCGTAACCACACATGGCTACTGGCTAGTGTGGCTACAGTGCAGTGTAGAACATGCCATCACTTCAGAAAGCTCTACTGCACAGTGCTAATCTAGAACTCAACTGAGGCTTTTCAGCAGTGGCAGTCAGGAGGGCTTGATGTATTCAAGTTTTTTACGTGGATAACATGTTTGGTAACAGCTTGCCTTGGTCTCTCAAGAGTGAAAGACTTAGTTGTGTATAAACTCAGCTGGGATATGAACTTAGGTACCTGGAGGCCTGCTTTAAAACTTGTGATCATATACATTGCTTGGAGCTGAAAGCTACACTTGTCAGCCTTCTCTGAGCCACTTAACACGAGGGAGCATCAATATCAGTGGCCAACTCGATGCCCTCAACTGAACGTTTGTGTCCTCCCGGAATTCATACGTTAAAAAACTAATCCCCAAAGTGATGGTATTTGGAGGTGGGGCCTTGGGAGGCGATTAGGTCATGAGAGTGGAGCCCTCATGAATGGGATTAGTGCCCCTATGAAAGGAACCCGCAGATATCCCTTACCCCTTACACCACGTGAGAATGCCATCTATGAAGCTGGCCCTCACCAGACACTGAAGCTGTCAGTCCCTTGATCTTGGACTTCCCCAGCCTCCAGAACTGTGAGAAATAAATTTCTGTAAACTTATGTTTATAGGATACCAGTGTGTATCCTGTTATATAGATGCCTGAACAGACTAAGACACTTGGTAACCAACACAATAAAGATTTTAATGTATTTTAATTTTGTCAAGTGCCCACAGGAATGTAAGTTATTTTTCATCTTGCTGTTCATCTAACAAGTCTAAAAGACATTGAAATGAAGATTTCTAAGTTGAAATCTTCTTCTACCACACGTTATTTCAACTGCTCTCTTTCAGAACATCTTTTAAATAAACTATGTGCACTTGCTGACTGGAAGGCCTTCCTCTCATGATGAATCCATAAATACACATCTTTATTCTGAATGGTTGTTGAACAGAAGGTTTTGGGCAACTCACCCTTGAAATCAGATGGGTTCATCAGGTGCCCAACATCTGGGCATGTTTGTGGAGTAAACTGTTGCCTGGCTTATAGAAATAAGATCTGGAAGAGATCAGACTGGAAAATGAAAATGCCATTAGCAGGCCCCACTATTTAGTTAATTTGCTTTGGCACTGTGTACACCTCAGTGATCATCCCTCAGTAAAGTCTGGCTAATTAATCTCTAGAAATGATTCTAACAAAATACTGGCCATGGTTTGTTTGGGAAAAATCCAGCTTCAATCTCAAAATTATTGGTGGTCAAGTGAATAAACAAACATAGCTTTTACCAGGATTTGGTGCAGCAGGAAGGAGTTTGGGCAGAGGTGCTCCCTGAGTCCTTGGTGAAAGCTGGGGCATAAAAAGAAGTGCTATGTATCCCAGTACAAGTGGGAAAAATATTTCCCAATGACACTCTTTGAATATAGCTGAAAAATGGTGATAAATAACAGGACTGTGTTCACTAAACAACATACTTTTAAAATAGTTGTATATGCAGCACCAGTTTTTCTTCTGTGGTTGACTGTTCGGGGGAAAAGAAGAAAAATAAAATCACAGAGAATTTAATCCAACATGAGATCCTGAATGGATTATGAACAACATGTGTCTTTTGCAAAAGTGACCTGCAGCCTCAGAATTTGTTTGGGAACGTGATGAGCATTTTCCACTGGTGGAAGGGGACCGTGTACACAGTCTGGGCTCTTTTCACAGCTGCAGTCTGCCTGTACCATCCAGTGAATAACAAGGGGCTACAGGACACCAGCCCCGAGGAACAGCTACTGATCACCCTGCTACGAGCTTTGAGACAACCGAACAGCTGAAGCTAAGAAGACATCCACACGTCCACCTTTTGCTGCTGCCTGCAGAGTTTTTGAACACAATGATAAAACCCTTCTGAGAAATGATTCCTGCTGGGGAAAACTTACGATTTATGATCTCTATTCAAATAGGAAAAATGGTCTAGAATTTTTTTTTAAATTCACTGTGAGTAGTCAGATTTTTTTTTTTTTTTGAATAGGTGGTATTGCTCCTCTTTGTGAGAATAAATAATGATGGTGCATCTCTGTGGATTTTTTTTTTTTTTTTTTTTACAATTTAATGATTTAAATGTATTAGAACTAAGAGAGTGAAATGCTTACATTCGTCCTTCCATTTTAGTTAACAGATGCTTTGATGTTTGGCTTTCACAGTACTTAAGAGTTTGATGCAGAATCTTTATTTGTTTGTTTGCTTGTCTGCTTACTGGTAGAACCTAGGCAGCCAGGTTTTAACCTGGGAACAAAACCAGTCATGTTCAGGGCTAAAAAGATGGAACTTAATCAACAGGTCCTAGTCATCTGGTTTTAGCTGGGTATGATCCTATAAAGAAATAATGTGATTCAGAAGTTGTTCACTTGGAACTCAAAAGGGTTGCTTTGTTAACAAGGATTGTGAAATGAATAAATAATTTGAGGTAATACTTTTTTCTAAGGAGCTTGGGATGCCATCCAAACCTTCCTGTTCAGGGTGATATAATTATCCCTGAGGTGGTGTTCACACAGATGGATGGCGATTCCGGGAACAGTCAGTGCCAGGATGAGCTGAATCAGAGAGCATCCTGAGGCCAACAGCCTGGCCCTTCAGAGGACAAGGGTTTTGAAACCTGGATGCTCATGACTAGAGGGGTTTCCCAGAGGCACCGAGATGGCTGGCCGGGGCCTGATTTATTAGATATCCTTTCTCATCTAAGACGTCATCAGGCCCTGAGCTGATATGGAATCATCTACTTGGGTTGAGAACAACTGATGGGAAATCTACATTCTAGGACACTGCTACAGTTCCACCTTCTTATCATGCAATTTCTCATGCTGGGCAAGGACCAGCTTGCACATACTTCCACCCCTAAGTGATCTTCTGCTACTTTGCCCATTTTCAAAGACACATCTTGCTGCCTTTGAGGGATGGAACAGATAGGTTTAGGGGAAGGGAAAATCTGAGCAGAGAACATTCACACTCTTACTTGGATGAAAACAGTGCTGGATCACTATAAGAGGATCCAATCCAATCCCAGCAACATACATTATGTGACAAATCCTTGAAAAGCAGGCTACCAGGAACTGTGAGGGATTCAAAGAAATGTCATAATTTCTTGCCCTTAGGAACCTACAATTTATTTTGGGGTAGCAAAACAAAAATATGAAAAAGTGAGAATGACAGTAATAACAGATGCAATAATAGAAGGGAGCAGTCAACACTCAAGGGAGGTACAGATAAGAATTCCATACAAGAACTGGAGAAGACACTTAAGAAGGGTAAGGGGTCAGGCAAAATCTCATTCAGAGATTGAGAGATTTTTGACCTGCTCATTTGGGCAGCAGTCTCTGCCTCTTAGGGTTACTATGACAATTAAATGCAATGGAAGATTCCTAGCACAGTGCCTGGGAGAAAGCTTGATTCCATTTATTAGTGGATAAGAGAAGGTATTTCAAGAGGGAGTAGCCAAAACACTGGGGCAGAAAAGCAAACATTGTCTTTCAAGGGTAACTAAATCAGCTTTGATGGAATGGAACTGGGAGGACCTATTGGTAAAAAGTGGTGTATTTACATTACCTAGGGTCTTGGATTTAAGAGGAGTGTGTTTGAACTTTACTCTGTAGATATTTTTATCAGGGCTGTTAAAATCAAGGATTCATGATGAGAAGGTTGGATTGTACATAGAAAGTGCCACCTTTCTTGATGCACTTGCATCATTAGAACCTGCCCTCCACTCACCTGGCTACCTCCTGAAGCAGAAATTAGTTACACTAATAAACGTGAAAAAATTGATTTAGTTTGAAACATATGTAGATGGAACATAATCTTATCTTTTTGGTATGTGTAGATTTGCCAAAAGATTATGAAGACATTTGCTTATCTTAATGGTTTCATGAGTTATATTTAGAAGCCAGATATTTGGGAGAAAACTGACATTTCATATTAACGTCCCCTGTACCACTGTATCTCTTCCGTTACACAAGCACTCGCATTACCAGTGTGGGCGATACTACCATGCCGCCTCCCAAGTGAACTACTCTCAGCATAAAAGCAAAAGCACTGTGTTACTGAAGGAATCCAAAGCAGAGATTCATTTAAGGATTAAGGGAATATTGCAGGTTATGAAGCTGGTTAAGAACTCTGAAAGGAAACCTGTTTTTGCAAACCAATGACAGAGAAACCAACGGACTCACTTTCTAATTCCCATTTTCCACTGCATGGATAGGACTCCAGAAACTTTCCAGCAATGACTTTTGGGGATAGAGCATTGATAGGTCAAAATTTACAATGACTCAGAGAAGGTCAAGGTGCCAGCATCAGTACCAGTTGCACCAATTACTTGCGTTTTTAAGGTGATCAATGAATAAACCCCAATACAGAAGAAAATCCACTGCCACAACCTAAGCCCATGAAATGTAAGCTGAGGTGTTTATTGGTTGCTGCTGTTCAGAGGCTTCACTTTGGGGCAAATCTCTGTAACTATGGGCCATTCAAAGGAGTCCATTAAAGCCACTAAAGGCTACAGTGGCGGAGACAGCTGGGAGGGCTGGGCGAGGCCAGGGAGCTCCCAGAGAGGCTGCCCTGTGCCCCCGGCAGCCTTGTCCACTTTATCTCAGTGCGATATACAAACACCATCACTTGACAAGGGCTCTGCGAAGTGAAAAAGAGGAGGAAAACATTGCCTTAAAATGCCCTAAAGGGGAGTTAGTTTAGTATACTAAAGTGCCTGTTTCAGATCATTTCTTGACAAAGGATAAGATGAACAAAAGAACTGAAAGTTTTAAAGGAGCACCTTAAAAACAATCAAAACTGAAAGTAATAAAAATTTAAAATGAAAGCTTAAGACAATGAAAGACACAATCCAGGCCTCAAACTTACCCAAGGCTTTTCACACACAGACAAAACCTAACACCTAATTTCATGCTGATTCATGACATAATCTAATTTAGAGTTGGCAGAGGCCATTAAGACCACCTTTCCTTATAGTTTAGATAAGGAAGAAGCACAAAAAGACCAAGTGATTAGCTTGAGGGACACAGTAGTTAGTGGATAAGCTGGAGAGAGGCTCAGACTTATTGTCCAATGCACTTTCCATTTAATTTAAATCTCCTGTATTAGTGCAAGACTACAGAAATCTTGGCTTTTGCTTTTCATTTGTACCTCCCCTAAATTAAAATGACTATTCAGTGGCTGATTGGTTGCTGGGGTGAGTTTTGGTGGGAAAAAAATCTTAACCTGCTTTACTGATTGTTCAGTTTTATTTCATCCTTTTTAGGGAATTACTCTTAAAATGTCATAAGAGACCTGTTAGTTAAGCTTCTGAATTTCCAGAACAACTTCAGGGCCTCTGGACATCATCAAGGACTTTGAGAAAGCGGTCAAGGCATTTTACCAAAGATAACTAACTCCTTCCTAGCTCAGTGGATTGCAGCCGGTGTTGGCAAGAGTCAGTAATGACCTAGTCTATACTCCACCCTGTGTCAGAGAAAGTGCACACATGGAAACCAAGAATATCAGTGCTGGTACAGAGCCAGAAGATTGTTAAGAGCCAGCAGCATGCTGACCACTGAGTCACCTGCAATAAAGATACGGAAAGTGGAGTCAATGCCTTTAGGACAAAATGAAGGAAGGAAGGGTTGAAATGAATGTTCCCCTACTGGTGCCTGCTTGGATTGCTGCTGTGACTGCCGCCCTGAATATGTTCTACCTCACAGCTTGTATGGGCCTCCACCTAGTTTATGAATTCCCTCAACTAGCTGCCTGCCTCCACCACGGATGTCCAAGCTGCCTGGGCACGTCTGCCCCATACGGTCCACCACAACTTTCCTCGCAAATTTTAGAAAAGCAGGAGACCAGGGTCACTTTTATTTTATCACTTGCGCAAAAGCCCTTCTTGGGAATCTCTGGCAGGAAAGCAGATTTTAGGGGGCAGAGTAGGAACTACCTATAATGACAGGTTATAGCACTGTAATAAAACCTGGATGTGAGGACTCAGACCTTCAGCTGGGGTGGCCCAAACTGTCGATCCCACTGCACTTGGCCATTGGACATTTCTAAAGAGCAAGCATCTGATCCAGTCTGAGTCAGAAGGCTACCTGAGACGTCTTTATCCTGGGTACACAATTTCAGCAAGGAAGACAGTAGAGTTGGTCAATGGCAGCAAACGCCTTGAATTTCCCAAATATCCCAACATTTCCAGTTTTGGAGAAGTTTCTAACATTGTTCGAATTTTCTGTCTATCAATAATATGGCAATGAACATCTTTCCATATAAATCTTTGTTTGAATTTTTAAAAGAATTTTAAACATATCTCAACATAATAAAAGCTATATATGACAAACCTACAGCCAGCATAGTACTCAACGGTGAAAAACTCAAAAGCTTCCAACTAAAATCTGGGACAAGACAAGGCTGCCCACTATCACTACTCCTATTCAACATAGTCTTGGAAGTCCTAGCCATAGCAATCAGGCAAGAGAGAGAAATGAAAGGCATCCAAATTGGAAAAGAAGAGGTGAAAGTGTCACTATATGCCCATGACATGTTACTATATATAGAAAACCCTAAAAGGTCCACACAAAAACTACTAGAGCTGATCAAAGAATTCAGCAAGGTAGCAGGATACAAGATTAACATTAAAAAATCAGTTGCATTTCTTTAACAATGAATCAACAGAAAAAGAAAGTAAAGAAACAATCCCCTTTAAAATAGCACCCAAAGTAATAAAATACCTAGGAATAAACCTAACCAAGGAGGTGAAAGAATTATACACAGAAAACTATAAATCATTGATGAACGAAATTAAAGAAGACTTTAAAAGATGGAAAGATATCCCATGCTCTTGGATTGGAAGAATCAATATTGTCAAAATGGTCACCCTGCCCAAGGCAATCTACAGATTTAATGCAATCCCTATCAAATTACCCAGGACATACGTCACAGAACTAGAACAAATCATAATATAATTTATATGGAACCATCAAAGACCTAGAATTGCCAAACCATTACTGAAGAGAAAGAAAGAGGCTGGAGGAATAACTCTCCCAGACTTCAGACGATACTATAGAGCTACAGTCATCAAGACAGCATGGTATTGGTACAAAAACAGACATATGGACCAATGGAACAGAATAGAGAGCCCAGAAATGAACCCACAAACTTTTGGTCAACTCATCTTCGACAAAGGAGGCAAGAATATACAATGGAATAAAGACAGTCTCTTCAGCAAATGGTGTTGGGAAACCTGGACAGCAGCATGTAAAGCAATGAAGCTAGAACACTCCCTTACACCATACCCAAAAATAAACTCAAAATGGATCAAAGACTTAAACATAAGACAAGATACAATAAACCTCCTAGAAGAAAATATAGGCAAAACATTATCTGACATACATTTCAAAAATGTTCTCCTAGAACAGTCTACTCAAGCAATAGAAATAAAAGCAAGAATAAACAAATGGGAGCTAATGAAATTTACAAGCTTCTGCACAGCAAAGGAAACCAGAAGTAAAACAAAAAGACAACCTACAGAATGGGAGAAAATTTTTGCAAATGAAACCAACAAAGGCTTGATCTCCAGGATATACAAGCAGCTCATACGACTTAATAAGAAACAATCAAACAACCCAATCCAAAAATGGGCAGAAGACCTAAACAAGCAATTCTCCAAGGAAGACATACAAATGATCAAAAGGCACATGAAAAAATGCTCAGTATCACTAATTATCAGAGAAATGCAAATCAAAACTACAATGAGGTATCACCTCACACCAGTCAGAATGGCCGTCATTCAAAAATCCACAAATGACAAATGCTGGAGAGGCTGTGGAGAAAGGGGAACCCTCCTACACTGCTGGTGGGAATGCAGTTTGGTGCAGCCACTATGGAAAACAGTATGGAGATTCCTCAAAAGACTAGGAATAGACTTACCATATGACCCAGAAGTCCTGCTCCTGGGTATATATACAGAAGGAACCCTACTTCAAAATGACACCTGCACTCCAATGTTCATAGCAGCAGTATTTACAATAGCCAAGACATGGAGACAGCCTAAATGTCCATCAACAGATGACTGGATAAAGAAGATGTGGTATATTTATACAATGGAATACTATACAGCCATAAAAACTGACAACATAATGCCATTTGCAGCAACATGGATGCTCCTGGAAAATGTCATTCTAAGTGAAATAAGCCAGAAAGAGAAAAATACCTTATGAGATTGCTCATATGTGGAATCTAAAAAAACACAAACAAACAAAACATAAATACAAAACAGAAACAAACTCACAGACGTAAAATACAAACTTGTGGTTGCCAAGGGGGTAGGGGGTGGGAAGGGATAGACTGGGATTTCAAAATGTAGAATAGATAAACAAGATTATACTGTGTAGCACAGGGAAATATATACAAGATCTTATAGTAGCTCACAGAGAAAAAAATGTGATAATGAATATATAAATGTTCATGTATAACTGAAAAATTGTGCTCTACACTGGAATTTGACCCAACATTGTAAAATGATTATAAATCAATAAAAAATAAATAAAAAAAGAATTTTAAGTGCAATTACTTATTATAGATCACTTTTATCCTAGGCTTTGGTCTGCACACTGCTTTGTTTTCCCTTGGGTTCAATTTTAAGGTCTGAAAAAAATGCTTAATATTTGAGATAATGGGACAAAAATACTCAGGAAGCTTGCCTGCTCTCATTTTAAACTGAGAAGGATCTTCTTGCACCTCAGATAGAAAGCTTCTAAGATATGTCTACTCCCAGGCAAGAGCTGGCCTCCTGGGTCAGTGTCTTTGGAAGGAAGCAGTGTGCTCCTTAATCACATTAATATAAATATATAAAGAAAAAATTCTTCTTTATTATTATTTTTGGAAATAATATTGTGGAAAAAATATGCGAGGCTTTGATAAAAAGCCCTACTAAATGCCAGGCAATAAATAAGCCAGGAACCCCACGTTCCAAGTTCCCAGTTGCTTACATATTTGGTGTCCCTGGCAAAGCTGCTGCCTGGGCTGAAGAGGCTGCGGAAGGTAACTGTCCCTGTCTGCAAGGCGGGAGGTTCACATCTGGGTTCTCCATCTCTCCTTTCTTTACAGATATACTCAGTAGAGACATAAGGTTTGCAGGAAATTCTAAAAGGCACGGCTTTGAGTCTGAATTTTGATGCTTGTTGTGACTCTTTCAGTTTATTGGCTAGTGAACTCTGGACTTCCAGCCTGGAGCCTCGGCAAAGGCCCACTCCACTGGGCAAAGGCGTGGCTGCCACTGCTCAACTGCCCAACCACTGGCCCAACGGGGTGGGGAGGACAGTGCTCCCTGAAGTCAGCACGTGGGGAGGGGGAGCTGACCCTCAGCGATGCTCACCTGCTGCCCATATGTAGCTGCTCTGGGAGAGTAGGGAGCTCTGACTAACGACTGATTGAACTAACAGCCAATGTGAACCCTGTGCTCTCTAAGAGTGAGCTGATGGAATGGAAAAACAATTCCTGGAAGGGATGGCGGTCTAGACACAACGATGACATACTTAGTGTGCACTCTGAGCCCACGTTCTAAGCACCTCCATGCACTCATTCATTCAACCCTCTTAGCAACCCACTGACATAGACGTTAAAATTAACTTTTCTTTACATTCAAAGAAACTAAGGCCCAAAGAGGTCATGTAACTTCCTTAAGGTCACGCACACAGCTAGTAAATGATGGAACCAAGTTTCAAAGCCAGGCAGTATGATTATAGCACCTGGGTTGTTAGACGTGCCACTCCCTCACCTAAATGTGATGGCACACCTCTCGAAGGCATAAATAACAGTGCTCTGTTTGCTAAGGAGAGGGTTTCAATAGCCTTAAAAATAAACAACAAATGTGTTCAAGATCCTTGGGCTCAGATTAGACACGAAGAGAAAAATGACACAAGCCCTGGGAACGACTGTGACTCCTGAGTACAGGATAACATCACACTCTCCCGGTCTCACAGAGCCCAAGAAACTTTGATGTTCTGACGATGGATTTGAGACAAGGATGAGGCACTTAGAAATTAGAGTGGAAAATTATTATGGAAGTTAAGCATGAAACAGCATCACGTACAGGAACCTTTTAGGTGCATGTTACAAATTACAGACTGTAAACACTACGTGCTCTCAGTGTCACTGCTGCTCTTCCCACAGAACGTGAGGCAACCCGTATTTTAAACTCCTTAAATCGAAAAAAAAGTGAAAAAAGATGCCAGGAAGCATCATGAACTCTAGAATGTATTTCCACTCTCCAGGATGATGTAAAATAGTATCATTTTGAAAATAGAATTACTCTTTTGAGGTCAGTCTAATGTCACTTAGTAGGAAGAAAAATCCACATGTTAATTGTAAGCATTTGCATTTGGTTATTTCCAAATCTACCCATGCAAGGATTTTATTCGCAACAGACAAAGCACTTGTGGCTCCTTTATGTAATAAGTGCCTGCACGTACACACATACACAGATGCACACACACACCCTCCTATATATTTAGCAATAACGCTGTCCCACTTCAAACAAAGCTAAGACCTTAAATGCATGTTAACACTTTCAATGTGGCAGTAGACTTCTAATTTTATTCTAGTCCTTTAGGTATCCTGCCCCAATAAACAACCTGAATGACTGGAATAGCTACAAAAGCTCTCTGTGAACATTTTCCCCAAGTGTAAATTATTGGAAGGCTGTTTATATAATTCATGAAAATCTTTAGGCTTGTGTCCTTTTAATCTTGATGACTCCCTCGCACTGACAGAATCCTGCTTTTACTCTATGCTTAAACACTGAATTTATTTCTTCTGCTTATTCTAAAGAAGAGAAATGAAATTGTACTTTCAGATGTATATAATTTAGCTTCTGCACACACACACTGAGGTTTAACACTTCCACCGTTTTCACTCTTGAATTTGTCAATGCTAAAGCTAAACAGGGCAATTCTCTCCATTTAGTTCTGGTGGTGTAATGCTAATATTAATTTTATCATAAAACATTCTTATTCATTCTAAAATGATCTCTGGTATTGTTTGACATCTGCGTCAGTTGCCATGTGCTGGGAACAACCACAGTTTTAAGAATTTTAGGGCCACAACATGACAATTATTTTTTCTCTTAGTGCTCTCTATTCTGGTGCTTCCATCCACAGCATTTCGGGCTAAATCACTTCAATACGAAAAATGCACAGGTCTTCCTAACACTTCTTCTGTCCTACTGTTTTGCTGGCTACTGAGTGACTCCTGGAATAGTGCTGCTGAAAGGAAAACCACTGAGGAAGCTGAGAATCAGCAAAGATGATTGCTTGGAAGAGAAATTCAACCCTGACTGCTGTGCAGACTTGTGGAACCTTAGTTCTGGAGGAACCCCAGAAGGTGAAACCATCTACTTCTCCTTTGTCCACTATTTCTACCCTAAGGGAAGGCACTGGGATCTCTGGATCCACAGGGCTGTTTTATTATTTATTTATTTAAAATGCTACTTATTTTTATAGTTTTTTAAATTGAAGTATAAGTGACGTACAATGCTGTTACTCCCAGGTGCACAACACAGATAGTTCTGTACATTACAAAACGATCACCACGGCCCACAGGACTGTTTGAATGGCCTCCTAACTGTGTCTCATGCTTCCACTCTTGCTCTCTTGCCCCGATTTCATTTTTCACAAGCAGCTGGACTCATCCTTTAAAAATATAAGTCAGATTTCTGGCCACTGCTGAAGACCTTCCAATGGTTCCCATGGGTTTAGACTACAGTCCAGGCTTCTTCCCAAGGGTGTGTGAAGCCCTGCAGTCTGGCTCCTGCTTGGTTCTATGTCTTGGTCTCACGCTGCTCTCATTCACTATACCACAGCCGCACTGTGCTTCTCTGTGTGTGTGTATATGATGCTTTATTTTTATATATTACACACCATATGAAGTTACGTTATGGACTATATATATTCCCTGTGCTGTCCATTATGTCCTGTGACATTTATTTTACAACTGGAGTTTGAACCACTTAATCCCTTTCACCTACTTCACCTATCCCCCTACCCGCTGTCCTCTGGCAACCACACATTTGTGCTCTGTATCTATGAGTCTGTTTCTGTTTTGTCATGTTTGTTCGTTCGCTTTGTTTTTTAGATTCCACGTGTAATGTGAGATCATACGCTTTCTGTATATTTTCTGAATGCTGAGCGCCTTCCCACCTCAATGCTTCTGCCAGAACCACTTTCCCCCCAGATTCTTTGTACACCTGTTTTCATTCTACAGAATGAAATTCCCCTTCCCTCCCATCAAAACTCCCACATCGCTGTTTTATCTTCTTCTCAGTTTAAAATGAACTTTTAAGAGCTTTCGAGGGGGTGGCGGATTGAGGGGGGAAATGAGCTGTGGCCTTGCATTCTTCCTGAGCCAGAGGGCAGCAATGTTCAGCCAGTTAAGTGTCAAAGATGCTTATTTGTGCCCACGGCTGCGACTTCCAGGCTCCACTTGGAAGTCTAACTACAGCAGTCCTCTGGTCTACTTGTCCAGAATCCCCAACACCAGAACAATAAAAACAAGACCTCTTACTCAGACGCAGGCAAAGAAGTCACTTACTTATGGTGGATCCAGACTCAGGCCTGTTCAGGGAGCTGATGATGACAAAGCCGAAGCCTTCATTCTCTTTGCGGTGAATGACCACATCGCTGGTCTGCAGGCTGTGTGATGCGAAGCCTTCGGGCGGAGAGGCGTTGCTACTGGGGGCGGCGTGGTTGCTGTTGGCGTAGGTGTTGGTGTAGGCCGCGTAGTCACTGCGAGGAGAGCTGTGGTGGGTTGATACAGAGCCTGGACTCCTCCCGTTCTCTGGGCAGGGCTCCCCTGGAACACACATCGTACACAGGCACTGGTTATTTAGCAAGAGTCTTGATGAACGAGTGCTTCCTGTGTACTGGACACTGCTACAGTCACCGGCATTTTTACAAGATGGGTTGACTGGCTTCTACTCCCCACAAGATGTGAAGAGCATTTGAAGGGCTACAGACCTGGCTACGTACGGAGCCCCCTAGGTCTTGGCCCCATTCTACCCTTCCTAGCGAACACAGGTAAAACCCCTCATCACCTTCCTCTGTGCTCCTACTTGTGTATAACTTCTTGGTAAGACTACAAACCCCCAAAACAATGTCTAGTTTTAAACATCAGGCTTCTTATTTTTGTAACAATAATTGATCAAAGAAGATCCTAAAACAGGTAGACAGAACCTTAAACTGTACTGGGCATAAAACTTAAAGAACTTGTAAAAAACATAAATCTTCAGGGTCTACCCAAGGAGTTTTTTCTAGTAGATCCGAGGACCACTGGGCACAGGAATGCGGGTGAGGTCTCAGGCCATACTTCGAGAAATGTGGCTGTAGAAGGATTATAGTTGGGGCTAACAGCCCAAGGGATGTCCATGTAGAGTGATATATCATAATTTTACTAAAAAGCCATGGTTTTATTTAGTTTTGTGATATTCTGTTAGCCTAGAAGTGTTAATTCACTTTGTGTAGGTGGGAACCATACTTCTAAGTTTGCTCACTCTGGGATCAAATCCAACAACGTCAGGCTAAGGAAAGATGAATTTGAAATCTCTAAGGGAGGTGTTGGAGGCCTTGCTCATTTTCATTCTGTATTATTACAAAATATACTTTATTATCAGCCAGATAAACCAAGCCACTACTTCCAAGGAAAAGCAAGCATTATTTTAAGGGAGAAATGATAGAAAATTGGCAGCCAAGAGAAGCAAGTTTCTAAAATGAAAGTTGATCTATCATCCAAGAAAGGATTTTTTCATTTTAATACCTAGATTTTGATATTCTGATGTAAAAAACTGAAGCAGGACCCTAGAATACTGTGATTAGAAATAGGACCGTTTCATTTTCCTCTTATAATTTAATTAGTGTACTCAAAAGGTGTTTATGGAACAGAGGAACAATAAAATAGAAAACAATGACAATTAATGATTTCTTTCCAGGTCTCTAGATATAGTCTCCTCTGAAAGATGTCTCAGATGACGAGTTAAAAATACCCAAAATTCCAATGAAGGCTCTTAACTTCCTTCGTAGGCTGTAATTCCATTCTGAAATGAAAAATCATTACATTTCAAAAATCAAAGTCAGTTCACAAATCAGGCAGAAAGAACACTGACTACAAGAGATGTTTTGTTATATACTGATACTTTAAAAAAAGAGCTGCATTTACTCACACGCTCAGATTTAAAAATGGCCTTTACAAAAACGTATTTATTTCTCATCTGTAATTACAGAATGAATAAGACCCAGGCTGCTGTTTATTATTGCCTGCTAAATTTGAATTTTTCTGTAAGACTTAATTAATCAGGTTTTAAGAAGATAAAACAAGTGGATGCTTTTCATCTGTGAGAAACATACCGAGGTGATAAAGGAACAAAATGTCAATGTCAAAGCTTTCCCCTCTTTTCTACCAGAATTTCAAACCGCCTGTAAAATGAACCCTCTCCATTAGAAAATATCATGCAAAGACAAGCTGTTATTGTCTTGGTGAAGCACATGTCCTTTATCAGTCCTCGCACAAGTTGGAAATAAAGTGATTAGAGACAGTCAGAAAGAAGAAAAACAAACAATTATCATGCTGCAACATTAAATTGAAAATCTCCCTGAGTTATTGGACCAAATCAGTTACTAAATGTCATAGGCAGTGACAAGAGAGATCTCATTTTCTGGCTGTCATATTTTAGGGGGTTGAGAGCTGTGGCTGTCAGTAAAGCAGCAACAAAGAAAAATTGTCTGTCTTTGCAGTAAATGGTTCGGCGTTCTGTGCCACAGATTCTAGAGGGAGAAAGAAAAGAAAATCATTGCCTCATTCAATGTGAGTGGTCACTGGGTGAATCAAACAGATTAACAGCATACTTTCCTATTGCTTCTGGAAGTCTGTTTCACCCTCTAGAACAAAGTTCTTTATCTGTAACAACGTGAGCACACTTAAAATCGGGGAGTTAAGAAGACTTCCAATCATTGACTTTGATGGATAGAATTGACTTCACATCATTTTTCTACTTGGCTGGCTCTGGACCCAAATATGACTTTCTTTTCTCCAACAACCCTTTCTGATATAGGACATGGACAACGTTGTTTTAGAATAATATAGTAAAATGTCAGAAAGTAACTAAATATCATGCACTGTTTTTTTTAGCTCACTAACTCCCAGAACCACTGACTCATCCTTCTGGCTTGCACACAAATGGGTGTACGGAATTCAGTCACTTAATATCTACTCAAGTCAAATCATTCATTTCTAGGTTATGCTTCTGTTTTGTCCTCACCAGTCATACTAGAAATCATCACTGTGCTGACTGGAACAGTCTACTGCTGGCCAGCAGGTGCTCTTGGTCTGCAGATCCATTTACTATTCCGGCTCAGTGCTGACCTAGTCTTTGTTTAATTATTGTTAAGATTAATTGCCAATGTTTTCAAATAGGAAGATTTTTACAGAAAGATGGATTTCCAGTTTCTCTTGAAATATTTGGTGATAGTCCACTAGAGTGAGGCAACTGCTGCTCCCTAGACTGAGTTTGGAGTTTGCAAGTCATCACAGTTCCAACTACTCCCCAGTGTCTCTTGAAAATTTCTGATTTACTAATTTACCCATGGAGTGAGGAGCATGCTGGGCCAAAGGGACTTGTTCAACTGGAGCCCTTGTTTCCCTTCCAGATGACATACTGAGTACCAGGACTCTAGGATTCTATAACCAAGCAGACCTTGCCTGCTTCCAGGGTGTGGCCTGGGTCTCTTCTCAGGACAATCCCCCAGCAGGATGACAGCACCACAGATGGGCATGTCTTGTCTTAGAGCACAGCTGAGTCAATGGGGTGTGTGTGTAGACAGAGCTTGGACATGCGGGCTGGAGCGTCCAGAGGCATGTGCAGCCTCACCGTGCCTGATGGAGCAGGAATGGCTCACAGTCATGGCCAGTGTAGGGGGCTGGCCTGCAGGCAGGCATTTGAGTCTGTGCATTCCTGGTTTATGCTCATCAAGGCAGACAACTTAATTCAAAGGGTGACATATTCATAGACAAAGAATAAGGGACTGCATTTAGAACTGACAAAAAGTGTAGTAACCAGGAGCAGGGAATTCACCAGCACCCTCAATACTGGCTAAATTTTTCATCTATCAGCCAAGGAAACTTTCCCTTTCTCCGCATCAGGCCAAGAACTAGACTTTCCCTTAGGTGTTAGAAAAAAGATGCTGATAGCTTTAAGATGGACTCTTAACATGTTTTGATTAAGTCACAAAAGTTTCTTTCACATCAATTCTAGATCTACGCTTTAGGAAATTCCTCAGAGACGCTCCTCTCAGACAAAGAGTACGTATTTAAAATAATGTGTCACTATGTTGAACATCTCAAAGCTGAGTTACTAAACATATAAATATTTATATTTTCAGTGTAATAATTAAAGCAACTCTTCTATCTTTGGGGAAAAAAACAACTAAATATCAGAGCTGGTGGCATAGATAAGACATCTCTCAAAACTGGTTTAAGGTGCAAGATATGGGCTAAAATTATCTGGTAAACAAAACTGGATACATCACTGGCTATTACCCTCCTTTACTCCACGGGTTTCTCACTTTTGAGGATGTAGCTTGCTGTTGCCTAACGGAAAATGTTGCAATACTTAGTGTGTATGTTTTAAACAATATTTTAACATCTGGAGCAGGTTTTTGTGTTATTTGAATTTTTTTACCCCATGTAACTAATCAGTCTGTATCTTTCATAATTGCAGTGATTTTTTTTTCCTGAGCTTCAACTAGGAAACCAGTGCCTGTGTCTTCTGAGGTGAGGCAGGACATTTGTACCAACTGAGGTAAGCATAAGGCTGAAGGGTAAAATCTCCCCGACCTCCGTCCCCCAGGTCTTTCTCTGTTATATTGTGCGAGAAGGTGGCAACGCTGCCCGCCCTGTGGCTCTTCATCTGTCTCTTCACAAGCTGACCTCTCATTTCCCCACTTTGAACCGTCTCATTGTAAGCTAGGCTTGCACGTCCCACTGCCTTTGCTTAGGAAAGTAAAGTAACAATGCAAACAAGAACCCTTAAAATGGCATCTCCACCATCCTATCCATTTGTAGCTGCCCTTTCTCACTGCTGGAGAAATGGCAGCCATGAAGAAAGGCTGTCTTCCTATGCCTATTTTTTTAAGTCTATTCCATCCTATTTCTAGGCATGTACTTTACTACCAAAGTATCCTCTGCTGAACGTAATCGTTTTTGGTACTCATGAAGCTTTCAAGGAAGAGTGGGCTGAGCTAACTTGGGAACCCTCCTGGTGTGAATAAGCAGTCTGCAGCAGAACATTTTCAAAAATTAAATGCACTTGAAACGCACTTGAAAGCCTAAATGGGTGAAGTTGGTAAGAACTGCAGCAAAGAGCAGCTTCACGGAAGTCACAAGACCCACAAACTGCAAGAACACATTTTTTGTAGCATTTGGCATACACTCCAATAGCTTGGGTTGATTAGAACAAAATTTAATTTGCAATAATCAGCTGGTGGCAAAGGTAGCATGAAATTATGTTGGTGCATTGGTTTTGCATTTTGCAGTGTATTTCCTTGTAAATCAGGTATCTTTTTAATTTATCTTTGGGTTACAGAATATACAGCACAGCAAACTTTTTATTAAAAATCACTCTGGAGGGAGGGGTACAGTTAAATGTTAGCCAAGCAAACACGGTCTCTCTCCTGGCATCTCACCCAAGGATAAGGCATAATTCAAGGTGTTTTACTTCAGTGGGTCAAGAATCTGCCATGAATTTCTAAAGACACACAAAACCTCCATATGATACAAGTTATCTAGCATCTCTACTGGTGAGGGCTGACAGTTCTTCTGATTTGCCCTTTTAAGTGATTACCTTTGCTCAAAGTCTAGTTTCTAGAAGACTTGAATAGAAAAGGATTTTTAATTTGCCAAATAAACCTTATCCTCTCTAGTCATTCACAGCCAGGGATTAGCTGGTGGCCCTTTTTTGGATTCAAATGTGTTATGATAATAACACATATGGAAGACTCCTTATGTTAGGGAGTGACATTTGCTAAAGGTTGGTCTAATGTCTTTGAATTCATCGGACATGGGGTTGGTGGGGGAAGACGACTGAAGACGGCATAAGGCAAGCAGCACCGGCTGGGGCGCCATGCCTCTGCACAGGCGCTGACTCACTGCCAACCGCCGGGCAAGTACCTGAGCTGCCAGTGGCCGCTTCCTCATCTGTAACACGAGGGAGTTCATGTTCTTTCTAAGGCTGTTCCTAAGTCTACCACTGACACTGTGTGTGAGGAGCAGTCGGGGACTGAGCAGAGAGGCCAGCAGGCCACTGGGGCAGAGGTTACAACATTGTTAGTGCTGTTGCCCCTGCAATTCACAGGGCAAAGCACAGGTATGCGACTATAACCACTACGTTCCTGAGTGCTCAGATCATAAACAACAGTGTGATGCTTGTAACAGATATATTCCTTACAAATATAAACCTTTTTTGGGGGGTGGGTGAGAAGGTAGAGAGAGATAAATTGGATCATATTAAAACTACGAGGACTGACTTTTAAATGTATGTCTTTGGTGAAGTCTTTTATGAAGCTGAGAAAATGGTTGTAAAGGGAATAATTACTTCTGATTTATCTGTTTCATAACTTTGGAGCCATACGAATGGCGTTTTCTCACAGTGACGTAAGTTATATTTTTCTAAATTGGGGTAATTGTTTTATTGTTACCTTTTATCAGGCTCTATGAAGGAAGCTAATTTTCCATCCTAGCTGCCTCATTATGGTATCAAAATGCTGTGGTTTCTTCGTTTGTAAACACAATGAGGAATATTTTCAAAAGCTGTATTTTTTAGTACTATAATGTTCTTAAAACTCACATCTACCAAAAAGCAAAGAGAATACATATCACATCTTAAATTAGCCCCAGGCTTTGTTAGAAATTTTTAATGACTCCATGGAAAACGTTGGCCTCAAAGACCGTGGAAATGTATTCGTGGGGTGAAAATCTGCACTTTCAAAATCATAGTTACATCTGGAATATCTAGGTTGGCTTTTTCCTCATATAGTATAGAAACTAATTTAAAACGTTGTTTCAAGTGTCCTGACCATGACTCACAGAAGCATCTCACCATCTAACCCTCAACTCTTGCTGCTGGTTCGAGTTACATACCTCCACATAGCACCTTTCTTCTCACAGTGAGGTTGACCTGCCCATTCCGGGCCGCATGGTGCATGAGGTCGATGACATAGCGGTGGGTCTTGCCAGCCACCGGAATCCCATCCACATAAACGAGCTCATCCCCCGGGTGGAGGCGGCCATCTCTGTCAGCTGAGCCCATGGCGATGACAGCTCCAATCAAAATCTGGAGAAGCAGTGAGAAGGAAAGGACATTATGTTTCAAACATATATACATATATAAAGTTACTCAGTGGGAGATTTCACTCCCTCAGTCTACTCGTTGCTCCAAATCTGAGCATATAGTTGAAAAATGAAAAATGAAAGGCTGTAAAAACGAAGAGGCTAACTCCTCTTTGAGAAATAAATGTTTTGAACTCGCTACTGATGGCAATGAAGTCTGGGGGGACACTAGCTGACTGGCTCATAAGTTATCACCCTTAACCCCAAATAATGTGACGCCATTGTCAACCATACGTGGGTTCTGAATGGAAACAAATTAGGGATGAAATCCTGGCTTCACTTTATTTGTGTGGCTTTTTAACCTCTGTGAGCCTCAGTTCTTCACCTGCAAAATAGGGAAATAAAATAATAGGACTTCCTTTATGGAGGTGTTAGGAAAGTGAATGAGATAGTGCATGAGAAGTTTTTACTCTACTCGGCAGTGTGAGGGGTCCAAAAATGTCAGGGGAAACTAGCTGCTGCACAGTATTAAATTCAGATAAAGGTTCAAAGTGTTTTTCATCTTTTAATTTTTGCTTTGCTTTGAAAAGCTGGAGGTAAGGAGTAAACAAGACAAAACAAAGAAAAACTCATCGTTGGCTTTTCCTGGTCAGCTGACATACATAAAAAATCAGATCTCCAGATTTTTGCTCCATTCCTTTCAACACTTCCTTAGAGCACTTCCTTGGCACAAAGGATGTCCTCGGTTCCGCCTGTCCCCTGCAACGCTTCTGCTGTTTAGGTGGCTACCATATCAGGAAATGTGGAGGTACCCATCTGGGAAATGCATGTATTGTTATAATTCCCTGAACAGGGACTGTGATGAAAGGCATAACATAAGGCTTCCTACTTCCCATTAGAAACACTCAATTTAGTGTCCATTAGTAAGGCTTTTTTTTTTTTTTCTCAGAGGAAAGACAATAGCACTAAATATTTTAGTTTTGCTGTTTAACCTACAATTTTTCTAACTCATGGACAACAAAGTTCAAAAGAAAAGTTTTTGCCAAGTGGCTTAGCCTCCCAGTATCTGAAGGCAGTGGTTACCGTTAACCTGAAAATATTACGGTGGCTGTATTTTAGGTTGCATTTTAAGTCTTTATAAAATGATCCCTTGCTCACAGACTGATTTCTTTCAGGCACTAATTTTTTTCAAATCCCAGATCTATGGGTTCCAGCTCATTTGCAGAGCTGCTCCATTGAGACCATGTCAGTGAGTCTTCAGGTTTGTCAGCAGACGATTCCCTCTTACTCAGTCACACTTTTCAGTGTGGCCCATCAACAACACAACACAGCCACAGACCTGAATGCTCAGGCTTTCTCAGGTATATGCAAAATTATGGTCTGAAGAACAAATAGTCTTCTTTTCTCCTGAGGACTTCATAGCCTTGGTCCATGGAATAGCTCTCTTTATTCAAAGGAATGAAAATTCCCCACCACTACAGCTGTTTTTTCCCTATTTCTGGGTTGGGTGGGATGGGTGGGAAGTAGCTTTGCTTCCATCTGGGATATTAGTGCTCTGATGACTGATTCATTATTGCTCTCACAGGGAACACCACACCTCCCGTCTTGGATTGGCGGGGCTGTGCCCATCCGCTATAGCCCAGCAGTCAGCCGAGCTTCTGACACTCTCCACTTTCCCTTACTGCCATGCCAATCAGAATTTATGAATTTCCTTCTAAAGATGTTCCAATCTTTTCTTCAAAAGACTCAACCCACTAAGAAGCGCTTCAAAGATTTAGTAAGTGCTTTGTGCAAAAGCCAGTTAAAATTAATGTTTATGTTTCTCCACTGCCCCATGAAAAGCTTCATTTACCTGCGTTAGTCCAAAGAAAATGCTTCAACATTTAGATTTCCTGTATGCCTTACTGGGAGAGTTTATAGCTAGTTACAAAGAAAGAGTGAACTTCTTGGCTGGTTAATTACCAACTTTAAGCTATAACTAATTGATGAAAATGAACCAAAAAAATAGGTTACAACTGAGAGAGCTACTGCTGCAAACTGGGCCCTCTACAAAAATAGTAAAAATGAAACTTCACACAGGGAAATTCTCATTCCTCTCTTGCTGGAGGAAAACAGCAAACACAGTATACAGATACTCTTGAAGTTATCTTTTATGTTAGTAGTTAAATATCATCCATTAAAAGGAAAATCCCAGCAAAACATCTGTTTTTCTACTGTACTGCTGTGATACGAAGTAGTCTCTTCACTAATTAATTCATTTATCCAGCAAATATTTGTTGAGGGACACTTCTTGGTGCTAGAAATTCGAATTCAACAGTGGGCAATAAACAAAAATCTCTGTCCTGTAGAGCCGTTCCAGCAGCTAGACAGTAATATATGTAATAAATGCATAAGTTATGTTGTATGCTAGCAGGCAGGTACGATGGAAAAACTAGAGCGAGGTTGGGGTGGGTGGGTGACAGTCGTGAGGCCAAGCTGGCATTAGGGCAGGTTAGAGCAGGTCTCAGCAAGAAGCTGACATCTGAGCAAAAACTGAAGTTCACTGGACACTTCTTTTTTTTAACTTGAAGCTTGAATCTTCAAACTTTAGTTTGTTCTATCAAATCTTACACATTTATTTCCAAATAAACAATGTATTCAATATAATTTCTTATGTAGTATTACATGATTAAATGTATATACCTAATTATGTAATTACGCTGTATAATCCACCCTCGCCTTGATTCAAAAAAAGGGTGCCACAGTTATGAATAAACTGGAATTGAGCTGAGCGAGGTGACCTGGAGGAGGCATTAGAGCTGCTTGTCCACGAGCTTGCATATGTGAGTTACACTTGAGCCTTCCTTCAGGAACGGCTGCCTTTGCTGGGACTCCATAGCTGATCATGTGCCTGTCACTGCATCTGGTTCTCACGCTGCTTTTGTTCCTTAGCCTTTGGCCATTTTGCACCTTTGTGCACTGTTTCACTGCTGACACACAGCTAGCTCTATGTGTCTATTCACGGGGGAAAAAAACCCAGCTTTTTTTTTTTTTTTTAATTTGAAAATACCTTATACACTTGACACATATGACTAGTTTATTTCCTATCTGCCTGGGACTGGATAATCTGATTCCTTCTTGCACTGTAACTCATATTGGCTTCCATATATATATATCCTCATGTTCACTTAAGCTTTTGAAAACATGTCTCAGGATATCTGACCCTTAAAGTCAATAGTTACAAAATTTAGGATGAACACATGAATCACACGATGAGCTTGTTAAAATATAGAGTTCTGCACCTACCCAAAGAGTCGGATTCTGCAGGCCTGGGTAGAACCTGAGATTCTGCATGTTTAGTAAGCTCCCAGGAGATGCTGGGTGTTTCTGGTCTGTAGCTCTACCACACCTTCAGTGCCAAGGTTCTGAGCATTCTCACTCCAACCAGTGGTCACAGATTCCATGGTCCCACTGGTCACATTCCAAGTCCACTGAGAGACTCTCCCTCTGGTGCCTGGCCTCAGCTCCCTCCTATGAGGGTCACTTTCCACGTCCGCAGAGGGACTCGCCCCGAGTGCATGGTCCGGGCTCCCTGACCCATCAGGCTACATTTTCCTTCTGGTCTTGCTGACCCCTGGCTACCCTGACCGGTGAGCCTTCCCAGTTAACACTGACCTCCCTTCTCACCTCACCGGATCCTTCAACCTCTGAGGGGCCTTCAGTCCTGCTCATCAGCTTTCTCATGGCTCTTGGAGGAGCTCTTTATCCTGACTCTAATGCTTTGGACCTGAAGGAGGAGCTCTGTGGGGAACAGATCAAGAAAGACACCGCCCCTCCACTCCCCGGCATCCCGAACAACTGACCCGGCCTTGTCTTTCCAACTGCCTTGTCTAAAAATCAAAAGAATAAAAACTCCATAACTCTAATCTAATAGGCTGTGAGGACACAGAACAAAACGAAATGTTTGATATGAAATAACAGCAATTCACATTCAAGTGGCTGATATCCCAGTAAGCAAGGAGGAAAAAACTAACACAAAAAAGAGAACAAAAATAAGAAACAAACAAAACCAAAACCAACTTTGCAATCCTTTTAATTTAATTTAATTCTCGGCCACTACCTAATGCCAGTCTATCCCCAGCAGGTCTGATCTGCCAGCACTACAGCCTGGGCAACTTGCCAAGGTGGCCGGCAGAAGTCAGGCTCTTGCCTTCTGGAACTCCTCCACAAGTCTGCCCCGGACTCGAGTGCCAAGGCCTGTGTCTAGCATCACCTCTCTCTTTCTATGAAGTTTTTCTCCACACGGGCCTTTTTCGACCACAGTGTTTTCTAAACCTTTCCACCTTGACACCTCCCATCTTTCAGCTCACAGCTGGGGATCCCATTTTCTTTCCTTTGTGGCATTTTTTTTTATTTCTTTCTATTTCTATTGTTACTTAACTGTGAAAAGTATTTCCTCTTGCACGAAAAATGCCTATACGCTTTGTCTGCGCTGGAGTCCTGCTGTTCATTATTTGCTGAAAGCCATGTTGTCGTGTTTAGTGTGCACCCTGAGATGTCAATACCATCTCGTCTACGTGGAGGCAGAAACCCATTTGATGTAATTTATGAGACCTCCTGGGGTTGGGGACTAAGTCACCTCGACGCGCCTCTCTCTTTGTAGTGCATCAGAAATTAAGTTAGGCTAGCAAGCTCTGTCTGTGTGTTATCCCTGGGCTTACACCGGAGGGGAGCAGGAAGGAAAGGATGGGAGACCTTTACAGCAGACTCACTCTTCCTGACATGGTCTTTCTGAGGTGCAACATTCTGGTCTTCAAGACATTATATTGTGACTTTGCTTGCTTCAGGGAGATTAAGGCTTCCAGTTTATGGTTTAAATGTCAAAACTGTAACTTGCACCCCAAGTATGTCTTAAATCATGCAAATGAAAGAATAAAGCAGAATAAATCTAAATAAACATAATGAGGATTACCAGCAAAACAAAGAATCTGAGACTTATAAACTCTGGATGCCTGCCCACAATGGAGGAGAAAACACTCGGGAGTGCAAAGTCAGTGTTCAGAAGGGTTGGTGACCTGTGTACTGACCCAGAAAGCTGTCCTGAGGCTGTATGGTGACCACGGCTACATTCACACGCTTGAGCTTTTTTTTTTTTTTAAATTGAAGTACAGGCAGTTTACAATGCTGTGTCAATTTCTCGTGTACATCATAAAAGTTCAGTCATATATATGCATTTTTATATTCTTTTTCATTATAGGTTACTACAAGATATTGAATACAGTTCCCTGTGCTATACAGTATAAACTTGTTGTTTACCTATTTTATATATAGTAGTTAGTATCTGCAAATATAGTAGTTAGTAAATGCAAATAAATTGGGAGTTTGAACTTCATTCTGAACAACATGTGTTTCATTTGAGTAACAATTCTACTGCTTCTGGCCAGGCCAAGTTTAGCTAGACCCTTCCCTTCCTGAGCCAGGTGACACCATGCCTTTCCTGTCACAGTCAATGCAATCTCTTCCACCTCCGAAGAGGGGGAGACGGTGAATATGGTGCTGTGAATGGTGCTCACTTACCCACACAGCAGACAAAGCATGAGCCCTTGGGGTTTGGGGAGTCCAGCAGAGTAAGAATTTCATATTTCAAAGACTATATTGAAGTAAGCATTATAGGAAGAATAGAAATTTTGTGGTTTCCCTTTACATTTATTTTACAGTTTAACTTTTTATCTCTATTTTATTTCCTTCCTGATCTTTATTAGTTCCTTCCTTCTGTTGACTTTAGATTTTGTTTGCTCTTCTTTTTCTAATTCTTTTAGGTGATAGGTTAGGTTGTTTACTTGAGATTGTTCTTCTTTTTTGAGGAACGCCTTTATCATTATGAACTTCCCTCTTAGGACTGCTTTTGCTGCATCCCATAGATTTTGTGTGATTGTATTTCCATTGTCATTTTCTCAAAGTATTTTTTAATTTCTTCTTTAATTTCATCATCGACCCACTGGTTTTTTTAGTAGCATATTGTTTAATCTCCATGCTGTCATTTTTTTCCTCCTTTGTTTTCCTGTGGTTGATTTCTAGTTTCATGGCATTGTGGTCAGAAAAGATGCTTGAAATAATTTCTATCCTCTTAAATTTGTTGAGGCTTCTTTTGTGCCCAAGTACATGATCTATCCTAGAGAATGTTCCATGTGCACTTGAAAAGAATGTATATTCCATTTTTGAGGGGATGTAATGTCCTAAAAATATCAACCAAGTCCAGCTGTTCTACTGTGTCATTTAGTATCTCCACTGACTTATTGATTATAGTTTAATCTTTCACTTGTGTTTATATATAAGAGAATGGACCTGATCAAATTTTCAGTGCTTAGGGACCGTAGAAACCATGATCTGACTCTGGTTGAAGATTCCTTTGGAACAAAATATTCATCTTCTTGATTTCTTTTAATCTAATCCTCTGGGATGGGAATCTCAAAGACGGAAGACACAATAAATAACATAGGCATTAGACAGTTTTGGGAACTGTGCCCACACTCAGTATAAAAAGGACCACTGCTGAGTTCCCCCAGTTGTTGTCATGGAGGAAGGCAAGCCTGATGTTGCTAGATGTATTTTCAAGAGGAGACGGGACTCTAAATTTTCTTAAATGTGAAATTAGTTGATGCACAGCAATGTTTAGCTGGGGGAGCTAAGCAAAGCATGGTGTAGGGCTACCAGGACACCATCCCTGATTCCAGGACTAGGCCATTTTAATTCCACAGAGCCTGCAGGACTTAGAGGTCTCAAAATATATAAACTTCAGATCATTATTGTTCTGAGAAGCTCAGATTACAGTTTTGGCTGGATGAGGAGGGCTCTCTTCAATTCCATTTGACATGCATTTACTGTGTCACAGGCTCTATGCTAGGCTTGGAAGACACAAACACCATCAAAACATGGCCCTCGTTTTCAAGGTGCTCATAGATTGGTAAGGTTTTGTTTTTGTTTTTGTTTTTTTTTTTAAAGGCATGTCAGTCAGTGCATTCTAGAACAAACAGGCTCATCTTTCTGGTGGAGACTTCTGAAGTTTGTAAGTTGGAGGCATCATGTTAGTATAAGTGCAATAGATTCTGGTGGATTTACTCATAAATCCTCCACAAAAGTCTCAGCATGGAGTGCCCAGTGTCCCACAAAATGCTGTGAAGATCATCTTAAGTTGCTATTTTATTTTGGATACGATTTTGTTTTGTTTCCTTCATTCAGTATCTTTTAAGAATAAGGCTGTGCAATAAGACAGTTCTGGCTTTTCCTGAAAGGTAACCTCCACACCTTTGGAACAGGAGTGTCTTCGTGGTCCATGGTGAGTCCCCTGGACTGTACCTGAGAATTTGTGCTAATAAGGAGACTTGTGGTGAGCACCTGATAGTTTATGACTCAGGGTGGAGCCAGCCACACCTTTACAGATTCCTTTAATATGTCAGATTAACTTTTTTTCCCTCCTGAAGATATCTGCCTGTCAGTGGTTCAGTTTTATTTTCTGGAATAATCGACCAACAAGAGAGATGATGATGATAAACATTTACTCAACCGCTAATATGATCCAGAGCTTTGTCTAGGTTACCTTCTTTAATTCTTAAAGCAACAGAGGACTTCTGTTACTCTCATCTTACAGAGGAAACTGAGCCTTAGAGCTTTATCCCTTGCAGAGCTAGGTTGGGGTACTAGTACCTCAGCTGGTTTGGGGTGTCATTTATTCAAACCTTTTGTAAACTTGACTTCGTCACACTGGGTACCATTTAAGACACATCTTTTACAATGAGTGTTTTACGGCTGATATGTTAATACATGCTCATAAGTCTAACTTGCTGTGTTTTCTGCATATTCATGAATAAATTAACATATAATAATTTACAAATATAATTTATAAGTAATATATTTATACAAATATATACAATTTCTCCAGAGTCCTTTCCAAATTCTCAACATTGTGCCAACTGAAGCTGACTTCATGAACACCCACACTCTCACGGTAATCCCCTAATTCAAATCTGGCTGAGATTCTGTAGGACTATGTTTGATTTTACGTGTCTATCCCTATGTGTTCTCTCCCCTTTAGTTTTGACTGAAAACACAAACTATTTTGCTGTTCTGCATCATCTCCTCACATGTATCTTCTGCCATACTGCATGTTTATCTGTGAGCTCCTGCCCAGAGAACAGGGGTCCAATACGATTAAATAACTGAAATATTCAAGAGGAATCCAGTCCATTGTTAAAAAGAGTAATGCCCTTCTCTTAATGAACTATGCATTGATTTATGATGATATATTGGCACAGAAGCACTGGCATGTTTTGAGGTAAAACAAACCTCAAAAATTTTTACGTTGAGTACTAAAAGATTTCCTTTTAGATACCATACTGAATGATATTTACACACACACACACACACACACACCATAACCCAAAGTGTGGAAATAAAGAAGAGTCAACTCACAGGCTGTCCAGGCTCATCTCCCCCAAGGATTCTGAAGCCGAATCCAGACTCCATCCTGCGAAGGTGAACATCCAGCTCCTTATAATCTGGACCTGGCATAAAGGAGATCCCATTGAGTAATGAATCCTGCCTTCTCCCCACCCCCTGAGGAACTGAACACACCAATGATAAATTAATTTTTTGGATGTGATTAATAAGAGTGCTGTAAGAGTTGGTGAAGAGCATAGAGGATAAAAAAAAAAATATATGGTAACAAAAAAGTAGGCATTCCAAAGTTAAGTGGTCTCTGGATTAACAGTGACCAGCCAAGGGCATTACTAGGGTATGATTATAGGCAGAAGGAGCACATGAATTTCCTGAGTGGAAAAAAAAAAATGATGCCTTTGTAATTCTTTATTTTCCTGAAAACACAGATTGCCCTCAAGAAGACTAGCTGTCACTCTGGGGATGTTACTGTGACTAGAACAATTGTTTTACACATTTGAGAGAACAGATGGTAACACCCTGGAACTACCTGGTAAAGTACTACCTAATAACTTACTAATAGCTGTTTATGACTCAATGTGTCCTGTTTAGTGTGTGTGTATGGTGAGTGGGGACAGATATACTTACACCTAATAGAAGTTGTCTCTTTTAAAATCTTGTGAAAATTAGAAAGGATAAAATTTAAACTTTGCTCTGTTGTGGTTTGAGTTAAGTTTTAATTTTCTGACAAACTCCTTTAGGATTTTCGTAACTTAGGGGTAGAAATTTGCCTGGGTTTAAGTGAACTCTTATCCCCCAAAGCATTTTAAAATACAGAAGCCACTAGTAGGTTCACTACTGACTTCATGAGCATATTAAAAAAAAAAAAAACTAGAAAAGGGATACTTTTCTGCAGTTAGCTGGAGGAACAGAAATGTACTTTAAAAATAAGCCAGGAAACTCTTCTGAATGTAATTTTTTTCCAGCCCTAGAATAAAAATAAGAAACCTTTTGCCTTTTTAAGGATAATATGATTTAAATATGATTTAAGCTTACTCCCTGCCCCTGGCCCTTTGAACCTTCCTCAGGGGAAAACATCTCAACCATGTCTGGGTTGTGCATACTTTCACGGCCACTATTAGGATGTCAAGCGATGATCAGCAACTCGGGGGAATACTTATTAATGCCATCCTTTGCTTAAGAAGTACTTAGTGATCTCTGGGCCTTAACAGTTCAAAGGAAGTATTAGAACTGACAGAAGCAAGTATTAAGCTAAATTCTCCTTGCTTAAACAGAATGGTTTTGGAAACTGGGATGGGATTTCAGTGGAGAATCCTCATGGGACAGGAAGCTTATGTCTGAGCCATTTGGATATACAGTAATAGTCATAGCTGAGAGAAAGACTCAGTAAGTGATGGCCAGGCAAATTTTTTCCAGGTTCTACAGTAAGTGGACCTGCTGACATGATACAGTAAACTAAGCACAGTGATGCTGGGCCCTCCAACCTGGGCTGTGCATTCCCAGTGAAAAGTGGAAGGCAAGTCATTCACTTCTGAAATGTAGGCATAAAATGATTATGTGTCTAGTGCTTTCAAGGAAAAAAAGGTGAATCAGGCACTTAAGTACAAATGTATATTAGCATATATCATCCAAGACACTGAATTTCATGCCCTTTTGTGACCAGATGCACATATAACCAGAGTCTTTTCCACCCAAGAACAAACACAAAACTCAAAGAAGAATAACCAATTGGATCTCCACATCCATTAGTCATCCTTTACAAACTGTATAGGCATTAATATTTTAAAGAAAAGACAACTCAGAAGAATTCAGTTCCTATTAAACAGCTAATTAGAGTTGGGTGATAAAAGGAAAATGAAAACTTTGCCCTACACTCTACGAGTCTCAACTGACTTCTAATCTCAGCTATACTGAGGTCTACAATATCACATATAAAATCACATATTGGGGTGTGAGACATACTTTCGGAAATCTGGAGGCAGCTGGAGCAGCCCTACAAAATCATGGCAGGTACCCTCTCCCAAGGGAGGCAGAAAGGCGAGGGGAGATGGGAAGATGACAGATAATGCCTACTCACTGTTCAAACCTCTAAAACTTGGTTATGATACGAATGCTCACAGCAATTTCTTCTCTAGATGACTTTAAACTTAGAGGACTCTTTCTATATGTAAAACTTACAAAGAGAGCATGATATATTTCTGACACTTAAAATTAATGATAGAGCTAGCATATGTTTAACCAGACCTTTCCATCGCTCAGAGATACTCTCATTTTTGCACTGCTGGTGAGTATGGTAAGAGTGAAATTGTTCCTCCAATGGCTTCAGCACCAATCCATATTGCATGAGGAGCTCTAAAAGGAATCTACTGTGTGATCCATTTTATTTGCTGAGTAAAACTTTCCCCCAAGGAAATGCTGAAATTGTAACAATGCCAGTAATGGAATTTTGAGATGTGCCAACGTAGAAGGGAGTTGTGTCAGAGAATACTGTGATTCCTGGGGGCAACTGGAAAGCTTTTCCTTAATGAATGACTCAGGACTCCTTTTTATTTAGGAAAAAAAACACAGATGTTTGCTAGTTAATTTTTTTAACTCTGAAGAAGTCTGAAGCTGTGAGCAGGGCATAGATCCTCCTCCCCTCTTTCTGTGCATTTTGGGGACATTTTGATCTCCAGACTATTGCTCTGACCACTCTGATTTCAAATACAGGGTGATATATGCCACCCATGTCATCTTCACCCTCCATTCTTCCAGGCAGAGATGGCCACCTTCACAGTACATGAGCAAGTAGAGAGAGGCAATGGGAGACCCACTAGAGAAGTGTGCCTGCAGATGTGATTTACTTTTTATTTCTTTGTTAATTTTGAACACAAACTCAGAGGCTGCAGGGCATGGAAACCAGAGAAATAGTCAATTAGAAAAAAAGTTTAAACGATAGATCGTGCCTTGAGGCAGAGGTTGTTTGTTCGTTTTTGGTTGCTGTTTAAGGAAAATAAGAGCTTTTAGAAAGATAATTTTTCTTTGGTTTCTTTCTTCCCCCGCCCATTTGAGACTGGCTTTAAAAAATACCTAAAATTATATGCAAAAAGCTGGAAGCATGACTTTTTTTCCTTCCTGCTTTGTTAGCGTCTTCAAAGATGATGTTTCTGGTACTTTCCTTTAGCTGCTCTTCTGGCCTGATGACATGTTCAAAATGATGGCATCATGCTTTATCTCTTCCCCTGTTAAGTCAAGAACTTCAATCATGCCCCCATCAATATTTTTTTTTCTCTTCTTTCTTCTTATTTATTCTGTTTCTGTGCTCTTTTCCTATATTCTTTTCCCTCAGCACTTTTTGCAGAACTTTCAGGTGTACTCTAAGGCATTGCTTGGTGCAAATCAAGATGAGGCAGTGGTTGTGAAGTGGACTGAGAAGAGGCAGTAGACTCTTTGGACATTGGTGTTCAATGGCTACCCATGGCCAGTATTGCTTGTTCCTTAGAAGTTGGGTCCCATGATCCTCAGGCATTACGAAATAATGCATCTTAAGATACTCGTCCCAGAAGGGACTTTACATGACCACTGTGGCAGGCTATGGGAATGCAATTTACAAGTCTGGATTAATCCTCGGCTTCCATTAATATTAAAGAAGGTAATATATTTAAATATAGCAAATGGTGGCCACATCCAGGTAGCAGGGCAACCTCTCTCATAATAAAGAAAAGCAGTATTTCAAAAGCTGATTCTTTTTTATTTGCACTGACTCCAGGAGGCTTCATATGCAATATGTAACCTTGGTCTAGCTTTTGAAAGACATGGATTTGTGCAGTTTCAGGCAAAAGGATGGGTGGCTGAACACAAATGATTAAATTTGGTAATTGGATCCAAGCTTCAAAAATGCAAAGAATGCCATT
Organism: Camelus dromedarius; assembly: GCF_036321535.1. NCBI lineage: Eukaryota > Metazoa > Chordata > Mammalia > Artiodactyla > Camelidae > Camelus > Camelus dromedarius. The sequence continues at coordinate 73,699,328 of NC_087442.1, read as the reverse complement.
TTTATGGATTAATTTGGCACACAGAATGCTGCTGTAAACATGTCAATTAAATTTTGGTACTTGAATCCCCTTTCATGTTTTAATTAAACATAAGCACCATGGGCTTATTATCATAGTTTGGCCCAGAGGATGAATTCATTCAATTCTTCCTGCTGGAAAAAGTATACATTTTTTGGCTTTTCCTTGTAAAGAGATCCAGGAAAGACAGCATGAGAAAGTACTCAAGAATCAACAGTGGTTATTAAATATGTCCCTGGCATCTGGATTTTCCTATGCACTCCAGATACAGAATGAGTTAAACAGGAGTTAAGAGGTTTTTATTGCTTGAATCTAACATTACCAGATAAATAACTAATACATCTTTGCCTTAGAAGAATCCCTTCTCTCTTTTTTTTCTTTATACCTTTGGTAATATGAACATGGCCAGTCACATTTTAGACACAGTAGATGCTCTCTCTCACTCTCCGTTTGATTCTCTTCAAATAACTAAAGCCTTCAGATAAACTCAGATTTCCCCCATCCTTAATATCCACTTGCTCTCCCCATCCACTTCTTTCTTGGAAGAGCGGTCTCTAGTGAAGTCTCTACTCTCTCATCATTGACTAACTCCTGCTAGTCTGGTTTCTGATCTCTTGGCATTACTGAACTGCTCTCTTTAAGGTCACTGATGACATCCTAATGGTCAAATCCAATGGCCATTTTTTTTCTTTGTTCACTTTGATTGATTTCTGTCTCATTTTTTGTTGACACAAACCCTGTCAGAACCCTGATTTCTTTCGTTTCTAAACAAGAAAAGGTATCTCTCCAGAAGTGATTTCTACTCTTGGTTTCTGTGATACTCCACACCCTGGTTCTCTTGCCTTTGCATGGAGCTGTCCATTCAAAGGGACTGACTATAAATTCACTGTTTCTTACTAACACTCCTTTGGTGATGGCATAATTACCTCTGTCTACTGATAGTATTCCATTATGTACAGCTGTAGGAATTGCTGAATGAATGTTTCTTGAATTTAATTGTTTTAAGATACTTGCTAATCTAGTGGACCTGACAAACCACAGCACTATTCTACTACTGAGTTATCACTTAGCTTCAAAATTACATTATTTAGGACGTCCTACTAACAATTTTGCCTCTGTACCTGAGCATCCTGTGCAGCTAAGGCTAATAAAATACCTTATAATTATGATAAATACATTCAAGACAAAAATGATGCCAAATAATTTGATAAAGAACATTTTAAAAATACAAGCAGTAGTATGGGAGATCTATCTACTTTGAATGCAGTCATAATTTTCCAGAATCGTTTCATAACTTGTATGGACATTTAACAAAATATTTGGATTGGTTCTTTTCCTGAAAATCTGGATTGCATAGAAGTAAAATATACTCAAACTATATTGTAACTTTTCTCTTTCAAGTAATACATACTTTTTGAAATGTAAAAAGTATCATCTTGCACATATATCAAGGTAATTTAAGCTATTTAGATGGTCCTTTATCTCTTTCTTTTGTTTTTAAATAAAGTACATTCAGAAGGTGAGATTTTAAAGAAATGTGCTTGCTGTGGACAGTAAACTGAGATTTAGAACCTCAAATTAAATCTGGCTTTCATTTTGCAACAATAATTACTAGGTCTCATTTACCCCGTGGGTATAAGATATTCTTCAAAACAACAAAAGATTTTACAGTCAGTATATACAAATAATTATGCTTTAAAAAAATTTCAGACCAAGCTAAACAAATACTTTAGACATTATTTGAGAATAAAATGCTAAGCAACAGCTTCCATATTTTCTACATACCCAAAAAAATGACATGGAAACTTACAGAATGAAATGATCTCAAGCACATATATTCTCCAAGGGGTGTTAGAACAAGCTGAGATGGATAATGAGCTGTCATCATGGAAACACTCTAGAGATGTGTGCTGTGAGCCCACAGACCTGAAATAGTACTATTATTATGAAACGTTCTTTTCTACAATTGTTTCAGTGTTCTGGCTTTCAATCCAGTGGTCTAATCAGCTGTTCAAAGCACTTCCTAAGAGTAAGGAAACCTGAGTCTCCCTTTTCCTCATTCATTTCCATAATAACTAAATATTTCAGTCCAAATCCAACTAATAAGTATTTTCAGAATGGCTAGGTCAAAAAAATTATTTTTAAGTAAATTTATTGATTATTATTAAAACCCCTTGTAAACATGAAACTATGATATTCTATCCTAACTTAAAATATTATTGAAATGTAGCATTTTATAATGGGTATGGTTTTAAAAAATTAAATTGTTGTAGGTGTTCAACTGATGTGAAAATAATTTCATTTCACATTAGCAAAATTTTCAGTAAGTTGTATGGAAATGTCTAAATTGCAAATCTCCTTAGACACTCTAGATTCCTATTTCTATTTATCTAGTCCAGTGCTGTCCATTATAAACAATATGTAAACTACATAGGTAATATAAAATTTCCTAGTAGCCACATTTTAGAAAACAAAAAAAATAGGTAAAATCAATTTTAATAATATATGCTTAACCTAACATACCTCAAATTTTATTCAAGCATGAATCAATACAAAAATAATTAATGAGGTACTACACGTTTCTTTTTTTGTACAGCACTCTTACAAACTCAGAATGGCTACATTTCAAGTGCCTCACAGCCACATGTGTCTAGAAGCTTCGGTATTGGACAGCATGGATCTAGTTAGGTGGCTTTCTTTGGCACCTGGTTTTTAATCTAGTCTTTTACTAAAGCATTTTATGAAGGAAGTTAATGAATGTAACTATTTTCCTTTGTCTTTTGTTTGTTTCCTTGGCAGTCATTTAGGCCAAACTTTGTGAGACTTGCCTTCTAGCTTACATACATGCTTCTGTGGGTGAGTGAAATTAGCACGGTGACTATATACTAATAATAAACTGAGACTACTCAGAAGAATGATTTGTTACACAAAATGGAAGACATTTCATTCACAGGACTGTGAGTACTGAGGAATACTTGCCAGAGGAATCCATTCGAAAACTGGTCCTTGGTGGCACTTGTTCTGGATGGGAAAATCGGGAATTAATATTGAAATTCATTTATGGCATTTTAAAATTCATCTTTACTTTTTTTTTTTTTTTAACAATTGTAACTCACCCCCAATCTTGTGCTCATGTTTAATGATAATTTTTTCTCTAAAATCCATGGGGCTTAGTGGACAGATTTACCCTGTTTTATGTATATGAATATGTCTGTAAATGTATTTCTTTCACATGCAGGTAAAAATCTGAATTCTTTTAGATCAGAATGGAAAAAAAGATCACCATTTTCAAACATTAAGCTTTGATTCTAAGTATAAGAATGCTTATTTGAAAGTTAAGTCAATATAGAACCTGAAATAAATACAATAAAGGTTTTTGAAATGATGTTATGATATTGTGTCATCAAACGTTGAAGTGAAAAGTGAAAAATTCAGTACTTGTGTTGATTTATGTACACCAGTCCAAATATTTTGATACTTACAATTATTTGGATAGTTGAAGTTATGTGTAAGTAGTTAAGTAAAATTGGTTTTATTTTAGCAATAGAGATCCTTCATGAGAATTATGTCATCTGTTACACAGAATATAAAAGTTCATGGATATGAGTGTAAAATACTATTACTATATACACAAAGCCCTATGAAAAAATGTTTTTTTAATTATTAAACTTAAAAAATTAAATAAGACTAAATTCTGATTGCTTTCTTACTGAGCTCCATTTGTTTCAAATAAAGAGTTCTACGCTATTCAACAATGAAAATGAAACAGAAGGCTCTTGAGGGGATGACGAGGCTGTTCCCCACTGTACCCTGCACAGCTGGTCTCACTCACTGAGGGCAGAATGAGCCTCCCTGCCAGGCAATCTGTGTTTTCACAGTAAAGGCAAATCAGTTTTCTAGCAGAATTGTTATTTTTTAAAAAAAACCTCCATATGTAGTGTAACCGATTAGGATTACAAATTGAGAAATATCCTTTCATCATAAAGGTGGAGCTGTATCAGGGATGGAAGACCACTCCTTTCTAAACACTTCCATTAGTTGTGAAAGTGACATTTTATATTATCATAATCTCACTAGGACCTACTTGCCATCCAGCAATTACACTCAGTTTGCTGCAGTCCTGATGGTCTCATTTTTATTCATCAAAGTACTCTGGGTTACACTGTCAACTTGTGCTGTCAACAAAATGCTTTAACATACTAAATAACTTTCAATCAAGGACTGATTTTAGAGTTTACTTCTCACATTTCCACCCCCTTTTACCCCATCTGATTTCAGGGACATTAAGTTTTAAACTACTGAAGGAAATAAATTTATAAGCTATCAGACTGAATCTATTTCTAAAATACAAGGGAAAAATGTGTCCCCAACCTAATTTTTATTTCACTACTTTTATTACTTAGCTATTTCTCTATTAAAAGAAACACGTTGGAAATATAAAAGTAGTACCATAGTTATTACAAAGCTACCTGAAAATACTAATTTTGAAATTATATTTCCAAATTAAAATTTACATGTGAAAAATGGCAAACATAACTGGATTTACTGATCTCCTTTATCAATATATTATAACTGCAAAGTGATGCATAATGTGATATATCAGAAACTCCAGCTGAAAGGTAATTTTTTTCCCCACAGATCAGACCATAACATAAATTATAGTAAAGACAGCAAAAGATGATCTTCCCATGGGAACTAGGTATAGGAAATTAACCTCCAGGGTACAGCCGAGGACATTTTAAATGATAACGCTACTAAATTTCTTCCAGTCTTTTATGATTTTAATGCTAAAGACACTGATAAAAGGTCTTAATATTTACATATCATCTTATTAGTTTTTCACTAAAATAAGCTAGTGCTTCAGAGAACATCTGTGGGTGGTACTTTAAGGCCACTGGACACCAGCAATGACCAAGCAAATGAGGCCAGGGCTTGATCGAGCAAGTGTTCAGACGTGCAGATGTTCTCCTGGAAACCAAGGTAGCCTTTCATGATGGCAGCCATGAATTTATGAAAACCTTTCCTAAACCTATTCATGTTTCCAGCTTGACTGTATTGGGTATTTAATGACAAGGGCAAAGGAGACTGGAGGCAGGAAGGCTCAAGCAGAAGCCCTTTGCACAGGCTTCGGAGCTCTGGTTCTGAGCATGAAGCATCCTGTGCATTGACCCTGTGTGCTGATTCCCATCATCAGTTTCTGTTTAGTCTCAAGGTCTGTGCTGCCGTGGATATTTGTACATCACTCCATCTTTTCTAGTGGCTATGCCATTAGAATGGGAGACAGTGCAAACCACAGCCCTTGCTCACTAACAAGGAAAGAGCAGCAGAAAAACCGGTGGTTTAGAAATACAGCCACCCATCTGGGATAAGCCATGAATTACATGTGCATTACAATTCTGAACAATGGAAGAATTCCACATTGAACAATGAACAACAGAAGTGCAGGCTAAAAGGCCATAGATGTGAAAAGCACAATGTCCATTTTTGATCAGCTACGGATTATAATTTCATGTCAAATATAGTACTAAATACAGTTTTGCTCTTCCATTATGCTCTTTAACTGGCCTGTGGTTACCCCTGATTGCTACCTTTGGTGCAATACTCATTGCTTATTATGGGTTAATGCTTCTTAATTTCTCAAAAGAAAAATTGATCATGTGAGCTCATTTTGAACAAACTCCAGAGGAATTTCTGTTCTAAAGAGGTTCTACCAGAAGGCACATTACACCATACGGATCCCTGACACTTTTACGATCCTACCTTTGAGTGATGTCTTACTGCAAAGGAGTATGGACATGCTGTACCTCATAAACTGCTTATTTATAATAACCAAGGTTCAATGAGAAGAGAAAAAAGTTTGGACAACTTCAGTCATAATTCAACTTGAGTTCACACCAAGGGACAGAATCATGAGGGAAGAATTTCAGAGAACAAGGATTTTTCCTCTCTCTTTCTGTTTTCACTGGCTTGTCTGCTCCGGCTTCTGAGCCTGCATGGGGACTATGCCTCACGACCACCCAGAAATGGCCCCACGAACTGAGGGGGACAAGATAAACCTTTAGAGTAAGTCTGTCGTCAAGAAAAGTGAAGCATCAGGACAAGGCCCTCATTCCTAAATCATCAAGTTCATCAGCATGATCAAAACTTTCTTTTGTCAGATTCCAAAGTGAGCCACACTCATTTCCTTTGGGAAGCACCTTGTATTGCCTTGCTTAGCATGAAAAGCAGGAGCCAGGGTAGCCATGTCTCTGCAGTTGTGTGAGTACAAACTTTCCTCGGAACAGGAAGACAGATAGGACAGACACAGTTAACTCCCTTTTGGCTTTGTGATCACTGCAATGTTGAATCTGATTTATTCTCTGTGATAAGAATGAGAACTTCTCTTCACTTAAATGAGTGAAGCTCCACTACCTACTCTTTCTACTCCATTTGCCATGCTCTAGATTTGCACGTATGTACAGGTTTTGGGGCATGGGAGGAGTTCAGTGGGTGTGTGGCTACCAAGACAAGGCACCACATACATCTTTACTGCAAACTAGGGATAAAACGTATGGACAAAGATTCAGTCAGCCAAATGAATTAGCTTGAAAGAAATAATTTATCTGAGTAGGTTTTAAAATTTTTATGTGTGGTCTGTACATTTTAGATACACGTATTTCTTGGACAGTAATGACATCTCTCTCTTTAATGGACTATGTAGTAAAGAGAAATCATCTCATTTATCATTCAAATGAGGACAATCTGGAGCGTGAAAGGGGAGCTATTAATTATGCCAGGACAAACCAGAGCAGGACTGTCCCAGGCAAACTGGCATGAGTAGTCACCCTAGGTAGCCTTATGGGTAAGTAGGCCATTATAAAATATTTTTTATCATATCAGAATTATGTGACTGAAGCAATGGTGCAATCACATACAGAGAAGGAATGGCAGGAGGAGATGGGATGGGGAAAGCAGGGATTGCTTTTAGAAATCGCCCCCTCCCCCCCAATGTTAGAAATGGTGAAAGGAGCCCAACATTGAGAATGTTAGCATGCAAACTGAGACAATTCAAACTCTCCCTCTTGTGAATGCAAAGAAAATTAAAGTCCTTCTTTCATGAGATTTATGGGAAAAGGACAGAGAAGGGAGAAGTAAAAAATAGCATGGCTTATCTCATTACACAAAGGTGGGTATTTTTCTTTGCTTTCAATTTTAAAAAAGTCAAGTAATGGAAACAGCAAGAAGTCAATTATCAACAGAGGCTATTACACAAAGAAAAGTGAGGTTTATCTAAAAGTCTTGGCTAGAGATGAAGGTGGGCTGATTTTTGCTATTTTCTGGAAATTGTTGGTAATGATATAGGGTCAATGCTTGAATAACTAACATGAAAATCCAGAAACCCCACTGGTCAAAATTTCTCTTCGGACTTTTTAGGCATGGTTCTTCTATTATGTATATAAGCTTTAAGCTTAGGAGGAATGGAACTAGAAAAAATCTTCCTTTTACAAAGAGTTCTCCAATAAGAACTAACGAGATTTTTTTTGGTAATTAAAAGATATTTAACACAAGACACTGTCCTGATTAAACATCATTTTGCACATAGAACAAGAAACTATGGGTCTGTCTAACTATAAACTATTGTCTATATTTACTGCAAAATTTTGCATGTTACACACTGATATTACTTGCTCTGCTGTATAATGTAATCTGGTTCAGAAATTGTTTTCCTACATCTTTGTTCCCAATTTCACTGTAAGCTTCCAGTGAACGCAGATTATTTCTTGTGATTTTTCCCTTGTGGAGACCCTAGGAGAGTTCTAGACACATACTGTGTTTCATATTCTTGATTGATGTGGAGCCTGGAGGTGCCACCTCTGGGTACCCTGCCTGATGCTCTGAAATCAGGCATCGCCTTGCCTGCTGGGTGGAAGAGTCCTCCTTCTCTCTTGAGTCCTACCTCACCATTAGAAGATCATATCAAGACAGGAGGTGTTTCTAGCTTTCCTCTCATAAGCATGTACCTGCCATGTTCTGTTTCATGTGACTTTGGTATCCTACGGTTGTCTCTGTTTGTTTAAAATAACAGCATCTTTTTTCAGGAGTACATCTTTATTAAGATGTCCTGTGCATGCACATTAAAATGTCAGCATAATCTAATTATGAGCCAAATGAGGCACAGCACCATTTACATCATTTGATAAATTTCCATCATTTGCAGGAGACTGGTGATTTGAATCCAAATACTTCTTGACAGCCTTGATATAACAAACATTCTGTAGCTCTGCAGAGCAGAAGCTTGTGGGTGGAGGTACATCCTTTTACTAGGTTACTGTAACCCAGTTTTGAACATGAATGCAAAAAATCTGTGTAGCATTGGATCTGGTTGTAAAGAATACCCTGATATCATTATAGGTCAAGGAAAATGTTAAAGGACTTAGTTTAGACAGCTTTGGTTAGGATTCCCTTCCATACTTTCCCAGGTCCCACTGATTTTTCTCTCAGAAAAAAGTTCAGGGAAACAATACATAGAATCAAACCTAAATGTTTTGCATGTGAGTCAAAGGAATAAGAGAATAGGAGTGGCTCTCAGTCAAAATTTCAGATAGGGGTCTTTTGTTTGGATGCACACATGTCATAAGCATTAAAAAAATATTATTTGAAGATGATGAGAAATAGACTGAGACTTCCCCCAGTCATTAAAAAAATATTTTTGGTATTGTTCTGAAACTTTAAATGAGAGCTGAGACTTCTTCATACTTGTAAACAGAAAGTGTATAGAGGGCCAAGGTCTGTCCTGTTCTGTCAAGACCCCAGCACATGAACCTGGGAAAGCAGAGTAAGCCCATCATCTGTCCAGAGACTAAAGGAAGAGGTACCTGGCTTTTTTTGGTTCCCTTCATCTTCAGGGCAGGGCTTTCCTGACTCTGACACAATTTCTTTATTTCATTCACACTCCATTTAGTGTTATGAAATAACAGGATTGAAAGAGAAGGATGGGAGAGAAAATGAGCCTGCCCTCTTTTGGCTCCTAAGAGATGTGACCCTGAAAGCACTGCTATGACCTTGGAGACATTAGAGAGAGCTAAGGAAACAAAAGGCAGCAGCAGCGGCCCTTGTGGGCTCTGATGCGGGCGCGGGGGGGACAGGGCAGGGAGTCGGATGTTTGCTGTGAGTGTGGCTGTGGCTGTGGATGCAAAGCAGGTGCAGAGTCCAGAGGAGGACTGAAAAGAGAGTCACGGGAGGTTAAGGCGGATTGGTTTGCCCCGTTTGTTACAGGTGAGGAGTGGAAAGGCAATGAACAGAAACAGCACTGCCGGGGCCTGGATACAGAAATCAGAATGCCTTTAGGGTTGAAAACAAGGTCATGAACAATTGCTGCTCACAAACCGAGGGCACAACAGCATCAGACGCCGTACAGAGAAGATGGAACAAATACCAACACTGCCTTTGTCCTGAATAATAACGTTTTGCATTGGCCAGGAATCCGCAGAAGGATGGGAGCAAATGACTAATGAAGGGACAAAAACAAGGGAACATCTCCTGACGCTCCTTCAACGTAACCACAAAATTTAACAAGCCAAGGACGTGAGGATGCAGTGTGTTTCCATCTTCTGAGTTAGGACTTTTCCTGTACCTTGATCTCTATTTGTTTACACTTCTTCTTTCCCCAGTTAAATCTGTGTGAGCAGGACTTACTACTCATCTTTTGTGTCTCCGCACAGTACTGAGAATCAAGTGGGTATTCAATAAATACTCAGTTATTGAAGCAGAAAAGGTACTAAGAACTGTGCTAAAATCTTTTCAGTTTTTTCAGTTTAATGAGCATTAATACCCTGAATTCATACCCTGTATCATACAGCGAAAAATGTCTACTTTGTTCTTACTCTGTCACAGCACAGACGTTCTAACTGTACAGTCCTTTAAAGACATTTCGGTTGTTCAGCCAGAAGGGGAAGAATGAAATGCAGTAGTCCTAACATAACCAATTATTTTTCAAAAAGGCAGTGGGGGTAGGGGGTAGAGGTTCATTTTGATGAAATGATTTCTCAATGGCCTGCTGTCCTAACTAGTTTATCAACCAAAATTACTTTTACAGAGAGTTGCAGAGGATGGGGAAAAGGTATTATGTCTACTTTCCCCCTTACCAGCTGCGTGAATAATTCTCAACCCCCGAGCTCATCAAAGAGTAAGCAGATTTGAGATCCTCTGAGATCACACACAATTTAAAACTTGCTATTCATGCTTCAGATGATAAAGTTGGAAAGAAGACACTGGCAGAACACCGAAACAAAGGAAATCAGCAGACTGTAAGTGGGAGCGCCAGGGACCAGCCCCTTCTCACTTGGCTAGTTTTCTTGATGCATTACTCAGGTTCATATTATACTGTGTGTTTCCCTCACAGATTATACATTCATGCCACTCGGATTCCCGTCCTCTAACATTCAAAAGAGATGGCCTGTTACGATAGCAGATAGGGGCACCATGAATGTATACGCAATATTAAAAACCTCTGTTCTCTAATATTTATAAAGTGCAATGAAATAATTTTAGAAGACCTTCAAATAGGACAAGAACAGACACGGCATTTCATTTTATGACTCAGGTTTCAAATGGGCCCCAGTGCATCAAATGAGAGGCAGAAGTTTCAGGTAGAAATGACTGGTACCTGCTCTGTGCTGGTTTCAGGACCGTTACTTTCATGATTAGGAGTTAGGAGGACCTGGCCAACATTTTACTCACATTTCTAAAATATTCAATGACTACATTCATGGTGCTAAGAAAATCTAAGCTTCAGACTCAAGATCAGATTAAACAAAAAAAATTCCAACCATTTCTTCTTATTATTCAGTGACTTCAATAAAATTAGTGACCTCTTCCTCCACTCCCCATCCCCTCCCCACAAATACATTCCTGGTTTTCTTTAGGGACTTAGGGGGAAAAGCAGGAAATAAAATTTAAAGCCAAAAGATATGAAGCTTTTCCGTTGTAGAGTTCACAGGCCTTTTTTTTTTTTTAAAGAAAAGTTTAGATCAGCTGGCTTTACTTTTGAGATACTTTTTGAGCCTCAGACAACAAAATCACACCAGACCATTTCAGCCTCAATGTAATGGCAGAGCTTCATCTATTACTAATGTACCCTTGTCTCATGTGGCTTTCACTTACGCCTACTTTCATAAATGGCTCTAGATTTCTCGTAGAGCTCATATGGGTCAGGCTTCCTTGGGTCAAAGGCCTCTGTTGAGTCCGGAAAGGAACTCCTGTGAAGGGCAGGTGGGAAGGGCAGGTTCTGCGGTATGGCCGGAGCAGATAAACTCGTCTGAGGACTGCCTTGATTCTCCCATCGATCCATTATCTGCAAAGGGAAACAAAACAGAGCTTGCTTCTTGCCTCTTCACAGACCACAGCCCTCACCTTTACCTTTGACTTTCTTGCCCTGCAGACTTTTCTTTCAGGAAACATGCAAAACTTTGGTATAAGTGTCTTGAGAGAAGATTCTATTTCTATATAATAAAGCACCGTGGATGGTTATAAATACAAGTGGTGTCTGACTTTCAAATGGAAACTTTTATAACCTTGTCATCCATTAGCTAGTAATTTTCAGCAAATCACTTAATCTCTCTGAGTCTGTTTTTTACCCCTGTAAAATAAAGATATGTATCTCAAGATAATTTATGTGTAAGTGCTTATAACTGTGTGGTTTTATTCCTTTTCTAAGATGGCCCCAATTTATTACACCATTTTTACTAAAGAAGATAAAGTAGTCTGTACATATTCATTGGACACCTATGGATATCTGAACCACCTCCTATACTTGAACATTCAATCACTTTCCTCAGTTTATAAGTAATTACACAACCCTCTGGGATTTGTGAATTGTTCAAAGTCTTCTATGAAGCCTCATTTACTGCTGATCTGATGGTTTATTTCCCCAAATGCTGCTGCTACCATCATAATTTATTAACTATCAGTAGAACACCTTTCAGTTCACCAAGCTCTTTCATGCGCATTCTCTTCTTTGATCCTCACTGTAGCCCCATGAGGTAAAGCCGGGACTACCCTCCTTTTCTCGGGAAAGCCAGGTTCACTGAGAGCACCTGTGTGTACAGCCAACTTCAACAATCAGCTGATTCCTCATCCAAACTCAACTTCTGCTTTTCTGTTTTGAATAAACCTGTTATGTACAGAATGAGGTCAGGCTACACTCTGGTCTAAAATTTTGCATTGGGTGAGCATGGTCCTCAGGATAAAGGTCACGCTCTGGTGGGGCAAGATGGCTCCTCAGGGCCCAGGCTCTGCTCCTCTTTCTCATATCCACTCACGGTCTCTCTTCTCATCCCCTGGACCCATCAGGCTCTCTCCAACCTCTGAATTTCGCATATTTTCTTTATTTCTCTTTCTGCCGACAAAGTTTTTCCGTTTTTCCACTCCTCCATCTCCTTTCTTCATTTCATCTGGTGACTAGATTCAGATGAGACATCTCCTCCAGAAGGCCTTCTGGATCCAGTTACTTGTCCCTTCTGAGTGCTCCCGCAGCATCCTCTCCCCACCCCTCACACCCCTCACCATGCCCACCTGTAACTGCAAGTCTACCTGTCTCCTCAGGCAGATGATGTTGGGGATAGAGACTGCAGGGGACACAGTCTCTCTCACTGTTGCAACCAAATGTAGTAAGTGTTCAGAAAATGTTAATTTAGTGAATGAATGAAATCATCAATAAAATATGGTCACTTGTTCTCTCCTTAAAACCTATTTTGATACACACTACTTTGAGCTTGGCAGGATGATAGTTTCTGGGCCCTACTACACTGTCCTGCTTTTGTTTTCAAGATGGCTGTATTTTGGTCAGGGCTCCAATTCCAGCTCTCACCTAGCAACAAGAAATATTTTAAAACTGGAAGGGATGTGAGGTACTATGTACTGTGTCCTTGTGTAACAAGAAGGTCCCTGTGACCCATTTACCTAACTGGGACTGTGGCAGGGGTCAGGTAAGCCAGCAAATTGATAAAGAAATGGGTCATTGACCCTTTTCTCAAAAGACTGGTGCTACGGTCTGAATGTCTGAGTCCTTTCAAAATTCATATATTGACATGCTAACACCCAAGGTAATATTACTAGGAGATGGAGCTTTGGAGAGATAATTAGGTCAGGAGACTGAAGCCCTACAAATGGGATTAGTGCCCTTAAAAAGGGGGCCCCAGAGAGCTTCCTAGTCCCTTCTGCCAGGTGAGGTTACAGCAAAAAGGTGGCCATCTAGGAGGTGGCCTCTCACCAGACACTGAATCTTCCTGTGCCTTGATCTTGGACTTCCAGCCTCCAGAACTATGAGAAATAAATTTCTGTTGTTTATAAGCCACCAGTCTTTGGTATTTCATTATAGCTGTCCAAAGAAACTAAGACAACTGGCTTCATTTTAATTTGTTTTCCATATGGGCTACTGACCAAGATTTCATTTGAACCAAGGTTCTACAGCTAACAAAGATGGAAAACCCCTAGTTGAGCTCAGATTCCCTAATATGAAACATAATCTCTAGGAGCACAAAGAGGTCTAGCAGCTGTCAGCAGCAGATTCTGGGTCAGAGCCAATCTGTAACTATAATGGGAGTGCTTTTTCACATAATACATTGAGGGAAATAACTGATAAATTTGCTTGGAGTTCTGGCTAATTTCCTGCTCAGTAGCCCTTTTGCCCCCATTTAGTAAAAATCTTTAAATAAACACCTCATAATTCATTTGATAGCAAAATTCCTCTAGGAAGCCACTGTGGGTTCCTTTGGTCATCCGAATTCTCTGCACCTCTGCTATGACAGAAAGACCCACATTTGTGGCTAAAGGCATATTCTTTTTTATTTTTCACTTTAACTGACTTTAGGCACCATGCGGATGCATTCTGGCTGTGACTTTCTCCCTTCTGTTTCCAAACATAAGATACTAAATTCTAAAAAGTAAATAAATTAGAAATATGATATGAGGTGCTGTCATATCTCACTTGTCATCAGAGGACTTCAGCAAACAACTGTTTCTCCCTCCCATCTTCCTTGGAGGGTCATCTGACTCCCACACAGATCTCGCTGGTACATGTGCTGTGCACGTACAGTCATTGGAGAAGACACACTTCAGGTCAAACAGTAGTATTCTAAAAAACACTCTTAAAACTACAGAATAGATAATGCTCTGGGTACCGTTTGGAAAAAGTTTCTGTGGCATACTGACAAATTCTACAATTTTTATATAGCAGAGATGGAGGAATTCGTCAAGAGTCTAGTTCATGCTTAGTAAAGCATTCACATCTAGCTGTGACATTCATCAACCCTTGAGTCACTCTGTCAGGGTTCTATAAGACCCCAGAGTCCATGAAGTTACTGAAAAAGTAGACTCACTGCCCTACATTCCTCCATCCCCAAATTGAGTTTTTCATTCCAACCCAGAAGACCATGGGGCAACCCCTTGCCCTGGGGTCAGAGGTCACCCCCTGCTCAGTGGGGCTGTTGTGCTGATCTGACAGCACCTCCTGAAGGGTGCCCTCTGTTGACTTCTTCCTATTTTCTTAGATAACTTGGTCTCTGCACTTTCGCTTTCCAGCTGGGACACCTTGTGCTCATACTTGTTCCTCTCAATCTTCAAGAACCACCTAGATTCTGATCCCATCCCCTCGGCCACTTGCTCCACTTAGTGTCTTCCTGCCCTTGATCTATCACGAGCTGTGTTACCTGCCAGGCGTTTACCTCTCAATGAGGCTTCTGACTGAGTCTTGTCCAGCCCCAGTGGTGTCCTTACCTCAGCCAATATCTATAAACACCTCACTAGAGTAATGAAAAATGATCAGTGTGGACTCAAGGTCCACAATGGGGTATCAAACTGTAAAGCAGAAAAATCTGATCATGGTGAGATTAATTTTTTTAACCCCACCTTCTGATTCTAGGCTGCAGACTGGAAACAGAGGAGTTGTGAACAAACCAAGTCTCCCTCCCCATGAAAACTCCTTCCTGTAGAAGCTGGGGTAGTCGAAATATGCCCCCTCACTATTTTAGGGCAAGGCTGGGCGATAAAGGCATTTAGTTTGATACAATATTTCAAGAATGAACTTGGATTCTTTCCAGATGGAGAGGATGAGAACTCACTACAATTAGTATATTGTTTGTTAAACAGAAGTGACTCTCTTGATGTGGCTCAGTTTAAAATGTGGATCAGTAGGACAAAAGAGGATGAGGAAGTGGCACATAACCAGGAGGAGAAGAGATTTCACTCAGGATATCATCTCCTTATCCTAACTAAGGATGTTATCAATCATCTTCAGAGGAGAGCTGTGTATAAATCCAAAAACTGTGGGTATATATTTATATATTTGTTTAAGTGAATAGTTTTGCAAACTATGTTCATTTTGTAGAGTGATTAATTTATTAAGGGCTTCTGCATGGAAGGTCTGCTTTCTAGGATGAGAGTAATTTATACTTTTGAGCTTAACATGTAGAGACTCTGTTTTAAGTGCCTAATGTGGATTAACTCAGACTCTTTACAGTAATCGTATGGGAGAAGTATTACTACTGTCCCCATTTTATAGATGAGCTTGAGATGCTGAAAGCTTAAGCAGCTAGTTAAGGTAACACAGCTAATAAGGAAAAGAAGCCCAATTTGAACATAGTCAGTATGCTTTCCAAGCCTTCATCTTAAGGCCTATCATTTTAGTCCCTAGTCTGAGGAGTTTCTGACAGACACATGGAGGACATTACATCATTGTCCTCTCTTTTCACTTAGCCTAGGAGATGGAAGTCCAAGCCTTAGCTTTTGTAGGGAGGTATGGGTTCTGGATTAATTGTAAACTGAGTTCTATAAAACCTTTTTTGGAATTATTGAGTACAGATGTAATTACTGTAATGACAGCAAATGCTGTAATTATGCCAAATGGCATAATTTGTGTAAATGTGGTACATATAAGGAAAGCACTAGATTGCATAATTGTAGCACCATGATGAGGTTGCAAGATTCCTTGTTAAATTAGATAAAGATATGTATAACTACAGAGCACAGATGTAACTTTGGTGGTAATAGGAAGGAATGATTTTGATTCTGGTCAAGATAAAACACATTTCATTTTAAACATTTTAAAATACCTCTTTTCAAAGTCACATGCATCACTAAGTGGTTTAACTCAGCCCAAGAAGGATCAGGTCTCCCATCTGGTCCATCTCTGTGGACCAGATGAGCTAAATCCTGAATAAGGACATGCTTGGTGAGAATGTTCTGACAGCATCGGCCTCTCATCCAGCTCCCCATCTCGTCTCTCTTTGAGAGAACCCTGGAGCTCAGGCATATTCTGGGGCTCAATAATATTTCATTTTTACATGTCTTCAAACTATTTTCAAGCCATGTTATTTAATTGAGCCAGTTATTGCACTTGAAAAGTATGCAAAATTATATTACCTCCATTTCTAAAATGAGACAATCAAGCAGTTAAATATTCCCTTCAGTAAAGGAAATAAGAGGAGGATCAAATTAACCTGTGAATTCCCTACTCATTGGCTAGAATAGAGGCCACTTTTACCTGACCTGCTTACTGTGAGAGGAAAGAAAAGAAGTAAATGAAAGATGTGATTCCCTGAGTTTTTGTTTTTATTTTTGTTTTTAACTTGAATCACTTGGATACAGTTCTCTTCCAGTCATGGGTTTTAGCCAGTCCAGTCAGGGTTGACTATTCTAATACAGCAGAAAATGGGATCCCAGAAAACTAGTCCCAGTTTTTGGGACTTGAGCAATTACTAGTTTCAATCTAATGCCAAGTAAACATCATCTTTAGCTGCAAAGGCAACTTGGCTAACCTTGCCTCACAAGAAGATTATTAAAATCCATCAGTCTTTCCATTGTCATTGTTATCAAAATTTCAACATGATTCATAAAGAAACTAGGCCAAGAGAGGTTAATGATGGCAGAGATCACTAGTTTTCTGAAGATTCAGAAGCACTTTCAGTGACTGTAAGGTTTGGTGGGAAAAAATATATATATATATATTTTTTCCACACACAGAGACATATACACATTTACCTCTGTGTACATTACAATGTAAATATGCACATACAAATATATATCCAGATAAATTTCTGGTGGACTAGATTTAATTTGCAGGTCAAGACCTCTGGGCCTACTATTTGCACTGTTTTTAAAAATTCATTGTTATAAAAACTATACTATTTCTGACAGGGAAAAACAAAGGTTTCTATTTTCAATACTCCACACCGAATAGCGTTAATGCTCATTGTGTAAGAATACTGAAAAACAGACAGAAGAGTCTTCATAGGAAAACAAGACAAGTTATTCCTACACAGAGGATTTGTTCTTCTAGTATCACAGAATCTCAGAGGGGGAAGAGATTTTCAGGTTACCCAATTCAACTCTTATTTAGTAAAATTGTAATAGTAACTAGCAATAAAGACAGAAGCAGAATAATTCCAACTTACAGGCTTTGGAGTTTTCCATGGAGAAAAGAAACCTGTAATAAAGAAAACAGTATTTAAACTTTGAAAATATATCCCACTACCACTTACGAGTGGCATGATATTAAGATAATTGCAAGTTACTTTAAATCAACAACAATGAAAACAACAAATTCTGCGTGGCTGTACAGTTTTCTTCAAGGTGTCCAAATAATTTTATTGGAATTATATAGACAATTCTGGGAATACTGCCTTCTTTGGCAGCTGAGGATTCTGAAGCCCAGAGAAGGTAAGTAACTATATAGTGAAAGATCAGCCGCTTTATAAGATCTAAGATTGAGTCATCCTTAGGGATTTCTGTGCTAGAAAGAGAGAGAGAGAGAGATGGAGGAAGAGACTATAGATAGAAATTTAGATTTTTAAAGGTTATTATCTTTGCTTAGTATAATAAATAATTCTACTTTATATGTTTGCTTTATGTGGTTAAAATCTATCAACCTTCATTAATTCTCAATTTAAAAATACTATATATACATATATTACAAATCTGATTCTATTATAATTGTTTATGGGCCTGTTCTCCCACTGAGATCCTCTCTAGAGCAGATATCTATTTTATTATCCCTCTACCCTTGTGTTAGTACAAAGATTTTCATGAAGAAGCAGCTCAAAATGTTTGTTAATTGAGTGAATCGTATCAGAGCCGTGCTTTTTTCAACGTATTGAGTTCTTTCAGTCATCACAAACAGTGTGACAACTGGACTGATTCTGTTGTGATCCAAATGATCTTTAAGACAATTAAAAGTAACGGACAGATTCATTCTCTTTTCTTTTTCCCCCCTTTATTATTTTATCATATATTGATCTTAGCAAGCCAAAGCACAATCTTACATACAAACCAAAATTACTATCTTTTCATATAATATCTTCCATCTTTCAATGATTTCACTCATGTTAATGTTAGGTGGTGTCTGACAAAATGCTCAGTAAAAATGGAATACTGCAAACATGCCACATAATGTTCATAACCTTTAAAACTGGGACTGGTACAAAATGGGAATAGTTGAAAACCATAACCCATTTATAGGAAATATCTACAGAAATTTGGACACACAATTATCTAGATGCTGAAGAAATCCAACTCACATATGGGGTAAATACTAATTGCACCCTGACACACCGTTGTAAAGAAATGATGCTGCATTTTATGGAAAGAGTGAAGTTATATAATACATCATGCTTCTTAGCTTTCCTTGGAACACAGAGTTAAACTTAATGCTTAAGTATAACAACTATTTTACCTAAGGAGACTGGTTGCTAGAATTCACTCACTTTCTTGTACCCTCTCTATGTATGTTCTATCTCTTTCCAACTAATGAAAACAATTCGTTTCAATGTGTGGTTTGGTTATAATTTAATTCCAAGGATTTCATCACATTATTTTGTTAATAGCTGAGAGTAAAATTACAGATAAATACATACATTTATCTCCTTGACTCATTCTGTAAAGTGAAAATGAAAACAAATTGACCACCAATTATAAAGTGAAAAGCATTGTAACCTAGTGGCCAATTAACCGTTATATTCAAGAAAGAGTAAGATCTATTTGCTGCTTTACAGAATTGCTGGCAACAGTTCTTTTGAGAAAAGATGTCATTTACACATTCTCACAATATCAAAACATTCAATTATTTCTTCTACTTTCTCTGTGTCATCGTCACTTTCTTCCTTCAGTGCCCAAACGGATTTCAAATATTTGCTACTTTACTTTTGTTAGGTGCTCGGAGTTTCTTAGACTTTGATTCAGATGTATTGAAAATGGTTCTTTTATTACAAAGCTCTCATCTCCACACGAGGTATTATCTTAAAAGATGATTATTCCTACCATGGAAAATGTGTAATCATTGGACCTCTCAGCAGTTATGGTGCCAGAACTAAAATGGCATAAAAGGGACATTGGTCAAGATCAGACAAGAATAGAGAGCTGTTTAAATCGACCTCCTTTCATCACAGGCACTTTGGCTTCCCCTCCTTTTAAGGTTGCTTCATTCAGTCTGACCTCAAACCATTGGCAAGACCCAGGACTTCTCTACTGCTCCCATTATGGCAGTTTCTGAAATATGTCTGATGCTGACTTGTGCTAAGGGGGCTTCAGTCATGAAGCAATAGTTGTCCTTTCTGAGTCATTGGCACAAAGAAGCTGCTTCCTTCAGAGAAAGTAATTTTCAGTGGCAAGAAACAGTATCAGAATAGATTTCCTTAAAAATAAATAACTTAATGTGGCTCTTCATGTTTCCTTGACAAATTATTAATTATGCTATAAACCTTTAAATCAAGATGAACAGAAAACATCTATTTCGGATATACTCAGTTTGGCCCGATTAATCGATAAGGTCAGGTGTTCTACGTGATTAATCTTCAGTTTTCTGCTCAACTTCATTGGAAGAGCCACATGAATACCATAATAGTGTGGGTTAAATTACTATATATTATACACATATGACCATTTTTGTAGGGATGACTCCCTCTAGGAAATCTAGCCTATTCCAGTTAACGCTGAAAGAAAAAAACACCAAAAACAAAATAAAAACTTTAAAATCTTCATTTCTGCAATTTTTCTTTTTCTAAAATCATTCTGGTCTGGCATAGATCACAGAAGCCAAGACAGGCTTGGTTTGTTAAGACTGTTACTTTTGGGTGTCTCACCACCTATCTTCAGAGAAGAACAGGAAGGACAGAGCTAACTTTCTCTTAAGCCTTTCAGAGCTGACAGTCCTTTTCAAAAAACCAAGTTCACAGAAAAAGAGCTTTTTCTTTAAGATAACAGTGAAGGTTCCTTTATATTTCAGGGGTTTTTTCCTGGCCTTTATTTCCCCTACTTCTATAGAAGGTGGAATATTATAAATTTCTTTGTGGAATTAAAATTTCTTTATAATGACTTGACCCCTGCTTTCCATACTGATGATTTGTTGATGGGTGTTTGTGCATGTGTGTACAAATGCAAACATTTATTTAATCCTGACTCTTAAGATGACAGAAGTGAAAGACCTTAAGGTACAGTTAAGAGCGAACTGAAACATGAGCAGGGGCATTTTTAAAAGGAAAAAATAAGAGAATAATTGGGAAAATTTAGATGCAGCCAATAAGAAAATTTTGATGCATTTACTGTAAAGCACAAAACTGAATCAGATCTTGTCTATTGTATATAGTGCTGCTATGAACATTGGGGTGCATGTATCTTTTCACATGAGACCTCTAAAATCTATTTTCTTTAGAACAAGAAATAAAACTAAAATGTATTTTTAATTCTGCATGTAAAAGCACAATGGGCAGGGAAATAGAAGCACAGTGCAAATAGCTCAGACAAGAAATTCCAGTTCTTCAAAATGGAAGAGGAGGAAAGACAACACAGACTTCGTATTGACATTTAAATTAAATTCTACATGTCAACTAAATATACTTTTTAATAAATCATATGGTTGCCAGATAAAATATAATATTCCCAGTTCAGTTTGAATTTCAGATAAGCTATGAATAATTTTTTAGCATATCCTGTATACTGATTGCATGAGATGTATATAATGCATAGGACATACTTACACTACTTTTATCTGAAATTCAGTTTATCTGAAATTCAATTTAACTGGGAAGTCTGTATTTTTATTTGCTAAATCTGAATACCCTATATGGGAAACATTTTATATACGACCTGGCTAACCATTTAAGAATAAAAACATAATAGTAATCCTTTCTGTAAGTAATATCCATTCAATTAAGTAAAAATCCAGAAAACACTTAATATCTCCTTTTCTTGCACCCCCTCCAATGTTTTATTGTTAGGAATCTTGTTTTGGGAGAAACATGAAAACATTCCATTTGCTATGCAAATCATTGCATTGTGTTGGTTGCCTGTTCATCAGTAACCCTGACTGACGTCTTGTATCCTGTGATGCAGAATTCTGTATGACCAAGGTCAGTGTCACAAGGGACCATTTTCAAATTGTTTGATGACTGCTTAGCAACTCTGCCTTTCCCCAAGAGGAAAGTTCCAAAAAGTGGCTTTTTTCAGAAACTACTTCTGACTCCGTATCTAAAATGAAAGAATATCAATATATTTATCACAGCTCTGAAGGGACAGTCCCTTTCTAGTGTGCATTTGTGAGCTGTCTGTGAAGAGTTTTTATTATTATTATTATTTTCACAGGGCACATCACAAGATAACGTATTTTCTTAAAACCACTCTCATTCAAATGAGGGATCAAAATACAATGAAAAGCAACTTAGTCAGAGAGTCCCACTGCAGTATCTTTAATTTGGAGTAACACTAAGGCAACTTTTAGGGATTTCTAGAAACTTACCCCAAACAGGACTAAATCTTTCTGTGTGCCTCTATACTCGATTTGATATACTGAACTCCCATTTGCAGAACTGTGAAATGGTTTCTTCTACTCAAGTACTTGCTACAACATATGACTCTGGCTTTGAAGACTATCATTAGTTTCATGTATTCCATAGAAAATTCTACAGTTGCTAAAAATGACAGAGATGTAGGGGAAACACTTTCTTTTTAAGCAATGGAAAAGGTATAGCAAACACTCTGAACTAAAGACCTGATTCACTGAAGATGTCCATGCTCTGGGTTATTAAAAGCTATGTGTTCTCTTTTGCTTGAAAAAACAAGGAAGACACAACAATGTGAATCTACCTAACACTCCTGAACTGTACACTTAAATGTGGTTAATACCGCAGATTTTATGTATATTTTAAATTTAAAAAAAATTTTTTAAAGCAATAAAGAGGAGAAAAAAGAAAGGGAGAACAAAAGTATGTGCCTATCACATGAATGTGAGGGAGGAAAAGGAAAGCTAATTTTTTTCACTGTCCCTGTGACATCCTGCGGGAGCACAGGAAACTCACTTAGACACCTGCACAGACCCTCCACCTCTTAAGTTATCCTTCCTTATAAAGGACTGTAAGCAGTAAAGGAGATTCATATCCTAGTATATTCTGAAAATATTTCAGGAACTATGAGAAATTTCCAATAAAGGAAATCTTTTTTTTTAAGTTTTCCAAAGTGGGGAAAAAAGCCCCAGGGTTTTTACAAATCTCTAGTTAGGGCTAATTTAAGGGAGAAAAATACCACTAATAAAGTTAATCTTTAATTTAAAGATCCTCCCATTTTCCCACAGCCTGGCAAATTTTCTATCAAAAATTCAGCTTTCGGTAAATGTAAGTCAGCAGGGTAATGACCTAATTTCCATTAAAACTAGTTTAGTGTTATTCACTTTTTTTCTGGGTTTTTGACTGATCATGTATTTCCTATTAAAATTCATTAAATGAGTTAAGCCCCGCAGTTCCTTTTGATAATTTGTTTAAGCTATTTCAAATCAGTACAAGAGCAATTTTTCTTAATGAAACTGACCTAGGCTAAGAAACGATCTTTCCATTAAGAGACACGGCTGATGGTACCCTCACCTCACATTACCATGTCTCAGTCAAGCAAAATATTCAATTTGCAAAAAAAATTTCAAATTAGTTGCCATCTTTGGACTAGAGAATCTGTTTTTATGTGGAGAGCTGAGGCTTTCTCTGCAATGCTGCAAAAATGATTCTTTCTGCATCTTTTAAATAAAAGTCTTTTTCTCATGAACACTATAAAGCTGTTTTCAAATGGCCATTTTCCCCTGGGCTTTGTTCTTTATGGAGAGAGCCATCCGACAATTTCAAGTAATCCCAATGAGTATCTAGAAAGGATAAGCCTGCACATGTTGTCTTCTGATAAACTCAGTTACATAAAGGATATGTTCAAAATAAAGCAGGCCAGGTGAACAGCCTTGAACGGGAATAAAGGGACAGATTGGAAGGGGAAGAATTGTGTCAGGGAGGCTAAAACTCAGACTGAGGTGAGGCCTGCAGAAAATATTGGCAACTACAAAGGGATTTTTCTTTATGTTCTGAACAAGACCAAGGTCCATGAAGAGAGAAACTGCTCTGTGTGTTTATGGTGCCCTGTAAACAGTTGGCAAAGGAAATGTGGAAGCATATCAGTCTGGCAAATACAAAATTCCAATTCTGAGAGTAATTTTTTTTTAATAACAAATGAATAACAGTTTTTTTTTTTGAGAAACCCGTCTAGAAACATCTTTAAGTAACTTAAGACAAATTAAAGACCTTAAATTTAATCATTAAATTACACCAACATTAAGTAAATATTTATTGACTTGTGGGTGTCTCACAAGCACCAGATTCAACAAAATGAAATTTTTGATCTTCTCTCCCACATTTTTTCTTCTGTGTTTCCTATTTTAGAAAATTTCACTTGCCTTTTTCTAAGTTCTAAAGACAGGAACCTGGAAGTCATTCTTCACCTCTCTGTCCCCCTCACTTCCTTATCACCAAATTCTGTCTTTTCTCCCCCCAAAATATATTACAAATCCACTTCTCTCCATCTCCACAGCCACCACTGTAATCCACACTCACCAGCATCTCTTATCTCAACCAAAGCAACCGCAAATTTGCTGATACCACAGAATCCAATCACACTTAAAAATTCTTCCATGGATTCCCACGGCATTTAAGATAAAACACAAAACCTTCAAGGCCTTTTATATACATTTGCCCCTGCTTACTCTCCAGACACCTCATGGGTTACTACCCTTCACTGACTGAAATTCCTTGAATATGCCAGGCTTTTCTAACCACAGGGCCTTTGCACAAGCTCCTTCATTTGCCTACCCTTTTTAACCCTTCATCAAACTGACTCCTCCTTTATGTGTCAGCTTAAATATTACCTCCTCAGGGAAGATGTCCCTGACCTTTTATTTTAAATCAAAGTTCTCTACTATAATTTTTCATTGCATCCTGTATTGTTTCTTTATATGACACTCATCACTATTTTTATAAATACATTTATGAACTCCCATGTATGTAATTATATTGTAAGATTATTAGTTTAATGCCTATCTCCCCAACTAGAGTATAAATTCCATTAGGGGAGAGATCTATTCTATTCCCAATGTATTCCCAGTACTTAGCACAATGCCTGACACATAGTAGATACTTCAAAAGATATACCTGAATGAATTAATGATAGTAGTGAAGAGTGAGGAGGGTAGTAAGAAAGAGACAGAGAAAAGAACTGATGAGGCCTGGTGATTTGCTGGGGGTGGAGGAGTGGTATCAAGGAGATGAAATCTCTGATGACTTCTAACTTGGGAAACTAGATGGATGATGGTGTCATTAGCTGAGGTAAGAAATACAGGAAGGAGTTTTCAAAAAAATAAAAAAGAAAAAAAAAAGAAATATAGGAAAGAGATTTCTTTGAGTGGAGTCTAAAGAGTTGGGTTATGGGAGAGGGGAGGGCATAGCTCAAATGGTACTGTGTGCTTAGCATACACTAAGCCCTGGGTTCAATCCCTGGTACCTCCATAAATAAATAAATAAAATGAATGAATGAATAAAATTACCCCCTACCCCCAAAACAGAGTTATTAGGTTATGGGCAAAATGAGTGTGAGGTGCCTTTGTGAGTTTGAATTCAAATGTAGTTGAATTACATGTTGAAGTTTGAACCAAAGTGAATTTCGACTTAGCTGAAGTCATGCAATTATAGTTGGCTCCCTCATCTGGTGCTCAGTAGTGTAGCATGAAAAGGTAACTCCTCAGGGTATTCAGAATGAATAAATGAAGCATCTGAGAAGTAACTGAGAGCCAAGTAAAGTATTAACAGAAATACTCAAGAAACAAGGCTTTAAGTGGTTTGCCAAATGGGAGGGTGACAAGTGGCTTCAGTGGAAGCACCTGATTGCTATGGCAGAGGCAGAAATCATATTTGAATAGGTCTCGGTGAATGGGAAGGAGGAAATGGAACTGAGAAGTGGCTGCGGGGTTGAAAGGACAGTGGCATAGTGCCTAGGGGGAAATAAAGCCCCCATGAAGGGAAAGACTTCTTTCAGAATAAGCATACATTCAGATGAGAAGGTGCCTGAACAGAGACAGAGTCTGAAGACTCAGGAGGAAAGGGTATAACTGGTGGAATTATTTCATGAGGAGATGAAGGAGGATGGGATCTAGAGTACAAAGGGCAGGAGTTAACCTTAAGTGAAAGAGAAGGGGCAGCCAAGTCCTTATTAAAAGGCTGGAGCAGATCCATGGGGGAAACCCCCAGGGTCCACCCCACGGGGCGGGGATAGGACTGGGTAGGAGAGTTTACTCACAGCGGCTCAAAGTGGCAAAATCAGTGGGGATTTGTAGGGGTTCTGGTTATGCAGGGAAACTGGAGGAGAGAACAAAAATAACCTGTATCAAATGTTTGGTTCAAGGGGATGAGGCAAAGATATAAACAGAAAAACAATTTCTGAGACAGTATAGTGGAGAGGTTGTACACATAGAATTAGGGGTAAAACTGACTTGGGTTCTAGTCCCAGCTCTACCTGTCACAAGTTATGTGGTCTCACGTATGCATGGGAAGGCATATATACCAAGATTAACTACTGGGCTCTGAATGAGACCATGGCTTTGTGACTCACACCCAGGTAGCCAAGAGCAAGTCCTCTGATCTCTCTAAGGCTCAGATTCCTTATCTGTAACAAAGTAAACATAATAATAGGAATTACTGTAGTGGGAACTAAATAAAAGTGCACTTTACTTTTTATCAATTTAAAATGGTATACTGTTCCATTTAATGGTTTTGATGCATTCTGAATTATTTTCCTACAAAACAGAAGTCTGCTTTTCAGAAAGGTGTTCAACAATTTATTTATTGTCACAACAGATGCATTTATTTTCTTCTCTTCGTTGTTTTAGGCTTTTTTTTTTTTTTTTTTGCTCTTTTTAGCTCCCTTTTAAGGTTTTTTAAGCTCCCTTTTGCTATGTGAAGTATGGCTTGTTTTGATTAGCTTTAAACAAAGCAAATCATTGTTTTCATCCCATTAGAATTTTCCATTAAGTTCCTTCTATCCTGATTAGAGGAGAAAGGTAGCCCACTTTAACCTCACTCAACAGTTCTTGTATTCTAGTTATAAACTGTATTCCTAGTTAATAATTATTATAATTTTTAAATGAATTTTTTCTAACTTTTGATTTTCCTATGACTATTCATACGA
Source organism: Camelus dromedarius (assembly GCF_036321535.1). Taxonomy (NCBI): domain Eukaryota; kingdom Metazoa; phylum Chordata; class Mammalia; order Artiodactyla; family Camelidae; genus Camelus; species Camelus dromedarius. The sequence goes on along the minus strand of NC_087442.1, from coordinate 73,672,802 downwards.
TTACTCAGACTTAACCACCTAACCTGGTTTAAATGCTCATCACAATTCCTTATATTTTATTATTTCCCAGTTTGGGATTTTGAATTGTGGTCCTCTGTTAGTGTATGTCCTCAAATTTTTCAGAAACAGGGTTCCAGTCAAGATGGCTGAGTAGCAGGACCACAAGCTCGCCTCCTCTCACGATCACAAAAACCACAACTGACTGCTAAACAACAATCAATAAAAAAGATTGGAATCTACCAAAAAAGATCTTCTTTAACTGGAAACATAAAGAGGGAACTACAGCAGGACAGTAGGAGGGGTGCACTTACGCGATAAAGTCCAGCTCCATACCCCCCGGGTGAGCAACCCAAAGCTGGAGAAAAATTATACTGCAGAGGCCCTCCCACAGGAGTAAGAGTTCTAAGCCCCACATCAGGCTCCTCAGCCCGGGGTTCTAGCATCTGGAGGAGACCCTAGAATGGGGCTTAATTGTAGGAGCTCCACAGGACTGGGGGAAACAGACTTCACTCTTGGGACACACACACAGAATCTCATGTGCACCAGGACCAAGGGCAGAGGCAATGATTTCATAGGAACCTGAGCCAGACCTGACTGCAGGTTTTGGAAGGTCTCCTGTGGATGCAGTGGTGGGGGTTGGCTGTAGCTCCCCCTGGGGACATAAAAGCTGGTCGCAGACATTTGGGGAGTTATTCATTTACATGAGCTTTCCTGGAGGCTGACATGTTGCTGGGGTCATTAGTGCCAAGACCCGGTCCCACTCAACAGCCTTTAGGCTTAAGCACTGAGATGCCTCAGGCCAACCCATCACAGCTCTACACAGCAGCAGACTTCCTGAGAACTCAGCCACCTCTAAACAAGCTCTAGAACAAGGCCCTGCCCACCAGAGGACCAGGGCCCAGCTCCACCCAGCAGCAGGCAAGCACCAATTGCTCCCATTGGCATAGGCCTCTAGTCTAGCCTCACCCACCAGGAGGCAGACACCAGAAGTAAGAAAACAGTCCCACAGCCTGTGGAAGGAATCCACGAACGCAAGGCAGACTCTACCCTGGGACTAGCTGGAATCTGGCCCTTGGGTTACCAGAGAAGAGTGCAATGCTGGGATGCACAGGACGTCTCAGACAGAGGGCCACTCCTCCAAGGTCGAGAAACGTAACTAACCAGAAGAACTCAGTGATGGGGAATTACACAATCTATCTGAGAAAGAGTTCAGAGTAATGCTGTGAAGATGACTGGAGAACACAGGAGGAGAACAGATGCAGAGCCAAGTGTTTAGCAAAGTTAGAAAATATCAAAAATGACCAGAGTTGAAGAATACAATTACTGAAATAAATAATACACTAGAAGGAACCAAGAATAGACTAAATGAGGCAGAAGGATGGATCAGTGAGCTAGAAGATGGAGTAGTACAAATCAAGCTTACCTTAGGAAACAAGAAAAATCTCAAATAAACAATCTAACCTTACACTTAAAGCAAATAGAGAAAGAACAAACAAAACCCAAAATTGGTAGAAGGAAAGACTTTGTAAAGATAAGAGCAGAAATAAATGAAATACAGAATAAAAAAATAGAAAAGATCAATGAAACCAAAAGCTGATTCTTTGAAAAGATAAACAAAATTGATAACTCTTTAGCCAGAATCATTAAGAAAAAAAGGAAGATGGCCCAAATTAATAAAATCAGAGATGAAAAAGAATTAACAACTGACACCACAGAAATACAAGGGATCACAAGAGGCTACTATGAGCAACTGTACACCAACAAAAAGGACAACCCATAGGAAATGGACAATTTCTTAGAAAGGTACAATTTGCCAAAACTGAACCAGGGAACCAAGAAGACATAGAAAATATGAATAGACCAATTACCAGTACTGAAATCAAATCACTAATTTAAAAACTCCCAACAAACAAAAGTCCAGGACCAGATGGCTTAACAGGCAAATTCTACCAAACATTTAGAGAAGAGTTAACACTTAGCCTTCTAAAACTATTCCAAAAGATTGCAGAGGAAGGAACACTCGAACTCATTCTATGAAGCCACCATCACCGTGATACCAAAACCAGGCAAAGACACCACCAAAAAAGAAAATTACAGACGAGTATCACTGATGAACATAGATACAAAAATCCTTACCAAAATATTAGCAAACAGAATCCAACAGCACATAAAAAAGATTATACATCATGATCAAGTGGGGTTCATCCCAGAGCACAAGGGTGGTTCAACATACACAAATACATCAATGTAATATATCACATCAACAAGAGAAAGGACAAAAACCACATGATCATCTCAAAAGATACAGAAAAAGTTTTTTATAAAATTCAACATCCATTTATAATAAAAACTCTATAGAAAGTGAGCATATAGGGAACATACCTCAACATAATAAAGGCCACATATGATAAACCCACAGCTAACATCATACTCAATGGTGAAAAACTGAAAGCATTTCCTCTAAGATCAGGAACAAGACAAGGATGCCCACTGTCACCACTTTTATTCAACATAGTTTTGGAAGTCCTAGCCACAGCAATCAGAGAAAATAAAGAAAACATAGTAATCCAAATTGGGAAAGAAGAAGTAAAACTGTCACTGTCTGCAGATGACAAGATACTATACATAGAAAATCCTAAAGGTGCTACCAGAAAACTATTAGAGCTCATCAATGAATCTGGTAAAGTTGCAGAATACAAAATTAATATACAGATATCAGTTACATTTCTATACAATAACAACAAAATATCAGAAAAAGAAATTAAGGAAACAATTCCATTTACCATCACATCAAAAAGAATAAACTACCTGGGAATAAACCTACGTAAGGAGGCAAAGAACCTGTACTCTGAAAACTATAAGACACTGATAAAAGAAACTGAAGACAACACAGACAGATGCACATATATACTGTGTTCTTGGATAGGAGATTGCTGTTGTTAAAATGGCCATACTACCCAAGGTGACATACAGATTCTAGCCAATCCCTACCAACTTTTACCCCCCAAATCCCCATTTTTTTTTTTTACCCATGACATTTTTCATAGAACCAGAACAAAAAAATGTTAAAATTTATATGGAAACACAAAAGACCTCAAATAGCCAAAACAATCATGAGAAAGAACAGAGCTGGGGAATCATGCTCCCTGATTTCAGGCTATACTACAAAGCTATGGTCATCAAAACAATATAGTACTGGCACATAGATAAGTGGAACAGGATAGAAAGTACAGAAATAAACCTGAACACTTATGGTCAATTAATCTATGACAAAGGAGGCAAGAATATACAATGGAGAAAAGACAGTCTCTTCAATAAATGGTGCTGGAAAAACTGGACAGCTACATATAAAAGAATGAAATTAGAATATTCTCTAACACCAAATAAAAAAACTCAAGATGGATTAAAGACCTAAAAGTAAAACTACATGTATGTCATAAAACTCCTAGAGGAAAACAGAACACTCTGACATAAATCACAGCAATATTTTTTTCAGATCAGCTCCTACAATAATGGAAATAAAAGCAAAAATAAGCAAATGGGACCTAATTAAACTCATAAGCTTTTGCACAGCTAAAGATACCATCAACAGACCTAAAAGACAACCTACAGAATGGGAGAAAATATTTGCAAATAAGACAGACCAACAAGGGACTCATTTCTAAAATATACAAACAGCTCATACAGCCAAAAAAAAAAAAAAAAAAAAAAAAGAAGAAATGAAAAGAAAATAAAAAGGCAACTCAATCCATTAAGTGGCAGAAGACCTAAATAAACATTTCTCCAAAGACAACATATAGATGTCAAACAGGCACATGAAAAGATGCTCAATATCACTAATTATTAGAGAAATGCAAATCAAAACTACAATGAGGTATCACATCACACCAGTCAGAACAGCCATCAACAAGAACTCTACAAATAATAAATGCTGGAGAGGGTGTGGAGAAAAGCGAACCCTCCTACACTGTTGGTGGAAATGTAAATTGGTGCAGCTACTATGGAGGACAGTGTGAAGATTCCTTAAAAAACTAAAAACAGACTTACCATATGACCCAGCAGTAACACTCTTGGGCATACTTCCAGAGAAAAGTATTAATTTGAATGCACCCCAGCATTCACAGTAGCACTATTAACAATAGCAAAGACATGGAAACAATGTATATGTCCGTCAACAGGTAACTGGATAAAGAAGTTGTTGCATATTTATACAATGGAATACTACTCAGCCATAAAAATTAAAATAATGCCATTTGCAGCAACATTGCAACATTGCAAATGAGATCATCATTCTAAGTGAAGCAAGCCAGAAAGAGAAATACCATATGATATCACTTATATGCAGAATCTTAAAAAAAGGAAGAGAGACAAATGAACCTATTTACAAAACAGAAACAGACTCACAGACATAGAAAACAGATTTTTGGTTACCAGGGGGAAAGAGGGTGGGAAGGGATAAATTGGGAGTTTGAGATTTGCAGATACTAACTACTATATATAAAACAGATAAACAAATTTATACTGTGTAGCACAGGGAACCATATTCAATATCTTGCAGTAATTTATAATGAAAAAGAATCTGAAAAGGAATATACATATGACTGAAACATCCTATACATCAGAAATTGACACATTGTAAACTGACTATGAACACATAAAAGAATAAATAAATAACAAGGATGTAATGTATAGCAAAAATTTTTTTTCTTTTCAGAAACAGCATATATTTGATGTCTTAGGTAGACTAGTGACCTCCTAAAGAGGTCTATACCGTAATCCTCAAAACCTGTACCTATGTTACTTTACCTGGCTAGAGGGATTTTGCAGATATGATTAACGTTAAGGACCATGAGATGAGGAGAGTATTTGGGATTATCTAGGTGGGCCCAATTCAATCACATAGATCCTTAAACGTGGAGAACCTTTCCTGGCTGCAGACAGAGATAGCGGCGTGAGGAATCAATTTGCCATTGCTGGCTTTGAAGACAGAACAAAAAGGCCACAATTTGCACCAGTTCCAGAAGCTGGAAAAAGTAAGGAAACAGATTCTCCTCAAGAGGCTCTGAAAAGAATGCTGCTGTGTTGGCATGTTGATTTTAGCAAGTGAGACCTGTGTTGGATTTCTGATACTAAGCCTGTGTTATTTAAAGCCACTAAGGCTGTAGTAATTTATTATGGCAGCAATAGAAAACCCAAATACATGGTATCTTTTATAGAATTTGCATATGAATTCTTAGATCACAATTTATTTCTTTCAAACTTCGTGGGGTTTTTCTGTTGTCTTCTGACATTCATAATGCTGGAGGCAAGCCTGGATCCACTCAGTTTTTGCTTATTTGCAAGTAACCTTTCATTTTCTTCCCTGAATAATGGTATACTGTTTCCTTTATCCTTCTACATGCTTCGTAAATCACTATACTATGCCTGAGTGTAAACTTGTTTTACTTAATTATTCTTGGAATATAGACAGTGCATCTGCTCAGGTTTTATCCGAAGTCTTTCTACTCAAGCTGCAGTGAGAGTGAAGACCTGTGGCATCAGTTTCACCTGGGAACTTGACAGAAACCCAGACTCAGACCCCAGCCTGACTCGAACAGATCTGTAATTGAACGAGGTCCCCAGGTGATTCACATGCACATTTGAGAAATACTGCTCAAAGGATATTCTATTATTTGTAGACTTGATCTTGACTTCTCTTTTTTTCAGTTTCTTTACAATTTCTTTATCTGCTTATTTGTCCAATAATACTTACCAAAAGTAGGCTGTGCCTTTCCCCCTCTTCCAAGGGATTATAGTCAAAGCTCTAGGTTCACATTCACTTCCCCTCCCCCTCCCCCGGTTAGTCTGACTTGTGCCCTCCCCTACACCCGCCTGGCATCATATTTAAGACTCTATCAAGAACAACATTACTGGTAGAAGAGTGTTGTTCACGTGAGTGCTGTCGAGATGGAATAAAGCTGGAGGCCTGCTGCTCTGTAAAACTGGGGAACTTCTCAAGTGTCCTTATACCGTTAAATTTCTTGCAGAGTCAGTTCTACCTCTGATTCTAATAAGCGTCTTGATCTTCTGAGGTAACTTCTGGCCCCCAGATTTGCTTATTACAGCCTTTTTACTTCACTAAGTGTCACTTTACTTGGTTTTTGCATTTCAGCCTGCTCCACCCACTTGTTTTTCCAAAAGTTAAACCTTCTAGCATTTGAGGAGTCCAAGCCTGTTTTCTCAGTTTCTACTGTTGTCTCCAGTAAATCTGTTTCAGTGTCATGTCTTCCTCCTGATCTTCAAGGATGATAATAATTATCCCTTTCTTATATGCCTAACTTTTTGTTATATGCTCCACTCTAAGGTTAAGTTTTTTTCATTTTTTTCTAAAACGGGAGCCTTACCGAGATTCAGGCGCACAGTCTCCACGGCAGCTCACTCGACTGTGTGAAATAACGCCCATTTTCCCTTCCCGAGGAGCCGACAAGATGGCGGCGGTGGGACAGAAGGAGGAGCGGACGTCCCGCAAGTTCACGCGCCGCGGCGAGGCCCTCGACCAGCGGCTGCACACGTCCCACAAGCCCCTGACGCAGCCGTACCGCGCGCAGCCACGGCGGCGACTAAACCGCCGCCTGCGGGGTAAGCAGCACTGAATGCTGAAGCGCCTGCGCAAGGCCAAGAGGGAGGCACCGCCCACGGAGAAGCCGGAAGTGGTGAAGACGCACCTGCGCGGCCTGATTAGCCTGCACGAGGTGGTGGGCAGCGCGGTGGGCCTGTACAACCGCAAGACCTTTAACCAGGTGGAGATCAGGCCTGAGATGGTCGGCCACGACGACCTAGGCGAGTTCTCAATCACCTACAAGCCCACGAAGCACGGCGCGCCTGGCATCCGGGCCACCCACTCCTCCCGCTTCAACCCCCTCAAGTAGCCTGCTGGCCAATAAAATCACAGACTTACCCTTTTTTTAAAAAAAAGCCCATTTAGGATTTCACACAATAGCAAACACGTGTGCACAGCTTGTAGCCGGGCTTTCACTGGCAACCGTGTAGCTTAGCTTTTCTGGACTGTGGGGAGCCTTCTCTTGACACAACTTCCTAATTTTGTTTGCTCGTTTTGGGGAGAAACATTTGTGTTGTAAAAAATTTGAGATGGTCCCTATGTACTACCCACAAGCTTCTTAGAGCTCTGCCTCCATCCTCAGTGCTTAACGTAATTGCACTACTTGCTCCAGGAGACAATTTCTCATTACCATGTCCTCTCTTTGTGCTACACTGTGCTCTGGGATTGGAGATTTTAGAATCGGTTGAAAGGGAGTAGTAATCAAAAGAGAGTAACTGTTCGGCGGGGAAGAGATTTAAACATAACTCTCACTGCCCTACAAAGCAGTACCTAAGCGGTCTTATCATTGCTAGAATCTGTGAATCCCTGACATTCTTTTCTGTGCCATCTTGGCACTTTACTGAGATACTGAGAGAAAGCATATAGGAGATTCTTTGGCCTGATGTCATCTTAAATAGAACTTACAAAGAACAATTTTGTTCTCTTTGTCTATGTTATATACACATATTTAACATACACTTTTTATTTATACATTATTTATATATTTATAAACTAAGGTCTGAAATACAGGCAGAACTGATGTTTATCTCCCGTTTCAGCTAACTTAACCAACTAAGGCTTGAAATCTTCATTTAAGGTTCTGGTGTCCCTGATTAGCATCACTTAAGCACTGCAGGTGGAGATAAAAGTACAAATAGCCTCATAGAATTGCCCTTAGAGAATACTTTTCAATCACAAAACAGATTAAAAATTGTTTGCTTTATGGTGGGAATTCTTGGTGCAACTGAGTTGGTTTATTCCCACCGCCCTCCCCCCCCATTTTTACCCCCAAGATTTTCCATAAAGGAAGGAAAGCTGGTTTTACTGGGTCTGCTGTGGTGTGTAGAGTCAGAGCCTAAGCCTCAGTTCCCAACTCATCAGGAGGAAGCTCACTCACTGCCATCTGTGAATCTGTTTTACATAACATGAAGATGAAAGACATGTTAGTTTGAGTTCTCCTAAAAGTAGACCCTGACATGAGGACTTGGGTGACCCTAGGAAGCAGAAATGAAGAATGAGGAAAGGGAACCAGGGAAGTGAAATACTAACGAGCAGATAACCACCATGAGTACCTGGGACTCAGTTGCCCTGTGGATCTTCTGAGAAGTCACCACGAACACACATCAGAACCTCCCTACCGTGGAGGAGTGGCGAGGCCAGGGCATTCGTGCTTGGCCCTCCTCTCCTACAGACTGCTCCTCACTGAATACTATTCTCCCAGAGGGTCAACCTTCCCCAGCGTTTCTGGGTTGTCTCTGCTTAAGGTGCTTCACCTGTAAAGCCAGAGAAAGTTCTGATGCAGAGAGTAAGACTCCTGTGTTTGAGGCAGGACGGTTAGTTTCCTGGAAACATCCACAGCTGCCTGGGAGCTCAGGCGAGCTGGGAAGATAAGGAATAGCAGATCTCACTGAGGAAAAGGGGTAAACCATATCTGTTGGGGGAGGAAAACCTAAACAAATAGGTACTTAGAGTGATTTTTTGGGAACAAAGGATTTCCATACTGTTAAAGTGAGGATGATAAATGTGTTCCAACTCTCCTGCCAGCGCTGCCTGGAGTGCTGTGTTGAGGAGGCCTCTCAAAAGGCTCAGTAGAAAACCGAATCTTTATCAGTCAGCATCCCAGACGTGGAAATGGGAGGAAAGAGGGGTAGTGTGCGGGCCATGTATTTACCACCCTGCTTTAAAATGGAGACTATTTTTTATTAATATCAGTGCTGAGTGAGATTTCGCTAATGAAATATAATAAATTCTTCCACAGATTTGACCTTTCAAAATGCACAACATGTGGAGTGCCTTTGGTTTATGGGAGAATTCTCCAATTAATGTTATGAATAAGACTGGGATAAACTTCAAAGGCACAGCAGTTATAGGCATTAGCTTTGTCATTCTGCCATGTGTTTCAAGTAAACATGCTAATTTTTTTCTCAATATACATAAAAAATAGTCACAGTATTAACTGGAAAATAAAAAAAAAGGATCAAAGGCAGACAGCGTTCAATAGATCGGTGCTTGGTCATAGTGTCAATGTGGAAACAAGTGTAATTTTATTTGTGGAGGTAGTGAGAATATTTAAATTCTCTTAGCAAATTTCATTACACAGTGCAGTGTTAACTATGGATGTGTTAATTAACTAAATGGGAGGAATCCTTTCATAATGTATATGTATGTCAAATCACCATGATGTATAATTTTATTTGTGAATTATACCTCAATAACACTGAAAAAAAAAAGCCTTGGAGGAAAATAAAGTCATTAAAGCAAGTGGGGAAAAAAGTGTAATTCATCTGTCATAATGTCTTAATGAGGAAAACATCACCATTTACTCTGAGACATGATTTGAATTGCTGAGTCCAAGAGTAAGTACAATATTAAATATATCTCAACTTATATCATTGCAATTCAACTTGATTTCAAGTCCTGTGGTTATTCCTAAATGCTCCTCAAATCTCATCTCCATTAATGCATCGGAGTCCAGACTCCCATCAGGGCCTGCCTGAACCACTGCAGCAAATCTACCTGCACTTGGTTCCACCTATTACTTACAATATTGTCACAGTAATCTTTTCAGAGCATAAATCCTATCATGCTGTCCCTATGCTTAAAATCCTGTAATCAGCTTCCCAGCACTCATAAGAACAAGGTGAAAAATCCTTTACAGAACATTTGTTTCCCATCCATCTTTCTAGCCTCACCTTGCTCTGGACTCCCCTTGCCTTTTTTCACTCTAGTGTCAGGGACCCTCTTTCAGTCCCTCAGACCCTCCAGGCCCCCTCTCACCATGGGGTCTTTGAACCTGCTTCCCTGCCCTAAGCACCTGGTTTAGATCTTGGTTCCAGCGTTACTTCTAAGCCAAATCCCGGCCTCAGTTTCATGAACCTCTCAACACTCCTCCTTCCTCCCATTTCCACAGTTGAGACCACTAATTGGGAAGAGTACAGCTTCCTGTGATGACTCTTTCTCTCCCCCATGAGTCTGAAAGTTCCCTGACGGCAGGGCTCACACCTGGATTTTTCTTCATTATTGATTCTCCGATTCCTAGCACAGTACCTAGCATATAGAAGGTGCTCACTAAATATTTGTTGAATGAATAAATGTCAAAATGCATTTACCAATACTAAAAATATTAATTTCTGAGAAAAATCTCATTTAACAGTGTACACTTAAATGGCAGTTTTGGGTATATGTCATATTCCTTATAAAATCCCTGTGAAGAAGACAGGGAAGGAATGAGCAAACACATCTCACAGAAGAAACTGAGGTTCTGATGGTGCCCTGACTATAGGCATGCAAGAGGGCGGTGGCAGAACCAGGACTCACCCACATCGTCTGAGACTCCAAATCTAGGGTTCTATCATAGCAGGTTAACAGATCATTATGCAATTAGTAGACTGGTTAATTACTATGATCTTGTCCAAGGTCTTCCAGATCAGCAAATAGACTTGTGATATCTATTTGGGCATTACTTTTTACAGTTTTACAGTTAGTGAAACAGAAACGGCCAGCAGCTGTGACCACTTTGTGGGCGCACAATACTGGGGGCTGTAGTGGTGAAAGCAGAGTTACTAGATGCGTCGTGACCTATTATGTTTTTATTTGCTCCTTGGAGACACCACCAGAGGGGGTATCATCCCAAGGTGCCGTTCTACTTAAGAGAGAAAGCTAATGCAGAGACCTTGTGAAGTCCCACAAGGGCAGGCTGGATAATTGGGAAGGGCAGGCTGGATAATTGGGAAGGGCAGGATAGACATAGGCATCTGGAACTGAAGGAGTCAGATACGCTGGGTGGAGAACAAAGCCCTTCACAGCTCTGAAGTTTTCCAAAATGTCATTGTATCATCCTAGCTCAGAGATGATAGAATGAAAGGAAGTCCCCTGGGCTGTCAGCAGTTGCCATGCTTGGGCCCTGCTTCTATTATGTAGCATGTTGGAGCCACAGGGGACCTTCCAGCCACCTGATTTCTCATTTTGCAGATGTGAACACAGAGTATGTCTCATCGAATCATCACAGAGCCGACTTAAGCACTAGGTGTGCATGAGCATCAGAAGTGATGTAGATCTTTCAGAGAAGGGGGTAAATCAGCTCTTAAACAGTCCTCTTGCTACCTGACCTCTAAGCTAGAAAAAAAATGATTTGATTTGTTTTATTCTTAAGGAAACTAGTGAAGGCAGGGACCACATTTTGCATTGGCAGAACTACCTTTATTCTTAAAAATTAATTCTTAGTGATCCCACAATAAATACTTTTCCATTGAATTGAGTTCCATTAAATTGTCAGCTTATTTTTGAGTAATTTCCCATTATCTTCAAGTCACTTGAAAAGATGCCTACAAAAGATGGAACCTTTCAGGTTTCTAATGGCCTCACTATGTAAAGACAAATCAAATTTGAAAGAGTGTGAGCCACCTTCTGTTACCTACACGTGATAAATAAAGCACGTTTGTGTCACCTGGACCCGCCTAGGAACTCAATGGGTCTGGTTTGCTTTCTGCAGCCACATTAGTGCTGTGGGGCTCATGCTCACCTCAGATTCTAAACGCTTCAGTGGGGACTGGATAGGCTGCGGCTAGATTTTTCCCTCATGAGATTAACCAGAGGAGAACCATGCTTTACAGTAAGAGGTGCCTCTCCCCAGCGGGCAGCCTGCTCCTGCTGAATCTGGTACTTCATCACAGCCGTGTTTCATGCCTCCTCTGTCCTCATCCGCCTCCCACGTGAAGGGGAACTAGAACATTATCTTCCTCCCGTGTAGCTGAAGGTCAGACTGTGACTCCAGCCGCTGCTCCTGCCAATGGGCTGCTCTGAATAATGATGACTAACGTTTTACAGAGGAGCGTGGAGAACCTGCAGTGTCAACCTTTTTAATGAGATCAGTCACTCCTAAGTCCTTATTTTCCCACTCTACACGTGTTCCCTTGGGGTCTCCTTCACTCTGTGGCTTTAGTTTCTGTCTGTGTGAGAATAATGTGTAGGGTTGTCTTCCTCGTCCTGACCTCTATTATTTGCACTCCTCAGCCCTATGTGTACTTTGTTTCTCGCTCAACTGTTCACTCGCTCGTTCATTTCCTCACTCACCACTAAGAGAACAGTTATTGGATGACCACTGCAGGCCCAGTGCTGTCCATATGGACAGCTTACTTGCAAAGACAAGGTAATACATGCTGCTGCTGAGTCCGCTACCCCTGCTTCCACTGTCCTTGCCCCCTTTTCTCTTACTGACCCACTCCCCTGAGCTGAGTTGTTATTTATCCTCAGGGCTTCTATTTTTTTTTTTTTTTAAGACTTCTACATCTGCTTCTAAATCAGCCCATCCTTCCCTCGAGGCCAAGCCCAAGTGTCCATCTCTATCTGCACTGATCGTTCTACGGGGCTCACATCCAATAATAAACGCAGTCTCCCCTAAGACTTGCTCTACCTTGAATCCGTAAAAGGCATGAGCAACCACCCAGTCCTGTAAGCTGGAAACCTGGGGATCACCCCAAATTAGTCTTCTCTACATTCCACCGTCCTATAGGTTCCATATTCCTGATATCTCGTGGACTGATGTCTCCTCTCATCCTTGCTCCTACTGTTGGATTCAGAACTCCAGAACCTCATAACTTCTTGCCTACACTATGTATATGACCTGGAAATATTCACTCCATTCCTCTCTTCTTGCCCTCTCCAATAATCCTTTCTATTGATGCTAGAGAAATCTTTTTAAGACATGAATGTAAGCACAGAGAGCATCTCTTTTCTTCTATACTGGAGTCGCATTTGCTGCAGAATGAAGTCCCACCTCAGCACCCGAGCTGCTCCAGGATCTGGCTGCCTGCACCTGCAGCCTCACCTCACATCCCTCTCTCCATCTGTGCCACAATACCTGGGAGTCTGACAGCTCGATCTTTGCCCTCCTCATGCCCATTTCTACCAGGAATTCCCTCCTCATGCCATCTGCCTGGCAACAAACTGCTTCCTTTAAAGCCTTAGCCCAAGAACCACCAATGGTTTCACTACTTTTTCTATTCCAGGTAGAACTGACCAGTCTTGTCTCTGTGCTTTTCCCTTCTGCCATGGTGTCCTGGCTGCACCCCTCTCATGACACCTGAAATATACTGGGGACATTTGTTTTTTAATTTAAGGATTATAAAATTGTTTTATTGTAAAAGCAATTCAATAGTATCCAGTTAAAATCTTACCCTGATGCTACCCAGTACATCTAAGAAGCAGTTAGATGCTTTTACATTAGGAAAAAAGGACATAAGAGAGACCACATCAAGGCTGTGATTCAAACTCAGAAAGAGAAAGGACTCTTAGGTCTCCTTCAGGCCAGTACAGAGTGTATGATGCACTCAGAGCACTGTGTCCGTCAGGTGCCACAGTCTGTTCTGTGCTGACTAGAATGTAAGAACAGACGTCTCTTGAGGGCAGGGATCATATTTGTCTTTGCATTCCCAGGGCCTACTAAGGTGACAGATGTTTAATGGATACTTTCAAGCATTTAATGAATGCTTACTAAATAAAAAAAAAAAAAAACCAGGGATAATCATTATGAAAAAAATGATATATTTTAATATTTTATCTTTTTTTAACTTATTTTTTCATTAGTATGGCTAATGTACTCCACTTCCCTTCAACAGAAGATCAGAACAAGGGGAAGCCAGCTTATATTTCAGTATGAGACACACATTAACTTAAATAACTTGACTATGAGACTGTAAAATAATAGAATTGCAGAGTTTTAGACCTAGGATGGACTGAGGCAAACATCTTCTCTAGTCCTTCTCTAGTCCATTTCACAGATGTACCATGAGGTCACATAGCTAATTAATGGCAGAAGTGGGGCAGGGTCCCCCATTCAGTGCCCCTGTGGTCGCACCATAGTAGAGAAGTAACCTTTATTGAGTGTCAGTGTGTGCTAGGTGCTTCACGCATAGGGTCACATAGAGATTTACCAGCAGACAGGAGCAGCTGCTGAGGGTAAAATCCATATCTTGTATCTGGTCCTCTGACCTCTCTAGTGCCACCACACCTGTGCCGAACATGCACATTTCTTCCCTGGGTCACTGTGACATGTTGCCATGTTGCTTCTCTGATCTTGAGCATCTGCTAAGTTGCCTAACAAGCCTTCCTTGGTCCTTGACCTTGACTACATCAACTCTTCTCAAAATTGTCCTCTGCCCCATCAATGGCCATCAGATTTAAATCCCTAAGACAGGTCAACAGTCCCCCTTATTTCTCTCTGCTAGTCTGTCTGGGCTCTCCCAAGGCTTCCTCATCAGGCTAATTGCTCCCCACAGGACTCACGCTCAGCCCTACTCGGCCCATTATCCAATTTCCCCATTTACTCGTGAAACATCACTGTGCCCCAGACACCTCTTTCTCACTCTTGCAAATCCAACAAAGGGTTTATAGTTTCAAATTTACTTTGGTTGCAAGATTTTAAAAGTGTTTAGTCAGGGAACTAGACTAAAGTCATTGTTTAGAGAGAAAAGATAATTATCTAGCAGGACGCTGTGGGAAGCAGTGTGGCCAAAACCATGACCAAAAGATGAAATAAGAACACGGTACCGAGAGAGTAAAAGAGAACATTAAACCAATGGACAATTTGATAATCATAAGGCAGTGAGGAAAATTGAGATTGCTTATATTATTTGTATTCTATCTTTCAGAAGATGTGGAAGGTAGAATATGATTATAGATGATTTAAATAACAGTTGATATAAATTTAATTTTCAAAAATAAAAAATGCAAAACAGCTCTTTCAAAAGCTCTGGACATTCAGGAGAGGAGTGAGGTTCATGCTGGTGTTTACATGTTGGGTACACATATCCTGTGTTCTCTTACACAAGCATATTTCTTTGTAATATGCCCAAATCCTGGACGGTGTAAGTCAAATACACCGTGTGTTTTGTGGGATGGAAAATAATTATTGTAGTATGCTTTTTCTCTCCAGCAGCTGTTTCAACTCTTATACACACTAACTGCACTTGCTCTATGGAGAGAAATTAACACAACATGAGGAAAAGCAGGAAACTCCAAATGGTAAGTCACATCTCCTGAGTTCTTACTCTGTGCTGGATAATGCACCAGGCAGTTCACATGGCGCATTTAATCTTTACAACAACCCTGAGCTGTAGGTTCTCTTACCATTTTGTTTTACAAATGAGGTAACTGAAGATTTATAGAGGTGAACAACAACGCCTCACATCATATGGTTACTGAGGGGCAGAGCTAGTTCTGCTGGTTCTCATCACTGTTTGTTTGATTGTCTACAAACAGAGTATGGTCAAAAATGGCCAATGTGACACGGTGAATCTCTATTTGATTGTTAGAAGAAAACTAACAGGAGTTTGATGCGGAGTCCAAGTTTTGCTATTTCATGCTTCCTGATGCATGAAGCTTCTTTTGTTGTAGGGCACTTAATAAGCTAATAACAAAAAGGAAGAAAAGAGAATGTCCTTGGATTAAGTGGGAACTGATACACAAAGCATGGATAGTCCTCAAACCACAAGGAAATCTGAATAATAACAGTGACTGAAAAGTGCTTATGATAAAAAGCAAAAATCACACCCAAGCCAACCCATAAAGCTTATCCAGGGCTGAAGAAATCATCAGAAAATAATCAGAAGGAGAAAAAAAAAAAAAAAAAAGCCTACCCCCTGAAATGTGATCATGAACAACACAAATGTCATCATTTCTGCAGATTGTAAATAACCCAGCCCTTGCCTGGAGTCAAGGAGGTGAAGCAGATGGGCCTCCCCCTTCTGTGCCCGCTCCACAGCATCTCTGGGTGGACAGGTGTCACACCTGGGCTTCATTTTTTAAGACTTGTTAAGTCCTTGGTCTGTCTTTTTTTCATCATATCATTCTTCCTTTTAGGAAGATTATAAAAACATGCATGTTTTCTCACTCTGCTCCCTAGACCATTTGTTAGTTCACCTTTGGTAAAATGCTTTCCACTTTCAAGTGCCTTCTGCACTTCAAAAAAATGTTCTCATACACTTGACCTGTAAGTCTGGAGAACCATTGAGAGAGATTTTTTTTTTAAAAGAGTTAGCTTTTGAGATTTCTGGAAATAGGAACTCTTTTCTGAATGTACTTATAAAGAGAGAAATTGCATATGTTGGTACCGCATTCCAATTTAGAGGAGAGGATAACTTTCAAAAGTCTGAGACATTAAAGAAATATTAACAGAGGATTTAAAGAATATATTATCAAATAGTTTAACAAAATAGTAACCAATAACTTTAAAACAATATTAAAATATTAATAAATATGCTAAATAATCAAAGACCACCATTAAAATGTTGATAAGGACTCAATAAGATAATTTATTTCACCAAAACCATTTAGTCTTAATGCCATGAGTCTTTTTTATGATTTGTGCCTAGTATTCTATATTGCCCCTCTTTTTTTTTTTTTGCATTATGATGAGGAGAGATGCATTTATGTATTGAAAAAGCCAGTAGGTACCTGGCACAGGACTTGCACATTTTTGAATCCATAACTGGGAAGGTGCTGATAACTATAAAATATCACTGTTATGTGAATCACTAATATTAAGTCTATTCTTATCAGAGCCACTGCTTTTTCCAGGCACTTAGGACACTATTTTAAAACAAAACTGCTCCTATATCTTTTAAGCTGACAAAGACTTGGTACAATTGACATGCAGAAACACTTGCCCTCTGTACGTTTGATATCCCTTGGAGTAAAATCATGTAAAGCCCTAGTCAAAGGCAACACTATGCAAACACCTTCTCATCCTTAGTTACTGCAGAAGAGTATATAGATTTCAGCATGAAATAGAAGAGTTTGTTCAGTTGGTATTTTTATGGTTTTGGATTGATCTGCTTCATCTGGGGGTTGGGGTACAGGAGCAATTAACAGTATAGTTTATTCAGGAGCAACAGAAATTACTATTCTTTCCTTAGAATAGTTAAAAGGAACGTTTTCACCCACAGATGACTTCTGAGGTGAGTTATTATGCCTGGTGGCTGGAGAGAGAGATCTCCACACATTTTAGTCTTTATAATCATACATTTTATGCAGGAGTCATAAATGCTCTTCTTGGCTTTATTTCATCAAACATGGTTTTTTGGGGGCAGAAGTATATCAGTAAATACTAGCATAGTTTTACTACTTTTGCCTTATTTCAAGAGTCTCAGTTCCATAGAGGAAAAGCATCATGGTGAGTAAGAGTTTCTGGAAATTGACTAGCTCTCTGCCGATCACTCAGGGTCAAGTCACCACAACTGCCAGTCGTGCCTGCATGTTCTCCAGACCCTAGTCTGTTATCTCCAGCTGGGTAACAAGCCTCCGGGTCTGACTCCTACCCTCCTTCTCTGCTCACTTTCCACTTGCTCAGGACCAGCTCAGCTGGCCCAGGCCCAGTAGATGTCCTGGAAACAAATTACCTGCCAGCTTGTATTTCTGAGCATGGCTTCCCAGGAGCCATCCCTTTTTTGGGATATTTCACTTCTACTCTAAGACCCAATGCTGACCTCTCAACCAGAACTGGCTGTCAGGCCACAGCAGCCTTTTGGCTTGAATTCTTACCCCACTATTTTCTGAGATTACAACTTTTCATTTGCCCACACCACCAGGCTTGCCATTGCTAGGACCACAATGCCTCTGTTTATCAACAGTAGAGTCCGTTCAGGTGGCTGGCTGGTGAGGGGCCTTCCCACACTAATTTTCTTAGCATTTATAAAAAACAGTAATTACTAAAAAAAATTTTTTTGAGCACTTACTATGTACCTGGCTCCAACTGTTCATCTCTCCGCACCTCGAAGTTTTGTTTGTTTTTCTTAGTTTACAATGTGTCAATTTCTGGTGTTACAGCATAACAGTTCAGTCTTACATATACATACATACATTCTTTTTCATTATAGGTGACTACAAGATGTTGAACATGGTTCCCTGTGCTACACAGTAGAAACTTGTTGTTTATCTATTTTATATACAGCAGTTAGTATCTGCAAATCTTGATCTCTCTATTTATCCCTTTCCATCCCCTTTGCCTCCTGGTAACCATAAGTTTGTTTTTCTGTCTGTGAGTCTGTTTCTGTTTTGTAAATAAGTTAATTTGTATCAACATGGACAGACATGGAGATCGTCATACTAAGTGAAGTAAGCCAGAAAGAGAAAGAAAAATACCTCTGATATCGTTTATATGTGGAATCTAAAAAAGGACACCCCAGAGTTTTAGAAGTAGAGCTATTTTAGGGCACAGTTCCTATGGCGCAACAGCCTAACTAGATGGGGAGAGACAGAGTCAAAAACAAATCCATATTTGATGAGGGCCAGCCAGAGAGAGGCCAGTTTCTTCCCCAACACCCTGATCTATAAAGCATTCTGGGCATGGGCTTCATTTCACCATAGCCCACTCCCCTCCACATAATTAAATTATTTCTAGGTAAATAAAAATTCTTTTAGTCCTTTGAATGTCAACATGGCAGACCTTAGTTGCTGCACCTGCAGCCACACTGAACAGCTCCTGCGGGCACTTCTCACATGATAGACAGTCTAAGATAAGACAGTGCTTCTCAAATTATCTCTGACAAATGATCATTTTTTTTTTAAGTGTGCCACCAAGAGCCAACACTTGAAAAAATTATTAAATTAAAATAAAAAACACAAGCCCCAATAAAAAACTATTGGATTCAATAAACATAAAATTACTTGAGCTAATTTGCTATAAAAGTTTTAAATGCTTACTCTCAATTTCTTACATCCTTTTTTGAGCACTGGTGACAACAGTTTCTGGACAATACCGGTCCACGGGCTATACTCTGATTAACACCCACAGGTCTGGGACATAGATTCTTTGCGAATGGTGCCCCCTAGCGTTGTCTGGTGCCGAGGTCCTGCCTGAGCCTCAGGCGTTCTGAGTTAACTGTCTGTCAGAGAACAATGGGATGAAGTGTACAAATGTATTTTTAAAAACATAAGGGGTTAGCAAGAACTTCTCACAAAGACTTTGGCATGGTAGGCAAATTAATTGGTTATAGACAAAATACAAGGCATCATTTCCCTTATTTGAATTTTATACCTGAGCCCTACACCAACTTAAAGCTGGGACTTCACATTCATGCTCATTAGTGATCCAATGCCCCTGCCAGGGAAAGAGACCTTTCTCAGTTAATTCAGATGTTCTGGCCAAAGTCCAATTTGAGTAATTGCTTCTGCCTACACGAATGTCTCCCACCATTGAAATTATACTTCCCCTGTTAAACTACTGTGTAATATCACAGTCTGTCTTTGAATAGTTGCCATTATAAACTTTAGAGGGAACTACCTTTTTCTGCCAGGTAAAATAATTAAACAAACAAAAAAAGCTTGTGTGTGTGTCTTTCTCTGTGAGGTTTACAAACATACAAATGGCTTCTCAATGGAAAAAACTGTTAGCTAAATGTACAGTCAGGATGACACTGTTATCAGAACAAGAATTTCACTGGATGTTTACACAACAAGGTTATGGGAACAAAGAACTGAGCCTTCTGTAAATAAGGAGATGCAAACGCCAATAATGGCAGGGCCTGGAAAGGCATGATTAAATGCATGGGTTTTAAAGTCAGACTTTAGTTTGATTATAGATATTTTGTGGGGCAGTATTATTAAAAGAGACTTAAAAGATCTTGAAGAAAAGTTTAGGGCATACGTCTATTTAAGGCTTCCACCATTCTGCACAATTTTGGTGTTCCTATTCTTTTCTTGTACAGTTGGTGTAAAAAGGGCTATAAAAGTACAACTCTCTGAATATTCATTTAAAAATAAAAATAGACTTCTTAGCTACTTTTTTTCTCTTATTTTTTCTGAATTTAATTCCACATTGTTGCCAGAGTCATTTTCCTAACACATGTTCATCATATAATTCCCTGATGAAACATCTACATTTGTTCATCAATTACCCATCAAAGCAAGTCCTGACTCTCCCGCTGGACCAGTAAGGCTCTACAGGATCTGTGTCTATTTCACTGACCCAACATTATTTCCAATTACCTCCCAGCATGAAATTTCACTGGAGCTGGGCTGCTCCCAGAGAGTCCCTCCAACTGGCCGTAGGCTTTCTCATCTCTAAGCTCTCATGGCTCACAAAGCTGTTCAGTGTGGGAAGTCCCTTCCCCCTCTCTCCATCCCTTTAACCTTAAATCCTTGTCCATCTTCAGTCTCACCTTCAGGTAATTCTTTTCCTAAAGTCCTCTTGCTTTTATTTGTATCGCACGATTTATATTTTCAGTAAATACACCCCCTCTTCTGCTATTTCTTGGTTTTTTTCTGTGTGTGTTAACTCCATCTCCTTAATGAAATGATGCATCTTCCCAGACAGACAACATTTTCCCCTTCACATGGTGTGGAAAGCCTGGCTAATTCCCCCTCCTCCTCCCACTGGGCACTACCCCTGCTCCCCGTCACCTAGGGAAGGTGTGCCAAAGCAGCACTGTAACAACTTCTTACCCATGTGCTTTAAAAAATCGTTAAGAAGAGGTATGACCAGTCATTATGAATACCTAGACCACAGGCTGGCCAACTTTGTTGGTAAATGGCCAGATGGTATATATTTCAGGCTTTGCAGGCTACGTGGTCTCTGTCGCAATGACTCAATTCGCCACCTTGGTAAGAAAGCGGTCACAGACAGGACATAAACAAATGAGTGCGTCTGGGTTCCAACAAAATCTTATGGACACTGAAATTTGATTTGCATGTAATTTTCACATGTCAAAATTAGTATTCCTATTTCGACATTCTTATACCTTTAAAACTGTAAACGTTGGATTTAATGCACCTTACCGTAGTGATCCCTTTGCGACATATACATATGTAAAACCAAAACGTTGTACACCTTAAAGTTACACAATGCTATGTGTCAATTCTATCTCAATAAGGCTGGAAAAAAATTCAAAAACTAGTCTTGGCTCAAGAGGCATACAAAAGCAGACTGTGGACCAAATTTGGCTGGTGGTTCGCAGTTTGCTGACCCCTGACCTAGATCATTGTTCCTAAAGTTGTACTTCTAAGATCACCAGCATCAGAATCACTTTGGACCTGGAGTTTATAGAAAATATAAATTCTGGACCCAGCGAAGCAGAATTTCTGAGCACACGAAGGATGCTAACAAAGCTGTGGATTGCATCCCCTAGAAAGGCTTTTTGAGTTAGTGTTTGGGAGCCAGTGAGCTGGGTTCTACCAGGAGAGGAGGGGCAAGGACAGAAGAGGCTCCTTAGGAATCTACTTTATAAGACTTACAGCCTAAGGGGAGGAACACCAAGCCGGGACTCCGTGCATTTAATCAGCATTTTAGAATCTTTTCAGATGCAGAAAACTTAAAACCTGAGAATTCCAAGTGTTTGCATTTAAAATACCTGTTAATTAGCATATCAGTAGATGTAGTGAATCTTTAACCTGAATGCAGTAAAAACAGAAAAGTATTCATGGGAAAGGAAAGAAACTCACACTCCTTTTTCAATATAATCTGCATGAGAATAAAACGTAAAAAGGAAAACAATCTTTGTTTCTGCCCCATGTGAAAGTCTGTAGCTAAGGCCTTTGTTATTCAAGGCAAAGTCAGGAGAAATGATTTCTTCTTTATGAGCAGCCAGTTCTGAAGAGCAGATATAACAGATGTCTCAAGATTCTGTATAAACTTGTTTACCTAACACACTGGATTATAAAAAAGCATCTTCCAGGAAGAAGAACCATCTGGAAGGCTGTGCCCACAGGGGCCCTTTGCAACGCCAATCAACTGAGGCTAGACTATGACTCACCCGAGTAGAATAAGTCCAGTAGTTCCTCATCTACTACACAGCCCATCATTACCTGTATTTTGCAAATTATCCCCAAATTCTGAAGGAAAAAAGTGGAGCAGAGGAGTAAACAGGGACTCGACCCCGACTTCCCACTGGCTGGGATTTAGTGAGCACCTGGTCTGTGTCGGACACTGTGACAAGCACTCAACGTGCACTTTCTTGTTTAATCCTCACAACAAACACACGAGTTGCTACATTTTACAGGCAAGGAAACGGAGTTGTGGACATCTTAGACAAACATGTCCAAGATCACACAGGGCAAGGTAAGATCTAGATTTGAGCTCAGGGCCTGCGTGCCTAACACCTATACTGGGTTAGCTCCCAGCGCCGTCACACTGAAAGGAAACCAGGCTTTGGTGGGGTTTCTTTCACTTGAGCTGGGGCAGGAACCAGAGGTGGGGCTCTGTATAGACTCTGGACAAAAGGCCAGCGCTCTGTGTGGCCTTGTGCCTGGTCAGGAGGAGGCACCCCTGCTGTCGTGGTGGTAGGACAGCTCTGGGTCACCCTGCTAGGGAGGCATGTGATGGTTTTTCCTTGTAATGTTTGTTTGAGAACCAGTGAGCTAGGTTCCTAATAGGAAGGGACAATGACAGAGCAGGCTCCTTGGGAGGAAACCTCTTACAAGGCCTCCACCTAAAGGAACAGGGGCCACACTGTAGACTTCCTCAGAGAAGTGTCTGATTTCTGGCAGAAATAGACAAAGACGTTGGATGAAAGCTAGGATTCTAGGCACAGATTTAGAGCAGACCCAACCATTCTGAGGGATCCACCAATACCTAGTGAACAGGGATGGATGATACACAGAAAAACCATTACTTGAATGTGGCTGTGTTTAATGTGCCTAAATTAAGTGCAAGTAAATTGCATATACTTGAATCAACACATTCTTTTTCTTTTTGTCCTTATTAATTTCCCCAAGTAAAAACGTCTTCACACATGACTCAGGAGTAGCACTGGGACCAAACACTGCGCATCTCCACATGCCTGATGAGGTAGAGCTGCTAAGTTCTCCCTAACAGTGGAGAGCGTTGTTTTGAATTAAAGTACTTTCAGACATTTTGGAATTAGAGTCTCATGTTACTTTTCTGACATAACAATAGAACCACTTTCGTAGCACAACATAGGATTTTCAAAGGGCTGGGGTGGTAAGCACAGTGACTGCCGCCTTTGGGAACAAGGTTTCACTTCTCTGTTAGAATTAATGATGTGTAAGCACTTTACAAGCGGTGGATATGAGTTTTGCTACTACTCTTCAGCAAATATGCAACTTATAAACAATTTTTACTTTATATATGTGAACTGAAGTTCCTATTTTTCCAACTATCAACTGGATGGCTATTTTTAATCAATAATTTACTAAATTTCTGGAGTAAATTTACATTCTAAGCTCTCAAGCAAAAATATCCAAAAGGGCCGTTTTATTCATTGAGACTTTTGGGGGCTACCTGAGTACAAAAGAGGAGCAACTGAAAGGCTCCTGATCTCTTCTGACGTCAGCGCAGATTCTGGGCATCTCTCAGTTTCTGTGAAAACCCTTGAAGCATGACCTCCCTTCCGTGTGCCTGGCTATCTCATGAGTTTGCTTGCTCATGGTTCCTTCTGCTCCTTCCCCAGACAGTCTTTCAGTGTGTTAAGACACATGCCTCACAAGGGTCATTAACCAATTTTTATAAACTCCTGCAGATCAGAGACATTTGTTGCAAGAAGTTTTCTAAGGAGTCTTAGGGGAGGTTTTAATTTATTTAGTATAAATCTCTTCTATTAAATTAGGAAATTCTGTCACTAGGCCAAGATCAACCATTCTACAGACCAAACTGCACATTTGAAGATGCTAACTTTAATGTGAATGTGAAGCACCTGGGAGATGCTGTTGAACTATAGATGATGATTCAGTACGTTTGAGGTGGGAGGCAAAATTGCCTGTGTCAGAGGTAATGAGGATGGACGTCCTCAAACACATTTTGAGGAGCAAGGGGAGCTCTAAGGTTACCTGAGAAGGCGGCAAGCTTTGCCAGCGGCAGAAAGAAAAGAACCAAGGCAACAAGGGCAAAGAGCCCTGGTTACGGCAGTCGGGTGCTCCTCAGCAGAGACACTAGTGCTTGGAATTCTGGATGGAATTTTTGGACATGGATGCCTGTCTTTCAAAGTAGGATGTTTTAACGTCCCCGGCCCCGGGCGCTAAATGCCAGTAAGAGCCCAGCTGTTATGACAACTGAGGAAGAAAAGTAGCCTTAATAAAAACAGAAATTCAAGTCATGAATTCTTGAAGCTAAAATTACAATTAAGAAACAGATTCTTAATGTTTTACTCCATCAGACAAGCGCTGTAACAATTATATGTATCCTTAAAGGTTTACTGGACACATATGGTGACTTTTTCCATTGTAGGTTACTGGCACTCTCTTCAAATCACCTTTCTCAAGTTGCTAACTTAGGATGACAAAGTCCTCCCTCTTTCCGCTCCCTGGAGGCATCAGAAGGTCTCCTTGCCCTTACTTGATCTTTTCCCCTTTGATGAACCAGAACAATTCTTCGAAGGGTCCTTAGGTGGAGGAAAGCCTGTAATTGGACTATGTTGAGAACCAGGGTGTGGTGGAAAGTCCAGCTATTAACGCATAAGTACTTGACTCCTTTGAGCCTGCAATATAGTTCTTATAGATAAAATTTTAAATGAGTTTTATTTCGAACTCTGATCCTGAGGACCCCTTTGTTATAATATAATCTGAAAACGACCCTATACAGTGACAAATACCTCTGTGGAAATGGGGGAGGATGAGACAGACTTCAACCAGGAATCACTGTTGGAAGGTGATCCACAAGACAAGATCCACAGAGGAGCAAACGAAGGAAAAAGAAATCATGTATTACTGAGCTATCCTGTTGGAAAGTATGTAGCTTGAAACAAAACTGGCAAGCAAACTCATAAATTTAATTCGCTTCTCTGACAAGAGCAAATAGGTAAATAGGCATAGATGTAGGAGTAATGTCATCTTGCTTGTATCTTATGTTAAAAGGGTAATCCTTAGTTTATGAAAAATAGAAGTTAAAAGAAAAGTGTCATTGTGTTGCTGGATTTGTATCTATTTTTAGAATTGTATTATAATTAGGCTAACAGCACAGTTTTAATACATAAAAATAGTATACTAAGTTTATTCCTTTTTCACAATATATGGGAGCAAGGCTGTTTGGAGCAATAAACTGTCCTCTCAGCTATACCAGGAAAATGATGCAGGGACTCTTAACTATCAGAGAGCCACTGACCAACTGGTGGCACATCAGTCCACTTATAATTGGTTAAAGGGCAAGAGATCTTTCAACCTGGAAGGTACAATAGCTTTTGGATTCTCCTGGTAAATTCTGAATAGGGATAATGGCAACTCCAATGCCATGACTTAAGAGAAAATCTTGACCTGAAGAAATGACAAAAGTATTTACAGGACTTCCTGGGGAAATGTGGGAGACTGGGAGAGTCATCCCGGAAGAAGTAACATCTGACTTGAATTCTCAAGGATAAATAGGAGTTTGGAAAAGACAAAATAAAACATGAAAGAGAAGGGATTTTTCCTGTAGGAAGCAATAATTTCCTATGACAATGAAGTATGAAATAATGGTTGTATATTGCTAGAAGAATCCGAATTTCATGAAGGCAGGAATTTTGGATCTGTTTTGTTCACTGCTGTATTACAGAACTTCAATGGTGTCTGACAGTAGATGCTCAATGAATATTTGTGAAATGAAACTGTGACATGTGGCTAAAGAAGTTGGTCTGGACCAGATGAGAGGATTTGGATGTAAGATAATGAGTTGGCCCTGGTTCTCTAGAGGCCATGAAGAAGCACAGGCAGGCATTAAGAGGGGAAATAAAACCATAGAAGTCGTTAAGATCATGTAAATGGCTGTGGTATGGGCGATGAGGCTATAGGGTCATAAAACAAAAGAGTTATAAACAACAAAATCTGGGAAATCTCAGTTTTTGAGGATGGACAGAGAAATAGGATTCATTAAAGGAGTTTGAGAAGAAACAGAACTGTGAGACAGCTAAAAGAGACTGGTGTCCTGGAAGCTGGGGAGGAGAGATTCTGGAAGAAATGAGAAATATGCATTTGACAAACATTAACGTTAGAGCATTTTCAGGATGAGGACGGAAGCCAGAAAGCAGTAGGTTGAGAGGTGCAGGGCAGGTAAGAAAGTACAGATGTTAAGCAAAGCCTATTCCTCCCAGAAGAATGGTCTTAAACGATTTATGGAATAAGGTGGGATATACATAGATACATACATGGACTATAGGACAAGAAAACTAAATGAGAATGAAAGAAAAGAGAAAGAGCCATGGCTGGAGGGTAATGCAGAATTAAGAAAAGATTCTTAAAGTGTAGTGTAAACTCCAGCAGGTTTACAGGCTAAGGGTAAAGTGGCCAAAGAAAAAGAAAGTTATAATGGTGTCCATGATAAAAGGATATGGATGGAGCAGTTCCCTGAGTGGACAGGAGTGGCTTCCTCAAGAGTAAAGTGAAGTTGGTGTCTTTGAGTAGAACACCTACAAGTTTTCCTTTGAACCCAGAGGTAAAGAAGAAAGGTGGGGCTACATAAGCTAGTTTCTAACGCCTGAGAGAGAAGAATTTAACTATAAGCACTTGGGATGGTGAATATTAGATTATCTTTTGCCAAATGTGGATCTATTGAATGTATTTAATGGTGGGAATGTTTTCATTTTCATTTTGATTTTCTTTACATAGGAGTGGGGATTTATATGCCACTGGCAAGGTACTCTATATGGGATTTAGCAGGTCCCCAAACTCATTTTAGATTGCTGGCATCTACATTTTGGGTAGTTTTTTAACATATGGGAAAATATAGATAGCCAAAATGCAATATTCATCCTAAATTTATAGCCATTTAGCTGAAATGAATTCATCTATACTTCCCTCACTAAATTTTATTCCAAATTTTAAGTGGAAGTGTCACTCTGGTGCAACTTTTTCCAATCTACCAGCAGAAGATGCTTTGTAACATAAAACTGTTTCTGAACTGAAATGTATTATAATGCTCATTAAAACCCACTCTCCTGGAAATGTAAAACTGATTTATCTAATGCACTACAAAATTCTCCATAAATGTACCACACAATGTGAAATAATGTTAATTAGAAGGAGAAGCAAAACAATACATTTTCTTTAAATTTTAGGGCAATTAGCATAACTCCCATTAACATGGTATAATAACAGCAATTATTTTCATTTGCACTTTTGGTAGAATTTATCCATTAAAAGTATATATTCATATATTGAAATATGAAAAAGCGAACATGACTTTATAATGTTTTATAGGAAGGTAATACTCTAGGTGATTTTATTCATTTATTCAACAAGTCAGAGCCTGCATGCAGGTGCTGTGATTCAACAGTCTTCAAGACAAGATTTTCTAAGTCTACCATCAGGAATTCTCTTGCACAGAACTTTAATTGCACTCAGTCCACTTAACTTTCTGCTCTCATGCATAAGCAACTAGCACTCTGGGGACAGAGCACTTTTTTGACATGATCAGCGTAATTTCCTACATATAATTTATTATACTACAGTGGCAGATAGTGAGGAATATGTGTGTGTGTGGTTTTTTTTCTGGTTACTTAAGTTTTAAGATTTATAGAATCGGGGAATTTGAAACTTACTTGGTAAATTTATTGCATACTGGTCAATTTTAGTTTTGAGTTTATAACTTTTTAAGAAAAGTTTTCTCCCCACCAACATAAAAATAATTTGTATGAACAGATTGAACATAATAAGATTCTCTCCCTACAACAAAAATAATTTGTATGAACGGCTTGAACATATTTTACCTAATAGTCAATTTTACCATTTTCCTGTAGCTTCAGAATTGTTGGCTACAACCATCCTCACTTTTTTCCTTCTTTCCTTTTGACATCTCGAAATCCCAAATTCAGCTATAGCTCACTTTTGTATAAGGTTAGTAAACTTTTGGGCTGTGAGCTCAAGGAAAGTCCCATAGTGGATTAGAAGGAGGCAGGAAATATGTTTATAGATAACACATGAAAAACAAACTACTCTTTACAAGTCCTTTCTCTTGGGGCCCCCAACTAATAAATGCACGATTATAACCAAATAAGCCCATGATACAGAAATGCTGAGAACTGTAGTGTTTTTGAGATGATATGGACATTACAGATTATTTTCAATTTATAAACAGGGAGCTGGTGGGACAGAGAACTCAAGTGACGCACTCAAAGTAGCCACATGAATTAGCAGCCCAGGTCATACTAGCAACCTGGCATGCTGATTCTAGTTACATGAGCTTGTCGTCATTCAGTGCCAGTAAGCCTGTATTTTTTTCTGAATGAAGACATTGTATAGCAGGTTTTACAGCCATGTCACTAGCACAGTTGGTGGATTAATTTTCAGGATGTATCTGTACCCATCAGATTTAGAAGTAAGCTCCCTAAGAACGAGGACTTACTTTGTTCACTAGATGTCCCCATGTTTAGAATAGCACCTGTGATGTTTGTGAAATGAATAAAGAGAAAGAAGAAAGACAACTTCGGCAAAAGTTTGGTACATGAGCAAAGAAAGAGAAAGGAGGGATGCTAAGGTTGCTTTAAAAGCTCAGATGGAAGAAAATCAGTAGAAAAATAGTTTTGTCCATTTTTGTACACTCAGCTGCATTATCTGACGCACACATACATGTTTCTAATTTTGTTTTATGACTGTCTTCTTCCTAATGTCATAACAGCATACAGTAATTTAACAAGTATATACGCCAAACTCTGAGGAAGGAAATAGGAAATAAGATACAATCCTTGCTTTTGAAGGAAATTGACTAGTATTTTAAAACTCAGTAGTTTCTCTGAATTGGTATTTCTGTATATTATAGCAATTATTTATATTCAAATTGGTGACTGCGGAAATACAAATCTTAATACACCTTTTTTTTTTTTGCATATAAGGCATCCTCAAATTGGGAAAAATAGGGTAAATAAAAGGTAAATATCAAATCACAATAACAAACATTTATATCTTGTCACCGTCTATGGAACTTCTGTCTGTTCTTCCATTTATGCTTAGAAATGACCAACAGATATATTTTTAAATAAGACAAATTGATACATTGACTATTTAACTGATGTGTGTGGGGGGTGGTTAGGGTGGAGTAGGGGTACTTTTTGGATGAAAGAGAGTCTGCAGTTTCTAAATTTGTATTTTTATAGTATTTGAACTTTATGATGAAGAGTTGAAAAAAGTCATTTTCTCCAAGAATCCCCTAGATACAAGGAATGCCATTCCCCCCTTCACAGGCCCTAAATGAAATGAGGTCTAAAATATTACGAAGTATAACAGCCCCTCCTTTTGGAAACCACCACAGAACTAACTTTGACATAGCACAATTAGGAATGCTATTTCTTTTAGTGATAAGAGGTTGATCTCACAGGAGCTGAACAGCAGAAAATAAAGATAACCTAGGGTAATTATGAAAAGAGAAAGTGCACTTTGCCTCTTTGGAATATATATAACATCTCAGTACGTGCAGATAAATGCTCTTTACAGGTTCAAATATGAAAGAAGCTTTTCTTCCCAATGTTCAGAACACGGATGTTGACTTTTCTCTGATTAGTCAGCCACATCAAAAACATTTTTTGAGTGTTTTTTCCAACTGACTTGAATGGTCATGTTAACTCAAAATATTTGATCCTGTTGCCAAATCGAACGTTAACTTCTCAGCCTTATCTTACTCAGCACTTGACACAGCTGTCCACATCTTCCACCTTGAAACATTTTCCTTCGTAAGACCAGCAGTACCCCTTTCTATGATTTCTCCTCCTTTCTTGCAAGTCGTGCTTTCTTAGCCCTTTGCTGCTCACTCTTCCTCTTCTTGACTCTAACGTTGAAGCGTCCCAGTCCTCAGTCCTCAGAATGTTTCTCTTTTTTATTTATGCTCACTCCCCTGAATGTTCTCATTCAGGCTCCAGCTTTAAATACCCTCCACAGGCCAGCCATCACCCCTTGGAAAGCTAAAAGGTATCTCAAACTGGACTCTTGAACCCCCTGGCAGCCCCCTAAGAGCATTTTCATCCATCACATCCATCATGTCAGTGAATGGCAACTCTGATCTCCTAGCTGCTGAGGTCAAACACTTTGCAGCCTGTGATTCCTCTCTTTCTCTTATACCCTGCATCCCATCCATCAGCAAATCCTATGGCTTTTCCTTTGAAATATATTCAGAATCCATTTCTTACTGCCTCCACTCCCACCATTCTTCTCCAGTCCCTTCATCTCTCAGTTGGATTGCTGTGAAAGCAAACTCAGTTGTCTGCCTACCTCCATCCTTGTTGACCAACAGTTTATTCCCAACACGGCAGCCACAGTGAGTCTTTTAAAATCGTATATCACGTCACTCTGCTCAAACACTCCAAAAGGCTTCCCATTTCACTCAAAAGCAAAATCTATAGCCCTTCCTGTGACCCATGGCTACGTAAGACTCTACATCATCTGCCTCCCTGCAGCCCCAACAATCTGTCTCTCCCTGTCTACCATTCCACCTCCTCCCCACTCCGTGTCAGCCACACACACGAGCTTCCTTGCTGTTACCTGTCTACATCAAGCGCAGTCCTGCCTCAGGGCCTTCCCTCTGCCTGGAATGCTCTTTCCTGGATATACACACAGCTTGCCCCTCACTTTCTTTGGATCCTCACACAGATGTCTCTCCCTGACTACACTCTCTAAAAGAGAACTGCCTTCCTTGCCCATCATTCTCCTTTTTTTCACCGTGCTTCTCAGTTTTTCTTCACTCTTATCTCCAGCATGTATTTCTTTGTTTATCTAATTTTCTCTTAGGAGCTAAGCTTCTTGAAGCAAAGACTTTGTTTTAAATTACTGACATATTTCTAGCACCTAGACCAGTGCTGAGCACACAATAGGTCCTCAACAAATACTTATTAAGTGAATGAATAAATGGATGAATAACTCCTGCATATCCAAGCAAAAGCCATCAAAGCTTACTTTCCACAAAATTTGGGGAAACGGATATAATATAAAACTCACTCATATTACAGTCAGAAGACATAGATTGCAGTTTTGTTTTTTTCTGCTTCTAAGTGGTGTGGCAACGACTCTACAAGTATTCCCAGCATCCTGTCTCTCCCACCCTAAGAGACATCTGTGCAACAATATCCTTGTTTAGTTTGTGTCTTGTGACATCCATGACGTTTTCCACTTATGATAAACTACCTTGTCATTGCTATTTATTCATATTTCTTATATTTGGGGACTGTAAACTGTTCCCCCCTCAGCCTAACACACATTCGTTGAACTTGGACCAATTACTTAACCCTAAGTCTAGGTTTCTTTATCCATGAAAGTTGGGTTGAGAAGGGAAATGTGAGGAGATCTTGTGAATTTTAAAACACATACTGGTTGTTTAAGCATACCCCAAAGGCCTAAAATGAATCCTATTACAATACCATGTTACAAGAAAGATTTCATCTCACACTTTGACGTAATCAGTAGTTACAACGTCCCTGATGTGCAGATAGAGGGACAGAAAGAATGTAAGAAATATCAGTGGCAGAGTATCTACTATATGTGTGACCCCAAACCACTCCCTTATCCCTGGGCACATAGCAATACAACATTCCCCAGCCTCTGATGGATGGGGTCTAGAACTGAGTTCTGGGCAACGAAGTGTGGGAGGAAGTGATACAGACCCCTCTCCTTGGGCTGGCCCCTGAAGCCTCCTTCAGGATCCTCTACTCTTTTGTTTACATTTCATCTGCCAGCTGGTTAGACAGGACCCAGTGGGGGACATCAAGACCTTAGGGCATGGAGAGCTATCCCAGAGAAGCCTGGTTCCATGAGCCACTGTGCGGAGGAGAGTTGCCCAGGGCATCTGCCATCCAGGAACACATGCATTAGAAATCGAATAAGTGAGAAATAGACTTTTACTGTGCTAAGCCTCTGGGACCTCGGGCGTGTTTGTTAATACAGCAGTCAGTGTGCCGAGGTCATTCACACCTCCCGGTGCGGATCTGTGACTTCGTTTGCTGAGTGTCGTAGATACTCTTTTCTGCTGAGATCAAGTGGAAAGTTGGATTACATAATATTGATTGTGGAATATCCGCTTTGATTTTCACCTAATCTCTCTGGATAGCGCTCTCTTCAAATAACCAGTGCTTTTCTCTCTGAGAAATAGTCCTGTAACAGATCCTTATCACTGGTGAGTCTTCTTAGTTAAAACCTCTTCTGAAGACTTCTTAAGTCTTTTGCTGTTGCGGTGGTAACTGTGGTGTAGTTTTAAAATTCTAAGTGCTTCTTTAAAAGTATCTTGTATAACTTTAACTAACTAGCTGCTTACATACTTCTCCAAACAAGTAGTGACATGAAAGAAACACTAAAATATCTGGGGCACAATGTTTGCAACTTTGTCTTAAATGGTTCAGAAACACACTCACACTGATGCACAAACACACTAAGCAAATGTGGCAAAATGCTACAGCAATGTGGGTAAGTGGTCTACAATGTTCTGTGTTCTATACTCAAATGTTTATGTGAATTTGAAACTATTTTTAAATGAAGAAAATTTTTTTAGAAAAAAGTTAGCACCATTAAAAATGTCAATACTTCTTATTGCTTTGCTTTTAGTATATGCTCTAGGCTGTTTAAACTTGCTATGCAGTGTTTTTGATAATGTGCTTTTTGAAATTTTAAAGCAGGAGTTCTCTACACAGACAAAATTCTCTGTGTCCATAATTTTTATGCTTTGTCCTCAAACACAGCTCTGGGATAGTCTGTGCTGCCTCTCAAATACTCTGAATTCTATCTGAATATAAAAGAGAGAAGACGTGCGTTACCAATGCTATTTCTTATTATACCGTCAGCAAAAGAAGGGAATATTCTGATCTAGTGAAGATTCTTGGCATCTCATTTTTTAGAAATAGGAAGAAAAATTTTCAAATACTGATCAACTATAATTTATGAGAGGTTCACAAATTAAATAGAGAACTCTGTTGCCTTTTAATATAAGTAAGAGTACAATACATGACAAGGATTGATTATAGTAATCACTCTGGGGTTGCTTTATTCCAGGCATCAAATAACAGCCTCCTTGAGCAGAAATGATTGTAATTATTCCTCATTCCACACTAGGCTGAAGTTCAGTCAGCAAATTATTTATAAATAAACTAGTATGTTCCTCGAACTATTAAAGTAAAAAAACTATTAGCCAACCTAATCAAGAAAATAACACCAATAAGAAATGTGAATAATAGAAATATTCTTAGGTCAAGGGGAAAATGGACAAAAAAAATATAAAATACTTGATTCAGTTCTATTTAAATACACTTGAAAACATGAATAAAGGAAACAATTTTGTAGGATAATATAAATTATAAAAACCAAGTCCAGCCAAGACAGAAACTCTAAGATTAATTACTATGGAATTAATGGAAGAAACTGAGAAAGCTGTAAAAAGGTATCCTCCCTGCCACCAAACCAAATCAAACCAAAACCCAACCTGCCAGAACTTAATTTCAAAGGTGTATTATATCCTCAAGGAATAGGTAACTTCTATGTTACTTAAATTGTTTTAGAGCAGAGATAGAAGGAAAGCAATTAACTGCTATTATGACACCAGCATAACTTTGACAGTAAAATCGAATAGTAAAGAACAAAACAAAGCAAAATCCAAAAAAGAAAACTTGGGACCAATCTCACTTACTAATGTTGATGCAAAATTATACATAAACAAATAGAATCTAGCAGCACATTATAAGCATAATATAGCTTATTGCAGGAATGAAAGAACAGTTCAATACTAATCAATCTCTTAATGCAATAAATCAATAAATCAAAGGAGAAAATAATGATTATCTTCATAGATGTCTTTTTGGCTTTTGACAAAATTTATTATCCATTTTTGATAAAGATTCTTAATGAAATAGGGAATTGAAGGGAACTTCCCAACATAATAAATAGTTATCTCAAATAAAAACCAGTATTGTTTGTGTAAAATAAGACAATATTCATTTAAGCCAGAAAAAAGATAGGAATTTCTATAATCCTCACTATTATTCAACAATGTTCAAGAAATAGCAGTCAAATGGATTAAATAAGGCAAATCAGAGGTACGCAAATAGTAAAGGAGAAGGCAAAATGATCGTTATGTGTAGGTGGTACGATTATGTGCCCCCATATCCTATGAAATGAACTGAAATATATACAAGAAACAATAAGGTAACTCAGTCAAGTAACTCATTATAAAATTAATATTCAAGAATAAAACTCCAAAGAGATAAGGAAATATGTGACAAATAAACAAAGGACATACTTATGTTGGCATTTATTTTTGGTCTCCCTTCAGTGGAATGTCTAATCTATGGGGAAAAGTTGGCTGTGTTTATTACTTTACCTCCAGTGTCAAAAAAAAAAAGTCTAGTACATAGTAGGCACTCAAGAAACATCTGCTGAAAGAAAGAATGAATCTACAATATAGATTTACTCTCTTGTGCGGAGATTGACGTGCGAAGATACACCACTTTTCAATAATAGAAAAAAACTGAAAGCAATAAAAACATCCATTAATGGATATCTGACTAAATAAGCTATGAAAAATAATGAGTTATATTTCTAAACTTATATATAAAGCCCTCAAAAGATAAATTAAGTTAGAAAAAGCAAACTGCAAGGCCATAACACAAGTTTCAACACATTTAAAAGGACTGAAATCATACAAAACGTGTTCTCCTTCAAGGAGAAATTATGAGAAATCAACAGAAAAGAACTGGGAAATCCCAAATGTTTGAAAAATAAACAACACATTTCTAAGTAACCCATGGGTCAAAGAAGAAATCACAAGAGAAAGAAGAAAATACCTTGAGCTGAATAAAAAGAATATACAGAATATCAAAATGTGTGGAATTTAACTAACAAAGTGCTTACAGTGAAATTTATAGCTCAAATGCTTTTAGTAAAGAGAGAACTATAATCATTAAGCTTTCACCTCATGATGACAGAAAAGGCAAAGTGAATCAAACAAAGTATGTGGAGGAGAGATCAGAGTAGAAAACACTGAAATAGAAAATAGAAAAACAATGAATCTAAAAGTTGGTTCTCAAAAAGGAATTTTTAAAATTTTTGTTTAAAACCTTACACTAACAAATTTGACAACTTAGATGAGTTGTAAAACTTCCTAGAAATACATAAATTACCAAAACTGATGCAAGAAGATATAGAACATTGGACTAGACCTAAATCAAGAAAATAAATTCAATTAGTAACTAAAAATCATTCTCTGACTGAAAACCCAGCCCACATGGCTTCACTGGTGAATTCTTTCAAATTTTTAAGAAAGAAATAATATCAGCCTTACACAAACTGTTTCAGAAAACAGAAGGAGAAGGAGAAGCCAATATTATCCCCACACAAAAGCCAAAGACATCACATGAAAAGAAAATTAACTGTTCTATAGTTCTAAATCTCCTACCAACAGGTTCAAAAATCAACAAAATGCAAGCAAACAGAATCTAGCAGCATACAAAAAGAATTATACACCAGGACCAAGTGGGGTTTATTCCAGGGGTGCACAATCTGTTTAACCTCTAAAAATCAAGTAAATAAAACACTGTATTAATGAAGGAAAAAAAATGACATGATCATCTCAATAGCTGGAGAAAAAAACATCTGATGAAAGCCAAGACACTGATTATTAACATTCTCAACAATTTAAAAATAGAAGGGCACTTTCTCAATCTGATAAAGGGCATATAAAACCTACACCAAAAAAATTCATACTTAATGGTTAAAGGCTAATATGCTTTCCCACTAAAATCGGCAATGAGGCAAAGATGTCCCCTCTCTAATTATTTCTATTCAACATCATACTGGAGTTTCTAGCTAGTGTAATAAGGCACAGAAAAAGAATCAAAGGCATACAAGTTGGAAAGAAAAAAATAAAACTTTACTACCAGATGACATAATAATCTATATAGAAAATCTTCTGGAATTAAAAAAAACAAGCCTCCAGAACTGAGTATAATAGGGTTACAGTGCACAAGATCAAAACCAAAAGTCAAATGGGTTTCTATATATTAGCAACAAATATTCTGAAAATAACACTGAGAAAACAATTCCATTCACAATAATATCAAGAAGACTAAAATAGCTAGAAATAAGTTTAACAAAAAAGTACAAGATCTGTACATTGAGAACTACAAACCAGTGCTAAGAGAAATTAAAGGAGATTCAAATAAATGAAGCAAGAGACATATTTATGAATTGAGAAATTCAAGTATGGCAATTCACCAAAAACTGTTCTATAGATTTAACCCAGCAACAAAATCTTAGCAGGCTTATTTTTTAAATAATTAAAAAGCCAATCATAAAATTTATATGGAAAATGCAAAGGATCTAGAATAACTAAAATACTTTTGAAAAAGTTGAAAAAAGTTGGAGGACTCACTACCTGATTTTAAGATTTAATATAAAGCTAATCTAGAAAGTGTGGTATAACCATCAAGATAGACATATAGGTCAATGGAACAGAATAGAGGATAGAAATAAATCCTCACATTTATGCAAATTTATTTTTGACAAAAGTGCCAAGGCTATTCAAAAGGAAAGGATTTTTTTTTTTTTGATAAATAGTGCTACAACAATTGGGTATCCAGATACAACAAAATGCACTTAGATCCTTACCTTATACTATGCTCAAAAGTGATCTTGAAATGGTTTATAAGTCTAAATGTAAGAGCTAAAACTATACAACTTCTAGAAGAATGCAGGAAAAACTCTGCGACCTTGGATTAGGCAAAGATTTCTCAGATCTAACACAAAAAAATGATCCATATAAGAAAACACCAATAAATTGGACTTCATCAAAATTAAAAACTTCTCTGCTTCAAAAGGAAGCATTAAGAAAATGAAAAGACAAGCCACAGACTGGGAGAAAATATTTGCAAATCATTTGTCTTACAAAAGACTTGTAATCAAAATCTATAAAGGACTTTTACTACTTAATAAGCAGATAAACAGCTTGATAAATATACAAATGAGCAAAATATTGAGCAGGCACATCACCAAAGAAGATAATTAATGCTAACAAACACATGAGAACGTGGTAAACACAGGAAATGATTAGAGAAATATAAGTTAAAAATCACAAAAAGGCATCATAATACAGGCACTAAAATGGCCATGATCAAAAAAACCTGACTATACCAAATACGAGCAACAATGAGCAGAAACTGGAAACCTCATACATTGCTAGTGGGAATGTAAAGTGGTACAACCATTTTGGAAACCATTCTGACAATTTTTGAGCAATTTAAATACATACTTGTCACATAAGCCAGCCGTGCCACTCTACTTCTAGTATCTACTCAAGAAAAATGAAAATGCCTGCACATACAGTTACATCCAAATATTCACAGCAACATTATTCATAAATGCCAACACCTGAAAACAACTCAGATGTCCATCCACTGGTGAATGGATTTTTAAAATGGCAGAATATTACTCAGCAATAAGAAGAAACAAGCTACTCAGACACGCACCAACGTGGGTATATCTCAACAGCATTATGTTAAGTAAAAGACTACATACTGTATAATTCCACTTACAAAAAAATTTCTAGAAAGGCAAAACTATCCAGAAAGTATATTAGTGATCATCTGGGGGCTGAGGGAGTTTGAGATGATGGATGTTCTAAGGATTATGGTGATTGTTGCACAACTACATCATTTTAGCAAAACTTACTGAAGTCTATACTTATAAGTAGTGAATTTTATGGTATGTAAATTATAGTACAATGATGTGTGTTAAAAAATAAAATACACCCTATTAACCAAGCTATTCAGAGCAAGACGTGTATGTATAATATCATTCCATTTATGCTAAACTAGTTAAGGCTACTAAATTTCTGGAAGTACGTGTTCACAAAAATATGTTTGCCTCTGGGAAAATGCCTGAAAGCCTGGGACAGGAGACAGAATTACTTTAATTATATGCCTTCTGAAACTATTTGAAAAAATCAAACCATGTACGTTATTACTTTATAAATACAAAAAGTCCTAGCAAATAATTAAAAACAAACAACCACCATCCTGATACAAAGACCCAGAAGTATGAATCTGCACTTGAAGATCTATGCTTATCTGAATGAGGCCATCAGCTCTTAGTAGCCTCTAGTAAGACAGTCAAAGGGAATTTCATCACAAAAACATGATGTTAATTCCTATTAATTTCAGAGAGACAAGTGCAAATTGTGGGACGCTAGGGAAACACAAGAGGTTTCTGACTAGAAGTACTTCCAGCATCAGAGGGTACTATATTCTGCAATTCTCCACTAGCCACAAAATACAAACAAATTCCTCATCCCCACAAACAAAATGCAAACAAAACTTTGAGTACTTGATTTCTGTATCTGTCTGTAAAAATACTGAACCACTATGCTGTACGTCTGAAACTACCACAATGTTGTAAATCAACTATACTTCAATTAAAAAAAACAACAACTCTGAATACTTGAGGATTAAACAGGGGTGGCAGAGTGTAGAGGGAAAGAACCAGCAAGAGTAGGGTAGTCATGCTGACAACAGGCACACAGAAATATTTTCAGAAAAGGTACAAACGCCAATAACATAAATACATATTTTATATATGTGACTATATATATGAATAAATGATTTCAATTTTTTTTGCTATATTATGCCTTTAAAAAAGGTATTATATATAAAACGTGTCCAAACTTGTTTCTATGAATCATACAGTGGAAACTGCACAGTGATTTTCAGTTATGCCTTTTAATATCAAGAACCTGTTAGAAAAATTTGATTTTTGATTGCATATTATGAAGGTATGACTATTTAATTAAGAATATTTGTTTTAATCTTAAGCAATGGGAGAAATTAAAATTCACTGTCAATATTTAATTATCAAGATTCAATTGCTATTTTGTAATAAGGCTTTAAGGTCACATTTAAGACTTCTGCTGTCACTGTAATTTATTTTTTTACTATAGGATCATAGCACTTTGTATAGTGTTGCTCACACCTGCCTAGTGTTTGGTGTCCATTTCCACACAAGGAATCAATAAAATAATGCAAAATACTTCCTTGAAGGGGAAATACCTGCAGAGAGGGCCAAATAAATGATAAAAGGTGCATCTTTCAGCTTCAGCTGCTTTCATTTGCATTTCAAACTGACAGGCCTTTCATGCTGTTTTTAGGGCTTTGAATAGACAATCACATATGTTTGCCACAAGTGTGCTCTTCACGCATGAGTTCCTCACAGCACTGCTCCTTCTGACCCATCCCCACTGGAGCTTTTGTGCTAATTTAGATTCAGTAGACATTTAATGAGCACCTATTGTGGCTCAATAGACTAAGAACACTGCCATCCGGTCAGGCAGTATTCTCATCCCAATATGCGTGTGACGTGTGAGGCTCGCGGACTTTAAGTGTCCTAAGTCCCAAATTTGGCTGGTAGAAAACCACCACTTAGCCCGAGCCCTTTCTTTCATACTCTGTTCTCAAGTGTCCTCTCTATCTGTGCCTATTCCCTCCTTTCTCCCCCTACTTCACTGATAATCAAGAGCAGAGTAGTGGAGGGATGAAGACAGAGCCTTCTGCTGAGCCCCACTTGCTTGAAGAAAACTCCAGGGCTCAGAGCTCTGCCCGCAAGTCCTCACTGCTCCCATTTCCATACTTCACTGGAACATTCAGCCCAGAACTTCCCAACTAATCCTGTCCCGTAACTTTCTTCCCAGGTCACAGAAGGCACTACTCGCTACTTGCTGCCAGAGCAGACCCTACAGTAACAGAAGAAGTGTCCTGAGGAACCCTATTCACAACTCTGAAAAGGTTTTTCTACAGTGACACAGCTTCCTTTGGTCCTTATGGGGATTACCAAGACTGGACTTGAACTTGGAAGGACTTGAACCAGCTTCCACCCTCTAGCCTGCAATCCTAAGAACAATTGGAGTATTCCTTCCGTGGGAAAAATCAAGTCTCTTAATTAAATCAATGGAAACCAGTTTGAGGCCTCCACAATTGATACATTAGTGAACTTTTGGAATATAGCCCACTTATACTTGGGGATTCAATCTTTACCCTCTCAGATCACAGCAGTATATATTTGTAAGACTGAAAGCACTATTTTTATCATGTTTAATAGAAAAGGAAAAGACGCATTCTCAAAATTAAAAAGCAGAGCTTCCAGGGGGGAGGGGATAGCTCAGTGGTAGAGTGCCTTCCTAACATGCACAAGGTCCTGCGTTCAGTCCCCAGTACCTCCACTTAAAAAATAAGTCAATAAATAAACCTAATTATCTCCTCCCCTTTAAAAAAAAAAAAGATGAAAAAGCAGAGCTTCCTGGACTCATGTTTTTCTTACTCTTTTACCTTTTTTTTTTTAAGTATGATTTCATTCAACTCCAGAGAAACTTCCAATTTTTCAATATTACTGTAAAGATCCTACTACTTTACCTGCATAATGATTGCTGAGCCAGTGTTTATCTTACCTCCTCGATGGATAATCAAAGAAGTCTCGCTTCCAATGGGACAGTCCTTAAGTATATCCACGACTTCCGTATGGCTCAGGTTCTGTACATTCTGCTGGTTGATCTCAACAATGAGGTCGCCTTCACACAGGCCAGGGCATCCCTGAATGTCAAGTATTTGTTTCACCCTCTGTCCTGTAGGACTATCGGCAATGGTGAAGCCAAAGCCCTGGGCACCTTTCACAATGGTTAAGGTCATAAGTTCAGCTTGGGTGGCCCCAGATGAAGCCATAGATACATTGTCGTCATGGACAGGTGGTGGATACGTGCCATCTAGCTGACCATCAGCTGGCATTGAGTGCAAAGAATGAGGCGGCCGATCTGTTATATCTGGAACCGACTGTGAGGTCCGAGAAATGTATTCCAAATATGTTTCATAGTTATGTCTTCCATTGACCATCACTGGAGGTGGCCTCTCCATTATTGCAAGGGGTGGCACCATGCTGTTGGCAGGATCTTCAGGGTCAAAGGGCAAAGGGTAGCCACGACACAACACCAGGTTGACACTCTGACCAATAGGAACAGACTGGAAAAGTTTGACTACATCAGCATGAGTGTGTCCAAGGACACAAACTTCATTAATATAGACAATGACATCACCTGCAAGGGAAACAAAGAAAAAGATTGACAACATGAGGTAAGTTCAATTAGCGTTGACATAGGGAAATGAAACTATCTATAAGACTAGTGAAAGAGGTGCTCTGTTTCTCAGTAGGCAGTGAGAATCCATTAGAATAATACTTAAATTCCCTGTAGGTGACTCCAGGATACAACAGATCTGCAAACAAATATAATAATCAAACGCTGAAAAAAGTGCTATTTGGTTATTCTTGATGTTCAGAAACAACTTCATATTCAGAAAGAAAGGCTCAGAAAGAAAAGTTTGTAAGAATTTATACCTTATAAAAGTTTATAAAAATTTATATCTTCATTTCCATCTTCAGTGCAATTTGGTTAATAGAATTTTCAAACTATTGAGAAGTGGTGCTCATAAGTGTTGGATGAAAAACATAGCCCAGGATTTGGGTTTTTTGGTATCACTTGTCTGAGTCAATTGTCTTTTTCCTTCTTTATTAAAGAGAAAAGCATTTTGCCCATTTGTTTTCTCTCTGCATAGCAAGGTGTAATCGCAAAGGCTCTATGTATACACAAGTAAAGGTCAAGGGCACAGGTTTTGGGATCAGGGATCTGGGTCTATATCCTGGCTCTATTACTAAGCAGATCTGTGATACTGGGCAAGTGACTTAACTGTTTTGAGTCAGAGTTTCTCATTTGTAAAGTTGTTGTGAGGATGAAATGAAATGATGCAGGAAAAGGGCTTGGCACAGTGCCTGACATGTGGTGAGTGCTCAATAAATGTCAATGATTATTAATATTATTGTTGCTAAAATAGGATGGAGGTGATTTGCGATCCTGGCTTTCAAACAGGAAGCTGCCATAGACTCATCCTCTGATCTTAAATAAACTGATATTTCTGTAGATCTTTTGTCCTTTCTCCCCAATGAATTTAATCAAAGTTACAGAAGTCCACTGGTTAGAAGTTAACTTTATGATATTCCAAATGCCCTGAAAACAAATTATTCATTATAAAATATATTCAGAAAAGTAGTATTTCCTCCTTAAAGTGCAGCAAAACATGTTTGTTTGAGATAATTGTTTTAAAAATTCAATTATATATGAAAAACAATTTTATTTTTGGAGAACTGCTCTATCATGGATTGATATTTTTATCCTCAAAACCCATAATATTTGAGAATTTGAACTTGCAAACTGATGTTTTGTCTGACTATGCTGAGAAGTATATGAGGGAAGAAAAGACATGTTTTCACAGATTGTCAAATGAATAACTCAACAGACATCAGTTTATCAGGATAATTCTGAAATGGGAGTGTAAACGGCTAGGGATTTCATTCTGAGACATCATTCCCCATCAAAATGGCAAATATCAAAAATGAAAAACAGAGTTGATCTTTCAGTGTTAAATACTTTTCTGGCTTTTATTAGTTGTCTGATATAAAGTGATTTCTCCACTAAATGCACTTTAAAAATAGAT
Source organism: Camelus dromedarius (assembly GCF_036321535.1). NCBI lineage: Eukaryota > Metazoa > Chordata > Mammalia > Artiodactyla > Camelidae > Camelus > Camelus dromedarius. The sequence continues at coordinate 73,630,325 of NC_087442.1, read as the reverse complement.
AATTCTCTGAGTAAAACATTCCTGAGTCAAATACCCTCAACTACCTAGACTTGACCAACACTTCTTAAATGCTTGAGAACGGCTTCAAAGTGCTAAAGATATAGAGACAGAAAAGCAAAAACAAACAAAGAGAAAACAAAACACACACACAAAACCAAAATAACATTTTTAGTGATGCAGCTTAGGTCTGATTCTGGAAAATGTCACACACCATGTGTTGTTTGGATGGAAGTCACTCTTCAATTATGTCTATCATGGAGGATGCCGGTGGAATGACTGGGACCTGGACCATGGCTCAGGACTCAGTTAGAATGGGCATCCTTTCTCTGCCACTATGATTTCTCAAAAGACTGGGGCTCTTGGGGATGCTTTGGCATTATTTTTTTTACTGGTTCTGGTTATTCCAGAGTCCCAGAGAAATATCTGATTCAGACAAACTTTTTCTCCTTCTCCTGCCTCTTCTATTTTTAAAATTATTAAATATATTTTACACATTGAAAGGTACAAAGGATATAAATACTTGTGTACTACCATCCAGCTTAATGATTAGAAAATTGCTCATATTAGTTGAAGCTCCCCTGAGTAGCACCCTTTCCACTTGCCCCACTTGCCTTACTGTCCTTTCCAAAGGCAATCATTGTCCCGCATTTGAGGTATGTTACTCACATGTACTTTATATTTTTACAGCATATCTACATACCCATTAAACAATACTCCTACATAATATTTAATCCCTAAATAATTTCCCCCAAATATGTTTCTGCATATTTTAAAACTTTTATAAATGGTACATTATATTAATCTTCTGTAATACCTCTCAAAATGTATTTGTGATATTTATCTCTTTTGACTGATACATTTACCGCTGGTTCATTAATTTTCATTGCAATATAAGTATCTATTGGATGACAACATCATTATTAATATTTATCCATTTTTCCGTTAATGGATTCTTGGGTTCTTGTGAATTTTTGGCTATTAAATAAATCTTTTCCCACGGCCTCTGCGCCCATATAGTAGAGTTTTTGTGAGGTGCGTACCTTGGCATAGAACTATGGGGCTCAGGCCACATACATCTTCAACTTTGCTAGATAATGGCAAGTGGCTTTCAAAATAGGTCATACCATTTTACACTCCCCTTGGTAGTATATCAAAATTTTCATTGCTCCCCATCTGACACAATGCTTTGCATTCTCAGACTTTTAATTTTCGATAATCTAATGGGTGTGATCATAGTTTTAATTTGCATTTCCCAGGTTGGTAGTGAGGGTGAGCATCTTTGTATGTGTTTATTAGCCATTTGCTTTTCTCTTCAGTATCTCTCATTTCCCCAGTTTTCCTATTTGGTTACTGTCTTGTTTTTAAATGCATTGACTATTTTTCTGTTCACTTCCATTCTTGGCCCAGTGTTTCCTGTAGGTTTGGGAGGCTGCATGGTATAGTAGACACTACATGGAATAAAGAGCCAAAAGTCTCTGGTCTCATTTCCAGTTCTTTCACTTACGAGCTGTGTGACTTTCAAAACTAACTTAAATCCTCTGGGACTCAGATTATTCAGAAGTAATGAGGAACAATAATAACAGCGTTCTATGGGAAATAACAAATGAGATCATACAGGTGAAAGGGGCTTTGTAAGCCATAAATTGTTATGCAAAGGATAATTGCTATTTCAGTAATTATTATCTGTCCTTGGTTATATCCGTCTATAAAATCAGGACAGTCCCACCAAGATATTCCCGCAACAGTCGTAATTAGGGATGAGTATGAGTTTCTGAGCGGGAAAGTAAAAGGCAGGAAAGTAACAAATGCCATTTTCCTCTAAGGCTCTCCCTAACTTTAATCACAGTTAAACTCCCCAGCCCCCAAGCATGCTTTATTCTTCCCTCTGCTACGCCAGAAATTCATAGGGAAACAAAACTAAGGGTAATGCTCAAAGCTCTCACGCTTCCCTGCCAGGTCTAAAGAGTAGTTATTTGCATTATAGTGATTAATGTTATCTATTTTTGAGTTTTAATGTGGTCTTACTATTTAAACACAGAATGAGAACTATTTGTGGTTATTAGTAAGAGTGACTTCTAAAATTTATGTGTATTTTTCACTCAGAGCAATTTTTCAAGTCATCAAGCAAGCAAGTGATAAAGGACCCTGCAGCAACATCTTTATGGAGCTACTCAGAAGACTTCTGAATGTAAAAAACGAGCGGTCAGTTATCACAGGATAAAACTATCTAACAACTTGACACAACTCCACTGCTCATTTTAAAAAATATATTGATGCCTAGACACTGTGTCATGCCAAAATTGTTGAAAATGGAGATGTAAGCAAATGTTTGCTTGCTCAAATAGAATTGATTGGGTAGGATATTTATAGACTGTGCTGTATGAATGTCATTTACATGTTGTGAAATAAAAATATGAGCCACCTGGTATATGCCTTCTGATGGTGCCATGCCAAGTCCTGAGCCAGACTGGGCTCATGAGCACAGAAAGGGATGTCGTTAGGAAAACTGGCTCTAGATTTAACCCTGCTGGCCTACTTAAGAGGGTGGATTGGAAAAGAGTCACTTGATCTCTCCATCTCTCAATTTATTCTTTTAGAAAATGGGAATTAAATATTTCCTCCATTTCCTCTTTTTCAGAGCTACTGTGAGAATGAGATCATGCTTGTGAGAAGACTTTTAATTTAACCAAGGAAGATTCCCCACAAAAAAGAAGATGATTCATTTCTTTTGAGAGCCAAGCACACATTTTCTTTGCCACATTGCCTGCAAGATTACATTGTTTCCTATATGGCCATTCATTTTAGCCCATAATGAGGACAGACAGTTTTAGGGCCACTGCCCTCTGGCCTATGGGTCAGATTTGGTGTGACTCATGAGCTTGGTGTCTGCAAGATAACTGATCTCATAATGACCTGATTCCCAGTTATGGGATTTCAAAGTGCAAGTCAAGGAGGGTGAGGCTGATGAAGCAGGAAGTTTAAAATGGCTGGCCTGCCAAAGAAAATGTTCTCAGATGATTGGTTTCTTTCTTAGTCGCGGAACTCAAAATACGGTCTTGGATACCTCTTGGGTACTTCATCATTTTGGGTAAAATTGAGCACTCTTTGTAAAGCATTGCTTAAAATGGAGTTATTTTTATACCTCTTTCCTCTGCTCCCACATTCTTTGAGTCACGGAGGCCTCCAGAATCTTCCTTGTCAGCTGCTCCGGCTTACCACCTGCTGTCCACCTGCCGTCACCACCACCGTGGGCCAGACTAGAACAATTTACTTCACACTCCATTTTCATCCTACAGTCTCATCTATTAACTTCAGACTACTCAGTCTTTAGACTGAGTGTTTAACACTCTTCACCTCTAGCCTTTCCAGTTTATTTTTGTATTCACAATTCAAAAGTTACCTTTCTTGGGAAGCTGGATCTTTACTGTTCAAAATTCAGAACCTGGTAACTTGCCTTTTAGTTGAACTCTGCTGTTCCTCTACCCTCAAGTGTACTTTTTTCTATGTCTAACTTCATCTCAACTAATTCATTTCTTTCCTGATCTCTTCAAAGATATCTTCCATTATTCCTACACAGATTGCTCCTATCTCATGTTTGTGTCAAAAAACTCATCTCAGACTTCATTCCTTTGTGAGAGTTTACTACCTGTTCCAAGTTTTTTTTCCCTACAAAACATATAGGATATCATTGCTATGTTGAGAAGTCTCTAGGTATTTAGGATAAATTCTCATTGAATAAAGGATAAAAAGACTTAGAGGAAAACTGGAATGGATTTTATAGCTAGATTTGCTGCCTTAATGTTTCTAACTTCTATTTTTGCCAAGTCATATAGATTTTTGGTAAAGAAAAAAAAATTCTCACTAACCACTCCCATCTCACTAATTGAACACTACTTTGAAAAATTACTATTTTTTGAGTCTCCTTTCCTGCTAATACAATTTGAGGTACCTTTTTTTTTTTCTGAAGCTTCTGTTACTTTGGTGTTTTTATAATAATAATATACAGTTTTATTATAATAGGTAATTTCATTATAATACTGAATATTCATTTTCATTCTCTTCTACAGCATCCACAAGCATAATGAATTTTGACATATACTTTTGGGAGTGTGCTACTCATCACTTCAATTAAATCGAGAATAACTGTTCTTGATAAAATTTATTCTCCAAAGTGTGTAGAAATAAAAGCAAACATAAACAAATGGGATCTAATCAAGCTTACAAGGTTTTGCACAGCAAGGAAACCACAAACAAAATGAAAAGACAACCTATGGACTGGGAGAAAGTATTTGCAAATGATGCGGCCTACAAGGGCTTAATCTCCAGAATATACAAACAGCTCATACAGCTTAATAACAAAAAACAAACAACCCAATCAAAACATGGGCATAAGATCTAAATAGGTATTTCTCCAAAGAAGACATACAGATGGCCAATAGGCATATGAAAGGATGCTCAACATCGCTAATTATTAGAGAAATGCAAATCAGAACTACAAGGGGGTACCACCTTACACCAGTCACAATGGCCATCATCAAAAAAAAATCTACAAATAATAAAGGCTGGAGAATGTGTGGAGAAAAGGGAACACACCCACACTATTGGTCAGATGTAAACTGGTACAGCTACTATGGAGAACAGCATGGAGGTTAAAACTTAAAAAACTAAAAATAGAATTACCGTGTGATCCAGCAATTCTGTTCCTGGGCATATATCAAGAGAAAACTCTAATTTGAAAAGATATGCGCACCCCAATGTTTGTAGCAGCACTATTTACAATGGCCAAGACATGGAAGCTAAATGTCCATTGACAGATGACTGGACAAAAAAGTTCTATGTATATACAAATTGTGGTATATAAACACACATACAATGGAATATTGCTCATCTATGAGAAAAGAATGAAATAATACCATTTGCAGTAACATGGATGGACCTAGAGATTATCACAGTAAGCGAAATAAGTCAGAAAGAGACAAATACCATATCATATCAATTATACGTGGAATCTAAAATATGACATAAGTGAACTTATTTAAAAAACAAAAACAAACTCGCAGACATAGAAAACAAATTTATGGTTATCAAAGGGGTAAGGGGTTTAGGGAGGTATAAGTTAGGAGTTTGGAATTAGCAGATACCAACTACATATATATAAAATAGATTAACAACAAGGTCCTATTGTATAGCACAGGGAACTATATATAATATCTTGTAGTAACATGGTGAAAAAGAATATGAAAACGAATATATGTATGTTCATGTGTGACTGAAGCATTGTGCAGTTCACCAGAAACTGACACAACATTGTAAACTGACTATACTTCAATAAAAAAATATATAAAATAATATGAAAAAGAATATACATACATATGTATAACTAAATCACTATGCTGTACATTAGGAACTTATGGAAAGCTCGGTTTCTAAGAAAAAGATAAAATACATGACAACATGATCTGTCTCTACAATAGTCTTCAAACATTTTTGATTATATACTCTCATGGGTAAAACATTTTGTGCATGAGTAGCCAACACATATATTTATTTATAAATTATACATATGTAATAATACTGTACTATTAACAACGTGCATTACAAAAAATTGACAAACTTAGAAGTTAAAAAGTTTAGGTTACAAAACAAAAAAGAACCAAAGAAAAAAACTAAATCCCCAAAGCAAACCAAAAAAAAACCCGAAGTGAAGCACTGTGGTATGTCAGATACACAAAGAATCCAAAGGGAAGCCTAGCATATGGCATGATTCAATGAGTCTGGGGGGTTATGGGGTTCCCTAATCTCACCCCATATTGACCTCTAGGAGGACACGGGATTGCTAGTAAACTCCATTTTCTGATCAGGATTGTCTCAGGAATCAGGAGAGTGTGACTGTCCTGCAGGTCAAGGGGAGTAGTTTCAGGGACTTCGAAGTACTGGGCACTGCCTTCCACCTGCCTCCCTGTCAACTCATCTTTCACATCATACTCACCTATGTCCTCTTCTACTTAAGGACTTCAGTGCCTCTGATAGAAATGAACAGAGTCCAAATTCTCTAGCTCAGCATATAAGGCTCTCTCAGTCAACATTTTCACCACCTCCTGCCTCTCCCCAGCCTACTCAGCTGGCCCAGGCTCAGAGCCATGCCCTCCACATGCTGCATCTTTCCAGCCTCCTGCTTCTCCCCACACTTGGTTCCCACTGACAAACTCCTAGTCACCTTTGAGACCAACCTCACCTTTTGGCCATCTTTCTGATCACCTCCTGTTGTTGAGTATGAATTACTTCTTCCTGACAGCTTAATTCTTCAACCCATTTAACCACATTAACAGTAGCTAGAATTTCTCTTCACTGCCAGTTTATTATATTTAATATATACCTGGCATTTACAAATTGAATTTTACCTAATCCTTACAAAATCCATTTAAGATCATTACCATTGTTACCCATACTTTATACATGTGGAAACTGAGCCTGGGAGAAGTTAAATAACTTCTCTAAAGTCACGTTGATAATTAGGTGAGATTCAGGAATGGAACAGAAGCCTCAACACGAATGTTAAGGATTTCAAAGTCCAGGACATATTTTGTGTCCCTCCAATCATATCAGTTGGTATGCTGGGTAAAGTATTTTTCATTCCTGAATATTGAGAAAATTGAGAGATGAACTATAACATTCTTTTGATTAGCTAAGTTAATGGAGGGAAGCAGTGAAGCAAATAATTGCAGACAGGGGAATCCACTGCAATATCTCGGACCAGTTTCTTCAGTCCTCCAAAATAAGCAGTTTGGAAGAGGGTTTGAGAACGCTGAGGCAGAGAAGTGACAGGGCACTGTAACCCATGAAGCTCTGTAACCATCAGAAGCTCTACTATAAATTATTTCAATAGCTGTGTGATCCTGGGCAAGCAAGTTAACTTTTCTTGGTCTAGTTTCTTTTCATGCACGGAAAAGTCAGAAAAGATAGTTTTAAAGGAGCAGTTTTAAAAGTTCCTACATCTAGTGAAAATGGGAGAACTCTCCTACTGCACTCACACAGGGCACTGAAAAATTTCAGTGGTGCAGTTAAACAGGTAAGTGACAGGCGTTTGGGGGCTTCCCCAAGATCCCTTGATTTTCTACAAGCAGCCAGTGATTCCAACATTCTATCTATAGGCAAAAGGATTCCAATATATTAGCATCGCCCCTTATTTCTCAAAAGAATGAAGGATTTCTTAATCACACTTTATAATTTCATCTGTGTGACCTGGTGCAGATGCCTAATTAAAAACTTGGTTAAAAAAATTTTATGTTTAATCAGCATGCATCCAACAATTACTCCCCAGCAGATGTGAATTAGCCTGACAGTCTATTTACATTTCCTTTGTGTTTGACACTGAGTGGTAAGATATATTTAAATACTTGCATTTTACTTTGTTGGAAAGGAGGATGAAAATACATTCTAAGAGACTGTAAAGGCACTGATTATTTGCTGATTTGGCAAAGATGAAACAACACTTCAGATTAAAACTATAAGTAAAGCCACAAAAGACTTTTTTTTTTTTAAACAAAGCTCTGAAGAGCAGAGGTTTTCTAAACAGCTTGCTCACTTTAGGAATTCAATAGCATAAAATGGTCAGTGAAACTGTCATTTCTCTAAAAGAGTGCAATGAATTTTAAACAACAAACAAAATAAGAGACAAGCAGGTTATTAGAGGGACCCTATAAAATGAAAACAGGTTCCTGCATCGAAAAAGAACTTATGCTTTCACTAGAAAAAAAAAACGAATGTTAAAGTATCTCAAAACCCTTGGCAGGATGTGAAGGCTTACGAAAGCAAGACAAAAATGTGTTCTAGAGTTTCCCTGCCTTCTCTTGTGTGCTACGGACACACATGAGGGCAAAGGCTTCACATAAGTCTGCTCAACCATACTCAACTCCCCATGAAAACTTGAGCCACAGAAGTACCTTGTAGGAAAGAGTCATCATTTTACATGAACAGTAAGCAACGTGCATGCTTATTTTCAAACAGCACTAATTGTATTTCTAAACAAGCCTGATTCTTTTTTTACATAAATGTCTCCTAGCGGCCAACGTGGCACGACCCAACACCATATTCTGAACTTACCCTACCACAGTGTATCAAGTGGCTATAAAACCTCCCCCGAAATGATGGCGGACAGCTGGCCGGGGTGGAGCTGGGAACTGGGCACAACATGCTTCCCAACAGTTTATTCTGCTCTAACCGCAAAGGTCAATTGCCAACCATTCTGACAGAGCAAGAAAAATGAATAACAAGCAGAGAGAGAGAGTGAGAGAGAGGAAAAGCACTGGAGCATCCAGTTCATTTCAGAGAGGTGCCTCCTGCCAAACGTGTGAAAGTGTTTGTAACTCTGTGTGTGTGTGTTTACTACCTGAACTACACACCTACACTCACATTTAGACAGTATATGTAGTGTTTTTAGTCAGAGGAAAGTAGAATTTAGTCTTTTTTTTTTTCTCTGTGTTCTGAATTCTATATTCTATATCTATATTCTGTATTCTATATTCTATATTCTGTATTCTATATTCTACATTCTATGTTCTGTATTCTGTATTCTGAATTCTATATTCTGTATTCTGTGTTCTATATTCTGTATTCTATGTTCTATATTTTGTATTCTTTTTTTTTAACATTTTTTATTGATTTATAATCATTTTACAGAATTTAGTCTTTGATACTGAGAATTCAATATACAAAAGGGGAAAAACCAAACCAAACCAAACCTTCTTTCAAGGCTCCAGATGACATTCTGCGAAGTTGTTCCCTTGAATTGCTTTTGAAAAAAAATACACTATTTGCTCTAATGTGAGCTGGGTGCTGGCCTTGGGTATCCAGACTGGGGGTGGGGAGATATCTATTGTTGGGGCTCCTTGGCCAAGGAAGCTCTCACCCCCAGATCGCTATCACATTATGTGGTATTTCTGGGAAGTGTTCTGGCTAGAGCTTCCATTGCAAGCCAATCAACAATCCTTAACTGGCAGTGTAACATCAGGTTTTGTTGATCGACTCCTTCTCTCCCTCCGTGTGAAAAATCGCAGAGCCCCTGCTGCTGTGCTGAAACGAGGGCTGCCAGGATACTTTTCCCATATGGATTGCTGAACTGGTGCAGCATTAAGTTGCTGAGCTTCATCAGATGGTTGGCAGAGAGAACAAGCGTGCCACGCTAAAAATGTGACTGAATATTGCATACACAGTGGCTCAAGGTCTGACGAGAGAGCCCTTCTAACTTGTTAAGAGGGAAACAGACTCAGCAGATGTGAATCTTCGCTGACAGACTTTCATCGTTTGAACTTGGACACTTTTATTTCCAATTTCAGTTTCTGAAAGAGCAATATTTTATACAAGTACCAAGAAGTCAGTTTGCTCATTGGGCCGTATACACCGAAGATTGCCAATTACACATGGCAAAGGGGAAGAAAAAAATTTTGTTTTGGCTGCACTGGAATTCTGGAATCTAGAGAAAGATTACCTCTGTGATTTATGTGGAGTGAAAGGGAAATCAATATGGTATCTTATAATATCAGACATTCAGGATTTCCTCCCTAGGGTATATACCTCGCCATTACCCTCTCTATGCTAGACACTGTACAAGGATTTTTTGGGGGAATGAATAATGTTACTGGTCTAGAAGTTTCAGAGAAAAATGCAGCAATTTCCCTGCAGACAGTGGGAGAGATTATTCTGTTCTCAGATACAACAGACAAATGGCACAGAGAAAACAATCTAATCTCCTGCTGTTCTCAGTGTTATAATTATTACACCATACTGAAGCCGACTGGAATAAGTTACCAGAGAATCATCATCAGATTTTAAGTTGCCTCCTCCTTCCACTAACACTGTAGAATAGATATCTATATGAATAGACATGCTAACAGATCCAAATGTTTATATGTTAATTTGCTTATTTAAGGGTTATAATACATTTTACATTCCAATCAAATATAGTTAATGATCGAGTCAGAAACAAAGAAAACTGCTTCCTTTTTAAACCTAAATTTCATAATAATTTTATAATCATAGTATTAGCATTTTTTTCACGTTCCTTCAAATCATAGTAATATGCAAGAATCAACAGCCTTATGGTCCCAGGTTAATCAATCGGAAGTGAAAATTTTACATAGTCTCGACTTTTTTGGTGTAGGTAAAACGCAAAATAGTCCATTAACTCTCTCCTACTGAATTAATACATTGTTGAAGGTCATGGAACAAGGACCAAATTGGCCAATAATAACAGTATCTACTACTTATGTGCTAAGAATGGAAAATTGTATGCCAAGAACTCTGCCAAGCACTTTGAAGACGGAATCTCATTTAATCCTTGAAATAACCTGAAGGAGAATATACCGTCCCCATTTTATACAAGTGACTGTGGCTTACAGAAGGCAAGTCCCACAACTACAAAGTGGCAGAGCTGTCTTATCTCCAGTGTGCTTGGGGCTACTTTCAGGCTTGTCCTCTAACTACATGGATGTTTGGTTATATAAGCTTATGAAATTTCGGAATCCATTTTATCTATTTATGTGGCACTTCTTAAGACACAGACTACAGTTAAACATCTGAAATTTTGTTTACTCTAATTTCACATTTTTGACCTGGTCTGAACTGAATAGCTATTCTGGCATAATGGAAACATACATGATATTTCATCATGATGTAACAGACTTGTTTTAACTCACAAGTTGTAGCCCATGTGAAGAAATCTGTCAGTGACAGAATTACCTATATGCCAATGGGCTCTTCAACTGTGCCAAGTGCTAAAGGAAGCAAATCAAAACAAAATAAAGACAAAATGACAAGCTACCAAAGATGACCACTGGGGATAAAACTCCGAGGTCATAAACATCTAATACTTTCAACAAAGGAAAGACTGAACATTATTTTAAGGTATTTTATAAGATGCTCAAGCTTTGAAAGTCTGGCTTTCATGATTTCTAGAAAGCAGAAAAACTCTTTTAGGAACAGGATGGTGTACTGATTTAACTGAAAGCAGGGTGGATGATTTTAATGGACCCAAATATGGAAGGCCAATTAGCTCATTAGCTAACTGTAAAGGAATCAGTTTCCTTAGGTCTAGAACATATGAAACAGCTATATATTATCTTCTTTTTGGTATGCTGTATTTTCAATATTAGTTACACAGACATGATAACTTTTCTACATAAATAATAATCAATGATGTGATTGTTACCCATTTCCATTATAGATTCTATTCATGAAACTGGTACAGAGAAAGCATTACCTCACACTTCACATCTCTAATTCCTGGCCTATGGAAGCAAGAGATCTAAGGACTTAATCAATGAATAATATAAAAATACAGTCAGCAGATCATAAACATTTATTACTACATCCAAAGTTTGCTAGTCAGTTTTTCAGTAATTCCTTCAGTATAAAATACTTCAGTCAGGATATTGGAAAAAAAATAAAATTCAGACTTAGCTCTGAAAGGATAGGAAATTGGAACTATATCAAGTACTTTCTGCCAAGAAATGTCTTTATCTAATTTTTGTCTTAGTTTCATATTTGTCCTATAGGTTTGATTGCAGGTTCTCAAATTTATTCACTTACTAAACATGTAATTATCACTTTAAATCTGACAAGGTATCTACCTGTTTCATGAAGTAAGATCAGAGCTAAGAGGCAGAATTATTTTCCCCCCAAAGGTAATGGGGATACTAAAGTAAACTTCAGTATCTATCTCAGTTTACATATTTTTTTTTATTCAGCCAAATTTTTCTCGTAGATTTTTACTTTTTTTAAAATCAGAAAAGACACGCTAACACTGTATCTAACAGCAACTTTACTAACTGTGGTTGATTGAATCAATACATACAAAAGATGCTTGTAGTTATGACATATCTTGTATGTCCTATTGTATAGGAACAATACAATGGCATCTTTATTTTCAATATCTTATGAACTAGAGAACTATTTAAAATGTTAACCTTGTTATCTGTGAGAATGATCACATCATTAGCATGAGTAAAAATTTATGGAAGGAGAGAAGAAGATACATAATGATTTGTGTTTGGTAAATTCTGGTGAAAGGGAGAGGGGGACTTGCAAGCACAGAGTGAGGTGCTCCAGACACCGGTTTTGGAGTGATGACTACAGAGACCTATGTCCTAAGCTTTCACTTTCAGATTTCTTTTGTTATTTCTCTGTGAATTTTGTATTTAAAATGATTTTGCAAGCTCAACTTTTTTATTAAGGAGTAACTAATTAGTTTTTTTCCCCCCACAAATTTAACTACTAATCAGAGTTTTTAACCAGCATGAACCAACCAGTGTAACCCACATTAGGCTGATGTATTTTTTATCATAATACAGTAATTTTGATGTTTTGATAACCATTCAATAAATATTTATGGGATCCCTACCATGTACTCTGGGAAGGGCCCAGCAGATAAAAATATGAGTAAGATATCATCCCTAAACTTAAAAGACAATGAGCTATAACTCACACTGGCAAACAAAACTAGCATATATTTATTGTGGATAAATGCGTGATTCCTTTTCAGTCTTTCAGTGAAATATTAAAAATAACCAGTGCTCATAAAAGCACCAGACAATACAAAATAAAAAACACAAAGTGTTTACCTCTCTTCTTTGGAGTAATGTAGAAAACAGCTATCTTATTTCTCATTTATTTAGTGGCATCAACAGTTTGCTGTACAGTACAGCAAAGACACAGAATAAGGGCTCAAGAACATTTGCTGAATGTAAACATTTGCTGAATGTAAACATTTTAAGAAAACATGAGCTGTCCAAAGAAGAGCTGTTGAACATGCTGCAAGTTTTGGGGAACCGTGTTAGCTAGGGAGGGGTTCTCCCAGGGAAGAGAAGCCAATGAAGGAGACAGGAAGAGGGAGAGATAGTGGAGCAGAGCCTTAGCTGTTGGTGCCAGAGAAGGATGGCTTTTGAAGAGGGGCTGGCCACCTGTTTCTAACGTGGCAAGAACAGAACACTGGGATGGGGAGTGGCCATTGATTTCACCAAGTGGGTGCAGCCCAGGGACATTTCCAAGTTTAGTGTCAGTAGGCTATTGAGTGTAGAGGAAATTGGAGAGAGAGGGAGTAGTTAGAAAATGGAAGCAGTGGTTGTCTACCTACTACTAAGAAGTCTGATAGGAAAAGCAGGAGATACATAGAAAAGTAACTGAAAGGAGAAGGCAGCCGGGAGAGAGTAGAGGAGGAGGACGTGGGAAAAAATACTTAAAAGATATTAGATAAGGATCAGAGGATATGAATGAAAGTTTAGCTACAATTTTAGCTTCTGAATGAAGAAAGAATATCCTCTTTTTTTTGTGACCCTAGAGGGGAAAACAAGCAGACAAACTAATATGTATGTCTACCACTTTGTGACACAGCGGGCTGTATACTGTGTGTGTACCTGTATGTAAATTCTCTTGTTCTCTCTCACTGTTTTAGACACAATCTTAATTTACTCATCTGTTAAATGTTACACATTTATCCTATTGTGGCATCAAGGAAAAGGAATTTATCTAATGTTGGGTTAAGCATCTGGTTATCTTTAGGTGAAAGGTAAAAAATAATTATTCTTGAGTTATAGCAAACAGAAAAGGTTGTATTTTTCTTCATTTCCCCTATTTGTTCCACTAACATGAATTAGAATAGTCATTGCCTTTTTTTTTTTTGCAGAAAAGAGTTATTTTATTTTTAAAATTTTTTATTGAAGTATATTTGATTTACAATGTTGTGTTAGTTTTTGGTCATTGGCTTTTAAAATATCACTTTACCTGAGGTCTTTGGGTCTGCTTTGCTGGAACAGATTTATTGTTTTTAGGTCAATTACAGATACTACAAACTACAGCAATAACCACTTTGGCATAGTCATGTATTCCATAGAAACTCTGACCCATGATTTAATCAGTTACCTGTAAAACTCAAGCTAGATCATGATTCTGTAAAAGAATTTCATAGCTGTTCTCTCCCACTCAATCTGGAGGTTATTGCTTTTATGAAACTTAAAATATCCTTTCAGAGAGGCACAAGATTTAAGGTCATTTATTACAGGCATGAAATGCTAATGAGAACATTTAAAAACAGTGGTCAGGCTACTCAGCTGCCATGTACTTCATAATTTATAGGTATATTTTATTTATTCAGGTTAATAAAGGATGTGTTTGACATATTATCAAACTGACCTTGTTTCTTGGCAAACACTTTCTGAAAGTCTCTAGAGCTAATTCCATTGCCAGCCATTCTTTTCAAGGATGGGTTGTTATTATTCTCTTGGAAACAATTAACAGACTGTCGTACAGAATAACATGTACTTTGTCCTGAATTTTTTTTTTTATTGAAAAAGCCCCAGCAAACAAAGTGGTTTCAAACTTTGACTCTTGAGACTCTTTCTTTTGGAGAACTTTTTCTCTATACTTAAATTTTAGAATATTCAAATATTATGAAAACACATTGGGCTAGGAAAATTATTTTCAAAGGAAATCCAGAGCATATCTTAAGTTAAAGATGGGATTCATCCTAACCTTCTACATTATTTCCACTGATATCTACTTTGCTGGACAATAGGATTTGATGCTCAGTTTGTCATGAACATCAAATCATCAAAAAATACACATTTTTGTTTAATATCTGGGACTTAATTAAGGTTGAAAAATCAAGGAGAAGCATAATGGATTTTTCTTTTTTTAAAAAAAAAATCAACAGGATTTTCTAGCTAAATCCAGGGTGATCAAATCATTTTGCATTGTTTTAAAATGAGATTTCATTTAGGTCACAAAATCCTGTTAAAGGGCTTATTCAAAAATGAGTATTTCTAAGATTCCTATTATTTATTTATTCCTACCTAGTCAAGCACTGAGTCAGGAATGTGTACAAAAAATTATATATCCACAAAGATCCTCTTTTCCAAAGCTTGTAGTCTAAATTAGGGGTCAGCAAACTTTGGAAAAGACCAGACAGTAAATATTTTTTATTTTATGTGGTACATATCTCTGTAGCAACTACTCAGCTCTGCCACTGTAGCACAAAATTAGTCAAAGCTTTATTAGCCAATAAAGCTTTATTTACAAAAACGGGCAGTGGACCACATTTGCCCACGTGTCACAGTTTGCCAACCTTTGTCCTAAAGGAAGGTCATGGCAAGATAAACAGCATTGCCTCATCAGCTTTTGGAAATAATTTGGTATAGAGACTCCAGGTGGTATCATAAACAGGACAGGGGAAATTAAAGTAAGAAAGCAGCAACCATGAAATGAGTTTGCAGTCTCCAGGACAATGATTATGTTCTGAAGTTTTTCTAACACCATCAATAGTACTACACACACTTCATAGTTATTGTAATACTTTCCCACATGCTATTCCTTATCGGGAAGATTATTATGTCTATTGTATAGAACAGGTGAAGTTATTGTTGCCCAAAGCAATTAAGCCCATTGTTTAACTGTACTGCACCCATATCTTCTGATTCAAAGTATTCCAAGTTTAAACTCTTGAGAGAACTCACAGTGCAAATTCTTTAAGAACCGAGAGTGAATGGGAGAAATCTTGGAACATAAAAGCCAAACAAGTGGCCTATTTTTATAAAGGAGAAAATGTTTCTAGAAACTACAAGCAGGTAAATAAGACTTGTTACTCTTTTAGAAACACAGTATTGGAAAAATTGTTCATGAGCACTTTGAAAAGAAATAGCTAATTACTAGAAGCCAGCATGGGTTGACTAAAATTAATCATTCTTAACCTTACTTCCCTCTATGATATAAGGTTATTAGGGCAGTTCCATAGACATAGAGCATTTTGAGTTTAGCAAGACATTTAACAAAAAACCCTTGATGGAGTTAAGTTAGAGAAATAGGCCTAGGAAGTACCTCAGATAATTTATAGTTTTTCTCAAACTACTTTATTGAGATATGAATGACATACAAAGAGCTTTATATATTTAATGTATACAACTTGATGCGTCTGGAGATGAGTGTGTATCTGTGAAACCATCACCACAGTCTATGCCATATCTGTATCCATCATCTCCAGAAGCTTCCTCTTTATTATTGTGTACAGAAAATCATTTATTATTATTTTTGTGATAAGAACATTTAACATAAGTTCTGCTCTTTTAGTAAATTTCACAGTATTCACAGTATTGTTACCTATAGGCTCCATGCTCTACTGTAGATGGATAAAATTTATTCATCTTGTACAGGTGAAATTTTCTATGCTCTGACTAATATCGCCCCTTTTCACCCTCCTCTAGGGCCTGGCAACCACCATTTATAGTGTTTGGAATTAGCAGAACCCACATAATCTGATAAATGGATTAATGTCACCATGCCATTGGGACTCTATGAGTAACTGCATATTTAGCATACGTGTGTGTACATATAGAATTAAAACATACTGACAGAGCATACTTGAATGAATAACAAGAAACTATGCCCATTAGATATGTAAATCATAAATCTGGGAGACAGGAATCAAGACTCGAAAGGAACTTTGGCTGAAAATGCAGACTGAAACCAACAGATGAAATTTAATAGGTATAAATACTGAGTTGAGTTTAGATTTTTAAAAAATGAAAAGGAATAGAAAACAAGACACCTGATGACTCCCTGAAGGACGTCAGGTAAAGGTTACAAGGAAGGAGATTTTGATTCAATTTAAGGAAGAACCTTTAGCAGTTATGGCTCTGCAGTTACGGGACGAGCCACCTCACTGACGGGGTGGAGGGAAGACACCGGGCTTCAGAGCTTTAGAGCGGTGCTGCTCTACTTCAGTGTGCCTATAAATCAATCATATGTTAAAAAATTGTTACAAAGCAATCCCTGATCCAGTCAGTCTGGGGTGGGACTTGAGATTCTGCATTACTAAGTTCCAGAGATGCCATTTCTGTGGTCCATACCCTCCACACTGTGTGGCAAGGCTTTAAGGGATGGACTTAGGAGTCCTACATGCCTGGCTCTTCCCCTTACTGCTGGGTGCCCCTCGAAGTTATTTAGGGTCTCAGTCAAACCTTTCTAACCTGTGTAAATAGAGAGAACAATACCCGTATCTCACAGGACTCTTATAAGGATTAAACAACACTGTTATGTTGACACACAGCAAGCACTCAATAAATATATATTTCTCTTCAGCCTTCACTTCCTCATCATTAGATGTACTTGAGCTGAGGTGGGATGATCCTCTTTCAGGAATTCTGAAATAGAGGTCCCCACACTTTGAAGGTCCATTATAGACAATATGTTATAAACTGAAAAAGCTGAAGTTCAGTGGCTCTTCCCTAAGTCCTTTCCTGGCTTTAACTCTAAAGTACATAGATGCATATTTGGTACCTACCATTAACCACCACCTCCCTCAGTACCCACTGATTTGTCTTTGTGAAGTGGGTATTCTCGGGTGGATCATAGGGCGATGGGCCTTGGGTTTAACTAGAGGAGCAATTTTCTTCTCCCCAAAGGAGACAGCTGCCCCCAGTCACATCCACTACCTGCTCCTGCAGCACCATGATGCTTTTCCAAATCGCCTAGGACACTCCCCTGGGCATTGGTAGACTGCCCTGCCCCGGAGAGCTTTCTGCTTCCAGCTTAAGTTCTCAGCTCTCCCAGAAGCCACTCTGAAGCCTGCAGACTCACCACTTTTCAGCTGATGTTTAAGACTACTGTTGGGTTTGATGACTCCTTCAGGTGTCCTATGTGAGGCGAGTCTAGGCTTTTCAGTTTTTAATCTCCCTATTGATAGTAGTTAAGCACTGTCTCTTTCGGTTAATGACAGCTCCTGCCACTGGAGCCAACGGAGCAAAATTTCCTCTGAATTGTTACTGTAATCACTTAAACTATAACTGTAGCATCGATGGGAAGCAACACTCTGGATGTACACACACACACACACACACACACACAGTGACTGACTTTCTCCCCACCCAGAGGGATCTGCACAAGGGACCATGGGTCAGGCTCCTTTCTGCTGGCTCATGCCTATCAATTTGGGTTCATCAGTTCCCACCTGGCTTCTCTCTTTCCTTTCCTAGCTGCAGCTAAGATGCCCTGAGGGTCATTTAATTCAGGATATAATTCACCTAGCTGCTGCAGTTTTAAGCCTGATGTGCAGCCTGGACTCTCTTGCTGACTAAATGTACTTTTTAAGAGCCAATTTCTAGTTCTCTTTTGACATTTTAAAACTGAAAAATAGCCAATTCTATTTTAAAGGAATTAGGGAACTGTGCAGTTTTATTCTTAACTCGCTATCCAATCTAGGCTGCTCTATCCCTGGGAACTTCCGACAAATACACCTTTATTCACGTCTCCATTTCTCCCTGCTCCCCTCCATCCGTGTTTGGGCCAAGGAGAGTGCAGTTCATCTTTTCCTGAGAATCCTTCATTTTCTGTCTGGAGAAGCTGGTCATGTTTATTTGGTCAGAAGTCAATGAAATGTATTTATCAGCATTCAGCTGATCTTCTGAAGCAGTATATACTCTTTATATATTCTTTCCCCAGATGATTCAAACATGACTTTTCAGGCAAAAGGGAATAATACCATCCACTGAGCTATGGAGTAGATAGTTAACTACAGGACATAGGTTCTACTTTCACTCCAATTGTGGTTTGGTCATCAGCGGAGAAATGCAGCTGCTCATCACCAAAAAGGGAGCAAAATCAACCACTGGTGTGTCCATTAACCAAGGGACCTTGACTGTATGGTAAAAGGATCTTCCTCTCTCCCCTCCTACTCTCTCCAAAGCTATTATTGCTTGAGTTGATGACCAGTAATTTCTCTGGGAAAAATCATGTGCTGAATTACACTCCAAAAATAAGTGCAGAAAATACACACTAAGATTAAAATGATTTACAATTTTAAAAAGCACACTTTACAGTTCAAATCAGAATAGATATGGGCAGATGTTGGAGGATAAACAAGTTTTGGCCAACTGGCTGTGGACCCTCTAAATGGTGTCATAGCCTGCAAGGAACTCTGACAACTTCCAAGATAGCTTTAATGAGCCACGGAGAAATGAACTCACTGAAACCAGTATTTCAGTGCATGAATTTACACAGAGATACTTAGTGAAACTTGCACTCCAATAAGTACCCAAACCTTGCAAATTAGAAACTGTTAGCCATGGGGCAGACAGACTGGTTTAGGCATCTAAAGAAATCTTAATCTATTCTTAGAACTCTTTTGAATTCTTAGGTTTTTTGGTAAACAAGTTACATAATTTTGGTGAATTATTTTGCCTCTCTGAGTCTCTATTTCAGTAAGTGAACAGCACACTTTCTGAATGCTTACTACTGGCCAGTCATTCTGCTGGCACTGGGGATAATTAAAATAGATGAAGCTTATTTTATCCAAGTTATGTGCCAGGCTACGTGCCAGGCAAGGTGCAAAAACTTTAATATGAATGATCTGCTTTAACCCTCAGAGGAACCCTTTGGAAAGATTACTTTCACTGTTGCTGGAAATAATACTGTTATGTGCTTGTTTGGGAGATGGGGAAACCGAAGCATGGAGAGGTTAGCAACTTGCCCATGGGCATCACAGCCTGCACTTCTAACCATTATGTTTAACCGCCTCCCTGTACTCTAAGCTGAGCGGTGCCTTCTAAACTTTAATGTGCTTACAAATCACCTGGAGAGCTTGTTAAAATGCAGTTTCTTTTCTTTTTTACATGAACAAGAATGTTTATAACAGCTTTATTCATAATATACATAATCATATGATGGAATATTACTCAGCGTTATGAAATAATAAAATAGTGACACATACAATATAGATACATTTATATGTATGTGTTTGTGTGTGTATATATATATATTCATTTTCTTTCTTTTTCAGGGTTGGGGGAAGAGATTTATTTATTTATTTATTTTTAACGGAGGTCTTGGGGATCGAAACCAGGACCTTATGCACACTAAGCGTGTACTCTACCACCGAGCTATACCCTCTTCCTCATTTATATATTTAGATTCTATTGCTAAGTAGTTCCAGACCAGGCAGATCTAATCTATGGCGATCAAAATCAGCAGGATTTGCCTATGTGGGATTCAGATTGCCTGTAAGGGGGCACAAGAACACTGTGTGGGAGGAGGGAAATATTTAATATCTTGACTTTGGTGTTCTTATATGGGTATATACATTTCTTTAGACAGGTCAGATTGCATGTTCAAATAATGTGCATTTCCCTCTGTGTAAATTTTATCTCAATTTATAAAAAGTAAATGGGGAAAATGGTGTATTTTTAAAAGATAAAAATATTTCCTTTTAAAATGTAGATTATGTTATTACTATTAGTCAAAAATATAAAGCCCTAAATAAGCTTTTTTCTTTTATATTACACTTTCAAATCAACAGTATGTTGTTTTTATTGTTAAAATATGCTCCATTTCTAGTGTACCCACACTTTAGTAAAATTTTGACCTTGAATTTCAAATACTTTAAAAAAATACTGGAACCTACAAGAAAGCACCAAAAAAAAAAAAAAAAGCTATATTGGAGAGAATGTGTTAATTATCTTGACTGTAATAATCAATTCATATATCACTATATATATGAATTATTTTAATATACAAATACATACAGCAAAACATCATGTTGTACACCTTAAATATATACAGTTTATTTTCATAAGATTTACAAGAAAAAATGCAGTTTCTGATCAGGACATATAGGATGAAGTCCAAGATTCTGCATTTCTGACAAATTCTCAGGTGATGCCAATGCCCTGGGTTCATGGGTCATAGTTTGAGTAACAATGTTCCAGTCCTGCAGTTCACACCCTAGCTTGTAGTTTAAAATACTTGGACAGCTGTTAAAAATGTCTAAGTCCAGGTCACATCTCACATGAATTAAATCAGAATTTCTGGGGCTGGAACTCAGGCATTGATACAGTTTTTTTTTAAAGACCCCTGAGTGATTCCAACATATTGCTGCTCTTAAAAATCAACCTAGTAGTAGCTCGATATAAATGTTAAAACAATAAAATAGAGTGGACTACATTAGTAAACCAAGGATTGCAAAACTCTTTTATATCAGTTTGTGTATATGCGTGTGTGTTTGGGTATTGAGTTCTTGGTGTAAAATGTATTCCTTATTGTGGGTTTGGGTAAAAAAAAATTGAAAGCCATGTTCTATACTAACACAAGTCTCTTCCTCCCTCACTACCTCCATTATGTTAAAAGGATTTAAGGGAGATTTAAAATATCCACACTTCATTAAGATATCAGTCTTGTCCACAAGAAGCTCAACATCTACTAGGAGAACCAGGTATTTTACAATAAAAAGGGTAGGTGCTACATAGGATATGTGGTCAGATGTGCTGGGAGCACATACATAAGAAATATGGCGAATTACTATCTGAAAGACTCAGGGGAGGTGTCACAGAAGAATGCACATGTGACCTGTGTTGTGAGTAGGAATCTGGCAAGTTAAAAAGGCGGGAAAGGAATTCCCAGGAGAGGCGTTCCTTCTACCATGTGCAAAGTCAAGGCATGGTCTGGGTTTCACTTGCAGGATGAGTATTAATCTGGGGATGATGATAACTGTGAAAATCTGTGTTGAGGTGAAGTATCCTGGGAGTTCTGGAGGAGGGATTTATATGAAAGCTAGATACTAGAATGACCAAGAGGAAGAAGAGAAGCCAGAACTCAAAGATGAAGAAGAAGCACAAGAACTGGTTCTAAGGGAGGAAGATGAGGAGGAGGGAACTAGAATAAAAATCATGGAATCAGGAAGAAATGCAGCTAGGGACCGGTGGTGAAGAGAAGTATGAAATTGTCTGACATGAATGATTTACAATAAAGCGCAGGTACAATTCACGAAGCTTATGCGGGCTTCATACTCAAGTAGACAGGTTTCACGAAAGGGAAGCTGAGAGAGTTCAAAGTACGTGGGATGAAATTAGCGCCATGTAAGGCTGCAAAGGTAACCTGGGATTTCATGGTGGAATACATTGTATTCCAAACTAAGGGATTGTTTTGTCTGTTTTATAATCCTCTGTCATCCTGAGAGGTTTATGAGGGAAATGCCTGATCGGTTCTTTATTTAAAAAGACAATTCTGGAGGTAGAGTTACAGGTTGATTGAGGTAAGAATGAGGTCCTGATTTAAGCTAAAGGCAGAAGCTAAGAAAGGAGAGGATTTCTGAAGAGGAATTGTCAAAGCTGACTGAGTATGGGATTAAGAGAGAAGGGGGAATTTTGGGAACCAGTGTTTAGGTTCTAGTTTGAGAAATGAGGTCCATAAACATGTTATTAGTTCAGACTGAAAATTCAAGAATCAGAGAAGTTGCAGAGAAGGGCAGGACAGGCAAGGCAAGGTGCTAGTGAGGTGGAGTTTTCGGTCAGAGCACACAGGAGAAATATTGGGTCTAATGGCGGAGAAGCATGTCAAGTAGACCAAGAAAGAACGAGGAGGCTGGGAAAGACAATCTCTAACATTCGAGGTCAAGCCTACCATATTCCATAGGCAGCACAGAACAGTGTGGTTAAAACAGCAATGAGAAGTTTTAGCTTTCAAAAATTTGTATTTCTAAGTCATAAAGGGAACCTGCATAAATGACTAGTAGCGAATTAAAGCAGTTCTCAAAAGTCTGAATGATCTTTCACCAATATATTTCTTAAAGATAAAAGGCAGGATTGTAGCGTTGACTACAGCTATATAATTTCTTCCTATTAATCATACTTTAGGCTAGATTAGTAATTTTGGTTTCATAGAAATCATTTAAAAGTGTTGTTTTTTTTTTTTAAGGAGAATGTTGTATGTGTGTGCCCGTGTCTTATTTTTTTACAGAACATAAAGCTAATCTATTTGAAGTAGAGTGACTACTAATTGACAACTTTGATAGATTCAGCATCGAAAAAAAAAAAAACAGTTATCTATGCTATTTTCACAATCTGCAGATTGGAGATGAGTTGTCTAAAACATCCTTCTATGAGGATGTGTTCTAGACTCAACAAAGGTATCCGAATGATCATTCAGGTAAGAGAAAGAGAAGAAACTACTATAAATACTGTCATCTTCCTTTCCCTGAAATAAATGTGGAAGATAAATCCAAGTGGCTGAATTTTTAGTGGGGGTATATTGTTCCAAGTGAATGAAGTCACTAAATAAACAGAAGAGGAAGCACTGCCAGGACTGTACATCCAGAAATGCTTTGCTCATTTCACAGGATGAATAATTCCAGTGGGAATTCTTCTACCATGAGACAGGCAGATTCAATACATAAACTTAACATGACAATGTAATAATAGGCTACATGAAAAATAATGTTTAAATAATAAAATCATGCCTTGCTCCAAATTTAATCCATTATTCATATTTTCACATTAAATATCAATGTAAACAGAATAATAACATTAATTCAAAATTAATTATGTCCTGTTTAAGTTCTATTTGATAATACATACATCTCTCTTTCAAATGCTTTCTCTTCTCCCAGATTTCTTGTCTTAATTCTCTAGGCAATATTTGCCATTTTCTCTATTTTTGTGCTGTAAATGTTTTAGTTATGTGTCATTCTTACTGCACTATAATTTTAACACTTGTGTTTCCCTCACTAGACTGAACTTCTAGCGGGACAATTCTGTGCCATTATTGCTGCATTAACCAATAGACCAAGCATAGCAGAAAGCACAGGAGAAAGAATTTGATTTTTAGTATATTACAAGAAAGGAGGGGGAACTTCAAAATAGTCATCAAGGAAAAAATAGGAACATTACTAGGTGTTCTCATCCTAGTTTCATTATTTAGCATGATTTGTTTCTTATTTAAAGAATTAGTCATTTAAATTTACCACATACAGAAACTTCTCATTAACAAAATAATGCTGCTCATTACAACAAAAATGTTGCTCCCCAGTAAGAAGGGTATGGCTAAGTGGGATAAGAAGTATCACCCCATCATGAAAACTGTGGCTGTAAACACTGCAGAACAACATGGAAGATGCTCATGATACAAGGCTGTTTTAAGTGGGTACAATATTGCATGCACAATATTGATGATGGCAGTTACAAAATAGCTGGAAAGAAGTACATGAAAATGCTAGCAGAGAATATGGCAGATGGGTGTATTACAGGTGGTTCCTCTAAGTCTTTCTGTTTTCCTGTTTTTCTATAATGTGAGTAAAGTATTTTAAAAGGCAAAAATAAGTTTAACACAACTCAAATGTATATAAAAACAAAAATAATTCATCAAAAAAGTATGGCAACTTTGCATTTTAGTATATTCATCAAAAAGTGGCTAAAATTTTTCTGTTTCATCAAGGGATTATTATTTGGGTTATGGATAAAATTCAGAGGAGTCTGTGAACTTGGATGAGAAAAAAATTTTTTAAATCTTTATTTTCAGTTACCTTTAACAGAAATACAGCATTTCCTTCAATAATACACGTTCGCAACAAATAACAGTAGTGTAGCACAACCTATGATTTTGTGACCCATAGAAATCACAGATAGTTTCGAATTTCATTTCATGCATTTAAAACCATTATTCCAAGAAGGAAATAGGTTTCCACGGTCCTCACCAGATTGCTAAAGACAATCAAGGCTCAAAAAGTTTAAGGACTTCTTATGAAAAAAAGGCTGAAAGTATCATCATAAATAATTTGAAATTTCAAGTTGTCCCTATCTCTGAAATTTTAACAAGAGAGCTTAGGAGACGTCCTCTACAGCCCATGGTGGCAACAGGTAATTAATATCAAGCTTATTCATAGGTGGAAATCAATATGCTGCTGATCAAAGACACCAAAAGTGGAGGGGAAAGTTAATATGCTTAAGCTATTTTCTACACTTTCCAAATTTAAACCATGGTGCACACAGAGCTGTGAATTAGCATCAGGAGAAGAATTAATTCCCTAGGGGACACGGCAGAAATATTTTACATGGAAACGTCACAAAACTGTAACTGCCTTACAAACCTTCTATCTGTTTTGCTATGCATTTACAGGTTTTCTTCACTAAAAGCATTATCTAAAGCCACTAGGGGGAAATAACAAAATTAAACTTCTTGCTTTTTGAGTGAATTTTTGTATGATCTCAGCTGGGAGGTGTGCTTATCACAAATGATCAAAGAAGAGGATGATGATGACAGTTAAAATGTATTGTGTCAGGCACTGTACTAGCACTTGATATGTATTAATTCCCACTATAACTTTGTAAGGTAGGAATTAATCTCTTAGCAAGTTTGATGATTATCATACAATATTGTTGCCTATATTCACTATACTTGCATTAGAGCTCAAAAATTTACTTACTAATCATCGTAAGTTTGTACCCTGTTCTGGGTAGCTCAGTAAATAGAGCAACGGGCTTTTTAATCTGAGGGTCCAGAGTCCAAGTTTCTGTTTAGGCATTAAGTTCCGTTTTGTGCTGGTGGTATAGTGACGATCAAACCTGTCTTCCACTTTAAATTTACTTCCTCTCTTGTTCATACTCATCCAGATGCCAAATTTAGTAGACTATGGAAAAGTTCTCATTTTTATAATAAATGCCTTCGTCCCGGTCTTAAAGCAGAGAAGATATTTCAAAAAACAGTTTTTAATACTTAATTTTATACCAAAACATCTAGGGAACTTAATTTGGTCACCACGTCTTTCAGTGCGGGAAATATTCCACATTTCTATGTCTCAATCTGGTGGCCAGTGACCTGAAAAACACTTCATACAGAACAGATGCCACTGGAGATCAAGCTGTTGGCCTTTAATGCTCTCTCTCTCTTCTTTCTGAACTTCACAAAACCACACTGGTTGTCTTTAGTGTAAACTAACGTAAACAACTTCAGTTGGGTTCTCACTGCTGCTATCCATCCATGCATCCAGTGCCTAACGTGTCTCAGGCACTGTCCAAGGTGCTGAGGACACAAGTATGAAAGATAAAATCCCTCTTGTTAAGGAACTCAGTGGAACGCAGACAAAGAACCAGGCAACCCCAAGTGTGTGATGAAAGCTGTGAGGAGACAGGAAAAGCCCTGACTCAGATCAAGGATGATGACAAGAGGAGACTTTCTGGAGGAAGTAAAGTTTGAACTGGGTCTCGAAGGATAAATAGGGCTTGGCTTTGTGGCAAAGAGCTCCCTCCTCCTCCTATATTATCTGGTTATCTTTAAAGCATCAGAAATTCATCATATTCAACATAATAGTGATCACCATCCCTCTTTATGCCCCCTTCCAACCTCCACATATTTATAGTCCCTTCAAATGAAGGAATTGGAATTGTCTTTAACAACCTCATCCTCCAAATTCAACCATCTGGAAAGCACTGAGCAGTCAGCATTCTCTCTCATATTATTCTTAGGCTTTCGTCACTCTTCTTTCTCAAGTCCATCTTAGATTTTCCATCTTAACCCCCACAATTTTCCAGTCGATGTGGAAGTGTTTGGTAAATGGTAACATACTATGCAAATGTTAGGGGGTTTTATTCTAATTAACACTAATTCCTTTGGTGGTCTGATCTACTCCCATGATTTTAAATACCATCTATACACTGATAAATTCCAAATTTATATTTATAGCTGGGACCTTTCTCTTGAGATTCAGACTAAAAATCCCACTGCCTACTCAGTATCTCCACTTGGATATCTAAAAGGCACTTCAAATTCATCACATTCAAAACTGACTCTTAATCTCTACCCCTTCTCCCCCTGCTCAATCTGCTTCTTTCATAGTCTTCCCCATCTCAGTTGATGGCAACTTCATTTATACTGTTGCTCTAGACTAAATCCTTGAATTTTTCCTTGACATCTTCTTTTTACCACATCCACCTATTCCATTAGCAAATCCTGTTAACCTTACCTTCAAGAACTATCTGGAATCTTATATCTCCACTGCTCTCACACCAGTCTAAACTACTTGGGACTACTGCCTTCCTACCTGTCTGTCTGTTTCTGCTTTGCTACAGTCTATTCTTCATACTGGAGCCTGGTGATGTTTTACAAAAATCAGACATGTTGTTATCACCACTCTGCTAAAAACAAAACAACACCAAACCTCTGTAGCTTTCCCTTTCACTCAAAATAAAATCCAGATCCTTAGCAGGGCTCATGTTATCTTTCTGACATATTGTATCACTCTCTTTCTTAGCTTCTTTGACTCCAGCCAAGGACGGTTCCTGCCTTTGCCCCCTGCTGTTCCCTCTGCCTGGAAAGCTCTTTTCTTAGACAGTTATGTGACTTGCTTCTTCCTTTTAGTCAGGTTTTTATTCAAATGTCATCTCCTTAGAGAGGTCTCCCCCAATCTCCCCATAAAACAGCAGCACATCATTCACTTAAACCACCTTAACCCTAATTTATTTTTCATTATATTTTTTCATACTGCAAATAATTCTTGAATGTGCCAGGGTGCTGAGAGGATAGCATTAAACAAAATAGGCAAAAATACCTTTCTTTCATGGTGTTTACCTTCCACAGGGGGAGAGAGTTAATAAACTATAAAGCATGCCAGATGAAAATAGGTCCATGGTGAAAATCAAAACAGGGAAGCAGGTTAGGATGTGTTGTGAGAGAGTGGTGGCTGCTGCTTCATAAGAAAGTCTTCCCTGAGAAAGGGTGATTTGAATAGAGGTCTGAAGGAGGTGAGGGAAGTGGGCCTTGTGAATGTCTTGAAAATGAGTGTTCCAGGCAGAGAGAATGGCAAATGCAAAGCCCTGAGGCAAGATCACGCTTGATGAGCGCCAGGAGACCATCAGTAAGGAGAACAAGATGGCTTGAAAAGGGCAGCACTTCTGACTACCTGCATTATATTATAGATCTGTTTTTTTTTTAATTGCCTATCACATTTCATTAGAATGTTGGCTCCATTAGTGCATGAGCCAACATTTTGTTTTTAACTGCTTTATTTCGAGAGTCCAGGACTGAACCTTCTTCACAGTACAGACTCAATAAATATTTACTGAATGAATCCTCATGAATTATAGACAAACCCTACTATTCACAGTCCTTTCACATGTTCCATGCTTTTTTGACTTTCTCATCTTGTGTATTTTATTTTCTCCATCTGGAATGCACCTCTGCCTTTTAAAAGCCTATCCTTCAAGACACAACTCCTATGATACTGCCTTAATGAGACCTTGCCTGGTCAACCGTGAGCTAAATGTCATTTCTCCCACCTCTGATGATTCTTTGTATTGTCACCACTGCTGAACAGAAAGCTCCAGGGGCAGTGAACATGACTTTGAGTCTCCAGGGTAGAGCACTGTATGTAGCCTGGGGCCTGATCATATGAGCCAGGTGCTGAGTAAACAATGAGATGAATGTTGAAGGAAGTGAGTTACTTCATGATTTACCTTATCCAGTCAAAACTGCTATTATGTTCTATGGTAGTTTACAAAGTTACTCAAGCTCCTCAGAAGGATTCAGCATCTCAGAATTTGTAACCCCTTTTCCAAGTAACAAAGTTACCATAAGCTCCAACCTCCTTTACAATGAGGAATCAAGGAAAAGGGAGTATTTCTGAAAGTCACTGTTATTGCATTCTCCATGGCCCTGTATATATATGGGAGAATAACCAGTTCCTTTTCTTTGCCATTCAGCCCATTTTTTCCCCTCCATTTTTAAGCATTCCAGATTGGTAATACAGTCACTTCAAAACTAAGAGAATTGTGAATTTTAGGCTAAAACACTGTTTTAAATCTGCAATACATTTCTGATTATTTACAAATAAATGTAATATAAAGAAAGAACCAATATTTGTTGGTAACAGAAACAATATGATAAAACTTTTGCTTACCACCCATCACCTTAAATGACCTGGATTTTCAGAGAACTGACAATTCAGGCAGAAAAGTCACATTTTGGATGCATTGAATCAGAAAGTATGAAAATACCTATTGCAAATGGATGGGTGTGGTAACAAAGAGAAAACCATGCACGTTTGCTGAACAGAGGGGAAGCGGATATGCTAATGTAGTTTCACTTCATTGTTACCAAAGACTTGAAAGGCTTCTCCTCAGTTAATTGAAAGGCTAATTAGCAGGTCTTTCTAAGGGCAACAAGCCCAAATCAGATTTTCTTTTATTTCCTCATACAACCCCTTCTTTCCCTCTAATCATCAGTAATGTGAATGATGAACTTAAGCAAACTATGTCTCATGGTAGAATATGGGTTGCATTATGTACTTTTCCTAGAGGGTGGCACTTAAAATAATAGCACTTTGATCAGCTCATTGTTTCTTCAATTTAAATCCATTTTAACTTGGCTACTGCTTCACCAGTCGACACTGGGTTTCTTGTCCACTTTCCAACTACCAGCATAAAATAAAGTGCTATCTAGAGTGTTGAAACTGTCATCAAGTCATTTAAATAAAAGACATACTGCCAAATATTAATGAAGCTTATTAGTAAAATGCTTTGATGCAGAAGATATCCAGGATGTAAAATTATGGCTTTATGCACTAATTTCAGTACCAAATGACTGCATTCTTCCTTTGCTGAAAAGCTCAATGATATTCTAAATATTGGAGGTTCTGAGAAAGTGGAATGAGTGGGCCATTCATTTATCACATAGTCACATGTTCACAATGGCCTGTTCTATTTGTCATTAAGGCCAGTTCTATCTTGAATTAATAATTCAGTCCAGGCTTCAGAAAGTCATTGGTATGGTTTTAAGAATAATGTTTACATAAAACAGGCAGATTAATAGTACCAAGTAATTTGCAACTGAGAATTTTTTGAATAATTTCACCAATGAGTTTTAAATCTTATTTAAAATAGTGAAGTGAATAGAGAGATACATGAGTCCAATTCAGGTTCAAATGTTTTAACTATCTTTCCAGAGCATTATGTACATACAGGAAAATTGAATTTTGCTTCATCGTCATAACTTCTGTAATCAATCAGCCATGTCAATTGGGCTACCTGAATATTAATCCCATGTAAAGAAAAGAAAAAAAGAACATTTACACTTAAATGCCAGTCATAGGTTCATTTTTGTCAACTCTATATTGTATGCTGTTTACATTCAAAGGACAATATTTATAAAATAAAGGCTAATTTTATTTATGATTACAAAAGTATTTTAAGTATTTTTACCTATATTACTGTTATACAAGCTGTTAATTATAAAAAGTTTAAATGAGAAATGGCTTCTGATCCTTTGGCTAATGAATTTACGTAGATGCAGATATGCTTCAGCACTACAGCAATAATATTATTTATTCATTTCTAGACACTCTACTCCTTTTTTGACAAGTAGTGATAATGTCTGAGGTTTAGTTGTGTAGATTACCTATTGTGAAACTCAAGTTATATTAGATGCTGGTATGTATACTTAGCACCTCCCTTTATATTTGGAGAGCTTATACTAGAGTAGAGTAACAGAAGGAACTTCATTAGACAACAAAATGTGAAGCATTAATATTGTTCTATAAAAGGTCAGGAAAGCAAAAGATCAAATTTGGGCTGGATTATTGAAGGGGGAATCTCATCACAGGACACAAGCTTTGAGGTGGACCTTGATGAATTTAAGCACAGATAAGGAGAAAATATCCTTCCAGACTGGTTAAGAGTTTGTAACCTGAGTGATGGTACATGGAGGTTTATTGTATTGTTTCCTCTACTTTTGCATATGGTTAAAAATTTCCATAAATTGATCATGGTGGTGGTTTCATAGGTGTATACATCTATCAAAATTCATCAAATTGTACATATGAAATAGGTGTAGTTTACTGTATAGGAATTATACCACAATAAAGATGTGGTATAATTTTTTCATAATAAAAATTTTAAATGCCATTCAGGAATGGCTAGAATGAGCAAAGAGAACAGACATCTTTGAAGAGAGGGGCCCAGGATGGCCAAAAATAAGTTAATGAGTAACAAGGTACCTGAGACAGCTAAATCAGGTAATAAGGGATAGTTAAAATAATGTCAGATTTTGCATAAGAAATATTTTGGATAACAGAATAAAACATTTGAATTTGAGTCAGGTCACTGGGAACAACAAGGTTACTGGATCAAACAGAACCAAGCCTCATTTTAAATTACTAGTAGTTTCATGCAATACATTTCTAATGTTTAGCATTTTTCCCCACTATGTCAATGAGAAAATTCATTGACAATGGTATTCTAATGGGGATGGGATTTAGGGAAGCTTGACTGTTGCCGCTAAGACCTCTTTGGGAAGGTAATATCGTGGTTGAGTCACTATGATCTAGGTAGCTGGTTCTCAGCCTCTCTGGACATTCTGAGGACACTCTGAGATGGTCAGACTCATAGTGATACTCAGACACTGGCCAGAGAGATTAGTGTAAAACAAGATTGCCAGCTTATTCACTTAGAGTGGCATATCCCATTTTCACTGAGGGGTATTCTCTTTCTGTTTATCAAAGTATTTGGAAGGACAAATTAAAAGGCTGCTTAGTGAGTAGGGGCTTATAGCAAGAGGGTGCAGATGATCTTTAAGGAAAAAGTAGCTAAGTCAGGGTGAGGCCAGAACCACCCATGTTTTGGACATGCTGTCTTTCTGGATAGTGATGAACGTGCAGTAGTCTGTTTCTCTACACCTTATTCTCCATGCTCACTTTTTTTCTTCCATCCACACCTTTCCCTCTTACATGTTCCATTACTATAGTCATAATGAAGTCCATGAAAATCTGAGAGACAGAACACTTGTAGGTGGCAATTTCTTTAGGTCTATGCTTAGAGTTTAGGGGCTGTTAGACATCTGGCATTTAGGCAATTGTTCTAGGTTTTCTTCATATTATATGATCTTATTTTACTATATTTAAATAATTTTAGAAGCAGTCTAGCCTATATGGCATTCACTCAGTCACTCAGCATTCATTAGGTGCTATTATCAAATTTTAAAAATTCATTAAGTTATTAAAATTGATTATTGAGGTCTTTTAATAGCGCCATGGAATTTGACCCAAGGGCAAGTTCTGTCTCCATCTCTTCCTGGTATGTAATCTTTGGTAAGCTGCTTAACTTGACCTCAGTTTTTACTTCTGTAAAGTGGGTTACTATTAATACCCTTTTCATTGAATTACTGTGAAGAACATATAATATTTTATGTCAAAATATTTTGTAAAGTGTAACATAAATAACAGTGTAATCTCAGTTACCATTATCATTATTATAGTAGTAGCAGTAGTTATTGTAGTAACATTGGCCCTTTTGTATGATATGTTTGTGTTTGTTGGAACATTTTTATGATCCTTTCAGCTTATTTTATTAATCTTCTATAAAAATAAAAAGTATTTATACATCTCAGATCTTAATTAAAATAAGCTTCCATTTATGAAATTAAGTTTTTAGTATATATTTTAAGGGAAACATCAGCTCTACCATTCTCCATTATTTAATGATTATTGGTATAGTTAGATTTTTTGATTGCAACTTCTTAAGCAGAAGAACATTGGGTAGATTATGACATACTAAAAGTGGTGTTTATAAGATTTGTTTTATTGGAAAAAAGATGCTGGGAGTAGACATCTGGATGACAAATTCATGTGTTGAGATGACAAGGATCTCAACCAAAGTGGATCATTGAAAAGTCACAAAATTAAGTGAATTAAAAACAGATTACCAAGGAAAATCTGACAAGCTTAATAATAAGCTTAATGTAGACAATGAAAGAAAAATGTTAAATTACCATGGTCTGTTGATTACCTGGAAAATGGTAATATCAGTGATAGAAAGAGGGCATTTGAAAGGATAAGCTATTTTGAGAAGGAAAGATGGCCCCAGAAACTGACTTTTGTTTTGGATATGTTGATGTTTGAGATGATGCTGATGGAGTAATTTGTTGATTAGATCTTAAGAGTAGTTGAATATATGGAAACATAAATCAAAGATGAAGATATAGTTTTAAGTATGATGAAATAACAAATAATGATCATGGCTAATAACAAATGACTTACTCTGTGACAAGGGTTGTTTAAGTGCTTTCTAAGTTCTAACTCATTTGATTGTCGCATCAAATTCTCCAATTTGCTGATGAGAAACCTAAGGTGCAGAGAGGCTAAATAACTTGCCTTATATTACACTGCTAATAAGTAGCTAAGCAAGGATGAGAATGCATGAGATCTTCCAGGAAACAAAATAGAGAAGGAAAAACAGAAGGCTGAATGAAAGGTAATTTCCAACGTCAGTGGGAAAATGAGAAAGAAGGAAACCAGATGCCAGGAGCAATTGGGGAGGCAGGAAGAGGGTCAGCTAAGCACTGTCACAGAACAAGGCAAAGCAGAGTTTCAAGGAGGAGGGTGTCGTCTAAAGCGTTGAGTACTCCTGAGAGTTCAAGAGCAATGAACTCTCAGCAAAGCCTCTGGATCTGGCAGTGCTGATGAGACAGAAGCTTGGGTAGCGTGGTGGTTTCAGAAGCCAAATTACAGAAGACCAAGGGGATGGATATGGAAGGAGGGAAGTACTAGGTAAAGAATACTTTTTCATATTTGCCTATGAAAGATTGTGACAGAATGATAGTATAAAGAGGCTAAAGGAACAACTGAAGCTTTTAAAATTAGAACTTCATCACATAAGAACAAGTCAATATAGTCAAAAAGAGGCAAAGATGAGACAACAGTATCTTTTTTTTGACCATAATTCCAGGTCAATCAAGGTAGAATACCTCTGTAAGTGCTCATATACTGAAAACACATTTAGGTTTCTTTTTTTCTTTTTAATTAAAAAAAGTCAGTATGGAAACTCTTGGCACTTTTCACAGAGTTTTAATCTGTTAAAGGATCAGAAGGGACCTATTAATCCAATAACAGTATTACATGCAATGGGCACTTACATATTGGCAAGCAAAGCAAATTTACTTGAAATGGAAGTTGGGGAGAAAATCCCACTCAAAAAGTTGTAAAAAACATGCTAATGTTTTTCTTAAATTAGAAATTAGTGGCATTTAATTTTCATATAGAAATACTAAGGTCAAGAATGAAATTCAGGCATTTTAAGATTAAACTTCTTATGTAGCAGAAACATTTAATCCTCCAATAAGTACAGGTAAATTATACATTTTAGCTACTCCCAAAAGTACTGTGAAGTATTATTTAATCATGTAGGACAGATAGCATTGGGTATATTTTGGCCAGTAAAGAGCTGACTGTAAGACAAAGAATGGAAACATAGTTAATAACATAAGAATTCAAATTCTATCAATGTGGTTGTCAATTCAAAACATCAAATATCGATTTTCCAACTTGAATAATTAAGAACAGAAAAAAATACTAATACAAACAAAATAATAAAATCTAATTAAGTATGTATGCAAAAACAGTTACAAAGAATAGAAAAAAGGCATAAAATTTATTTTTTGACATACAGAAATAGGCATTCTGCTATTGGTGCAAAAAAAAAAAGTCAAGAGGAAATCACTGGAAGGAAAAGCATTCATGTCTGTGAATTATCATGCACAGTAGGGAATTGTGTGTTTACTTTTCTGCTGTATCTAAAGCTGTATCTACATGTGCTAAGCAACACCTTTTTTTTTTTTTGCAGAGACAAAAGAAATCATATGCTCATTTGCTATTGTGTAGACTTAAATTCCCATGATATTACAGTGATATTTCTAGAATGACTTTAAAAAAATTATTGCACTTATGACCTAAAATCACAGAAAGTTATGGCAGAAGGAGCCCTGGAGACATGAGTTAGCAGGGAGACAGGAGTCAACCTATACTAAGTTAACCCATACTAAGATGCTGTTCACTTTGAAAGGCCTCTCCTCCATTTGTATTAGAAACATTCATCAAACTTAATGTTTCTGTACTATTTATCATGCAGCCCAAGGCTTGGTGCATGATACATAGTGCAATGATAGATTGATCTTATAAATGATTCACCCTCAAATAATATTCTAATGAACCCACACTGCCTTAAATGGCATTTGTTCACTAGGAGACTTTAAATCGTAGCTGAGAAGCCATATACTATGTTCTCAGAATGAATATTATCGCTCTGGACTTTTTGTTAGATAGCATGTATTTCACAATGACATATTAATAGGATGCAATGTAGATTAGGTATTTATAATGCCTCTTTATTGCTTTTTCATGACTTTCATAGATATAAAAACTATGTCCTACAGTTCCCTAGAAGACGTTAAAAGAAGTTATATTATGGAATTAAGAAGGCAGGCTAGTGTTGCATGTTCATTTTCTATAAAAATAACTTACGCCTTGGCCTTGGTGGAACACTCACCTCTCAAAATGAGAAACACCTTGGAAGCAGCAGCTCTGATTTACCATATATGTCTGTGTGGTGATGGGAGAGAGAAGAGGCAGGATGGACATAGAAGAAGAGTGGAACTTTGTAGGACAGAGAATTTGCTGAGGAATTATTGTAATATCAGGAAAGGGAGAGGGCACAAGAAGAAGTCTGAATGTGAAGATGGACATTAGTTATAATACAAATTGCTCACAGCTAGACCTGGGGAGCAATGATCCATAACTTTGAAAGTTTAGAATTGGCTCCATTAGTAACAGTTTATCAGTATTAACAAGGGGCATGTCTACACATGGCCTCCTGGCCTCGGAGTTGACTGCTTTTCAGTGTATTGCCTTTTGCTTGGTAACTTTAACCATCATTCTTTCCTCAATCAATTGTAGTGGTCGTGTAGTGTGTCCAAGTCATGCTCCAGGATAATTAAATGCTTGCTGTTGTTTTTCAGCAATGTAGTTTCTTCTGTATATATTCATTAGAAGTCATAAAATTAGCTGACTGTGCCTTTGTTGGCATTTATTTTTTGGTTCTAGTAGATTGTATTCAACTTATTGTAGCTGTTTCTATTAGAAGATAGGACATTGATTACCAGAGTTAATTGCTGGGCACACCCCTTTATCATGAATGAACTTTATCCAATTTGCTGATTTGGGCATTCTATCTAAAGGCCACAGTTTTACACTGTTATTAGACCAACATTTGTAATTTTGTGGCTCACAATTGGCCATTTACATCATTTTAGAGCTGGAGAGACCTAGGACATAATCTAACTTACCACCATATTTTTGGGCAGAGGAGACTGAAGCAAGAAAGTAAGAAGTTGTTTTCCCGGGTTTCCAAGCCAAATATTCTGGTTACCACTTTGTGTTGTCTCCCACTTGGAATTAAGTGTTTGCATTTTGATTTCACACAACAAAGTGAAATCATTAAGTAACATGGCCTCACATTAAGTGAGAGACGTCATCTGGGCTCTGGACATTTGTGGGCTAGAGGATTAACTCGTGTCCAAGATGAATCACGGTAACTGGAATATACTTGGCAGGGTTGCATATTTTGCCATTTTCCCAGAAATAAGAGTTGATAATAGAGTTCATATACCCTGTTATTCCTTTTATTTCTTACAAGCACTGCTGTCCACAGAATTTAATCAGCTATTCACACTGGGTTCTTCCTTGGAGAGTCTCAAACATTGATCAGGGGTATTATTACTGGCCCATTGAGCCCGACTGAATCACATAGTTCCTTGCTCACATACACACACCAGTAATTATAGGCCTAGAGAAGACTGGACATTATGCCAGAAGCTCGTTTTAGAGGATATTATCATTCTCAGCCAATAAGCTCAGACTCTATTATATTCAGAATTGAAAACTGTTCAAATAAGGATTAAATGCACATTAAGATACTAAGAAATCAAGTCTTCAAAATTAGAGCTTTTTTCTCTGTTCTGCTTCTACCTTATTTCTGTTTCATTGCATTTTATTTTATTAAGTTTTTAACTTCAGAATTAGTTTGCAGGTATACACATATGTTCTTCATTTTCTGGAAGAAGTTACGTTCATCTTTCTCTCCCTCTCTCTTTCTTCCTCTCCTTCTTTCTCAGTATTGATTTTGCTTTGCTTCAACAATTTCTTATACTTCCCCTGGCTCACTCCAGAACGTATTCTTCTTTTAAACATTTTCCATGATGGAAGCTTTGCTATTTCCACAATCAGTCAGAGAAGTTATTTTGTTGCATGTTTGGGTTTGGGCACTTCCACAAATATGCCTCCGGATGTCCCTGGGAAGTTTCTTAGCTGTCCATCTGTGTCGTGAGTGATGTAGAATTATCTACAATACTCTGCTATTTATTTTATTTCATTGTCAAAATCAAAATTTACTATGAGGTTTTTATAGTTGTGCTAATAAATATACATACATAATTCAATTAATAGTTTAAGCACCTAAGATTTTACTAGAATATTTAACTATCTTTAAAGTAGATACTCAGAAATTGACAATAAATTCAAATTACATTTCTTGTTTATATTACTAATGGGTAATCTCTTTTACAAAGTGTCCCTTTTTCCCCTATAGCTATTATTTTGAATGGAAGTGCTTTCAGAAACAAAGGTGTATCTCTTTCCTTACATTTTCCAAGGTGCACAGCAAGCAATGAATAAAAGCTAATGCATTCCTTCCTCTTTCACCAAATTTTAGCCCAGTAATGAAATAGAAATAAGAATTTATCTTTTACATCGCATTTTAGTGTTGATACAGGTGCAAAGAGTTTGTGCCCTTTCTTCCTATTTATGTTAAGGGGATTAAAGAAGCTCTTTAAACATTCTAAGATCCTAAATTTCATTTCTACGTTAACTCCAAGTGTTGTTAATACTATTTTCAGAAAGGATGCTTTACTTATTAGCTAGCAAGGGGAAAAGAACTCTGCAACTCTTTGTGTTTATATCATAAAATAGTGTTGCTAAAAGAATTTTCTATTATTAACCGATCAAACTCTTTCAGAATCCACCTATCATTGGAAAGGGGGCAATTTTGTTTTCCCTGATTTTGCTTCAGCAGATACTGTCAATTCAGCTAGATAAAACTCCAGAAGCAAAACTATATGGAACCAAACTGGATAACCTAGAGGAGATGGACAAGTTTCTGGAAACATACTGTCCACCAAAACTGAATCAAGAAGAATCTGAACACTTGAACAATCCGATCACTAGAAAGGAAATAGAAATAGCAATTAAAAACCTCCCTACAAATAAAAGTCCAGGACCGGACAGCTTCACTGGGGAATTCTACCAAACATACAAAGAAGAACTCATACCAGTCCTTCTCAAACTCTTCCAGACGATTGAAAAGAAGGGAATACTCCCAAACTCATTCTATGAAGCCACCATCACCCTGATACCAAAACCAGGCAAAGACACTACAAAAAAAGAGAATTATAGGCCAATATCACTGATGAACATAGACGCCAAAATCCTCACCAAAATTTTAGCAAATAGAATCCAACAACACATAAAAAAGATTATACATCATGACCAAGTGGGGTTCATCCCAGGGACACGAGGCTGGTTCAACATACGCAAATCAATCAGTGTAATACATCACATCAACAAGAGAAAGGACAAAAACCACATGATCATCTCAATCGATGCAGAAAAAGCATTTGATAAAATTCAACACCCATTTATGATAAAAACTCTCGCCAAAGTGGGTATAGAGGGAACATATCTCAACATAATAAAAGCTATATATGACAAACCTACAGCCAGCATAGTACTCAACGGTGAAAAACTCAAAAGCTTCCCACTAAAATCTGGGACAAGACAAGGATGCCCACTATCACCACTCCTATTCAACATAGTCCTGGAAGTCCTAGCCACAGCAGTCAGGCAAGAGAAAGAAATAAAAGGGATCCAAATTGGAAAAGAAGAGGTAAAAGTGTCACTATATGCCGATGACATGTTACTATATATAGAAAACCCTAAAAGGTCCACACAAAAGCTACTAGAGCTGATTAAGAATTCAGCAAGGTAGCAGGTTACAAAATTAACGTTCAAAAATCAGTTGCATTTCTTTACACTAACGATAAATCAACTGAAGAAGAAAATAAAGAAACAATCCCCTTTAAAATAGCACCCAAAGTAATAAAATATCTGGGAATAAATCTAACCAAGGAGGTGAAAGAATTATACACAGAAAGCTATAAACCATTGATGAAGGAAATTAAAGAAGACTTTAAAAATGGAAAGATATTCCATGCTCTTGGATTGGAAGAATCAATATTGTTAAAATGGTCATACTGCCCAAGGCAATCTACAGACTTAATGCAATCCCTATCCAATTACCCAGGACATATTTCACAGAACTAGAACAAATCATAATAAAATTCATATGGAACCATCAAAGACCTAGAATTGCCAAAGCATTACTGAAGAGAAAGAAACAGGCTGGAGGAATAACTCTCCCAGACTTCAGACAATACTACAGAGCTACAGTGATCAAGACAGCATGGTATTGGTACCAAAACAGACATATAGACCAATGGAACAGAATAGAGAGCCCAGAAATGAACCCACAAACTTTTGGTCAACTCATCTTTGACAAAGGAGGCAAGAATATACATTGGAATAAAGACAGTCTCTTCAGCAAATGGTGTTGGGAAAACTGGACAGCAGCATGTAAAACAATGAAGCTAGAACACTCCCTTACACCATATACAAAAATCAACTCAAAATGGATCAAAGACTTAAACATAAGACAAGATACAATAAACCTCCTAGAGGAAAACATAGGCAAAACATTATCTGACATACATTTAAAAAATTTTCTCCTAGAAGAAATAAAAGCAAGAATAAACAAATGGGACCTAATGAAACTTACAAGCTTCTGCACAGCAAAGGAAACCAGAAATAAAACAAGAAGAAAACCTACGGAATGGGAGAAAATTTTTGCAAGTGAAACCGACAAAGGCTTGATGTCCAGAATATATAAGCAGCTCATACGACTTAATAAGAAAAAAATAAACAACCCAATCCAAAAATGGGCAGAAGACCTAAACAAGCAATTCCCCAAGGAAGACATACAAATGATCAATAGGCACATGAAAAAATGCTCAATATCACTAATTATCAGAGAAATGCAAATCAAAACTACAATGAGGTATCACCTCACACCAGTCAGAATGGCCGTCATTCAAAAATCCACAGATGACAAATGCTGGAGAGGCTGTGGAGAAAGGGGAACCCTCCTACACTGCTGGTGGGAATGCAGTTTGGTGCAGCCACTATGGAAAACAGTGTGGAGATTCCTCAAAAGACTAGGAATAGACTTACCATATGACCCAGGAATCCCACTCCTGGGCTTGTATCCAGAAGGAAATCTACTTCAGGATGACACCTGCACCCCAATGTTCATAGCAGCACTATTTACAATAGCCAAAACATGGAAACAGCCTAAATGTCCATCGACAGATGACTGGATAAAGAAGCTGTGGTATATTTATACAATGGAATACTACTCAGCCATAAAAACTGACAACATAATGCCATTTGCAGCAACATGGATGCTCCTGGAGAATGTCATTCTAAGTGAAGTAAGCCAGAAAGAGAAAGAAAAATACCATATGAGATCGCTCATATGTGGAATCTAAAAAACAAAAACAAAAACAAAAAACAAACAAATAAAAAAACAAAAACAAAGCATAAATAAAGGACAGAAATAGACTCACAGACAGAGAATACAGACTTGTGGTTACCAGGGGGGTGGAGGGTGGGAAGGGATAGACTGGGATTTCAAAATTGTAGAATAGACTACACTGTATAGCACAGGGAAATATACACAAAATGTTATGATAACTCACAGAGAAAAAAATGTGACAATGAGTGTGTATATGTCCATGAATAACTGAAAAATTGTGCTGAACACTGGAATTTGACACAACATTGTAAAATGATTATAAATCAATAAAAATTGTTAAAAAAAAAAACAAAAAAAACCCTCCAGAAGCAGCCATGGTAAACTTGGTTGCAAACCAAGAGGGATTCAACTAAAAAGAAGAAAATGTGAAACTGTTTTTACTAAGGATTTGAACAGAACTTAAATTCTAACCTCAGAGTGAGTAGATACTGCTAAATCCCAATAGATTTTACAAACTGTATTGAACAGCAGATGAGCAATCAGGGATTCTGGCCCAAGAACTGATAAACTCTGAATCCTGGAGCTTTGTTGTGTATTCTCTCTTTCTTTCTTTACTTATAAACTAGGTAAATTAATACTTTCCCTACTCTTGCTTCACTCGTGATTCTCCAAGGAGTACTGAGTTAGCTTTCCTTAAACAGTTTCGAGATACTCATAAAAGTTCCACATATGAATTATTTGCTTTACTTTTTTCCCAAATGGCATAACACATCTTATTTTTTATTTTCTACAAACTGTCAGCTCTTTTGGAATTGAACAGAGCTGCACAAAGCAACTACTGCATATTGATTTTTTTCTTTTATATCTATTCAGGCTAATTTTCCATTCTATAGATTAGTGGCTTAGAGCTATCACAACTCTTGTAAAAAGAACTCTTTGAGTGTTGAATGAAAATTCGTTTGTCCTTCGTGCCTTCTTCTCACCCTCTGCAGGAAAATTTTCACTCTAGTGAGCTTTCGGAAGATGTATTTTTATATCCTGCTGAGCCAGAACAGGAGGCTATGGATGATTAAATACCAGCAGTGTATTGTTTCTTTGTTAAACACAGAATTAGCCATTGGCCTCCATCTAATGAGCCTCTAATCTAATTAGACAGATTGACAACACCCAGAAGGAAAAAGATAAGAATGTATATGTGTAGCAAGTTAAAATGGAGAAAGTGGCATATTAAGATATTTGAGGATGTAAAATCACTGTAATACTAACTTAAAATTGAAGCATGTTATGCAGTTTTCAAAATATTTTTATAATCACTATCTTATTTAATCTTATATTATGATGATAGAAGTTTACTGGACAAGGGTATCAGTTACATACTTGGGTTTTAGAGTATGATGAACAGAGTATGACGTGAATTCTCAGTATTGAAGTGTAACGATCCTCCTTCTGTAATTAATTTTCCTCTGAGGAACTCACTCCTCACTTCAACATCTGTATTTAGACTTTTTCCTTTGAGTAAAAGAGACAGCATATGTTTGGACTGATGTAAAAACTTCAAATAGGTTTCTATATACTATGTAGACATGAACTGTCTTGGTATCACTTCTCAGGTGACACTGCATTCCTTCATCTGTCCCAGGCTCCCAGACTTGAAACTAAACCAGGGGATAGTTTGGAATTAGGAGCCTCAGAGACGTGTCCTGGGATTCTACTTCATCACGCCTTAGTCTAGTCAGGTCAATGTTATGTGTTCATAGGTTTCTTTTCACAGAACAGTTTCATTTGAACCTCAATGATCATGTAAAATCTTCTTAGGACTCTAAGTTCTGTGTTTAGATAACTTGGATATCTAAATGACATACTTGAAAAAAGTTACTTCAGAGGTCTTGTTCCAAGAAGTTTTGAAACATCTTTAATTCAGTACTTCTTAGTAATAAATGATACCATTAACTGATAAAAAAAATGTGAAATGGCTTCAAGATATATTTGCTGGCTTCTCCCCAGCAAAAAACTGGGGCATATGGCAAGGAAAAAAAAAACCAGACTATTATAAAATATCATGCATTCTGTGCATTGACCTTGAAGTTTTCTTTTCAGCCAGCCAGACAGAGGTATATAAGGGACAGCAGACAGGGGTATACAGTTAGTAAAAAGGGTATAGATTTTTTTTTTCTAACTCGAACTTTCCCTCATAGTCTTTCTTCATTAATAAAAAAATATGGAATTTCAACACACACATACACGTACACAACACACACAGAGTTAGCAGCCTGGAGGGTAGGGCAGTGAGAGGAAAAGAAGGCAGGGAGAGGAGGCGCACCACGATATCACACCTCAGAGATGGTGACTTTATGAGCCATATGGGTCAGCCTCCAACCAGAGCAGAAACACCAGAGAAGCGATTATTCAGACTCTGATTAAACCTCCAGTTCTGGGAGCTGACTGTTCTCCTGAAAGTAGTGGCCAAGAAGGGGCTTGAATCTCAGCCTTACTATGTACTGGTGGTGTGAGCTTGGGCTACTTTCTTTTCTGGACTTTAGTTTTCTTATTTGTCAGAGAAGAATAATGATATCTATCCCAGGGTATTATTACAGAGACTAAATCAGATACTACAGTTTAAGAGTTTGGCACAGTGCCATTCAACTCTCAGTGAATAAATATTATTATGAGTTAGGCAACCTATTTCATTGCAGGGTAGCTCTGTCATTAAGCTATTAAAAAAATAAATCAAAATCTGTCTCTGTAAAACTTTCACCCATTTGTGGTTGTTCTCCATCTATAAAGGCCTAGGCAAACTGGATGGAAAACAAGGCTCCTCCTTCTTCCTTCTGGCAGCTATTCCGTGTCTGAAGCACTACGCAC
The DNA here is from genome assembly GCF_036321535.1 of Camelus dromedarius. Taxonomy (NCBI): domain Eukaryota; kingdom Metazoa; phylum Chordata; class Mammalia; order Artiodactyla; family Camelidae; genus Camelus; species Camelus dromedarius. The sequence continues at coordinate 73,587,195 of NC_087442.1, read as the reverse complement.
GCCCTGTGTTGCAGAATTTGCACGTCCTTCTCCCCACTCCCATCCCACTGAGCTGTGAACAGTATAGACTTTGCTGGCGATATAAAATGAATCCTACTGTTACCACTTTTTCCTGGCATCAAAATAAAATACTCAACAAAAAAAATATAAATTATGGAATTGAGAACTTAGCTGTCTTGGATGAGAGTTTGCAGGTGTTGAATTTATGAACATAAACTTTAAACATGCAAGCCTTGTTCACATATTCCCTAACTTAGCCTCTTTCCTCGTACCTTAAGAGTTATTAAAACATTAGATAAAACCCTCCCAAGTTGCTTCTCCTTCTGTATGAAAGGCACCACAGGCCACCTAGTTACTCAAGCATGAAACCCACACAAGCAAACACGCTTGACTCTTTCTCCACATCTCATCTGCTCAGACAAGAACACTGATTCCACTGCTCAGATATCTGCCATTTCACTTCCCCTTTCCCCTTACATGGTTGTTAGAGCTGAGACTTCCAAAAGATGGATGCCCAGCACACAGCAGCCTGGCAGGAGAGGACCCAAGGCACTAAGTGCCAGGACCTCACTCTCTTCCTGCCTTCTGATCACCAATGCTTCGTCCGCCACCGAGCCCACCGGGGCGCTCCAGGGCGTGGGAGCCTGTTGGTGGGGTCCATACTGGGAACCAGAGGAGTGCCTTTGGAGAGGAACACGGAGGGATTTCTGCACATTTCTTAGCTTCTCTTCTGACTCCCATCTGCTTCTCTACAGTGCACGCTTTATACAAGCTCCAGAGTTAACTTTCTAAAATGCACATTTGATCAAGTTGCTCCCCTGCTTAGAACCTCTCCGTGCCTCCTAAGCTCGTTTTACTGTTCCCTTCCACATTAAGCTACGGGCAGCCTCACCTCAACTTCTGTTTCTGTCTCCCTTCTCTGTGGCCTCCTAGGTTTCGGGCATAACAAACCACCCAGGGTTTTGCATGCCCCTACATTTGGGTTTATAAGCTGGGATCCTACCTGGCACAGCTCCTGGCTCATAGTGAAAGCTCCCATACATGCCCGCTGAATGAATGGACGTCTGCACTTCTGCACACAGCATTCCCCGGACGTGGAATGCTTGATAAATTCATAACCTCCCTTCAGGTCTCTGAATCACGCTTCTTCTGTGAAATCTCCCCTGGCCTCCTCCCACGCTCCCTCCTCCTGTGAGAGACGCATTCCTCTCCTCCCTCAGCCATCTGTACACATCTCCTTTAGCACTTACCTCCAGCGCCACTGGAAACTGTTCACACACCTCTGCCGCTTTACCAGCCTCCATGTTCCTTAATGGCAGAGGCTGTATTGTTCACCCATGGGTCCCCAGAACCTGAAAGGATGGCTGATGCGAGGTGGGCACTCCATGTACACAGCCTGTTTATTGAACAGTCTCATCTAAGGCGTGGGGGGTAAAACTATGGAGTAACTTTTCCTACAGTTACTATTTTCATGCTCCTTTCCCATTCTTTAATGATAGCTTGGGAAAATTCCTAACTTTTAAGTCACTCTTGGCTATCATACGTCCAGTCTCATTAATGCCTCAACTTTCTAATTTGATTTAAATCCTTTTCCTCCTGCCATTGAGTTGGGAAGCCCCATGAAAAAGATGGCAGGACCCCCAGGCAGGGCCACTACCCTCCTGCCAGCACCATTCAGTTCCCTGGCCCTGCGGCATTATCTCACTTTCTAAACTCTGAAACGGCTTACTTCTAGGAAAGCAAAACTTATCCCTAAGAATCTATTGGTTCCCTCAGCTAACTCCTGATTGGTCCATTTCTCTCACTCCTGATTGGTCCATTTCTACAAAGCTTATTCCTAATTAGTCACCTTTGCTATAGCTTATTTGCATATGATGTTACAAAATGTTGCAAAGTCTAGACTGGTAGCCTATAAAAGCCTGTGTAAACCTACAGACAGGGTCCAGAGCTTGAAGTGTTGACTCCTCTGGGCCCGCTGGCATAATAAACCTGAGTTCTCCAACACTCCAAGTTCTGCTTGGTCTCTCGCCTGGATCCAGGTTGCTGTCACAACTGAGCTGTAACACACTTTGGGGCAACACCATCTGAATGGGCTTGTACCGGGACCCTGACAGCTTGGAGGTGGGGGAGGCATGGTCTGCCTCTGGGGCAATGCCTCTTCCTCCCTTTACTCTTCAAGGTTAAGTTCTTCCAGTATGTTGTGTGCAGACAGGAAGTTTTTGTTTATTCAACTGGTTGTAGCTGTTTTGGTGTTGGTTGTGGCTGTCTGTCTAGTGCATGATGACAGACCATTGAAGTGTCAGGTATCCAGTGGCTTGCTCTCTCACTGGATCAGTCTGTGGATTCATCCCAGGGTCAGTGAAACATTTGACTCAAGTCTGACCTCATTCATCTACATGGTGCCCAGCTTGCACTGCCCAGGCTGTCGATGCTGGGTTTCCTCACCCAGCAGGCAGCTCTCTTGAGGGGTGCACAGAAGATAGCTGGCTCTAGTCAAGCTCTCCTCCCCATCAGCACATCAACCCCTGAAAACTTGCACAGCTTCCCATGCCAGACACTGGGTTGCAGGCGCTTCCTTGCCATGTCTTCTCTCTGTCTTGCCATCTCCCTCCAATTTCTTCTTTTCTATTCTGACTACCAAAGGATGCAAGTCCACTGCCTGAGCAGATGTCCAATTTGGAAACCAGACTTCCAAATCCCTGTCATTTAGGTAACCCCAATTTCAATGAGTGAGCCCCTTAGAGCCTCCCCTTCACTTGGATTGAGATGGGGACAGGAAGCACCCCTCTGTCTCATGGGGACCACTGGATTACCTCTTAACACAAATGCATCCCACATATGGAAAATTACCCTGAAGATTCTCTGTTCCTGTCTCCAGCTTCTGTGTATACAAATTAGGGTGAGAGTGGAGGGGTGATTGTGGTGGGGTAGTTCCACAGCAGCTGTGAGGGAGGGTGAAGGGCCAACTCTATGAAGACTATCATTCAACATCCAATTATCAAGTTTGCTGAACAAATGGATGAGCAAGTGGACATATCTATTTTGAATAATTATTAATAGAGGGGAATAGCAATAATGTGCAATTAGGTGCTAGGTGGATTGTGAAACAGAACAAGATGAGTCAGTGACAGAAATCCAACAGAAAGCCCTGGACTTCTGTCTCAGGGCTCAGGTCCCAGCCTGCCATCTTTGTACAACCACCCCTTGTCTCTGCATGGCATGTGTTCATAACATTAATTAGTAATGCAGCCGCACACATCAATAGGAGAACAGGAGAACCACCAACAAAAAATCAGTTTTGTAGTTTTTAGAATTTGTAATGTTGAATAGGGAGGAAAATGTCATTTCTGCCAGAGGCACAGCATCTTGCTCTGCTCTTATGTAAACTCACTGTCAGGCAATCCCAGAAACTGCCTCCACTTGCCTCTGGGCAAAATGTCTCCTTTTCATAGAAAAATGTCACTTTTTCTCTAGGAAATGGCAGGTAGTTATTTTTTTTTTCCCCCACAGGAAAAATGACCTTTGCATTTTGTTAAAAAAATTCTCAAGGACTTAGCCTTGATGAAAAACACTGAAAACAATCCCATATCTTTTAATTTGTACTTGAGGTTTGTTTCACTTTGTAAATTCTGAGATTACACCTGTCACCACTGATATAGCCCATAGGCAAATGTCAATGACCAGAAAGTCCTGGCACATTGTTTTCCAGGAATGTTCACTGCATGCAGGACAGATTCTTGAAACTCTGGCTCTTGCTGCATCCAGCCCCCACCCCAACCCACTGACACCACACACACACACCATACACACCACACACACACACATGCACACTTTAACCTCATTATGCTAACACTTCAAAGCTTTTATGTGCTAATCCAGGATTACAGTTTTATGCAAGTCCATGAGAAACTGCTCGGAAACAACACCCACACTGTGACGTAGTTCGTCTATCATTAGGCTTAAAAGTATGTTAAGTGCTATGTAAGAAATTTAGAGATGTGATAATCTAAGTATTTTTCATGGCAAAATATTTCATTCTCTCATGAGAAAATGGGAGAAAATATGTCCAGTATTCTTTTTTTTTTTCCTAGTCAGGTGAGAAAATAGAAAAGAAAAACAAGAAAGAAGCAAGAGGAGTGAAAATTTCTGGACCCAACATCTTAAAACAAAGAGAGAAGGAATACAAAGGTGCTGATACCGAGAAAGACAGTTCTAGGTTATTAATCTTGGTTTCACAAAACAAAGTTCCCACTTCTTTTGTCAATATCTCCTATATGTGGTGAAATGTTTTCCTTTCTGACAGGAGTTCCTGCCATTAAGAAATGCAAAATTCACTGCACAGAGTTGGATTTTTGAACAAAGTAGTAAATTAGATGATGACACAAGATTTACCGTGTGTGCTCTTGTCAGTTCATGCAAATCCTCAGCTGAAGCACGAGAGGCACACTAATTACACTGGATACAGGGATAATGTTTCTGCAGCTGTAGCAGTTTTGATATTTGCAGACTCCAGCAGACTCCATCTCTAATTTCACTGTCAGCTTGCAAAAACCAGCAGAATTACACTTATAAACAAAGGTCTGCATGGTAATTTATCTCCTCTAGACTTCAGTGAAGTCTTCTCCTTTAGAATGCTAAGAGATTTATAATTATGAACTAAGATCTAAGACTTAGCTGATGAAACAATGAAGACATATTTCTTGTCTCTTTTTCTCACTTATATTGCACATCGATCTGTCAATGATGATACACATGTATGTGTATCTACAGCTAAACTCTTCATTGAGCACTTACAAGCCCACATGACAATCTGTAGGAATAGGTACCAACACCCTACACAGCTTTTTAATTCACGGAGTATTATTCTCTCAACAGAAACATTTACCTTGCCTCATACATTTTCCAACTATCTTACTCTCCTTAGACTTTTCTTTTTGTTTGTTGTGACTCAGGATTGATATGCTTTTATTTTTGAAGGGGTCATAACATCAAAAAAAGGAGGAACCGTCATTAAACAGATGAAGATTAGGTTACTAACTTCTCTAAAATGTGTCTAGCAAACAGTGGTCAGAATCCTATGGCATATCTAAAGGGCACCCAGCTTAATTTTCAGTGGTGTATGCACACATAAAGAAGTTGAATGTCCCATTTCAGCTGCCAGTTTATCAACAGAATAAGAGTTGTTAATATGGCACCAAAATTCTGAATTCTTTCTAATTATCTCCTTTAAATCAAAGACTATTTAAAGAAGCAAGAGTTGTTTTGTTGTTAAGTGTTCAATGCAGAATCATTTTACTTCCAGTGTCCAAACAGTCTAAGCTGTTCATAGATCTTTTCATTTATCTATGACTCCCAGAATGTTACAGCTTCCTTCAATTTAGTGGAAAATAGTTTTATAAATATTAATAATGGCTACCAATTTTGAATGATTCCATGTGTCCTGCCCAATTCTAAGTACTTTAAATGTAATAACTCATCTGATGAAATGTTTGGTTAAACCAGACAAAGAAAAGCCTTAAATCATTCTCTAAAGGGAACATAAATAATCACAGAGGAATCTATGATTATTACAGCAAACCTCATGCCTCCAGAGTAATTCATGCAAGCAAATCAGTGCTGTAGAGAAAGACTCATTCCACTGTTCAGTGCACAAGCAGAATTACTGGCTCTACCTCTGGCAGTGAACCAAGCCTTGGAGATTTGTTAATGATCAAATCAGATACAGGCCCTGATCTTTGATAGCTTATAGTCAGATGAAGGGTAGGCGTGGCAAATGACAAGAGTTTACAATTCAACTGGGGGAGGGGGAAGATAAAAATAATCACTTTTTATAAAAAGCAGATTGTTTCCCGATGAACCAAAGGAGCCATTCCATTAGTTAAGGGAGACAGACTAGTGGGAACTGAATGAAGTTGACATTGTCTATAAGAACACATACACCAATCCAGACATCAGGATCTGGTAAATCTCTGTATCTAATCAGATACTTTTGGTTTATTTATAAGCAAAGGAATTGGTGATCCTGGCCCCAGATCTAAAAAGTTACAATGATAAAAACTTCTTAAATGCACTTATATAATACCTTTATTTCAAATGCATCTAACTTAAACGGAACACCTTTCACTAACACACTAACAACCAACTACCTCCTCCACGGAGTAGGTATAAAAATTGTTAATGCTATAATCTCCAGTCCATTTTCATTAAACTTAGACAATAGGCTTTGAGATTTTCAAAATGCTAACTTTTGGCATTTTGCCCTTTACAAATGCCAGTAAGGGTACTCTGAACAACATCCCTGGTGTTCTGACGTCTAACACCATTCTGAGCTCTGCTCTCAGGCTTAGTGGAGGCCCTACCCACTTTCTTCGTCAGCTCCTAGGAGGGCCAGTAAAACTGTACTGCAAATTTAAGTTTTTGTAGAGAACAGCTTACAAATAACAGTGATCAAAGCACATGTAAGTGCATTGACTACCATGATGCTAATAGCACAATGATTATGAATATCATAACTCAACGTGTGACTTATCCAAATGGATATCAATACGGAAACCAGAAAAAAGAAATTAAGGTAGCAAACTTTGCTATATCTGTTTTAAAATGGGATAAAGTTCTTAATCCTGGGGCACAGATGAGAACTAGGATCAGACTTGTAGCGTATTTATTCCCTCTTATGTGATCTTTTATCTAGACTGTGATTTTAACTGAAGACAGCATAGAGGGCACTGTATAGGCATTTACAGAAAGAGAAAAGATAGAAATATGCAAAAAAAAAAAAGAGGTACTGCAACAGCATTTATTTGGGTTACAAAGGCCTCTTTTTTTAAAACTAAATGAGTTATTGGTGAAGGATAGCATGATTTTAAGAATTTTTTAATCCTTTCAAGGTTTGTAGCCAAAATCAACTATTTTGTCAACTATGGCATTTGTATCATGTACTTATTGTCATAAAAGAAGAACAGTGGATAGAGTGTTTAGCGTGGCTCTCGCACTCACTGTGAGATGTCCTGTTATTGATCTGAATGTCACTAGCACTGGAGATATTAGGTATTTCAACAAAATGCAGTGCGGTTTTGAAACTTAGGTGTGTCTGGAAAGAACCAAGAGTAAACATATTGTGACAAGCTAAACAAGCACAGTCTATTTCTTCTCCACTGGAGATATTAGTATTCGTCAGCTGGCTAGAAAGTCAATTCCGTTTTCTGACTTTTATATAGCACAAGACGTTTCTTGAAGCATCTAAAGTTCATAAATGTCTAAAAAGGCAAAAATATGTTATTATCAAGGGATTATTTAGAAAACTATCTAATGTGGATCTGAGTCTGAATTTTTTGAAGCTCTTTCAAATTGAATTGTTGCAACCACCTCCTTCATTTTTATTAGAAAGACAGAGATAGGGGCCTGGTGATTTGCCGCTCATAACCTCTGGATGTGGTATTATGTATGATTCACTATTATTTATTCATAGCACGACAGAGAACTGGAAGGCAAAAACATCATCAACACTCCTGTGCCAGAAGATTGTGAGGAGGTAGAGTGCTCAGAAAAGTAAAATAAAATTTTCTCAGGGCAGTTTGAACAAACTCAAGGAATTCAGAAACAAAGAAGCCACAGGAAGGATACTGCAGCGGATGAAAAGATGACTAGAAATTGTTCCACCACTTCTCTCATTAGGTGTGTGGCCTCGTTTCCCTCCCCTTGAACCTGGGCTGACCTGTGACTTGATCTGATAATGTTGTGCCAATTCCAGGCTAGGCTTTGAGAGGCCTGACAGCTTCTCCGTTCAATCCCTTGGAGCCTAAGCCACCATGTAAAACAGCCTAACCACACTGCTGTCGAGAGACCATGTGGAGAGAGAGAGAGATGCTGTGCCAGCTCTGAGGAGTCCCATCCATGCCAGCTGAGGCATCAGCTGTGAGCAAAGCCACCCTGCACATCACAGATCCAGGGGGGCTTCTAGCCGGTGGCAGCCCCACGAGAGTCCCCTGTTAGACTAGCAGATGAGAACCACCCAGCCCATCCCAGGCAAAAATGTGGAATCATGAGCAAACATCTGAATGTGCTCTCAAAGCACTGAGTTTTGGTGTGGTTTGTAATGTGGCATTAGAAAACTAAACAGACACTTCAAATAACAGAAAAATCACATTAGTTCATTTGCTTCTGGCAGCTGACAGAGCCATCTAAGTGGTCGGCATCACCGAAATGAGAACACTTGGCTGTGGAGATGGGTGGTGACGGAGAACTGGCTGATTCATTGGGACGATTTTATAAGCCGGTCAGTGAGAGAGGGGTTGTGGGACAAACCAACACCATGTGTGTTCAATATTCAAAAGGAAGTCTGCCCTCAATATACATTGATTATGAGGTGGTGGGAAGACAAGACACAGAAAACATTTCTGAATTACTTCTTTGACTTTCTCATGTATACAGCATTTTTCTCAGGAGATGTTTAATTAACAACTATGGGATTTTATTAAACTGCTAAGGAGCTAAGAATGGTTATGAAGAACAAAAGAACACTCTGGCCGGTGGGGGTGGGAAACCATGGGGTGACCATTAAGTAGAGAATCATTACTGAAAGGTCAGCCTTAAGAGGTCCAACAGCCTTCATGTTGAGAGTAGGACAGTCACCTGTCCACACAGCACTCACGGCCCCAGGTTAATCTTTGCTGTACCCTAGAGAGCAAAAAGGTAACTCAGATTCCAGATGATACAATTGTGAGACAGAATACCTCAGAGTGTTAAAATCCCAAAGAATGAGAAATTGCTCATAGTTCAATGTCCTAACCTGATATGAAAGATAAACATAAAGATTAATTAGCTTTGTTCTGTTGAGTAGATGGCCATAGACTCTCCCCCCAAATCAGTCCCCAGAAAGATTTATAAACACTTCTTCAACGTAACCCTGGGCATAGGCCCGGTTAAGAGAGAGTCGGTCTAGGATGAAGAATGTTTGCTAAGCTGTGTCGAAAGTGGAAAGAGAGTCTTCAAGCAGCTGTTCTCAAAGTTCAGTGGGTGTAATAATGTAGATTCTAAGACTTGTAGTTCAGGACGACAGGCTGAACATACAAGGTTATTCCCCTTTAACAAAGACTGTAAAATGAACAACCCATGTGAATAAGAACAGCAGAGAAGCCATCTGACACAGAGGGGCCCTTATAAAGCAAGACAGTTCAAGAGAACTTTAGAACATGGAATGTGGATAAAGGCATGGTAACGCGGTATCATGGCTTTGAAAGGTGTATTCTAGAGCAGGGGTTGGCAAACTATGGCCCATGGAGCAAAACCCGCTGCTGCCTATATCTATAAACACAGTTTTACTGGAGCACAGCCCTACCCACTTGGCCACGTGCTGTCTACGGCTGCTTTCATAACAAGAGAGTTAAACAGCTGTGACAGAAACCAACTGGCCCACAAAGTCTAAGATATTTACTATGTGATCGTCCACAGGAAGAGGTGGCTGATTCCTGTCCTAGTGTGCTCTTGGAGGAGAGGGAAACACGGACAAGGAAGACTCCGTTGTTTTGCAGAATCACAGAAAGGTTTGGGATTAGGAAACACCGAATACAAGTGTGTGGAAGATCTGCCCCTCTGCACCTGCCTGCAAAACTCTCAGCACCTATCCCATGTCAGAGATGGGGGGGGGGGGGTCTCCAAAGGCAGAGGGCCCCATTTAACAGATTTTCATATGTTGTCCTTGCCTAATAACTTCAGGTAAAATTTGGCCAGTCTTCAAATTCTGCCACAAATGTAGAACTCCCGAGCATCCTTTTCAGTGTTTTACTTTTAAGTATGGACGATCAAGGAACACAAGACATATGGGACTGTGCTCTCGCAAAATGAGAATCCATGACAAAAGAGGACATGGAGATGGGTAACAGCGGACTCTGCTTGGGAGAGACATAATGGAAAGTACCCAGGTGTCAGCTGTGCAAACAGCCCAGGCAGGAGGAGGAAGACAAAAGATGCCCAGAAAAAAGAAGATGCTCTAAGGACCTAATATGATGGTGCTTTGGGGAAAAAAGTATTATTTTAAGAAAGATATTGCAAAAAAGAAAGAAAGATGAAGTAAAACGCCACAAAGCTGTTTACAGGGGGAAAAATGTAGTCATGGTACATGACTGGGGTCAGTGAACAAATTTACAAAGCCATGCTAATGCAAAACCTGCACAAACATTACTAAAACTAGTTGTTAAACTACTGGGAGAATAGGGGAGGGCAGATGGGGGATAAGAGAGCTAAAGCTTCATTTCTTTTTAAAGGGAAGTAAATGCACATCATTTCTAAAACTGTTCAGTAAAGACAACAGGGGCAGGGCAGGAGAGATTTTTATGCATAATAAATATTTTGATTTTTTTTTTTTTACCATATGTGTATTGCTTTGACCATTTTTAAAATGCACATTCCCAACACCACTTCCAGAAACTTGGAATCAGTAGGTATAGGGGCACAGGAATCTGCATCTTTAAAAAAAACTCCCCAAGTGATTCTGACAAAGTTAATCTTATGTCTCTTTCAGAAAAGCAAATAAAGAGGTAGCAACCAGTAAAAGTAGCAACACTGATCTGCTCACTGGAGAAATGACAGGAGCTAGAGAATGTCAGGACGGTGGTCTCCCAGACAGTTTCTTGCCATTTTAATAATGAAATGGATAAATATCAGAAGAGGGCAAATAAAAACTAATGGGTTGTGAGTGACCTCGCAATTCAACCCAGCTGCCGGAGAACCTCATGGATGGGTCAACGTTCCTCCCTCTTATATTTGTTGCAAACCACAAGCCTTGATTCAAAAATTAGCCTGGGGAGAAAACATGAAATATCATGTAATGAGGAAAGCTTTTTAACTGAAGGATGTTAGATAAATATTTTTCAGTCTCTGCAGTTTCTGTATAAGCCTTGTTACATCAACCTTGATTTTTAAAATAGTTTAAAGGACGTCTTCAGGATCTCATGTGCTTACAAATGATTGCTGGGATGTGTAGAATCCTTAATAATCAGAAGTCAGATGGTTCTGGGTACTAGGGCAATTTCTTCTAACAAAATTTCTTCTGGAACATTAGAGGACCAATGGGGTTTGGCTCAATTTGCTGTCAAAGAGCAGCTGGGGGCACAGGGTACTCATTTTCTCCTGTTTCCCTATCGCTTCCTACGACAAGTCAGTGCTGACTGAGAAAGAAAGGATTCTCACCCACACGAGGTCAACTTTATTAGCATGGATTTTTCTTTGCGTCCAAACAAACTACTGACATCTCTTTGCATAAATCTGAGATAATCTAGAGCTAAAAAAAAAAGTTGTTTTCATGCTTATTTCAGTGTCAAATGAGATTGCTGGCCTTTTAAATACCAACGATGTATTGTTTCTATCTGTAGTGTCTATTATTTTTGTTAACCCTTGAGTTCCATTTATAGATGAAATCATTGCAAAAAAGGAAATGAATTTTGCCCCTAACATGTACTTGTGTTTTTAATTTCATTCAGAAACTGGGAAGTTGATGTGTTTTCGCTTTAATGGTAAATTATTGGTCTGATTAGCATCAACTAAGCTATATTGCAAAAGTAGAATTCAGCCAATTCGAATTTCACTTTTTAATTTCCATCCATCCATCCAGCCAGCCAGCCAGTCAGCCAGCCATTCAGCTAACCAGCCAACAAGCACTTCCTGAGCAACTACTGTTTGCTTGGCTCTGTTTAAGGTTCCAGGGATACACACATAAAGAAAACATCAGTCATAGAGTAAACCTCTATATCTAATTGGTTGAAAATTTATATGAGAAAGGTTTTGTTTATAGGTTTTCATGCATTTACGTGTTTTCTGTTTGAGGATACATGCCTACCTACTGTTCTTTGATGTTTGCTACAAGTCTACATCGTTCATCTTTGCCAGTTACATGATTATCGTTTTACTCGATACTTCACACATAAACACTCACTGAAGGTGAAGTATTAACCAACACTGGGATGGCATATAAATCTTCCCCCAGGTATTCCCCACCACTGTGCCTTTGTATATGCTGTTTCTTCTTCCCATATCTTTCCTCACTTGTCAACCTTGCAAATTCCTACTCACATTCAAAACTGTCAGACATCATCTTCAATGAGGCCTTCCCTAAGTTCTTCCCAATAGAATTACCCCCCTCTTTCCTCTGTACTATTTATGGACTTGGTACACATTTTTATTTGCTTTGTTATAAATATTCACTAACATGCCACTCATTATTTCTATACTGTAAACTTCTTGAGGATAGAAGCATTTGTCTCATTTTTGCATCCCAAATAATTATCAGGATGACTGGCACATATGGATATGCACTAAATATGTGCTGAACTGAACTGAGAAACCATTCCCTCTATTACAACTTGTGGAATGCTACAGAAATGTGTTTACATTTTACTTTAAATCATCTCATAATTAAAATAAACACAAATATTTCAAAATATTTAATAAGCTATACATTCCAATGTTTTATGAAATTCTTTTCTGAGAGAAATTATCATCCCTATAAAAGTCTGATAAAGTTATAAGTTAGAAACACACTTAAAAAAAAAATTCTGTTGTGCACTCCCCTGACTCTCCTGACTTTGTGCCAACATCATTGTTATTACAGACTCATCCTATTCATACTGTGCTACACTCACTTGTTTATTTATACCCGTATCTTCTCTTAGATGTAAACTCCTCAAGAGCCTGGTTCTTATCCTATCCATCATTGCAGTCCTGGGGACAGCAGTGACTGTGAGAGGGAGGAGCTTAACAAGTGTTTGTTGAATGAATAAACAGAAGAATAAATAGTAGGCAGTGAATAGAATGAAATCCGAGATTCTTCTCTTTCTATTAGGACCTGTTCTGTGATTATCTTAAATGAAGAAAATCTGCTAAATTCTAAATATAAGCTTTGCCTTGCTGTTGAGTAGGCTTAGACTGTGTGGGTGTGGCAAACTAGGAAAATGAGTGACAAGGGAAAAGCTTTATTGTGCAAAACTTTTATTTTGTCTTTTATGTCTTTTTACTGAAAGAAGTCTTTTCTAGTTTTGAAACAGGGAATAGTGGGTTTTATCTGAGAAAAAAATAATCGGGTTCTTTATTATGAAAAAATGGGTTTGTTAAATATTTCCATGAAGTTCAAAAGCATTGGGATCCTTTTCCCTCTATGCTATTAAAGTCCTTAATTTCCTCTTATTCTAATTGTAGGCAATAAGATGATTTTTAATTGAGTGCTTTGATGTTTCTCTGTGATTTTTTTGGCAACATGAAGGTGTGGCTGCTTAGTAAAATCTTACCAGATGGACAGCAGAGTTAGACACTCTCTAACTACTCTTGCAGAAAATTATGTACTCGTGATTTTTACAACAGTAGCATTTGAAATATGTGGTTAGTTTTGAACCTTTACTCAACTTTTAAGGAAATGTTACCTCTAATAAATATATTATTGGAAGAATCAATATTGTTAAAATGGTTATACTGCCCAAGGCAATCTACAGACTTAATGCAATCCCTATCAAATTACCCAGGACATACGTCACAGAACTAGAACAAATCATAATACAATTTATATGGAACCACAAAAGACCTAGAATTGCAAAAGCATTACTGAAGAGAAAGAAACAGGCTGGAAGAATAACTCTCCCAGACTTCAGACAATACTACAGAGCTACAGTCATCAAGACAGCATGGTACTGGTACAAAAACAGACATATGGACCAATGGAACAGAATAGAGAGCCCAGAAATGAACCCACAAACTTTTGGTCAACTCATCTTCGACAAAGGAGGCAAGAATATACAATGGAATGAAGACAGTCTCTTCAGCCAATGGTGTTGGGAAAACTGGGCAGCAGCATGTAAAGCAATGAAGCTAGAACACTCCCTTACACCATACACAAAAATAAACTCAAAAGGGATCAAAGACTGAAACATAAGACAAGATACAACAAACCTCCTAGAAGAAAATATAGGAAAAACATTATCTCACATGCATCTCAAAAATGTTCTCCTAGAACAATCTACCCAAGCAATAGAAATAAAAGCAAGAATAAACAAATGGAACCTAATGAAAATTACAAGCTTCTGCATAGCAAAGGAAACCATAAGTAAAACAAAACGACAACCTACAGAATGGGAGAAAATTTTTGCAAATGAAACCGACAAAGGCTTGATCTCCAGAATATATAAGCAGCTCACACGATTTAATAAGAAAAAAACAAACAACCCAATCCAAAAGTGGGCAGAAGACCTAAACAAGCAATTCTCCAAGGAAGACATACAAATGATCAATAGGCACATGAAAAAATGCTCAATATCACTAATTATCAGAGAAATGCAAATCAAAACTACAATGAGGTATCACCTCACACCAGTCAGAATGGCCATCATTCAAAAGTCCACAAATGACAAATGCTGGAGAGGCTGTGGAGGAAAGGCAACCCTCCTACACTGCTGGTGGGAATGCAGTTTGGTGCTGCCACTGTGGGAAACAGTATGGAGATTCCTCAAAAGACTAGAAATAGACTTACCATATGACCCAGGAATCCCACTCCTGGGCATATATCCAGAAGGAACCCTACTGCAAAATGACACCTGCACCCCAATGTTCATAGCAGCACTATTTACAATAGCCAAGACATGGAAACAGCCTAAATGTCCATCGACAGATGACTGGATAAAGAAGCTGTGGTATATTTATACAATTGAATACTATTCAGCCATAAAAACCGACAACATAACGCCATTTGCAGAAACATGAATGTTCCTGGAGAATGTCATTCTAAGTGAAGTAAGCCCGAAAGAGAAAGAAAAATACATGTGAGAAACCTCATATGTGGAATCTAAAAACAAAAAACAAAAAATGTAAATAGAAAACAGAAACAGACTCATAGACATCGAATACAAACTTGTGGTTGCCAAGGGGGCAGGGGGGTGGAAGGGACAGACTGGGATTTCAAAATGTAGAATAGATAAACAAGATTGTACTGTGTAGCACAGGAAAATATATACAGGATCTTGTGGTGGCTCACAGCGAGATAATGTGACAATGAATATATATATGTTCATGTATAACTGAAAAATTGTGCTCTACACTGGAATTTGACACAACATTGTAAAATGACTATAATTCAATAAAAAATGTTAAAAAATATATTATTATTCATTAGTTAGTGGCAGTGACAAATATACTCATTAGGTGACCTTTAAAAAAGCTACTTCTACAGGAACCATTCAATAAACTAACTTTTAAAACTAAAAATGTCAGATAAAGATCTCAAGTTTATGTTGTTTCTTCGTACACAAATTACTTTAAAATCCACTCAATCACAATTCATAAATACATGGAGCACACAAATGGCAAAATTTTTCCTCAAAAGTAATTCTCTAATTTCTATATCTACTAGGACCCATTGACTTATAGTAAGTTAATATCATAAAGTATACCAAAGTTGAGAAAAGTATGAAATCGTAATTATATACAGTCATTGCTCTTTGCAATTTTCCAAGCATTTCAAAAACAATACTTGAGAATTATTGAATCAGTACTTTAAATATACAAGACCAAATCTGATTTCTTACCTTTTTTCCAGACAAAGAAAGTAGTATTTATAAATTGTGGGACTATTCCAAGGTCATGGGTCAGGTAGGAAAATTTAAAATCAGTCAGCAAAATCAGGCTTAGTTCATTACTTTTTTCTCTACCTATGCATTTTTCATATTTTGTAGTTTCTTGTCTTTAATAATTTGCCTCTGTATTTCCATGTTAAATAAATTTTGATTATAACCTGATAGACACCCAAGTAACTACATTATGAAAATTAATTCATATGGACTAGCTAAGAAAAAAATTATATATTGAAACATTGTATGGGGATATATAAAAATGAATACCATTAAAATTTTTCTGTCAGATGAGCATGCATATTTAAATAACTAACCTGGGCAATTCAGCATGAGAATATTACAAGATTAATACAGATTTTTAAAATATCAGTAGCTGAACATAAGCTAGAAAAGTATGAAATGTTAATCACACTCCTAAGAAGGAACTCTAGAAATAAATTAGAGAAGTGTCAATCTCAAGGATCCATTGAATCCAGCAAACAGAAGGGGCAGTCAGAAAAATGAGACAAAAATGATATTTAAAGCTGTTTCCAAAATATTTCAATTTGATATTATTAAATTTAAGGGAAACATAATCTGTGGTTTTCCTAAAGTGAAGTGACCTTTGACTTTCAAATTAAAAACACAGAAAGATGCTCCTCATATTTGGTTTAGAAAAAAATGTTGCAAAGCAATTTTCTGAAGTGTTAAGGAATTTACCTGTTTCCATTTTCCCATCCTGTGCAGCAGGCCCTTCGGGAATCACACTTTTCACCTGCAGAAACTCGTCAGGTTCATCTCCACCGATGATGGTAAATCCAAACCCCATGTTGCTCTTTTTTAGTGTGGTGCTGAGGAATGTTCCCTTCAACTGGGATGCATCCCGGGTGAACAGTGGTTTTTCTAGATTGGCCGATACAAGTCAAAAAAGAAAAAGCAGGGTTACGGCAAGTTCTTGTATGGGGAAAGGCCGCCACTGAGCAGCAATCCCCGGGTAAATGGGGGGTTTTCTTAGAGTAAATGTAAGCAGGTGTGGCTGCAGGAGCAAACCTCTGGGCACTTCCTACAAACACAGAGCAGTCCCAAGCATCCAGGAAAAGGTGAAAGGGCTGCTTGGTTTGGAGGGAGGTTTTTTCTTTTCTTTTTTCTTTTTTTTTTGTCAGGTCAACATTTCCATTCACTAAAATCACCTTGTGCTTAAAAGGAACTAAATCAACAGGCTGTCACAGCCTTCAGACAGAGGAGCATAAAATCATCCAGATGCATCTGGACATGCTCCTCTTGTTCTGAAAGAGTCCAGGTAGGAGGTATGCATGACTGGCTGGTCCCACACAAAATCTTGAAGGGACAGGAGTAGAAAACTGAAACGGACTATTTTGTTTTGTAAAGAATAGGAACAGTGGCATGGTAACACCTCTTCGAATGTCTCAATCGTTTCAAAAGAGTGCCTGGATGTGGGACTCAGTTAGCTTTTGCTTATATTATAAGATGCTATAGAGATAAGCAGATAAACCAATTTCTAGTGACCCGATAGTGGTTAGTATACTCTAAAATGTGAGTAAGAGGCAAGCCAATATCTCTAGACATTATGAATGTAAAGGCAACACTTTTTGTAACAATATGTTGACATATTCAAACCATATACCTAAATAATCTGAACAGTACTTGAATCCCCTCATATATGTTTAACCCTAATCCTCTCATTTGTTACATAATATGCTTTTCCAGCTGTGATTGGTAATAAGCATATTCCTAAGTATATTAAATGCCTTAAAAATAAGTCATATTAGGAATCAGAATTAATATCTGCTTGAAAATGTTACCACAGTCAAGTATTTTATACATTTTTTTTCGTTGTTCTAGTTTGGATGATACGATTTGATATTTCTAACAGCCACACTGTACATGGTGACTTAGTTAAGTATGCTGTTTTGCTGCTGTTACATTTTGGATGATATGTAATGGACAAACTATCAAGCAATGAGTCATTATTTTGGAATTTTACTTCACCTATTACATATCACACACATCTTTATGAAAAACAGAGAGAGCTTCCTTAACAGATAAATGGAAAAGCACACAATCTTGTCATCTACATTTCCTTATGAAAGTAACATGTGCAACGTGGAAAGAAGTTCAATGTGAGACCTTTACATTCATCCGTCCTGTGCTGTAGTGATACACGTGAAATCAGCAGGCATATCTGGGTCTCCCCGACTGCGAGAGCCTCCTCCGTGTTTCCCGAGTGAGTAAGAGACCACGACAACGTGAGAAGTGTGTGCAGCATCTCATCCCCCGAGTGGCTCCAGGGCGGAGTCAGGTGCAGCAAGCAGCCCGGGACATACCGATGCGCCAGGGCCTCCTGACGAGGTGGCGCCCATAGTGGGACAAGTCACTCACGCTGCGCGACCTCTCCTGGGCAGCGTGGGGGCGGGCGGGTGTGGGCCTAGGTACTGTCGATGACGAGCTGTCTACTGTCACAAAGGAGAACAAGCCTCAATCTTGTGCTTGGTCTTCTGGGTTCAAATTTATGAGTCTACGAATCTCTGCAGTTTACATGACCACTGTCAACACCCATTCTTCTCTACCTGGCAGCGTGCTGTGCATTCCTATAAGGCACTGCCCAGGTGTTAACTTCATTTATGCTTGCTAAATGCATGAGTTCAGAGACAGAGCAAACACCCAGCTAAAACTAATCCCAGGGGTTTAGGAAAAACAAATCAATTACATGAAACCATCCAAATTAAAGGCATATTTGGAAGAACAGGCAGTTTGATAGACAGTCTTTCCCTTTGAGCCATTGCTCATTGACAGGTACCAACCTCGGAAACCTGGGGCCTGCAGGGGCTTTGTTCCAAGTTCTGTGTGGGGCATGTTATGCTGCTGTAGCTTCCTTTTTGCTTCCAGGACAGGGTTTTCAAACTGTGTTCTTCTATTTATGTGGCTGAAAAATAAAATTTCAAATTAGGATAACAGTGGGGCAAAATCATTAAAGAGAACATATGTATAGCTCTACAGAAAGCAGGTGATTAAGGGACACCTAACATGATTATAGTTGAATGCCCCACCAGGCACGGAGTCAGGCTTCTGCTGGGGCTGGCCCAAGTACAACACACAATTCTGTGACAAGAGCAAAGTTCTCAATGGCTCTATCATACAGTATTGTATTTAAATCATGCATGATTCAGCCAAAAGAACCAGAATGTGCACTTACTTTCTGGTCTACTGTGTTAGTTTGAGACGAGTTTGGTGCATTAAAATAAGTGGTCAACAAATGAAATTTATACTAAATGGTGCTGAAAGAAAAAGTATCATCTAAGCTTTGTAAAGTCCCTACATCCAACAAGCTAAGTGAAAGGTAAATTCACTGATTGCCTTACACTTACAGCAACATAAGTCCACACGTTTTAGAACCAAACCTGGATTAAAGGGCTGGGATATGGGAGGAAAGGCTCTCAAGGATATTTATGGAAGTTGTGGAATACCTGTAGGATGACTGATCCGGAGAGCAATCAAAAGTATTTACACTCTGCATAGTGAGATAATAAGCTTCTAGATATCAGACACACAGTAGCTTTAAGCAAGTGTGGATCCACTAAACTAAGGGCTTAGAGTTTAAAAATTCCTTATAGGATCCTTATAGTATGATGCATTCATACATAAAATTTAGAGTTCCTTGTCCATGGAGAGAGTGGGAACCAACAACACTGCCTAGCAGCAGTGAAGCTCTTCTACGTATACATGTCCCACCAGAGGGATGGCATTTACGCTGATTTTGGTTCTTTGTACAAACAAAAAAAGGATTATGGTAGGACAGCATGAAAGGTGAGAGGTGCTAGAAGAGGCATGAACAATTACTGAGTACGTCACTCTGTGTCAGGTACTATATGTAAATTTCCTGTGAAGTCTCATGGCCACAGTCTTCTTTTTTTATATATATATATAAACATTTCTTTATTGAGTTATAGTTATTTTACAATGTTGTGTCAAATTCCAGTGTAGAGCACAATTTTTCAGTTATGTATGAACATATATACATTCGTTGTCACATTCTGTTTCACTGTGAGCCACCACAAGATTCTGTATATATTTCCCTGTGCTGCTCAGTACAATCTTGTTTATCTATTCTGCATTTTGAAATCCTAGTCCTTTCCCATCCCCTGTACCCCTGGCAACCACAAGTTTGTATTCGATGTCTATGAGTCTGTTTCTGTTTTCTATTTACATTTTTTGTTTTTTGTTTTTAGATTCCACATATGAGGTTTCTCACATGTATTTTTCTTTCTCTTTCGGGCTTACTTCACTTAGAATGATATTCTCCAGGAACATTCATGTTTCTGCAAATGGCGTTATGTTGTCGGTTTTTATGGCTGAATAGTATTCAATTGTATAAATATACCACAGCTTCTTTATCCAGTCATCTGTCGATGGACATTTAGGCTGTTTCCATGTCTTGGCTATTGTAAATAGTGCTGCTATGAACATTGGGGTGCAGGTGTCATTTTGCAGTAGGGTTCCTTCTGGATATATGCCCAGGAGTGGGATTCCTGGGTCATATGGTAAGTCTATTTCTAGTCTTTTGAGGAATCTCCATACTGTTTCCCACAGTGGCAGCACCAAACTGCATTCCCACCAGCAGTGTAGGAGGGTTGCCTTTCCTCCACAGCCTCTCCAGCATTTGTCATTTGTGGACTTTTGAATGATGGCCATTCTGACTGGTGTGAGGTGATACCTCATTGTAGTTTTGATTTGCATTTCTCTGATAATTAGTGATATTGAGCATTTTTTCATGTGCCTATTGATCATTTGTATGTCTTCCTTGGAGAATTGCTTGTTTAGGTCTTCTGCCCACTTTTGGATTGGGTTGTTTGTTTTTTTCTTATTAAATCGTGTGAGCTGCTTATATATTCTGGAGATCAAGCCTTTGTCGGTTTCATTTGCAAAAATTTTCTCCCATTCTGTAGGTTGTCGTTTTGTTTTACTTATGGTTTCCTTTGCTATGCAGAAGCTTGTAATTTTCATTAGGTTCCATTTGTTTATTCTTGCTTTTATTTCTATTGCTTGGGTAGATTGTTCTAGGAGAACATTTTTGAGATGCATGTGAGATAATGTTTTTCCTATATTTTCTTCTAGGAGGTTTGTTGTATCTTGTCTTATGTTTCAGTCTTTGATCCCTTTTGAGTTTATTTTTGTGTATGGTGTAAGGGAGTGTTCTAGCTTCATTGCTTTACATGCTGCTGCCCAGTTTTCCCAACACCATTGGCTGAAGAGACTGTCTTCATTCCATTGTATATTCTTGCCTCCTTTGTCGAAGATGAGTTGACCAAAAGTTTGTGGGTTCATTTCTGGGCTCTCTATTCTGTTCCATTGGTCCATATGTCTGTTTTTGTACCAGTACCATGCTGTCTTGATGACTGTAGCTCTGTAGTATTGTCTGAAGTCTGGGAGAGTTATTCTTCCAGCCTGTTTCTTTCTCTTCAGTAATGCTTTTGCAATTCTAGGTCTTTTGTGGTTCCATATAAATTGTATTATGATTTGTTCTAGTTCTGTGACGTATGTCCTGGGTAATTTGATAGGGATTGCATTAAGTCTGTAGATTGCCTTGGGCAGTATGACCATTTTAACAATATTGATTCTTCCAATCCAGGAGCATGGGATATCTTTCCATTTTTTTAAGTCTTCTTTAATTTCCTTCATCAGTGTTTTATAGTTTTCCATGTATAAGTCTTTAACCTCCTTGGTTATATTGCTTCCTAGGCATTTTATTACTTTGGGTGCTATTTTAAAGGGGATTGTTCCTTCACTTTATTTTTCTGTTGATTCATCGTTAGTGTAAAGAAATGCAGCTGATTTTTGAACGTTAATCTTGTAACCTGCTACCTTGCTGAATTCTTTGATTATTTCTAGTAGTTTTCGTGTGCTCATGGCCACAGTCTTGAATTCTAATTATCCTCATTTTAAAGGTGATGAGACTGACACATAAGAGGTCCACTGATTGCTCTAAGTCATATACCTAGTAAGCAGAATGGCTGGGATTTGACCATCTGTCCCTAAAATCCATCCACATACCTTCTCTTTTCAACGTGTGGTTTCACACTGGCAAGTGCACACATATTTAATATGCATGTGCACACACACACAGAATCCTCTCATTTGAGGTCTATAAATTCACATAAGAAAAGAAAGGAGGTAAAAGAAGCAAAAATCTCAACAAGTAATTTTCTATTAATATAAATCAGATAATTCCTGGTGAGGCAAAAAAGCGGTAGTCAGAACCATGCTAAGACGACTGCTATATCTAATTACTTCCTCATGAGAGCCAGGGTCGAGTGGCTGCCTGACCCACAGGCTCTGGAGTCTGTCGGTCCTGGATTCAAAACCTGGCTCTGCCACTTGATTAGCTGTGTGACCTTGCACAAGCTTTTAAACCTGAACCTTAGTGTCTTCATCTGTAAGATGGGCATAATGCTGCCTTCCCCCTCGGGTGGCTGTGAGGATTCAATGAAATGACGAATAACTGGCCCAGCGTTTCAAGCATAGACATGCTCAGTAACTAGCAGCAGCTGTTACCATCATGGCCAACACCATCAACATCTTATCATCACCCCTACTGCCGTTATTTTGAGTCCACAGGGAAGGCTTTATGGGGACGGGCTTTAAAAGCACTATGACCTTTCTCTAATGTTGCCTGAGGTATAGGCTAGGGTGTTATTTAGGAAGGAGGTGCTTAGCACAATGCTCTTTTGTACTGGAACCCACTGGTAGGGGGTTCAAAGTAAATCTGTCTTGTGGAAGATGACGTTCCATTGGAAGTAAATGCTATTGTAATGCTCTCGAGCACCAAGAAGTCACCATGATCCGTGGTGCATGGTGAACTACGGCATGGCGCTTGCCGAGTCTCCTCACCTTGTAAACTCTGGCAGTGCCGCTCTGCTTCAGAAGGGGCCGATCTAAAGTCTCTCCTCCCCTTCTCCATTTTCCCTTACTAAACTCCTTTGAACTCTTCCCCTTACTTAAAGAAATACTGTTTCTGACAATGCCCTTACTCATCTCTGCACCTTCACCTTTGCCTGCATCACCACAGGCACCTTTTGCTTTGAATGTATTCGGAGCTACTCAAACCAGCAGCACCCTACCAATCCTCTCCTCTTCTCCTGTGACACTCAGAGCATCATTGCTGTAGCACCTCAAGCAGGACAGCCTGGGTTTGAAGTGGCATCTCTGGTAAATTACTAAACTCCCTAAGCATCAATATCCTCACCTGTAAAATGGGGGCATTGATATCTACTTCTTGGAGTTGCTGTGAAGATAAGAGAAATAATGTTTGCGAAGTACAGATACACAGGGAGGGCCCCACAATTGTATGGTATAGTTGTTCTTTATTCTTCGAGGTACAGTTTTTCTCTGTTACTATTATTTATAAGTGCTGCTGCTATTGTTGTCATCACTATTACAACGCTTTTCCCAAGTGTCCTGTGACTCCTCCAACCTCACCCAGCGGCATCCTCAGTCTGCTATGCTCCTCCCCTCGGCTCTCATGAAACTTTCAACAGACTTCTGTCATCACAGTTTAGTTATTTATTTTCTGACACTCTGCCTCCCCATTAAGAGGATTTGAGGCCCTTTTAAAGAACAATAACAACAATGAAAAGTAAACAAAATCAGGGTGAAGTTCGTTGAGGCTAGGTGGAAGATCAATCGACAAAATTAATAATATAGGGTCTTACTTGTTTACTAGAGTTATGTTGCAAATTAGCTTTGAGCTTTCAAGCTGCTAATTCAACAGGAAAGAGAAGCCAGGTATATTCTTCAGAGTATTTAAGATTTGCCCAAGACAGTTGTTCTGAGGGACATAGTATTCCTGTTACTGAGTGTCGTGGGATCATTCTTCCCAGGTCTTGGATAAAGAGGTTTCTGTGACGTAGTACACAGCACCCTAAACGGTACGCCACAGTAATGAATTTAACAGGCTATAGTGACCTTGTCCTACTGTGTCTCAATGATTTATTTTTATGTTTGTGTGCTTTTCCAGATTGTGTACACCTGTGTACAGGGGCCATGTGTTATTCAACTTTATACACTAAGCACTGGACACAGTGAGAGACAATAATTTGTTGTTGTTGTTAAATGACTAAATGGTGAGTCTGTTTTAAAACTTTTGTTTGCGAATATATGTTAGTAGTTTTGAGCAACAGCTCTGAGGTGTACCAAAGTTTCAGCTTTCTTCATTTCCGATCTGTTCGATTTCTATTTTTCTAGGTCATTGTTCATCTTAAGCATAACTTCATTCTTAGAAAATTCACTACAAGAACTTTCTGGGGTAGGTTTACTGTACAATTAGGCTCTTCTAACTTGCCGCCTGCATGTAATTACCACCTTAGAAAATTCAGTGTGTAGTCACTTGCTTTATGGGAACAATGTTGAAAAGATTCCATTCACCATCAAAGTGAGTTTCTAGATTTCACAGAGAATGAAAATACCAATGAACTCATCTGGTTTGTCTTGTACCCCACAAACAGTGGAAGGTGGCCAAGGCTTTAGTGTCCTGAGCTAATTTTTGCTACCGAAAAATTACATTGTCACAAATGAAGTCATTCATTTAAAATTTAAAATGCTCCCAAGATTTAAAAGACCAATCACAGAGAAATATGATTGCAGCTGAAGAGGGAAGATTTGTCTTCTTTGTGCTTCTAAAATGAATAGTTTCTAGTCCTTTCAGCGAGGATTTGGGGGCCTCACAATGTGTAAACAGATGTGAGTGACAAAGGTCATCCTCCTCCTCCTCCTCACTGTTTAGTCTCCGTGAGAGAATTACGAGCGAGTGCATCTGTCCAGTACAGAACAGGAACCTGGGAAGCTGTCAAGAGTTCTCATTCTTTAGTCTATTATCATATTTTAGTAATAGAATTTGTAGGTGTTAAGATCTAAGAGGGTAAGAGACATACTCTGAAGTGGATAAAGCCCAACAACCTCACTTTCTCTTTTCAAAAAAGGGAAAAACTACTGACAGGAGATGCTTCCATGTGGGGTTGGCAAGGGGTTCGGGGTACTGGAGGAAGAGATTCCATCTCCTTCTCTCTTCTCACTTATTTGCAGCTTACCTCCCACCCCCTCCACCTTTCGTTATGCAATGGAAACTCAGGATAAGTTCCTATGTATCAGGACTTTGTAGTTCTGGATGAACCCAAGGAGCTTAAAAACCAAACAAAAATAAAAACAGAGAAGACTCAGGGCCTCCCCTAAGTCAACTGAGCCACAATCTCTGAAAAGGGTACAGGCAGTGACATTTTTTAAGAAAGCTCCCAGGTAGCTGTCCTGTGCTGCTGGGGTTGCAATCCCCAGAGTTAGAAGCTGAGAAGGTGTGAAAAAGTAGTTGAATAAGGAGTTTCTTCCCTTATTCCACAGGAAATCTCTTTTTCTCTATGAGGCCTTGGGGAGTACTAGGAAATGCTCTTTTGCTCCAGAAGAGAGGACTTGTACCAACAGAAGTTTCAGACACGCACAGAGGGAATGAACTATCTGCAGCTGACTGGATGACATGCTGCCAAAGGTAGTCTCACGTCAGAGTCCTGTTAGACTGCCACCTCCTTCACTGTGGGGAGGGGACGGAAGAAACAGGAGGAAAGCCCTGTGTCCTGAGCCCATCAGGACACCCACGACAGGTCCACTGCTTCTGTGGTTTTGGAGAGAGGCACACAGTCATGAATGACACCTTTCTGTACCTACTGGCCACTATCACACCATCCAGACTTCAGTTGACAGTTTAGAAATGGACCTTTGGGTCACTGGAGAAAGGGAAGAAAGCAACTTTCAAGTGGAGATTGTACCACAAGTGAAATATTTCCAAGGTGATCAAGGTGGCCACACTAATTACCCTGAGGTTTTGAGGTAGCCAGTGCTCAATAAATATTTATTGAATAAATGCATGGGTGGAGGCAGGCATGCCTGAAAGGTCATAGATCTCGCTGTTTTACAATTTAACTCTCCCATAAAATATATGTTGTGACAGAACTTTAGTGAAGCTTACGGCCAGCTTATATGATATAACTAATCTGCATTTGCGTAATGATCTGAGGAATTCTTCAAAACAGATTCTTTCAAGACTTTCTCATGAGAGTGAAAAAGTCAGCCCACTTTGAAGATGAAAGATTTGGATTTGCTGTCTTGTGTTACAACAGGAATGTGCTAATACGGAAACGCGCGTGCGCAACAACACATGGGAGCACCTGCAGGCAGCCACTCAGCGACGGGTGTGGGAAGGTTGGCTTGGGGTTTGGGACTGCAGCTCAGTGTGTCACCCATTCTATGCAAACTCACTTCTTTGGGGGCTTCCCCAAATCTGTTTTACTTGGAGCATTTTTTTTTTTTTTTAAAGAGAGTAATTTCTGAATGAAACCAGAGCATGAATTTCCTGGTTGCTTGGAATTCCATAGGTTTTCTTTGACCCCAATTCTGACTCCCACACTTCCGGATGGTCAGAAAAGTGCATGTTGCCTCCTCACATCTGAGTCCCTAAACTGCAGCCGCACTGGCAGCCAAACACATACACTGCTCCCTCCCTGCCTATATTGTTATTCATTTTAATACAAGCCTTGACGAGATGCCATACATTTTTCTCTACTATCCAGGTCAGGTAAATGTTATAAAAACTTCCTCTTGCTTTGGAAACTATAGAGACGATAATGATGCTACAGGGATCTTCTGGGGCCAACTCTTGTGATGGAAGGCAGGACACCATATTAAGGGCTTGGTCACTGCAGTCACATTGCTGGCATTCACATCCATGCCCCCCACATCCTAGCATGTGACCTTGGGCACATCATTTACCCACTCTGTACTTCAGAATTTTTCATCTGTAAAGCTGGGATGAAAATAATACCACCTCATAAAGTTATTGTGCGTATTAAATGAATTGAATCATCACTTAAGATGGATAAATCACTTCAGACCAGTGCCTGGATATAAGTACTCAACAAATGCTATTATGATTCATCAAGCAGGCTTTGCTAGGCACTGTGGTATGGGTGCAGGAAGGAGCAAAGATCAATAAGAAATGCAGTCTAGATTCGACACAACATTGTAAAATGACTATAACTCAATAAAAAAAGTTAAAAAAAGAAACAAAAAAGAAACGCAGTCTAGTAGGGGAGATAAAATAGAAACAAAGAGAACTATACAATAGACTTTACAAAATATGATGTATGCCTTACAGTGCTTTGAAAAGCTAAATTTTAAAAGTACTAGTTTAAAGATTAATGTTTTAAATATACTTTAGTTTAAAATATGAACTTTGGATAAATGGAAGCATTGAATCTATTTTGCTCAGAGAATTTTTTTTTTAATAGACTAACTGAATCCTGCCTCTTGAAAGATTTCTTCCCAATTTCCAACACTTAAGTGATAATTTTTTTTCTATAAATGCCCATTCATTATTCCCTACTATACCTGAGGGAAATGTGAGTTTGCTTTATGAATATGGGTGGGAAGACTGAGTCATTCACATGTTACTTTCTCCTGCCATTTCTGGACATGAGGAGTCTGATCTGGGAACACAGTATCCAGCGGGGAGGTGGAATCATGGCTGGCAGAGAAGAGCATTCTTACACTGGTGCTGAAACTCTCACAGCTAAGGAGTCTGTCCTTCATTACCCAACAGGCTGAGCTTCCCAAACGTGGATATATTTTCAGATAAATGACCTCTCCCTTCTTCCCCAGTAGCGGTGCTAAGTTATTTAGTTAAGACACTGACCTTAATGTGTATTTTATGTGTAGCTTATGTATAAGGGGTATTTCTCACTTAGCCATTACTATTTACCAATTCATGGAAAACTTGATATTTTATTCTCAGCAGAAATGACATCGTACACTGTCAATCATGTCATGAAGCCCTCAGGACCTACAAGATACATAGACTCATTTTCTAAAATTTCAGAGCCAGTAGGCATGCACTTAAAAACGTGTTCTATCCATCCTTTCTCATTCCCATAAAACATCTTTCTTAAATGTTACTGCTGGATGCAGGAGGAGGCTACTGTTATCAAAGGTATGGCTAAACTTTTGCTCCTACATTGAGTGAAAGTGGTGAGTTATAAACCTACAGGTGAGATAGAGATTATCTAGACAGAAACTAAAAGACTACACTGCTATTTCAACATCGTTCTGTATTAAGAGACAAGAATAAATACATTTTCTTCCACTGGTGTCTGCCAGCCCTGACTCACTGGCTTTAAGTTTCATACATACATTCATGAATGTTTATCAGTGTGCTAGGCACTGGGGACACAAACAGGAAAACAATGACACAACCCCTTCACCAAGGGGGCCCATACTCCAACGGAGGAGACACACAAACTGGGTGACTAACCACCTCAGGTTTGTGAAAGACTAAAGGATTTTCCAGGGTTTGGGACTTTTCAGTTCTAAACTCTGGACAGTCCTGGGTAAACTGGGATGCACTGATCACTCACAGTAGCCACTTAGCCACAAACAGCAATGGCTAGGTGATGAACTCGCCTTATACATAAGATACACATAAAAGATTAAAAAAATATAATTCTTGACTACTGGGTCTATCTCACTGCCCAGACCAGGGAAAAATCAAATACACAGCTATTCCTTTTATACACTAGAAAGTGGCCAGAAGATTTGTATGCACAAAGTGGGGACTCAAAGGAAGAAAAGAGAACTTAGTCTGATGGTTTGGGGGAAGCTTCACAAAGGAAGTGAGACTCCAGCAGGTTCTAGAAGGATAGATGTATTTTGCCAGATGGAGAAGAGGGGCATGTTAGGGAGAGAATAGTGGATACAGAAAGATGTTCAGAAATATTCCACTCTGCTTAGCCAGAGTATAGGGCTAGTGAATACACACATGTGGGGTGGTGGTGTGGGAACAGAGGTCGGGGGAGAGAATGAGCTATGAGATGGGAAAGGTGCTTCCAAGTTATGGTATGAAGTTTTGTTTTGTTTCAGAGTCTCCCTACTTCTATTGTGGCTTTGGTCTAATAGCCTTGAAAGTCCATAGCCTTGAAAGTCTTCATCCAGGAGGATGTGCCTCATTCCTGAACTTGGAGGGATTATAAAATGAGTTTCACCATATTAACCACATAGGAAAAGCTGTGGTGCTCCCTAGAATTCTCAATTATTTCAGCATCATTTACTGGCTCCCTCCAATGTACTGGTTATTATTCTTACTAGGTAATGTGAGGGTAAGATGCTCCGTGACAATGCAGAATCACATCATCCAGGGGACTGGGTATGACAGTGTGCAGGGAGGGGTGACAAACGTCTGACCTGTTATATACTCTGAACTGGATTGCTATTTATTAATAACTTATTTATGAGTTGCTAAAATGTGTAGTCACATTTTAGCCTAAGTCCTGTGAATTCCAAAAAATATGTCCAAGTATGATTAAGTATTGTACACCTGTGCATACATGGCACACATATAGAATGTTAGACACACACAGTCATGGATTACTGTGGTCCTGACTTCAAGGGAGAGTCAGAGAATTACCAAGGACACACAGAACAGTGAAAAATCATGAAAGCAACATCACTCATGCCTCAGAGTATCCAAGAAGGTGGGAGTCAGGAAAAGAGTGCCAACCAGGGGAGATGGACAAGACTGGGAGCAAGACTGTGGGACGATTTTGAAAATCAACAGGGCATGAAGATAATTCCAAATCCATGTAATAGCAAAACTCTCCAGGTACCCAAGTCCAATGTTCAGAGTGAGAAAAAGATTAAAGAATATTATTCTTGACTACTGGGTCTTTCTCACTGCCCAGACCAGGCGAAAGTCAACTACACAGCTATTCCTTTTATATGCTAGGAAGTAGTTCAGGAAGAATTAGAAAACCAAACAAAATTAAAACACACTTTTTATGAATCTCAGAGAGAAAAGGATCTTTTCCCTGGATACCTAGAATCTGCATAGAACCTTTCAGGATCTTGCCACTGAAAAGTGGCCATGGGGCCTGTGTGGGTGGGTGGGAGCCTATCATTCTGAGAAGATAAGGACCCCAGGAAGATAAGAGGCTTGGAAAAAAAGTAGTGGGAAGAGAGAATAAAGGTTTGGCAGAACCCAGAGCAAAGAAACGTGTCAGTAATTGTTGTCAACAATTCACTGTTGTCTTTAATAGGTAACCATTAGGGATAACTATTGTTGCAGAGTTTTATATAATTAACACACTATGCCTAAAATTATGACATACTTTTGCATACTAAAAACTGAGAAACAAAATGGTAATGAGAATACAAAGACCCGGCTTTGGGTGACATGGCTTTCAAACCAGAAGAGTCTCTTCCAAGGGTTACCTTTCTGTCTCCCTTAGGGGCTAATCCTGATTTTACTCTTCTTGAACTTTGCCCTTACCCAACTCTGGAAATTGAACATGGGCCATTGTCTCTGACGATTACAACAATGATGATAGGAAGATTCTGCACTACTATCTGTGAATAAGGTTAGAGCTGTATGTGAGTGAGAACGGGAGTAGTCAGTAATCACATAGCTATGTACGTCTTGTCTCGGGCTTTGAAAAGGATATATTTGGTCCTGCTGAGGTCCAGTGATACAATAAGAAAGGAAAACACGGCACTCACTCAACAAGAAATTCCTTACATGGTAACACGGTGGAACAATGAGTGCTGGTAAGAGCTCTTCCCCGATGCTCACCTAAGAGTTACCCACAAGTGGTGGATTAGGCCATGAGCAGTAACAGGTGAGGGGGCGACCTGCACTCAGGTTTCCTCATTCTCACGTGTACTTCTTGGGCTTCACCAAAAAGACTCACTTACAATGAGTCTCAGTTATCATTCTCTCTTATTTTTGAGATCGAACCAGCATTTGACATTGAAGCCACATTGGAAGATGAAGTCCACCTCTCACTGCCTTTGTGAAGTTCCCCTAATATCTCTGAACTGCAAGGGCCTCGTCTGTAAATATCCTGTTCAACTCACAGGTCTGTTCTGAAGAGCACACAGATAAAATATATGAAAGTGTTTAAAAATGAGGCGCTGCCTAGATATAAGTTAATTTAAATATTATTCTGTTGTATTCAGAGTACAGGAGTCAAGCGTGACTTAAGTATGGACAGCATGAGGTCTCTCAGTTCCTGTCCTGGGCTGCAACCCTGTTCTACCACCTACAAGCTTGATGGCCTGTCTTCTTTAAGGTTCTCTGTCTGTAAAACTGGAATAATAGCACCTAACATAAAGCATTGTGGTAATGATTAAATGAGTTATTCAAAATGCCTAATATATACCACGTGCTTAGTAGCTGGTAGCTATTAAACATGACTTTTCTGGGTTGAGTGATAGTTACTAAACATTTACATATTAAGTAAATACCCCTAACTAAATTACTAAGTAATATTGCATAAAAAAAGACAATCATTTCTATCATTTTATCTATCTGAAAGTATATTCATTTTTTGGGTGCCCAATTAAAACCGGAGAGAGTGAAGTAAGAGTAGAATGAGGAGACTTTATCAGCCTCCATATATGAGTGTTGTGCTTAATGATAATCTGAACTAAGCTCTTTACCTTATGACAGACTCGATAAACGGTGCTTAATAAGCTTTCAGAAATTACACACCCAATGGTGAGTTTCTTCTAGACTAAACTAATGCAGAATTAATTTAATTGGCTTATTACAGCAAATAGTCTCCTTTTACCTGTAGTAGATTCAGTTAACCTTCTCAGCCACAGAACAGAATTGTTTTTTTTTCCTGGACAATTTAAAAATGCATCTTATTTAGCTACATTGAACATACGAAATTTGCTAATAAAAATTTTGTGACCCATCCATTTTTATTATACAATTACCTGAGTCTATTGTAACATAATTTCATGTGGTTAAATAGAAAGTCATCTGTTAAACACTAGTAATGAATAATGTGTAACAATGCTACTTTGTACCATAAAAAAAGGAAAACAATATCCCTTTCAAATTTATTCAGCTTTGACAGCACTGAGAAAAATATAGTTCTTATCTTTTTGTTTATAAACTTATCTTTTTTTTCTTTTTATTTAATGATAATCTTAACATCAGTCTCATGTCTGTAGATATAAAATACATGTCTATTTTTTATCACAGCTTTGTAAGGAGATTCTATTACAATAATCCACCCTTCTGGGAAGCCTTCTTTCTATAACACTCACATGATGAGAATAAAATAATTAAAATAAAATAAAAGAATGGTAATATATGTTATTGTCTAGTCAAATAACAAGCAGAAAAGGAAATAAAATGCTTTTAAATTTTAAGTATTCTTTGATCAACAGGCATAAAGAGAAAATAATGAGGCTTAACACAGGAAAATGGCCAAATTTATCCTTCTTACCACAAGGTGCAGTAGATATTCCTGGAACTAGAAGAGACCTTAGCAATCACCTAATCCAAACCACTCATTTAACAGATAAAAGCCAGGGAGGCTGAGTGTAATTTTGTACTAGCCTGTAAATTCAAAATCATGGATGCAAAAAAGGGAAGAACTATTAGTAATACTATGGTCTGTGACACAAAAGGAATTTTGAAAAACATTATTTGCATATTAAAAAAAGAGATGAAATTATAGTTCTCATGTGGGGGCAGGAGGGCATTACATTTACCTATCAAGGGTGACCGTCTTCTGTTTTATTCATAATAATGTGCCCAAAGAATGACATCAGGCTGCTGCTTCCTCAGTTTGACTAAATTCCCTCATCCCTCTGACAGTATTAGCATCTCTCTGAGCTAAATGCGATTCTAGTTTTGTACCTATTAAAGCTCTAAAAGACCTAAATGCCAGCCAACCACTTTAATTCCAGAAAGAATTCTTTTCCAACACCAAAGGAAGAAAACTGGCTGTGTTGTTTCAGCACGATATTCTCCAACACGACATGATCCTGGGGGATTTTTAGGATAATTTTGACTCTATGCAATTTTCCACTTCATGTGTTAACATCAGAACTTAGTCTCAGTCTAAGATATGACTCCAAAGTATGTGATGATACCGATCGGTAACATGAGACAATTTGCAATTCATGGGCCACAAACCAAACATGTTTAATCCAGAGAGAAAATTAATAAACTATATAAGCTAAGTATTTTCATAAATTATA
The DNA here is from genome assembly GCF_036321535.1 of Camelus dromedarius. Classification (NCBI taxonomy): domain Eukaryota; kingdom Metazoa; phylum Chordata; class Mammalia; order Artiodactyla; family Camelidae; genus Camelus; species Camelus dromedarius. Next base: position 73,554,508 of record NC_087442.1, on the reverse strand, counting down.
GAAAGACGACAACTATCTGCTTGTTATTATAACATTGCCTTGGCAAGAGGCAAAAAGAATTATTCACTGAAAGATGGTGGCAGCTCTCTCGGTTGTAGAGCAATGAGCTACATAGAAAAGGTGGTCCCCTTCCTCCAGCAGGAAGGACAGCACTTTCCACAGCATCCTAAGTCCTCTCGGTGCAGAAATGACACTCCCCACATCCAGCAGCTCATATCCAGCTCAAAAGGTTATCTGCAACTCCCTTGAGCAACACTGACCCAAGTGCAGACCGTCCTCTCTGCCTTCATGTGGTCACTATCAAGTTCACACGGTCCTATAAAAAAAGATGGAGTGGGAGGAGAGCGCATGGTCCTTCCTTGGGAGCACACAGTGTGGTGTTTCCAGTTCTGACCATTTCTGCCCTGCCTCCCTGGGACGATGAGGGCTCAGGGACCGAGCCCCTCCCACTGCTGCCTCTATCACCGAGTTCCCTGGCTGGGTGCTCCCCGGTGTGCTCCTGAGCTGTCTGCCTGCACGGAACCTCTCCAGAAACGCCTAAACGAGAGCCTGATTTTAGATTCATAAAAAATGTTTTAAGACCAACAAACCAAAACCAAAAAAAACTCATGTTTACATCACATTCACCTCTTTTCACAAACATATTCTCAAAGAAAAGTTGATGCTAGAGTAATAATTCTTTTGTGTTTTATTACTGACTTCTAGACAAAAATGATTTATTAGAATTCTAAAAATTAAAACACATGTATATATATAACTCTGATGTCAAAGCAAATAATTCATTTCTATTTATAAAAGTCCACCTGCAATTAAACCTAATCAAACTTCTGGGTGCCTAAAGCATTCTTTATTTGGAACCAGAACATTTGCTAAATAAGGTAGTTTTTGAGCCCAAACAGTTGCTAATAAAAAGGAATTTAACTAGAGAGTAGAGTTCTTTTTCCTTCAGTTGAAAAGACATTAGGGGGAAGGAAAGGTAAGTAGAATACAGAATAAATGTTGATCATATTAAAATGAATCAGCAAGGGTGAAGTATCTCACAGCATGAAAAATTATCTCTAACCTCACATAAGGGGCTGATGAGGGGCACGTATCCCGATCTTGACTGGATGGCAGTGCTGAGAAGGGAGACTGGACACGAGACATCATTTCGATTTAAAAGGATCATAGTTAAAAAATATTCGAGGGGTCCTCAAAAAGAGTAAAAGGAAGCCATGAGTTTTTCTATTGATCTGTGGTTGAACTGTAGTATTAAGAAAGTAAACAATAGCCAGTTGAAACTGATATACTATGAAAGTATTACAGAGCGGGCAAGTAAGAAGCACCAATTACAAACTGTCAGAGATGCTAGCGTAGTGTAAAGAGCGTGTGCGCGGAGCTGGGGGAGGCCCCACGATGAGGCCTGAGGGCTTGGCTTCTCCAGGCTGAAAGGAGTGATGTCGCAAGCTATTGAATTGGCCTGGGTCACCCAGAAGGAGGTAAAAATGTACGTGTAATGGCAGCAAAAAAGAGCCAACTGTAGTTTGGTTAGAGATGGAGGACCCTGTATTTATTTCAGTATCCTTACTGAACTTCATTCAGCTGTGAAGTTAACTGATTTATGCTTGTTTAACAAATATGAGAAATCTTTTATAAATTATAAGCAGATGGTATTAATATAAAAACACAGCTACTCTATTGAAAGGTCTTTCTTAGCTGTACGTGCATCTACAGCTGCAACCTTACTAGCCGTGTGCCCGTGGAGAACTCATTTAACTCCTCAGAGATTCGGTTCCCTCATTTGTAAATGCTGCAATCGTCATCTGGGACGATGGATGTGAAAGTAGTTGAAAGTTAAAACAGTGCCTTAAACAACACTATCTTTATTATTATTATTATCACAAATCCCCAGCTATCTAAGATTAAACATACGACAGAAAACTACAACAAAAATATGTTCCTTGGGAGTTACCCTGAAACCTCAACCCCTCTGGAGGCCATGGAAACATCACACCCTGAATTCCTTACTCTTTGCTTCATCATTTTCAAAGGGATTATGGAATGATAAGAAATGCTATTTTTTAAATTCAATGCAGCACACTCTAACCATGAGATAAGTTATATGTTTCTTACAAATCAAATAATTTCCCTTAGAATTGTTCACTTTTGGGGGTGTACTGAATCATGAAAGAACTGGAAAAGCAAGTAATGCCAAAAGGAGAGTCCTTATCCATGTCATTAGGATACACAGGATAAAACATCACCAGCGTTAACTGAGCGCTTCCTACCTACCTGTGTGGAGAGCTAAACACCAGCTGTGGAATGAGACTGTCTAGATTCAAATTCTGGCTGTGTTATTTAGTACTTGTAAAAATATCTGTATCTCAGTTTCCTTATCTATAAAATGGGGATAATAACACAGACCTCAGGTTTTTCTGGTGGAGATTAAGTGAATTAGGATATGTAAAGCACTTAAAATATTGCTTGGCATGCATTAAGTGCACAATAAAAGTTCTTCCTCTCTACTCCCCTCTCTCCTCTCTCTCTGGTCCTTGTCCTCATCCTCCTCCCCTTCCTCCTCCATAATCTGTCTACTCAATATCCCACAGCTGGAAGCTGCAGGGCTGGTGTACTATGAAACGCTGCAGCCCATACTCTTGGCCACTAGATGAGAATAACTGATATGATCAAGTGCTATTGACAAGATTCAGAGCTCACCTTAGATTAGAAAGTCACTGAACAACTTCACCAGCCATGCACTTCAGTTTAGCATCTCCTATTAACATAAATTTGTACATTGGGAAAAAGGATTTCTTTCTTAAATAGCTGTTTAAATAGCACCAAGAAAAGTTCGCTAGTTTTTGAAGACTGAAGAAAAAAATGGAAAGTTTGAAAAATCAACTTTTAGTACAGGAAAAAAATTCTTTAAGAATGAGCAAGATTTGAAAAGGATATTCTTTTATGTTTATTTCTAATTGGAAATGTTTTACATTTATGCTGACTTTTTAAAAATTCTAAAGTTACGAAGCTTTTTCTTGGAATATTTAGAAAACTACTCAAAGGCATGAAGGAGAAAAACATTCTTAAGATATGACACTGAGCTAAAATCCTCTCTAATGACTTTCCAACTTGCTACATCATGATGCATACTCATCATTAACCATGAAATGAATGCAATTTTCCTTTTACATTTAATGTTATGTTGGAGATATTACGCAGTATCTTTCATACTTTCTGGAATTGCACACAAGTAACATTTCATAGTAGCAGATGTGTGACATCACATGAAAACTTGTAAAACCTTCACATGAAAATCACATCTGTCGGTCTCCACTATCATTTTAACTGTAGTTTTATGGTTTGCTTCTCTGTGCCAGAGAAGGCAGCTTTGCATGAAAGCTGTTCCAGGAAATTGTGTCTTCTGGACTAGCTAGTTAAGCAAATTGTGTAACTGCCATTGAAACCAAAATGTACCCAGCAGACATAATTTCAAAAAAGAGGAGAAAAAACCACATTTGTACAAAACTCACAGCTGTTCAACTCTACATTTTGTACTTTTTTCATCAAAAATATTCCCTTTTTTATGACTAGTGACAGTTAAATTTCTAGTTAGCAACTTTAGGGCTTTTTAATACATTGCTAAGTGCTGCACTATCACGGATTTGGTGTCTGTCAGGAGAAATTGGGCTAACCTCTTTCTGTGGCTACATAGAGTAGAACTGTGGTCTGTTCTGTCTGCAGATGAAATAGGGAAAGATGTTGAGTAGGGCTCACTGTTCTTTAAAATACAGAGCTGCGTGGCTGCCTCTGTAGCTCTGAACTAGGGCCAACATCCCTACATCGAGGTCCACACAACAGGGACTCTTCTTCTTTCAGGACATGGGAGTCTTGCTCCTGGGGTGCCATGGTGTCCAGGGCCTCTCTCAAGTCATGGGTAATGGAGCTGGTGGCTCAGAATGCCTGAGTTAGAAGCCAGTCTGATGGGGCTTATGCAGCATGACTTCCTATTGTTGGGCACCCTCCTGTGATATTGTTTCAGAGGGGAGCCAGGGAGGAGATGTTCTCTGGGGACCCCTTGTTCTTCTCCAGCGATGAGTTCCAGAAGCTTGTTTGGACCATCACAGATTATGAATGCTACATTAATGGGATGCATTTTGAGCAAGAGCTTGGAGTCCTAGTGTCCATTCCTCTCAGTAATATGTGATACTGGGTAAGTTACTTAACTTCTTCAGCCAGAGTTTTCCCATCTATAAATTTAAGATAATTTACTGCATTATACTATAGAGAGGATTATAAATGCGTTAAAACCCATTTCATACTAAGCACTCAATAAATGTTCTCTATTTTAATGATATGACAACGATGATGATGATAATTTTTCTGAGTTGGATATATTAAACCTATAATGTTAAAATTGAATTTGCACAGTACAGAATTATGGCACAGTAAGGTAAAGTCAGCAGCAGTGGTCAAAAACTATTCAATCCAGGTTTTTTGGTTTCAAGTTGTATAAACACTTTTTTGCTATTGATTGCTGGAATCCTATCTGCTTGTCTGTGGCTGGCAGGAAAATGAATGTTTGTGCAACTGTGCCAGAGGCACAAGGCTGATTTCAATCTCACATGCCCTGCTGATGACAGAGCCCACTCCACAATTTCTGCTCCCAGTTGTTGGTCTTTTTGAAGAGCAACTGACTGCTAGGTTAGACTCCTAGTTGCCCTGCACAGGTTTTTTTCCCCACTGGGTGGGAAAGTGGAATTTTTTTTTTATATTTTGTGACTAGTACCTCTAATTGTGTAATTGGGTGTGTAATTAAACACCAAAAATGATAGCTCTTCAGAGAATCCATCATCATTGGTAGGATTAGTGAATTGACATTTCCTTGACGACAGATTTACAGTAAAGACTGCCTTGCTTTGTTATGTTAACTGAATGTTAATATTACAAACTAAAAAAATGTGACTCCTTGTTATCACTGTAATGATAAAGTATCTTAATCTAGGCATCTTTTACTTTTATATTTATGCTATCTATAATGGAAACTTGATGTAGTAACTTAAACGAGTCTTACTGTTTTTTTCTTATAATTAACTATAAGAAATTAGGTGACCTTCTTCCAACAAAAATACTCTATGAACTGAAAGTGATAAATAACCACTATGTTCATATATGTATTTGTATAAATTCCACAAACAAGACTACTATTCAGAACCAATAGATACCTTGTGAAAATCATAGGGTGATGGAGATGAATTTCAATTTTTTGAACAGTTAAAACAAACTGTATAAATAGGTGTACCCCAGTGAAAAGGGGACAAGTTGTCTTTGTTGTGATGGAAGATATCGCTTATTTCAAGTAATGTTTACATTATATAGAACAAATTGAGGTATTTTAATTATTTTGATGATTTTTTTTTTTACAAAGGACATTTCTAAGAAATATTGGCATATAGTTCTACTTAAAATTATCTTGAGACTTGAACTATCTGTCTCAGTTTTTTTGATTGATCTGATACACCTGCACACCTAATTATTGGTACTGATGTATCTTATGGAATCATGTCACGGGGAAAAAGCCATGACAAGGAGCTGGATGCAACTTGAAGGAAGCTGAACTACTTGACTCACTATGACCTGTATCTAAGACCTCACAACCACTTGAAATCTAAAACCATTAAATATGTTAGTCTGATCTGATTATGTAAGACATGACAGACTAAATTATGAATAATTTACTGACTATGGTGATGATACATGAAAAATACAGTGGAGAAATGTAGAAAGAAATGCAATTCAAGCAAAACCAAATACAAGGTAAACCATCTGAAGTATAATGATAATGAGGACAATTTTCTTTTAGGTTTATAGCTAATGTCCAATTCAGTCATTAACTACAAGGGGTCTACCAGCTGCAGATCTTTACTTGGAGAACACACACTTCTATGATCAAGAAGTAAAGGAAGCGTTGCTTTCTGACACATGGGTCTCTCACCTCTACAACAGACAGGCAGAAAAGGAAGGTTTGAGTTAAATACTATTTCCCTCATTGGAAGTCAGCATGAAAGGAGTTGAGAATATGGAAGAAAAATCTGAAGATTTAGAATAGGACAAGGGTCAGCATACCATGCCCTGCAGGCTAAATTTGGCCAGCTGCCTTTTTTTTGTAAATAAAATTTTATTGAAACATAGCTACACCCCATTCATTTAAATGTCACCTATAGTTGCTTTCAAGCTACAACAGCAGAGTTGAGTAGTTGTGACAAAGGCCATTTGGTCCCCTAAAATACTTGTTATCTGGCTCTTTATGGAACTGTCAATATCTGGACTCAGGAAAAGGTTCTTATTTAATAAATTCTGCAAGGAAGTGTATTAAAGATGAAATCTATATGTTACATACCTCTGCTCTCTTTGCTTACATGGAACGACCTTGGATTTCAGATGTAATACGTTTAGGCAAGGGACAATTTGATTTGATTCAACAAATTAAAAGACAAGCTAGCATTTAATGGAAACCTTTGATGTTGATTAATTTAACCAGGAGCTGCAGCTACGTTATTATTAAAATACATGTATATTTTAATTGATCAGCAATATAGTGGGATTTGGAGTCTTACAACTGTTTATAAGTGATTTCCCCTTATTTTTACAGTTACTGATATCTCCATGTATTTATTTTACTTTTTGCATCTACTAAGCATCCACATGACATTAGAGCACTAGACACCATGTTGGAAAACTACATTTGACAAATGAAGTGAATTCACCTTTACTGGAAATGACTGACTATGGTGCTAAAATTGGGGCTTTTCCAGATGAAGATAGTGGATCAAAGTATTAAGTGCTCATGAGGGAGCTGCTCCAGGGCAGGGAGCACAGGGGTCATACTCATCTGTACCTCCCCAGCACAGAAAAGGGCTCAACACTTAGTAAATGCTCAGTAACTGTCTGAATATTGCTGCAAAAACAATTTAGCAATGATGCCATCGGTCTGTAATCCTTTATCATCTAGACTACTATTGCTAAAAAGAATATGATTGGAAAAAAAAAGATTTAGATTTTCATGAATAATGTGAACATCTATAGTTTTTCAACTTCTGAATTCTTAGGTAAGTAGGTTTTGTTATTCACCGAGTAACATTAACAACATGACACAACAGATAAAAACTAAAAAATTTTCTATCAGAAGAGGAGGCTCTGGAAAAGTAAGTCACATATTTAACTTCTGAAAATTATAACTATTACTTGATTTTCCTATGAAAAAATGTGTATATAACTGAATCCCTAATAGGGTCTTTATTCTGAATAAAAGGCTGTGAGGAGGGGTAACATATTACGCTAAGATACATTAAGGCCATGCAATCTCCAATAGATAACATAAATGTTCAATCTACAGAAAAAACACTTGATTTAAAATGGAGCCTTAAAAGACAAAGAAAAAAATCTGAATTTTATTTCGTTCCTCAACTGGAGAGTATGGTTGTTTCATTTAATTGACTTCAAAATCTGGTTTAATAGAACATCTCTTTCACACAACTGGTCAGCTCCCAACATTTTGATTGCAAAATGAAGGGCATTTACTTTGATATCTTTAATTATCACTCATTTAGAGGACAGTGTGAAACACACTTTTCCAATTGGTGTTTTAGAGTCATAAGTCAAAGGAAAGGAAAGACAAATTAGCCAGCTGGAAAGGCAAGACACAGCTAGTTAATGCTGCTAGAGTCTTTGTAGGTACTTCAAAGTAAGATGAAAGGGGAATAAAGGAGCTGTTAGCCACACATGCTCAATAAATGAAATACTAACACAATTTCACAACCCATTAATAACAAGTTAATATCAAACTTAGAGACTTACTCAACATAATAAGTGCCATATATGGGATCATCGATTTTTTCCCAGCCATATGGAAGCTCTGAAAAAGAAAGAGTTATTTCTCTCAGTAAGTAAGTAACAGATATCACTATTTCTAATAAAAAGTAATATAATTTAATTGTTCGTGAATTGCAGAAATAGTCTACCAAAGTGGCATAAAGCATTCAGAGTCAGCACCAAATTTCAGACGCATGTTGTAGGAACTATAAGAAACACTGACTTGAAAACCGACACTTAAAACACAGAGCTCTCCTCTCTGCAGGTATACTACTGGGTCTAGCTGTTTATCCTACGCCAAGCAGTAGAGAGAACATCTTTGCGTTGCCACCAATCAAGGCAACACAGAAGGCACATTGCTTTCCTGAAAGAGCACACAGCTTTCTTATTTATTTGCACTGTTAAAAGGAGCAGTTCAGGATAAGGATCATATTTTCAAAATATATTTCTGAGAATAGCAAACTGTTTCTGATGACTGAAACAAAGACATTATACATTCTCAATTGACATCCCACTATTGGAGATGGCTAGCTTGCTGTTCTCTCTCTATGGGTCAGAATTTGAATGCTGCAAATAAACAATCTGGGCATATTTTTGTACAAAGTTTAAAATTCTAAACATCCTCGACAATATGGTTCATATTCCCAATTCTCCACAGCAAATTTTAATACACATATACATTAAAATATCAATAATATGATAAAAGATACTTTAGGTAAAAACATTGTATTTGAAAACCAGGCTTTGCTTTATGATACTGTTTTCCAAATTCATTGAGCCTTTATAATTATTAACTCCAATAAATATGAATAATAATTATATAACTATGAATAATATACATTAATAATAATAATATATTTTCTTCATAGATATTAATTATATAGATATTAATTATATACATAGAACTTGAAATCTAAGTAAGATACATTGCCACGCTTTAAGTAATATATTTAAATGACACTTAAAATTTTGTTATTGCAAGTAGTAACATATATTTATGATAGAAAAAACACAGTTACAAAAAGAAAATTAGAATCATCTGCAATCCTGCCATCCAGAGAAGCTACTATTAATATTTTGGTGAATAGCCTTCAAATATTTTCTATACAAATAAATTTTAAAGAAATTAGATCACACAGTGCATATTATTTTTACAGCCTGGTATTTCTATCTAACAAAATATCAAGGGCATCTTCAACATGACTAAGTGTTACTGAACAGTATCACTTTTAACGTGGCACCAGAGTAGAGTGTGTTATGGTCAGAGCCTGTGTAATCCCACCAGTCTTCTATTATTGAACATTTGGGACTTTCCAGGTATATATCATCTGCGTTGGACTTACTAAAAACTAAATCTTTCATCAATTTCCTAGTAATTTAGTCATGATAAATTCCTAGAGGTAGTATTTCAGATTAAAGGGCAGGTACCCTTATATGGTTGTGACAAATCTATATATCACATCTAATTATAGATGTGATAAATCTGTATCTATATTTATCTAAATCTATCTTCCAGATGGTTACCTTCCCACTCACAAAAGAGTCACTGGGAACTTATGAGTGACTTTATTTCTCTGTACCATCAAATTAAATGCAGGTTCATAATTCCTCATTCAAAACTTTTCAGGACTGAGAGGTTTTGGAATTCAGAATTTTTCTGAGTTTAGAAAGATAAAACGATGCAAATGCATTCTATTCCATAACGCTCCAAGCAAAGTTTGAGGAAGCACTTTATAATCAAAGTCATGAGTATTTAAGCAGCCCAGATCATGTGACTCTCACTAAGAGGCACAAATAAGGACTGCTTCTCATTAGTTAGCACTGGTCTGCTTCCAGCATGTCCAGGTCAGGTTACTTTTTGCTGCTAATGAGTTATAAAAGGCAGTTTTTAGAGTTCTTGAATTCTGGATATGCAGATAAAGTACTGTATATCATTACTTTAAAAATCAACCACATTGGTTTTAAATGGCAGCTCATGGTTATTTTAATTTGCTTTTCTTGGATCTTCAGTTAGTTTGAACATTTTTTTATTTGCTCATCCTTGGGTAATATTTTTGTACATTTCTTGTTTTTATAAATCAATTCATATTGATGAATTTTGTACTTCTTAAGTAGAGTTCTCTACTGATTAAGAATATTAATCCTTTATCACATGTGTTGCATGTACGTTTTTAAGAATTTGTTTAGATTTTAACTTTGTTGAACATTTTCTTTAACACATTGTTGCTTTAAATTTTATTTGGTAAATTTCTCAGCATTTTCCTTTATGGCTCCTATTGTTAGAGCAGGCAGATGGCTAGATATGAGCAGAGAAAGGGGGACACAGGCCAAATGTCAGGAATTGGGCAGAAAGGAGAGACACAGGCCAAATGCATGAAACCATACATTATGCAAGCAACAGGGGTCCCTGGGCAGAGAAAGAAAAGCAGGAACCTCTGGGCTGATAAGTGGTCACACCTTTTGGGGTAAGTTAGCCTTGCAGATTAAAAGAACCCATCATACACCGAGGCCATGACACTTCTGATCCAGACTAAATAAGGACAAAAATCCCTCCTCCCTTTGGGAAGGTGGAGTTGGGATGAAAATCAGAGAATACAACCCCAGACCCTTCCCTCCCTAATAAATATTCCATCCATTAATTTTTACACTTTATGTAACCAACTTGCCAAAGAAAGTTGGGGCAGCCCCTCACCTGAGCCTGCCTGCCTTCCTCTTTAGAGTGTACTACATCCCATCCCTTAATAAAGCCTCACTTTACTTTTTTAATCACTGTGTCTAGTCTCTGAATTCTTTCTGGAATGGGACAAGAACGTGGAAACTGGTTACATCACCACTAATACTATCAGTGGAACTTAGCTTAAATACTGAAGAAATTTTTCAAGTTTTGTTTTAAAGTATAAAGTCTAGGCTATGACTTTGTTTAATAATTCTTGGATTGGGCATATGTTAATAAACTTATAACACCAAATTGTGAAGCACCTTAAGAAACTACTTTTTTTCAAAATGATGATAAGAGTATTACTGAGTATTTATACTATGGTCCAGGCACTGACTCACTTTATCTTAACAACAACTGAGGATTTAAAAGCCCTGTACTTTGGTTCCAGAGATCTTAACAAATTCAGATATTAATTTAGGCACTCTGTTTAATACAGTGTAAACAACACTTAATTTAGACTAATGATAATAACTATCCAGATAGTTTTCACCAAATCCCCCATGCTATTGGAGAATTTGGCTATTAAAAAGAAAAACCATTTAACAAATATTTGTTGAGTGCCTTTTGTAAGCAGCTAAAGGAAGGACAACAATTGATATTATGGATATTTATTATTAATATGGCTGAATACATGGATTCATATTTATAACAGGTTGAATATCACCTCACAAATAAAATAATATATAAAATAATCATATTTCATAATAGAGTAAAACCCTAACATTGTTAGTTTTATGAATACTAACTCTACTTCTTAATGGCAATGCTATATGGAAACATTCCTTGGTCAAATTTAAAAAATTGTCTTTTACAATGTAAACTATTCCTTCACTTATTTCTTATCTTTGGCTGTTTTTTGAGTAAATCACTAATTTTAAGCAATGTATCCCACAAGCATACAGTTCACTGATTCTTTATCTTTGTGGATTTGCAATGCCACAGGTTCTGGGCACAATTCATTGGTATCCTTTCTAATTTGTCATCATGAAGTTTTCATCAGAATTTAGGGAGAATTTGATTTGCTTTTCGTAAGTTTTAATATAGTTTGTTTGCTTATTTCATATTTCCAAAATAAGCTATTAATTTATGCCAAAAGAAAATTATATGTCATGAACACTTACACTTTAAGATGAACTATTAGTGGTCCCTGACTCACACTTTGAGACAAAATGATACACTGAAGCTCTAACCTTCTGTTACAAGCAGCTATCATGCATTTCATTTATAATGGTTGTAAGGGATTGATGGGAGAATGTTACAAGAAAACAGTAACAGATAAATACATTGGTTCATTTGTAAATACAACAAAATGGGTATAAAAATCTACAACCAATGTTTAAAATTGTGTGTGTGTGTGTACATATGTATGAATGTGTATGTGTCTGTATATATGTGTGTATGCATGTGCATGTATGTGTGCACATGTGTTTGTGTGTATTCCCCTTAATGACATTCTTCTTGAGTACAAAGAAAGGTCTAGGCTAGAATGCTAATAAAAAAACACAAATTTTCCTTCATGCATAAAAAGACAAATCATATACTTCTTAAGATTATTAACTGAAGAGTAAATGTCTGTATGATGACAAAAGTTAAGAACATCTTTCACTATAAAAACATAGCTACTTGCACTTGAGTTAGTTTTTAAAAACCAATTGCTTCTTTTAAAAATTAAGCTAGCAGATGAGAAAAAAGAATTTCCAGTATTGTACTATTTGCCCAAACAAGCAAGCATGCAGCTTGGAGCTCTTGGGTCCTGGGTTATTTAGAACACTGAATTCAACAATATCTGACAAATCTGCAGATGATTAAGGTCACACTAATGAAAAAATAACATATATTATGCAACAGAGAAAAATAAACACTTGAGATCAGCAAGGTTAATGCTGCATTAAGAACTGTTTTAACTGAGATTTTCTTTAGGCCATTGAACCATGGAGCAAACTCAGTGATTAGATATTCCTAAAGTGATTCACTCTGCAAAAGTCTTTGAAAATGTCTAGGTTAAGTTTTAGTCAGTCATATAAGCTTTGTAAAATTGTAATAGAATCAAGAGATTAAAGAGACATCTAGTTCTGCCTGGATTCTGCCACAGCCACCATGCCATATTTTTAATTTACTTGCTCTTTCCAATTCTTATTTATTTATTTGTTTCATTTTCATTGCACGAAACTGAGACTCCTTTATGTTACCTCAAAAAAAGCAGCTTTTATACTACAATTGGGAAACTTATAGAATCCAAAGAGAGTACTTCTTACAGAACTGAGACCCAAATACTTAAAATCTATAAGGAACCTGAGATACATTATCTCACTGCTTTGCTCTCTGAGTTTCCCAATTTTGTATCCCCCTCCCTCAGCCCTCACCCCACTTCATTAATCCAGTTCATTTTCTTGAAAATAGATCGACGTTCTGTTTTCCTACATAAAGCTGAGAGTGTATCCGTCCAGATCTTTTTTTCTGTGTATCAGGACTCAAATTTGTTCCTCTTTACCAGTCAATTTTATTCTCTTCAGTCAGGAAATTAAACAATCAAACAAAACAACAAACTACAGAACCTAAATTTGAAAACAGAAATTGTTCCTTTATGTTCTTCCCTCTTTCATCTTCCTGAGAGTGTCCACATGAAAGAGCACAAACCCATGGAAACACAGACTGAGATCTTCGTTCGTGGGGCTGGGAGTAGAAGCTTTACTATTTTTACATGAGGAGGAAGTAGTAGCTAATCTGCATTTTACAATACTGCCATGTAATTCATGTTATCATGTGGATTCAGCCTGACTATTTCATTACCACAGCATTATAATGGATTTTAAAATGGCTTGTTGTTGATAAAATATACAATGGCACAAAAAAAATTCAAAATAAAGTTATTCCTTAATGTATCTTACTAAATTTGAAAGGAAGATGCACAAGATTTTCTTGACAGATACTGATACATAAAAAAACATGTGCTCAGTAGTGTTTTGGGCATTCAGGGGCCTTTCTATCTGGAAGAAAACTGTCAGATGTAGATAAGAACTTTTGCAATGCTAACTTAAATATGACAGAGTAATCTACTAGAGATGGTGACAAGAAATGGTGGCAGAAAGGCATGGCACAAAAAAAGATACTATCTGGTAAAGACTCAGAAAGAGTCATATTTGGTTTAAGTTTGCAAGCTTCATTAGAAGGCAAAAAAGTGATAAATTTAGTAGGTTTTTTTTAAAATTCTTAGAGCTCTGGAGAAAGGTCTGGCCATAAAGAAAGATTTGGGAAATAAGTGTATGTTAGGATTTCAAAATAAACACCTCCACTTTCCTCTTAACTTCTATAAGTCTATGTTAACCCATCTATTAATCTATCTACCTATTAATCTATCTATAATGATAGCATCACCATCCACTTAAATTTATTTATGGAAACTTACTAGGCTCCTATAATGTAAAGTCTGGCATCTAAATTTTAACCTCTCCACTGATCCAGAAAACCATAGATATCCACAAAGAGAGCAATAAAACCATCCATAACCCGTATCTACAACATAATTATGAGAAAGAACTTCAAAAGTTTTACCATGAACTTCAAAAGTTATATGCAAGTAGAGAAATAAACATCCCACTCCATCAGAGTCAGCTCAGAAGCCCATTCTGGATCAGAAAGTAAGATGAAGAGTGGGCAAGGAGCCCAGGGGTGGAAAAGCAGATTAAAACCCTCAGAAAGATAAATTCCTATCCTGAATGGGAAAATGCTGATAACAGACCTGGCTGATCAGAACACAGCCACTAGGGAATTGGAAGAAAGGGGTTTGAAAGTGAGCAGAATGTGGGAAGGCACTTCTTAAGAAGAAAGTAGAGATGACGTTGATGGAGGAAACGGCCCTTGAAAATTTGCTCATGACAGGAAATAAGTATGAGGTAGAAACTATGTGTCTGCAGAAACAAAAAAAGAATCACAAGATCATAAGATATAGCAACTACTCTGCAAAAAAAAAAAAAAAAAAAAAAAGTTAGCCACTAACAAATCAGAACTTCACAAAAGAAAGAGAAGGGGGTGCTTGCTCATGGACTAAGAATGTAGTAATCCACCCAAATACTTTATTTTTGCTTATATAAAATTGTTATTGCTGGTTAAGGGAAAAAATTCAAAATAAACAAAATGGACAATATTCAAAGAAAGTTTCTATAAGAAATCAAAAGTGAGAGTCAAAATAATATGAATAATGAAAATTTATCCTCCCTTATAGAAAAAAACACAAATGAGAAAAGATATTTTGAAACAAGCATTTACAAATATAAAACTACATTTTGAATCAGAAATTTAAAGCTCGAAACAGAAATGGACAAAGAATAAAGATAGTAAAGAAGACCTGACTAAAATGAGAAAATAAATTTTAAAAGAAGAACCTTTGAAATGAAAACTAAATTACAAGCTGTTCAAGAGAGAACAGATTCAACTGCAAATATAATAAGAACAATTAAGGAAAAACACTGCAACAACTAGGAGAACAAAATTACATAAACAAAAGGTAAAAAGAATCAGGAATAAGTCATACTATAGAAGATAGGCAAAGATAATCTGGTATATGTATCACTGTAACACATAAAGAAGAAGAAAATAATAGAACTAATACTTAAAACTATAATCCAGAATTATTTCCAGAAATAAAATAACTACATATATCTCTACATTGAAAGGGCTGTACAAATACTTGGAACTATGTCCCAGAATAGTCAATTCCAAGACACATACCAATTTGCCATTAGACTTAAGATATAGAGGAAAAAACTGGCTAAAAGATAAGTTCCTTTCAATATAAAAAAATCAGGTTGATACTACATCTTACGAACAACATACACAGCTAGACAACAGTGAAGCAGCATCTTAAAGAATCTCAAAGAAAGAGTGAACCAATGATTTTATATCTAGCCAATCTATCTTTTAAATATCAACACACACACACACACAAGAACCTGAGGAATACTGCATCCAAGAACCCTTTCTGAGGTGCCTACTCACCTTAATTAAACCAATTTTAATTCAACAAAGAGATGACTGGAAGGAAGCACTAACAGTAATCATTTAACATATTTAAATGTAGGCCTCAGTACAGAACAAAGGTGGAAAACAAGCATACTGGAATAATGTGAAAATGTTCTATGTTTATACATGGCTGAAATAATGCATTTAAAGAAGACAAAAGAGAAAAAGAGTGATTTCACTGATTGTTGTTTAGGTTATAGGTGGGAGTTACAGAATACCATTTATGGCTAACAACAGACTAAGGGCCTTATAAAAGGTATCAGTATACAGGCAAATATTAGACAAATAGAAACTGTTCTAAATGCCCAAAGAAACACACACAGAAACAAAAAAGGCTACAAAGAGAAAGAAACACAGTCAGTTAAACATGATATGGTCACTAATATAAAATAGTATGACAGAGTTAAAACAAAACATAGAAATGGATGTAATTTACTTCTCTTATTCAGATTTTCTAATTACCTCATGAAGAAAAACCCAGTTCCACACTTTGAAGAAAAGATACACTTAAGCAAAGTGATTCAGAAAGGCTAAATAGAAAGGGTTGGGCAAAGATACGTCAGACAAGTATTAAAAACAAGAAAGCAGTGGGTACAGTCCTGCTACCAGACTGCAGAATTCAAATCAAAAGCATTAACCAGGACAGGAATACATCTTTATTACAATAAAGTCATAATTCATAATGAAAACATAACAGTTATCAATATCTACATATAAAATAATACAAACCACCTTTATAATAATGGTAACCACAGGAATTACAAGGAGAAATAGAAATGCACTAATAACAAATATTTAAGACTGCTCTCAGTCTTAGATAGATCAAGTTGACACAAATCATAGGTACAGAACAACTAAATACAGTATAATTAATTAGGCAAATCTTTTGGCCCCCTCATCTCGCTTTCTAGTTTTACACTCCAATAGAGAACATATATTCTTCTCAAGTATACAATAGTCTCCAAAATTGTTTCTATGTTAGATTATAAAAATGTTTTAATAAGTTTCACAAAGTAAAAATAATATCAACACAAATCTATGACCATAATGCAATAAAATTTACTAACAAAATCATAATTAAATGAACTGCCCTCTAAAAATTAAAAACTATGAACACCTCATGTGTCAAAGAGGAAACATAAACTGAAATTGCAGACTTTCTAAAAGTAATGAGAGTAAAAAAGTGCACTAAGCAGCAAAATCTGTAGGATACAATTAAAACAGGGAGCAGAGGAAATTTTATAGCACATATAGACGGAAGAATAGAAATAATGAAAGTGAATTCCCAACTCAAAAAGCTAAAAAAAAAAACAACAAAGGAATCCCTCCAGGAAGAAAAAACAAAACAGAACAAAAAACAAAAAAGGAATATAAATGATAAAAGCAAAACTTCGTATGGTAGAAAATGGAAAAATTATAACACTAATCAAAATGCAGTTTTTTAAACATCAGCAAACTAAGGATTAATTTAATATTAAAAAGAGATGTCACATATAACAAAGTAAAAAAGGACAAAAGGGAAGCAATCACAAAAATAATAGAATACTTTGCACAAACCTATGCTACCAAAATTGAAAATCTAAATTAAATGGATAATTTCTTAACACAACATAATTTATGAAAATTGGGTCCAGTGGAGATAGAAAGCTTCAATAGATAGGTTTTTAGTCAATTTACCATAGTGAACTCTAAATGGAAAAGACAGAAATGAAACAATGAGTACTAGGTATAGTTCCTTTATAGACTGGCTTTGAGTAAAGGCTTTCTTATCATGACTCAAACTTGACAAATCTGACATACAAGCAGCAAAGAATCTCTGTAGAATCCAAAACACCATAATCAAAATTAAAAGATAAATGAAAACTGAGACAAAATAATTGTAACATATATTAGTGATAACTCATGCACTGTTGGTAGGAATGTAAATTGGTACAACCACTACGGAAAACAGTATGAACTATCCTCAAAAAACTAAAAACTAAAAATAGGACTCCTATAGGTTCCAGCAATTCCACTTCTGAGTATTTATCCAAAGAAAATGAAAACACTAATTCCAAAAGATATATGAACCCTTGTGTTCACTGTAGCACTATTTACAATAGCCAAGATATGAAAGCAACCTGTGTCCGTTGATAGATGAATGGATAAAGAAGATGTGATAGAGATCTTCTCAGCCATAAAAAATTGTAAAATTTTGTCATTTGTGACAACATGAAGGGACTAAGTGAAATGCTGTGAAATAAGTCAGAAGAAGACAAATACCAAATGCTTTTACTCATATGTGTAATCTAAAAAACAAGCCAAATAAACAAACATAACAAAACTGAAAAAGACACGTAGATACAGAGAACAAACTGATGGTTGCCAGAGGGGAGATGGTGCGGGAATGACTGAAATAGGTGAAGAGGATCAAGAAATACAAACTTACAACTGTAAAATAAATAAGTTACAGGGATGTAATGTAAACGTAGGGAAAATAGTCAATAATATTATAAAACTTTGTATGGTAATGGATGGTAACTGGACTTACTGTGGTGATTATTTCATAATGTATAAAAATATCGAACCATTATGTTGCACACATGAAACTGATATGATACTGTATGATATCATGTCAGTATGTCAGGTATAATTTAATATTTTTAAAAAAGGAAAGGGAAAATAAAAAGACTAAAAACTTGATAGAAAAATGTGCAAGAGCCAGGAAGAGACACTTGACAAAAAGTATATACAAATGTCTTTTATACATGAAAAGATGTCCCACTTCCATTAACACAAGAGAAATGCAAATTAATACTACACTGAGATACTATTCTTCATCTATCAGATGGGCAAAAATTCAAAAGCTTGACAACACACTTCTGGAACTGCCCCCCATCATACAATGCTGGTGGATGGGCAATATGGTACAACCTCTACTGAGAGGAATTTAGCAATAACTAACACAACCAGACATTCTTTACATTTTGACTCAACAATCCCTCTCCGAGAAATTTCTCTAAAGTTTCATGTTCAACAGTACAAAACATCAAATGCACGCTGTTATCCACCGCAGTATTATCTTACTAGCAAACCATGGAAACAACCTGAATATCCAGGCAGAGATGAATAGCTCCACAGACGTGGTGCGCGCACACGATGCGGTACTATACAGCTGCAAAGCTTATGAGGAGAATCCCTATGATCTGATACATGGTGATTTGTGGCATATTTTGCCAAATAAAAATACTCCTATGCTTATTTTTGAGAAAAGGTACACAAGAAGGTGAACCGGAAACTGCTTAACTATAGGAGATAGGCATGAATGGTAAAGTTGAAGGGATTAGGTAAGAGAATGAGATGTTTTTGAGAAAAGCTCTTTATAAATCATATCAATGTTCCTTTATTTAAAAAAAATAAAATTTTTAAAAGATTGAAAAAAAAACCCTCAAACTGAATACAAACTAAAAGCAAATGACCCTAACTGTATATGAAACTGCTAATCACTCGGGAAAAAAAAAGTCAAGTATTAGAGAAATTACAGACTAGGATCTCATTGTACAAAGATCCAGAAGGTAAACACGTATATTTACAATGTTGCACAACTTGGTGTGCTTTCCTGACGGTGAGCATCAGGATACTGGTTTCTGGGTCCTGGGGTTAATTTACACCGGTTCTAATGCCTTCTACACTGGGAAGCCCAGTGGGTCTGAGTTTAGGAGCCTCGTGAACACAAAAGCTACAATAACAAAGATTCAAGAGTATAGGGTGGAGCAAACATTAATTTTAGTGGTTTCGATGTCAGGCCAGACTAGAAGTTAGTAATTCCGAGGGGAAGGCACAGATCTCTGGAGATGACAGGCTTGATAAAATTCTCCCCAAATGACACTTAGTCTTAAGGTGACAGTGACTTTAGAGAGCTGGTCTGAGACTCCTCTGAAAAGAACCTGTGGGAGTTACGGAGGCTGCAGAGATAGACTCCATTCATTCTGGGAATCTGCCATTCCAGGTAGTCCTAAGGGCATTTGGGAAGTAAGGTTAAAGTCACTGGAGCAAGAAACCTACAAAAGCCCAGAAACCGGAAACAGGTATTTCTTCAGGGGATGGGGGTATTCCATCAGAGTTTTGTTGCCTTTGTGGGACCAAGAATAACATTTTGGCTTCAGGATGCAAGATCTTGTTTAGAGATAAAGTAGTACATAAATCTTGTCCTGTGGCTTATAAGAGGGAAAGCTTGTGGAAGAAGTCAGATCCAGAGTAGGAGGCTGGAGATTGAAAGCCTTCTTCCTTCTAAAATTGTTATACACTTGCACCCCTCCTACCCCGCACAGGGCAGCCCATCTATTCTGCAGGTTGTTCAGCGCAGCAGCTCCAACTGGGGAGGTGAGATGGGTGCAAAGACTCGGAGGTAAGTAGCTCATAACATGCTCTTCCATACAGGACTGTATCTATATTTTAATTATAGTGAATATTGATAAATAAAGGAAACTTTAAAAATTGTTTAGCCATCACTTTCCAGGGAGTCAAGATAAAGACCTAGATAGGAAATGAGAAGGAAAAAATAAATAAAAAATCCTCTAATTCTCTGCTTTGCCTTATCAAAAAAGATTTTTAAAGATTTAGGAGAAATATCTGAGAGAAACAGCCACATCTTGCCATGGTTTTGGAAGCTGTTGTGATCACTGTCTTCTTGTGCTCTGAAATGACTGGCTTTCATAGGATATTCTATGCTTTTGTGGTTCAAACTGTTCTTGATGAGCTCTGGATACATTAGTCTAAGTGAAATTTGCAATTCATCACAATGGCATTACTTAATATATATCTTATAACATAACATATCTTGTGATCCTCTTTTTTTAATTCAAGAAAATTTATTGCTCTGAGAAAGGCAATACACTAGGCTGTGAGGGTTCAGGGATAAGTCTCAACATCCACATAGCTGATGGTTTCAGGCAAAGCCAGCCTTTAGATAAATAATTTCGCTAATTATTAATTCATTGTTAACTTGTGAATATGCTACTAGGAGAAGTGCATGTATACTTTACTCTACCTAAACCCTCAGGTGATTTTTGAAGAGCTTGGAATCACAGACTGTTACATTTCATGGGTATAATTCATTACAATTGATTTAAATAATCCTAATGCAGTAAGTCAGCAACACATTTGTCAATTGGGTATTTTGGGATGAATTCACACAATGGATGTCATTTTTCTACCAGAGCAGTCTTCTTAAATTTAATGAATTGGATATATAAAAGAAAACCTACTGTTGAAAATCTCTGGGGACAACTAAATATTGAACGTCAATACAATAAGGACTCGGAAAAATGAAATTTAAAATTTCCCTTTGCTTATTACGTTAGATGAGCTGAATTCTACTTGGGAATATGCCCTAATTTCATTTTCTACTTAATATGCAGCCTCAGAGCATTGTTTAATTAAAATGCCACTTAGACCAGCGAAACAAATCAGAATGAGCACAAACCCAGGGCTGCTAACTAAGTGTGCAGAAAGATGCACCACCTCTCTAAGATGGTACCGTCTGCAGCATCTCCCACAACACTGGGTGCAAGAAGCATCATGACAGTTCCACGTGCCATTAGATGGTAACACCAATTTTCCTTTTGTCATGAGACTCAAGAACCCTAAGAGGCTTGCATGCTTTACAGATGAGTAAGCTGGACATCTGTCAAACTGGGGTGACATGGGGTTATCATAGAGTCTCTACTTTATCTGGTCTACTGAGCTCGATGTTTTTCTGGCAGAACAAGTAAGCAACTCATTGACATTTTTGAAAAGGACACTTAAAAAGAAAAATCAATAAAAATACTAATTGTCAACGTCATTTGGGGAGAGAAAGGAAGCGAGGACAGCTTCCATATTTTCTCTGTGTTGTGGAGTTTTTGTGTGTGTGTGTGTGTGTGGAATGTTTTTAAACATTGACAGAATAGGTGAGCTGACCAAGCTCACAGTGCTCTGTTTTATACTTGTTCCAGGTGGAGAAAATGTATAATTCTCAGCAGTACATATCATTGATAGATCACAGAGTGTCAAAGGTAATGAGAATTGAGAGATAAAGCAGGGAAATGCTTTTACTACGGCTTGAAAAGAGGAGGTTGACTACTCCGTGTGTAACTGTAACAATGAGATCTCTGATTCCCTCTTTGGGATTAATCTAAGGCACTACAGCTGCCTATTAAAATTTAATGACAGAAATGCCAAAATACAGACATTAAATTATATTTATGTAGCCAGATGTGTGCGTGGGATTGTCCAAATGTTCTTTACTGAAATAATTTCCTGTCCAAATTATTTTAGCTGGATCCTGAGGTAGAGATATTGGACTCCCTGTTCCCTCTGTCTTGGCAATACAGTATAGAGAATGGTGACTTGAGAGGACAGAAGCATCTTTAAATCTGAGGGATGTGAATAGTATAAATGTTACAAATATACCTTCAGTTAGGTTATCATAAATGGTGATCATCTTAATACTAGGCAGTATGAAAAGGCAACAAACTGTCTATTAACACACACTGTACTGGCATCAGAAGCATCTACTCCAAATACAGCATTTCACTCTGAGAGAGAAATGGCGCAATTTCAGTACAAATCCGGAATTTCCTGATCCACACACAAAACAGCAATGGCTTCCACTGGTAAGCTTTTACCACAAAAGAGGGCAGAGTATTTTCTCCAATGACTTGACCACTGTAATTTATACAAATCTTTACCTATTCAGGTTTGTCTGATCTTTGCAGTGTTTTTGGACAGAAGGATTGGATTAATATCAGGAGTAGGGAAATGAAATCTCTTCCTAATAAAACACAAAAACCTGTTTGATAAAATTATAAAATATAGTAGTGAAGTATGATACAGTGATGTACCAAAAGTAAAGGATTTTGAGTTAACAGCATGTACTGCATTACTGCTTTGCTTCCTGGTAGGAGGAAACAGGAACATGGAAAAAAGCTGAGGGTGGGATTTCTTACTGTTGTCTGCAGTTAGTAAATCTGCAAAATATAAAAAGTCCTGGAAGAGAAAACATGATGCCTGCTGTGTCTGCAAGGTATCGAGATGCCTAAAACATTGGGAAATTTCTTGGAGAACACTTCACCCCAGTGAAAAATATTCCCCATATAAAGCTGTCAGAGTCCATCTCAGCTTGGGTTAGTTGGCATGTAAAGAGTCAGTCAATCCACAAATTAGGCTGCCCTGCAGGCGTGTCTAACTTACACGCCAGGCTTTCAGGAAATGTTAAAGGCCCAAGTGGAGCTGTGATTTGTACCCATGGTAACAACTGGACTGTGTATAAATCATAAAAGCAGTGACAGTGTGATACGATGTAGGACTCAGCCACTTTGCAAGACTCTACATGTAAAAATTCAGACTACTCAACAGCAGTGGTACTGTGCAGATAAAGTACACAGGGGGTTCTAGATGGTCACATGGTCTAGTGGAGGGAATCACATCGTTTCTGACCTGTAGTGGCCTTTCAAGGCAAACAAACAAACAAACACACAAAAACACTGAAAATATTGATTTGTTCACAGAATATCACTAGCTAAAAATTATTGATGAGTTAATTGGGTCAAGGTCTTAGGTTACATTTTAAATGTATTCTGATATTCTTCTAATTTGCATTTTTAGAATCAACTCTGATACACAAGGCATATAGTCCAGAGTGTGAATATAAGAAATCACAATAGTTTTTTTAAACATATTAACAAACTTTTCTTTTTCACACTTTCCTGTATGTGACTCTCCCTCTATTTAAGCAGTCACTTATTTTAGGAAATTTAGGCCTGCTCCAGTGGAGATATAAAGAGAGAAGGTCAAGATCAACATGTTGGGCGGAGGGTATAGCTTAGTGGTAGATGCACGAGGTCCTGGGTTCAATCCCCAGTACTTCCATTAAAATAAATAAACCTTATCACCACCCCCTACCCCCAAGAAAAAACGAAACAAAATTTTAAAAAACCCTAAAAAACAAACAAAGAACAAGCAAAGAATCAATGTGTGACTTCCATGTCATGTAGCTGGGAGTAGGAATTGGAGGTGCAAAGCCCTGGCAGAGAGGACTGAGGGTGCAGAGTTCTTAGAGCTCTAGACAAAGGCAAGGACTATAACTTGAGTGGGTGTAAGCCATTCTGCAGCAGAGACCACAAAGACAGAGGACAGCAGGCCCACCCCAGACCCACCCTCATCACCAAAGATTCATCATCATACTGTTCATCTACTACCTGGCACCATCTTGGATAGAAGAGGAGGAAAGAGACCCATTGGGTTAAAAACTGATAGGAAACTTGAACTTCAATACCGACAGGCTATTGCCATCCTCCCTTCCCCCAAATAAAGCTGTTTTTAAACTAAGAGGGACAGAAAAAGGTCTTTAATTTTTCTCACCCTCCATCAACAGTAATGAAGGCGCCAAAGCAAATGAACTGAGTTAAATAAAAAATAAAAATCTTTTCTTACATATGAATTGTAGTTTGCAAGTGCCAATCTTGCCACAGTACCATTAAATTAAAATCAAGTTAAGTATTTAAGTAAATATATTTGACAGAAATATTGGAGGCTTTGGAGTAGGGCAAACCTGATTTGAATTTTGGGTTTCCTTGTATGGGTCTCAGTTTCTCTCTCCCGCATGATGTTATAAGGAACAGAAAGGTAGAGAACCTGCCCTGTCTGGGACTCAGTCAGTGTTAGGCTCTACTAGGGCTACTCCTGGTGTTCCTGCTCTGTCATCATCACCAGTGTCGTCATCATCAGCAGTAACTGTAACAGTAGCAATAGGAGGACTCCATGGAGTAATGATGGGTCCATATTTAGAGTGTGTGGCAGGTAAAAGTCATTAGATTTTTTGCCTCAAAATTATTGGAAGAAGGTTTTTTGGAATTATTTGAAATATGGAAAAGAGCTTATTAAACTGGGTATGAAAAACAAGGATTGAAAAATGATTAAGCAGGGGGATCCTTTTCTTTTTTTCTTCCTGTGTGAAGTGGGCCTGGCAGCTTCCAGAATAAGAAGGTGACATTTAGCATTCTAGCTTCAGAAATGGGAGAAGGGGTTTGATTTATAAAGAAGATATTTTGCTTAGTACAAAGGGATGCAACTGGTATTCATAAAGACAACTACTTGAAAACTATTTAAATATAAGTATGTCTGATTATAACTTTTATTTAATATACATATAAATTACCGTTTACAAAGATATTATGGTATGGCTTTTTATTAGAAAAAATAAAGTAACTTGCATATTTTAAATTATTTCTTTAGTTCACAAATCAAAATCACATCAGTGCTACAAATATAGTCCTTGAAGTAACAACTATAATTAAGATAATCATGATATTTTCATGAGAACATTCCCTTTGTTTGATATGGTGACATTTTTCTTTTAGTAAAATTGTAAGTGATTAAAAAAAATCTATTTCTGCTCAAAGATCAATCAATTATTGTCACTCAGAGATAATGCCTGAAAGTAAAAGATAAATCTGTGTCTGAGAATTACGGTGTTGAAACAAGGATACCTTTTCATTTGGAAAATAGACAAAAGGTGAAGAAGAACCTGAAAGCTACTTTATCAGTGTTAAAAATTAGCATATTATACTCAGCAGCCTAATAGAGATACAAATGAGACAGTTCTAAAACCGCTGTGATTCAGGAAGTTCCAGGGAGAGGTGAGAGTTAGAAAACTCAGTGGGACCAGATGTAACAAGACAGACTGGAAAGGACTCCATGGGCAGCAAAGAAAAAGAAAAAACAATGGAGAGAGAAAGAATACAGTATACCACTGAGAAAAGGGGCTTCCATTGCGTTCTGAAGACTATGCCATAACCATGTTTTCCATCTCCCTCTCAGTGAGAAACTTGAAGACAAGACATATATCTCACCCATCTTTATATTTCCAAAACCTAATATGAGGTGCTAAGCACAGAAACTTGTTAAAGAAATGAATGAGATTAGGTGCCGACTGTGGCACTTAGAAAGGTAAAATTTAGACTTATACCTTCGTCTGAAGTGCAATCTCAGGTACAGATTTGGGTAGCACAAGGAATTTTGACTCCCTAAGACGTTAATATTTTAGCTGTTAATTAATTAATTAATTAAATAAATATATGTTAATTCAGTTTTTAGTTAGGCATTACTGTGGTGAGGTTGTTTGCCGTATATTTCAGATATTTCCAGGTGTGCTGGGTTGAGGTGCAGAGGGAGAAGAAAAAGTTGCTATTGGCAACATTCCATAAAGCTCACTTCCTCCCTTGTCATTGCCCTAACACAGTTGCTAGAGAAGCACATATGCATTAAAAAATATTTTAGTAAAGAATACATAAAATAGACATTGTACTCTTTCAAATTTATTCTCTTATTTTCAAGACCTAGACAAAAATCTCTTACTGAGACAGATCCCAAATTTCTTTCAAGCTCTTTTTCCTAGAGCCACATATTTATTTGTTTATTTATTTTATTGAAGTATAGTCAGTTTACAATGTTTTGTTAATTTCAGGTATACAGTATAGTGATTCAGTTATCTATCTTTATATATAGATACATATATTCCTTTTCATATTCTTTTTAATTATAGGCTATTATAAGGTATTGAATATAGTTCCCTGTGTTATACAGTAGATCCTTGTTTATCTATTTTATATATAGTAGTTAGTATCTACAAATCCCAAACCCTCAATTTATCCTTCTCACCCCATTTCCCCTGGTAAGCTGAAGTTTTTTTTCTATGTCTATGAGTTTGTCTCTGTTTTGTAAATAAGTTCATTTGTGTCATTTTTTTAGATTCCACATATAAGTGTTACCATATAGTATTTTTCTTTTTCTTTCTGGCTTACTTCACTTAGTCTGACCAATCTCCAGGTCCACCCATGTTGCTGCAAATGACATTATTTTATTATTTTTATGGCTAAATAGTATTCCATTATATATGTTTATATTCTATTTCTTTATCTAGTCTTCTGTCAATGGACATTTAGGTTGTTTCCATGTGTTGGCTGTTGTAAATAGTGCTGTTATGAACACTGGGGTACATGCATCTTTTCGAACTAGAGTTTCCTCTGGACAAATGCCCAGAAGTGGGATTGCTGGATCATATGGTACGTCTATTTTTAGTTTTTTGAGGGATTGCCATACTGTTTTCCATAATGGCTGCACCAAACTACATTCCCATCAACAGTGTAGGAGGGTTCCCTTTTCTCCACACCCTCTCCAGCATTTATCATTTTGTGGACTTTTGAATGATGGTCATTCTGACCAGTGTGAAATGATACCTCATTGTAGCTTTGATTTGCATTTCTTTGATAGCAATATTGAGCATTTTTTCATGTGCCTATTGGCCATTTGTATATCTTCATTGGTGAAATGTTTGTTAAGGTCTTCTGCCATTTTTGGATTGGGTCTTTTTTGTTGTTGTTGTTATTGAGTTGTATGAGCTATTTATATATTCTGGAAATTAAGCCCTTGTCAGTTGCATTGTTTGCAAATATTTTCTTCCACTCTGTAGGTTGTATTTTTGTTTTGTTTAGTTTCCTTTGCTGTGCAAAAGCTTATAAGTAGAGCAATATATTTAAACTCCTATTACATACAGAATGTTTTTGTAAACAAATGTGCCCCATAGCATGTTTTCAGCAAAATACATAGAAATCAATGATAATATTTAAAAGAATCATAGAAATGAAGGAGATTTTCAGATGTCATTGGGTTCATTTCCATTTCTCCTATGAGGCTTTATATTTACCATAATAAACAGTAATATGGATTGATACTTTTTATTTGATTTTATTCACTGGTTATTCCATATTCGAACATTATAAAATTCATCATTCATTTACTCAAGATTTATTGCATGTTGTGCTAAGAGCTAGAGATTTAAATTTCCCTGTGTAAAGGGTTCACCAGGTAGTTATGGGGAGATACACGTAAATAAGACAGATTCAGTGAGTTGGGACGTGTCATGGTAGAAGTGTGCACAGGTGCTCTCACATGGAGGAATGGCCATTTACAGCAGAGACTGGACTACACAGTAGATGCTTTACAAAGAAGTGCCCCTTGAGCTGTGTCCTAAAATACAGGTCAGTATTTATCTGATGACTCTTTTTTACTGAGGGGAGGTTACTTAAAAAAATGGCACTGATGAATTCACCTACAAAACAGAAACAGACTTGCAGACACAGCAAACAATCATGGTTACCAGGGGAAAAGGAGTCAAAACATATAAATTTGGGAGTTTGAGATTTGCAAATGTTAGCCACTACATATAAAAACAGATTAAAAAATCAAATTTCTTCTTTATACCACAGGGAACTATATTCAATATCTTGTAATAACCTTTAATGAAAAAGAATATGAAAACAAATGTATGTGTGTACATGCATGACCGGGCTGTACACCAGAAATTGACACACTGTAACTGATTATACTTCAATTAAAAAAATAAAATAATTATAAATAAATAAGTACATAAACAAACAAACCTAAAAATGGCATTTAACACCAATAAATGGTATTTATGTTCCCACCCCAACATCTAAGGATATTATCTTTAAAATTTTTCATGGCCAAAGTTATATCCCTTCCTGCCTCATCTCAGTCATTAGCACCATAGAAGTACTAAAATTAGCTACAATTTATATCATGCAGAGATAATATGTATCAGGCACTGTGCTGAGTGCTTTTCATGACTCATCCTTTTGATCCTCATAATAACCCTATGAGGAGGGATATTATTTAACTGCTTAGAGTTCAGTGTCATAACTAAAAATATTTTTGAATACAGTGGGAGGTGGTGGTGCTGGAATTCCTTTGAATAGAAGATTCCCTTCTCTCCCAATGTTCTAAATGTTGGTAAGAAAATGTGAAGAGCCACATAAAAGGAAAGATCTGGCATGTGTGCATCCATCCCTTTTGAGGAATGCCCCAGAACTCGGAAATAATTTTCACATTGCTCTTCAGGAGGAGTCTAAGTTCAATATTTTCAAATCCTTTTGTACAGCATTTCCTTGTTGTGCAATAGATGTAGTGACTATCGGCAGCTTTGGTTGTACAGAAAGATATCAACACACAGTATCTCAGCTAACATTAGAGTCATAATTTAATCTTTGATATTTATGCAATAACACAGGTTATATTTCTGAGGACACTCAGAAACATTAGAAACTTTAAATATTTCTTCTGGCATTCACATGACAAGAAAATGTGGATGTACTTGGAAGCCAGTTCCATTTTATTTGAATTGTAGTGCCATCTGCCAAAATGCACTCTCTCAAAAAGTACTGCTCTGACAGCATCAGAAAGGAACTTTGTGTGAGAAATAGGCATCTGTTTTTTGCTTAATTTATAAAAGGCACATTTTGTTTGCATTCACAAGGACTTTTTGTAAATTCACTATCCAATTAATACGTCATTCTGTGACAATGACAAAATAATCAGACTCTTAAATGAGTCCTATTTCTTTTCAGTCTTTGCAGAGCATGAAAGGATTAATTGGTGTAGCACAGAAATTTACTCTTCCAATTTATAATAAAGCCATTTTCCCTCTATGAAGATGACACTACTGGCAATCACCTGGGCATTCCCTTCAGGTAATTTATAGTAATGGCAGTGAATTTGTGCCGGATCATCATTGCCTGGTTCCCAAAGTGATACGAGGTCTGTTACTGTGAAATATCTGTAGGATTTACCTGGAGTTATAGACTGTGGAAGAGGAAGAAACAAACTAAGTTTCAGAAGAATAGTTTCCAAGAGCCTAAATTCCTTGAAAGTGTGTGATGAGAGCTGAAACTGGCCCGACATCTGCTCATCTGTTCCACAAATACATCGTGCAGACTCAGTATTTAACATGCTGGATAGGGCAGAGGGGATATGCCAGCAGATAAGATCCTTGTCTCTGAATAATTTACAGTCTACTTGGAGAGGTAAGAACACCTACATGTGAAAATAGAAACAGATCCATGAAGAGTATTTATAAATGAAGGTGCAAGTGTGAGTTGGTATACATAGATATTGCGTGATTTTACAATAAATAATGTGCCTTTAATGTGCAATAACTTTATGACTCTCATTGATTCTCAAGTAGAATCACAAAGCAGGCAAAGAATGGAAGTGGGTGCTACTTGAAGGAAAGTAAGATGAGTTCAGGCATGAGCTATGGAGAGGTAGGTGGATGGATGAGTAGTTTTGCAGAGAATGAACACTGGAACACATATAAATTGTAAGCTAATTATCCGAGTTGGAGAAGAGTATTTATGCTAGATAATAAGAGAAAAAGCTGTATGTGTAACATAGATACACTGATGGAATGCTTTGGAGTCCTAGGTTGAAGGGTCTTAAATAATTAGAAACTATTGTAGTGTCTACAACGAGGAACAACATAATAATAGAATAGATAAGTTTTGGGAAAGCCGTAATCAGGTACTTGCATTCTTGATATCTGCCTCATTAGTATATAGCACATGCCCAGAACAGTGCTTAGAATGAATTATAGAAATAAATGATTAGAAACAGGAAGTAAGTTGGTTATACTCAGGAGGACACCTGCTTTTCTGTGGCTGCCCTGATTCAGACTCTCATTCCTATTTTTGCAGAATTCTCCACAGCTCAAATCTTAGTAGGAGGTGGGTGTTGCCCCCAACTACAGAAATTGAAAAGCCCAGATACTTGCCTTCCGGGGAAGCTTGGAAATTAGGGCATGGACGTGTTTTCAAGCCAGTTTTGGGCAGCCAGTCATCTGGGATTTTGAATCTGGAGCTAATGCTGCAAAGAAATAGCAGCAGAGAAGAATTTATTCAAGTGATGGAAGAGACTGCTGCAGCTCGTCCTGGGGGACACGGTGGCAGGTTGGCCAGAGACAGCAGTGTCTTCCTTGGCCTGTTCTTATACGATGACACTGGCTGGGCTTCTGGCTATGAAAACTCCCTTTCTTATTTTCCAAGCCTGGTTTTCTCACCTTCTTCATAATTCTGTAAGCTACTAAATTAAATAGCCTTTCAATAAATTCATTATCTACATAAATCAAGCAGAATCAGTTTCTGTTGTTTGCATTCAAGAATTCTGATAAAGGTTTCCCAGGAAGGAAGTGACCAGGATCCTATCTGGGGACAATGACAACGAGCAGAGTGAAGAAAGGACAAAAGTGAAAGACACGGACCAGGAAGAACTGACAGATTTTGGTAACTAGCAAGATAAGGCTGTTCCAGTCTTGTTTTACTACTTCATTTGCAGTAACACGTGCATGATATTGCCTAAGGGATAAAACAGAGTGAAACATAATATTTGCAAATATGTATCCTAATGGATTCATAATAAAGTGTTTGTGGAATATGTGAATATAATGTCTGTAAATGGGACACTTTTTCAGAGGATAGACTGAACTGGGGAAGTGGCAGTAAACATAAATGATGTTTTTAAATTAAAATATCTTTCTATAGAGGGAAAGACTGAAGCTTTCATGAGCCACTATACTTTTTTCTGACTCTGTGCTTCTGAGAACCATGTTAATTGCTATTTTCATTGACTTCTCAGCCTAATAACCAGCACCTGATGCCTCAGTCTCAACATGGCTGAAAAGGAATTTATAATTTTTCCACCAAGGGGTCTTCCACCAGTGTGCTTTGTCTTAATCAGCACTGAAGCTGCCAGATGCCCAATCAAGGAGCCTAGGAGAGAACATGGATTTCTTCCTTCCTCTTCAATAAATCCTGTATTCCATCCCTTATTCATCACTCAAATAATTCCTCTCCCTTATATTACTATGACTGTTGCCAAAATCTCATCACTTCTTAACTGGAGTTTTGCAATTGTTTCCTTGTCCCTTCCAATTCACACCTCTTAGAAATAATTAGGTGCCTTTCCCTTGGCTTTCAGGTAAAGTCTAAACCCATTAGAAAGGCACACGGGGTCTGCCACGATCTGCCATGGTCACATCTTCTCAAGTACATCACCTTTCCCACATTAACCTTTTGTGCTGAGACTTTTTCATGTGCAGACTTTACACAATCCCTTGACTCTTAGTTTTTACGTATGCTGTTTCCTCTGCTTGGAACCTACTTCTCACTTCCTCTTCCCGTCTCAATTCTATCTGTCTTCCATAACACAGCTAAGTGTCACTCTTTTTAAAAGTGTCTCCTGACCATCATTCTTAACAAGGAAGCCACGCCTATACTTCCATAATCCTTGGTTCAAATGTTACAACCCTTATCACTTGTTGCATAATGATTTATGCTGCCATCTTTCTCCCCTAGTAGACAGTAAGGACCGTGGGGACCACATAGCTCATTGAGTTTTGCACCCTCATTTCTCAGTGACCTTTATATTCCCTGCATCTAGGCTTTGTCCAAAATAAGTCCTTGACACATACTGCTGCAAGAGTAAAAAGAGCACACATTCTTTAAGAAACCTGAAGGATGTCTATAACCACACTTGGGCTAATTTTATCATCATAAACAGTTCTTTTCACAAAGGTAGGAGAAGGTCTAAGGCATTTCCATTAACCAGCACTTAGTCTACAATAAAGCTGGATCTGTAAGGCACAATATACAATTGTTCCCAAAATGTTCTATGGTCAAAATGCTAGTTCTTTTGAAGGAGAAGAATATTTATTGAGCAACATTCTTGGCCCCAAGGGGAAAGAAAGTTCATAAAGCTGCTCTGCCTTTCTTCCAACTTCAACATAGATAGTCACAGACAGAGTCCTTTCAAGAAAGAGTCTTGTTTAATGCAAGTATCTCTTACATTATGGGAAATATAGAGGAGTAAACTGGAAAAAAAGTACAGGTGAAACAGAGGGAATGGGAGATTATGAGATAAATTGAGAAAAACCTTTAAAATTTTAAATTCCAATGAAGAGAGAAGAAAGGAAGGGAAGCAAGACTAATGGTCAAAAGTGCAGAGAAAGCTCTCACTTTATGCTGACAGATTTTCGACCTCAACAGAAAATTGGTGTTTCCTTGAGCTTTTGGCTTCATTCCCAGTGTCTGCTCAAAAAATCCCCTCATCTTCATCCTCCAGCTCCTCAAGGTCAGGCAACATCCGAAAGTAATCAGACATTTGACTGGCAGTCCACGGGGCAGTCAGTACTCTCTGAACTTCCACAGTTCAGTACGGGGAAGAGATAGAAATGATCCAACACAGAACACAAAACTGTTTTGTGACCTAGCATTATAGATGTTTTCCTAGTTTACTTAATGTATTTCCAACCCTGAATTAACTCCAATATCACTCTTAAGAGAAAAAGTTCTGTATAGGCACTATTATTTTTCTATTTCCTACAATGAGCTCACTTTTCCTAGTAAAAAAACGTAGAAGACTTATCATGAAGCTGAAGAGAATCCCAAGAATATGATGAAAATGCCAATACATTCTTAAATATTCCTTTTGTATGAAATGGATGGAGGAATATAGTATAGCACTAAAAAGAGATGCTATCCAAGGTCCAGAAAAAAGGTCATACAAAGTCACACTGATTCTAATAAGAATGCAGAGCATATGGACAATATTAACTGTCTATTGAAAATAGAACAAACTCTTTTTCTCTGAGGCTGTGTGTTCTTGTTCATGTCTTTGTCTCTGTTGAATCTCTAGGTCTAGCCCCGTGCCAGGAACATAGTAAGTACTCAAGAAACATGAACTGAATAAATCAGCCTAGAAACAATTTGGAGATAGTACATCAATTTTTTTAAGATGACTCTTTAGGATAAATTTTAAGATAACCAATATAAAATACAACATCCTCATAGCAAAGTGATTTAAGAAAAGAACAAGTCAGATAAAAATCACACCCCATTAAAAAAATTCCCTCCAACCTGCACCCCAATGTTCACAGCAGCTCTATATACAGTAGCCAAGACATGGAAACAACCTAAATGTCCATTGACAGGTGACTGGATAAAGAAGTTGTGGTATATTTATACAATAGAATACTACTCAGCCATAAAAATGCCATTTGCAGCAACATGGGTGGACCTAGAGATCGCCATTCTAAGTGAAGTAAGTCAGAAAGAGAAAGAAAAATACCATAAGATAACACTCATATGCGGAATCTAAAAAAAAAAAAAAAAGCATTCTATGAACTCATCTACAAAAGAGAAACAGATTCACAGACATAGTAAACAATCTTATGGTTACTGGGGAAAGGGGGTGGGAAGGGATAAATTTGGGAGTTTGAGATTTGCATATGTTAGCCACTGTATATAAAAATAGATTAAAAAAAAACCCCAAACCCCCAAGTTTCTTTTGTATAGCACAGGGAACTATGTTCAATATCTTGTAATAACCTTTAATGAAAAAGAATATGAAAATGAATATATGTATGTATGTGCATGACCTGGACATTATGCTGTACACCAGAAATTGACAAATTGTAACCAACTGTACTTCAATGAAAAAAAATACCCTCCAACGTGATTTAGAAAAAATCCAAATTCTGTATCAGGACCTACAGGCCTTCCATTCCTGCCAACCTCTCCGACTTCAGGTCCTACCACTCTCCTCTCTGTTCTCTATTGTCTAGCCACACTGGTGGTTTGGTTTTGATTTTATGGTTCCCTGAACGTGCCAAGCCAAGTCCTACTTTAGGGCTTTTACGTCTGCCTTTCCCTTTACCTGGTATGTTCTTCCTTAGATACTTTCATAGCTGGATCCTCATAATTCAAGTCTCAAATGTAACAAGCTTCCAGAGGGCTTGACCATACTATCTAAAATAGCAATCACCTTCCCTTCACCTTATCCAATACCCTACCTTATTTTATTAGCATTTTTACCATATAAAATCTTATGATTTATTTTCTGGCTTACTTTAAGCTCCATGTGGGCTTCATGTTGATACACAAAGTAAAAGTTCCATTATTGAATAAAGGATTAAATCATTCTTTAAAGAACTGAATTCATTCATTGAATATGAATGAATGTGAGAAATATAAAATGTTATGAAACTATGTTTAAGTGAAAAGGATCATGTGATGTCTGATAGGTTCAAGACACATAGAATCCAGGAAAAAAGAAGAATAGAGGGTTAAATCTCTATTCTTGGCCCTAAGAGAGAGAACTCTATTATATTTCTTGATTAGCTCAATATTGGGTAAAGGGGTATACTAAATAAATAACAGATCTTTTCACTTAGCTTCCTAGGTAGCAATTCAACTTGGAGGTACAATTCATTTCATGTGAACTTGGAGCATGTTGAGCATGACATCCCAGACCTTGATAACTTAATATCCTAAAATGATGGAAAGAGAATGAAATAGTTATTCTAATAGCTGGCAACAGATTTTTCATGAGGATGTTTATATTCAGGAAAATATCTTGATGATTCTGTTTGGTTGTAAAATGTAAGGCTTTAGGAGATTTACTTTTTTTAAAAAGGAGAACATGAAACAAAAAAGGAAAGTTAAACTGCTCTGCACAAGGCATGAAGACAAATGTAAAGAAAGGAAAAGAAGAGGCAGAGGGAGACTGAGCCTATGAAATCACACTGACGTCAAGGTCAGCAAAGTAACTGTAAAAATAAAAATGTTTAATATTATATTTTAAGTTTCTGCATACACACACATAAAGTCTTACATTGCCCAAATCATCAATAAATCATTAACTTATTGCCTGGTAATGCTTGTGAGAGGTTTCTAAGAAGATCAAGGAGTAAGGGTTGAGCTCCATACCTGGGTTTACCTGGAAAGAGTAGGCATGGAAAGTGAAATGTGAGTGAGATCAAGAATTTGGTGGGCAGGAACTTAGAGCTAATGTTGACCTAAAGAAACAATCATCCAGAAATACAAAGAAGCCTTGGTGGGGGTTCAGACTCTTGAATAAGACTAAAATTTTTTTGAACATTTAAGAACTTACAAATCAATAAGATAAGGATTCCAGTTTCATCTATCACATGACTTGACTTCTATGTAAAAGGCAACGGTCACACTTCAATCTCCATAGCTGGAAAAGGTCTCATCCAGTTCCAGATAAGTTTTCAACTATTAAAAAGCTTTTAAAAATTAAGTAGAGGGCAACATATTATATTTTCTGCCCCCTTTTATCTCTAAATTATAGAGAGCTATAGAGAACTATTCACCTCTGTTAATAATATTGCATAGCATCCTACTCTAAAAATTAAACATTGCCTATGAAATATAAGGGTCTAGTTATATATCAAAGAGGGGAAAAAAGGAAGCATAAAGCCTCCATGAAGCTGAAATTTATGAGTGAGTGTGTGTGCTGTGTGAGAAAAAGCCAAGAATAGAAACTGGTTATCTACTATAGCTATGCTATAATCAGGTAGAAGATTCTTCAAAGGAATGTCAAATTGAATCAAATAATCCATGATCAAAGACAAGTCAGAAACTGAAATAGCAGTGTTAACTCAGTTGACTCAGGTATTATGAGAAGAACACTTGCAATGACTTGATGTACTTACTACTCCTGATTTCACATCTGTGTTGGAAGGATGCTTATTAAAGTTGCGCATCTGAACTTGACTTTACTCTCAATATTACCTGTGCTTATAACATTGCTTGCCTAGAAAATATCTTGTTAATTATTCGCTTATCATTTCTTGTTTGACTGTCTGGAACTTCTGTAATACCATGGTGACTGAGATGGCCTTAACATTCTCCTCAGCTTGACTAAATTTTTGAAGGGTTCCTTCCTGACTGTGGGCCCCTGACCTCCCTTTTCTTATTTATTTTAGAAACCTGCAACTGTAATTTCTTTCTCTGCCTCTGAGATATAAGTCTTCTACAACCCAAGAATATCTTTCTCAAGGACCTTGGAGACATCTCTTTGAAATGTAACCATCAAGAAAGATACCACCCCTATGTCCCAGTCTGTGGGAGGGTAGGAGCCTAATTTTAACAAGTGCCAATTAGCAAACATAGATGGGTTAACCACTGTGACCAAAATTCTCCCTCCTCCAACCCCCACAGTCCTCCAGTATTTTCCATTAGCTTACCCCAGCGTTTAAAAATCCTTCTGCTTTTTGTTTGGGGAGTCGAGTTCAATCTCTCTCCCCTATTGCAATAGTCTTGAAGAAGTCTTCCTTGCCAGTTTAACTGCTAATTCTGTCTAGCGTAATTTTTCTTTGACAATAGACTGATCTGTTCTATCATCTTCCTAAATCATTTATCCCCTTGACATCAGGCCAGTTACTTTTAAGTCAGTAAAAGACTTCTTCTAAATATGAGACTTAGAATAAATGTAACTGAAATGGATATTCATGTTAGAAGTAGTGAATAATAGATGCACTGAAGAACAAAAATAATCAGAGTAGAATATGAAATTTGAGATAACTGGAAAATATCAAGGAATAATTCAGTAAAAAAAATATTCTCCCACACTTCACCCTGAACAGCACGCAAACACAGAAATATTAAGACCTTTTTAAGGCCACACACAAAAATGCTCAAGGTTGAAAAATTTGGAAAGTTCCCCTGCCAAATGGAGAAGTCTTCCTGATGTGAAATGCACGAAAATGCATTTGAACCTAACAGTAGGGTTTCAACTTTAGAACACTAAGTGTTGATATTCTGCTAAGAAGTACTGTTTGTGTCAAAAGAGCTACCAGTCTACAATAAAAAGTCACATTATTTACAATGGACAAAAATACAAACACATAAAGTTTGATTACTTTTCATCTGATAAGTAAGTATTTAAGATTCAAAAGTCTCAGGTTAGAAAACAATACAAAACAAAAAACATCTAGGACACATTCGGTTTATCAGTTTTCCTCTTTTAGGTAGAAAAGAATGTGTAGCATCCACATTTTGTTCTTAAAGAAATGCCTGACTGCATTTGTTGTGCCAGTTTTCTCATTTATCATTATTCTTCTGATGATAAATCGTAACTTGTAAATATAAAATGTATTGACCAATACCATGTAGCTTATTTGGAAACAGCAGGCTGTCTAAGAAGCTTCAGAGAAAATCTCTTGCTCCTTTTTTCTTCTGTTAATTAGGGCAATTAGAAACATAATGGTCCATTGTGACTGGCAGCTTCCCGGTTAAAACTTCTCAGCAGCAGCTGAAAGTCTCACTACCTAGGTTTCTCTTCCAACAAAAATAAATAATCCATTATCTACTTACTTCAGTCATTTTAACTAAATTCAGCCCAAATCATCTCTCATAAAATTGATTATAATATGTTGTCAGTTTTTATTGAACTAAAATTAGTTTAGTGTTCAGGTCTGATTTTTTAATCAGTTGTTATCGGGCCTGTGAAAATGAGTGGATTAAAATAAAAATAACCCAAATGTATAATCAGATCTTGTGTTTTTATTTCACACAATTTCTTAATAAAAGAAAGAATGGTCTAGAGAAAATTGGGTTCGTGGAGCTGGTTTAATTAAATCAATCAGACTATACTAAAATTCTGTGAGGGCAATTTGATGGTGAGCAGTTTCAGCTGGAGGTAAATTTAGCCTATTAATGAGATCTTGGTCCATCGTGGTATTTTTCGGTTGGAAATGACATATGATGTCGTCATCCTTACGCGACTAGGAGAAATATTTTTCAGTAGTAGAACTAACTTTCTGGAATTCATATTTAAATAGTCTTCTGGGCATTTCTCTGGTTTAGGGAAACAAGACTTAAGTCGCTGGTGCTAACTCCCCAATAGCATGTTAATCATTCTCCTTGATGTCCTGTTGCTTATCATGGTGTACGTCATTTCCTTCTGAAGGCCTTATCTTTATACTGTCATAGTCAAATGCAGAGCATGCAAAAACAGACTTATTTTTTCTGCATATTGACTTTACAACTATAAGTTCTTACACGGCAATTCCCAAGTCAGCCCCTCCTTCTTGAATGTTTTCACATTTCCATTCATTAAAAAATAACACATTTTTCTAACTCTCAGGAGCCTTGGTTTTGTGAAACCCTAGGGTGTTTTTAGTGTCCTCAAGGAATAGTAACAAAATTCCCTAAAGACTAAAAAACAACAACAGAAAAACCCAGTATATTTTAGGATGGATCTGTAGTATGAGGAAGATAAAACGGAAGGATAGATTGATCTTCAAGCAGCTGGGGAGCATCAGTATACATCTGCAACCTTGACTGTGCCTTAGGTATTGAGGCTTGCAGTCTTTCAACCCTTGCAAACTCAAGAAAAAATTGGTCAGTGTTTTAATTTGCATTTCTTTGATAATAGCTCAGTTAAATATTTTTTTCATATGCTTATCAGACATTTAAATTTCTTTTTTGGGGGGTTGCATTAACTATTGTCCTTTGCCCATTTATCTTTTTAGACAGTCTTTCTGTGTAAGTTCTTCTATGCTTTGTGTTGTTATATATATATTCAGCAGTTTTGTTAATTTCATTTTTTTTTATTCTTTTAAATTTCTTGCTTCATTGTTAACTTAAGGCAGAGACTGTTCATGCACTTCTACTTCTTTTAATGGGTGAAATTTATTATGGAATAAATTAATAAAAGGAACAGATGTTATGGTCGTTTATTTTAAATTTTTATAGAATTTAAGATGTATTCATATTTCCTCATCTGGATTCAGACATATTTGCTTAAAAATTAGTCCCATTCATTAACTATGGGTACGATTCCATTTGATTCCTGACACTTGCCTGGTACATAATTGATGTTCAATACACGTTTGTTGAATGAATAAATAAATGAATTGAGAAAAAGTAAATGATGGAGGGATGAATGGGCCTTCAATGAAGAGGACAGGGTGCAAAGTTCAGGGAAAAAAAATATGATTAGAACAGAATCATTGAAGGAGGAAAATAAAAGTGAATGAAGAATTATGGCAAATTCTGTGAGAGAGAAGACCATGTAGGCTGATGGCTAGCTAGTATTTGATCAAAAGTATAGAGATAATAAAACTCAGGATGCAGGGGAACAGAATATATTTGAGCTTTAGTACTCACTGGGGAGGAAAATAACAAATATAAGTATAAATAATATCATTGTTAGCATACTAGTATAACTAAACATACTCAAGTTGATGGTCAGCAACATAGATAGAAGCATAGCACTGAACGAACATAAATCATCCAGAGAAAATGGTGTCTGAAAAGTATACATTGTTGTTACACAAAAGCAGGTTATGTAAAATCATTTCAGCAGAGATTGTGGCCATTCACTCACTATGAGAATGGATACCTTTTTTTTTTAAGGCATGAAAAGAATAAGCCCTATGTAACAGCCCTCTTCCAAAGCCAATCAGAAGGGTTGAGTGATGCTCTCTAGAAGTTGACTGACATAATGCAACTTGACAGTGTAACAGTTCTCATTACATTATGCACTAAAATCACATCTCATACTGTAAAAATTGAATTCACTTTAAAAAGACACAACTTGGTAAACCCGGGCCATGGAGATGAGTTCTTTATTTTATCATTGAATTTTTCCAGTGTTGAAAAAC
Source organism: Camelus dromedarius (assembly GCF_036321535.1). Lineage (NCBI taxonomy): Eukaryota > Metazoa > Chordata > Mammalia > Artiodactyla > Camelidae > Camelus > Camelus dromedarius. The sequence goes on along the minus strand of NC_087442.1, from coordinate 73,514,579 downwards.
ATTGCATGATCAAATATGAGAATCAACACTTTCTGATATTTAGAATGTTTTCTGTGTACCAACAAGAAGGCAGTATACATATTGTAGCTAAATTCTGACATTCGGCTGACAACTAACAATGGCTGACAGACCAACTGAAATTCACTGTAAATCACAGCTCAAGGAAATTAAAAAAAAAAATTAAAATGTAAGTATTTTTGAAAGTATAACTTTTCTGCCTAAAGGGCCAATTTATTATTTGGGAGAGTGATATCTTGTGTTGGGTTTATATAAAACAACAAATAGCCTCAGTTTCAACTGGTATTTTCCTGCGGAGCTTTAGCTGAAATATAAATTAGAACATGGAGAGGTTTAGGTGTATTTTGGCCATCTGATAGTCCTACAATGGATATAGTTCTTAAGGTACTATGTACAAAGCTTTTTGTATGTAATTATGCACATCAAATCCTGATTCTTGGCTTTATGTAAATGAGCATGGGAAAGAAACGAGAGTCCCAGGTAAGACCAGACAGTCTCATGATAGACTTTGTAATGATTATACTGTGCTGCAAATTATAGTATCATATTTCAAAAATTATAAGTCTTGGTCCTAAGGCTTTAGGAATTTGAAACTATTTTCTATATTGTAATGTAACCTTAAATTAAGTGGGGATGGGTCATTGTCAAGGTGACTTAAAAACACTGAGAGAGAACAATACATTATTGTTTTCAAGTCTACAAAATTATTACTGCTAAACTAAGTGGGATCTAAGAAGGCTCCTCTTTTATCCATTAATAAAATAAACTTTGTGTGTTCAGCGAAAAGAGCCATTTCAGCATTCCTTGAGCAACAATCTTTAACAAGGTCATAATCGCTCTGGTCCAAGGTCCTGGAGCTGCAGGCTGATCTGTGTAAGGACCAATTTATGTGTCCAAACAGTGACATTGCCGTGATATATAATTTAAGTCAACCAATTTTGACAAAAGATTTAATCCATTAGTGGAAGAAAATGATGTCTGAAGTTACCCAGATTTATTTCTAGTTCACAAACATGCAGACGTGCATTTAGAACCTTATGAAAAATGGTTGTCCAATAATCAACTCCCTCAAGGTTTGGGTGAGAAGAGAGACAGAAGAGATCAGATCAGCTCTGCACATACTGACATTGAGATGCCATTAGTGGAAACGCCTGATAAGCAACTGGAAGTGTGACTCTCAAGCTCAAAAATAATTTTTCTCTGGAAAGATAAATTTGGGAGTCATTGTAGAAGCGGTAGCTGAGGCAATGGGGGTGGCTCGGAGAGCCTGAGGGGAGCACATGCAGCTTTAAAAGAGAAAGTAAGGGAGGCTGAACCAGCCCAGGAAGATGAGACTGTTCAGAGGTAGGAGGAGGAACACCAGGAGGGAATGAGTGGGAGTTTTTAAGCAGGTGTTGGTCACAAGATCAATGCTGTCACATGCTACTCACAGGGCAAGGAAGAGAAGGAGACTTTGGATGCTGCAACTGCAGAGGGCCAAGGATAACCTTAAAAAAGTTTCAGTGGAATGTGGATGCAAGATGCTGAAGACATAACTTTTACTCAGAATCTTTGTTGTGCTTAGACACAATCAAAGATTATCTGGTTATTACAAACACTCGATTTATACAGCATTTTTAAAAGTCAGTGGGAACATATGCCAGCCATCATAGACTTTCAGTAAGAAATTACACAAATAATAGCAATGCATTTCCCAGAGGTGCAAAGTGAGGTATCTTTTCCCTCAATATTTCACTCCTAGAAGGCGACTGATGTGTGGAAAGATTAATTTCTAAGAATGAAGCATTATTTTAATAAGTTGGAAATCACACAAATGCCCATAAATAAGAGAATGGTTAAACTGAGTATGATAAATATAATTCACATTATAGAAAATAGTTAATGGCATGGGGGAAAGAATACGATATAATACGTAAATACAAATTACATACAAAAAAGCAGGATATCAAATAGCATATCCGAAACAATTGTTCAGTTTGGTGTTTAATCAAAACACCAAAAAGTGTATACACAGAGAAACTGGAAGGAAATATACTAAAATTTATGAGTCGTTTTCTCTGAATAGGAATACTGTGGTTGAGCTTAATTTTATTCTTTGTACTTTTAAATTTTCTAAATTTTCATATAAAATGTATTGCTTTTATTAATAGAAAAAAGTCATTAACTTCTAATTTTAAAAGACTAAAGGAGGAACAATAGAAGTAAAATAGAAGATTTTTTTTCTTTCTGAAAACACACACATGCATGCATCCACTCATAACATACATGTGGGTGCAAGCTAAACATACACGAACACACACGCAAACGTGGGTGCACATACATACTTTTCCGTTTAGCATAGAATAGGTACAAATACATTCTACTTGTTTATGGAATTTGGGCAGACTCAGCCCTACATTCCCAGGTTTGGCAAGCAAGTGACTTGCATCTGGCTTTAGAACACAGGTTAAATATGTCTGATAATTGTTTAAAACTAATGTTGTTTAAAAAAAAAAAAAGAAAAAAAACTACCATTAAGTAGTCACTTAAGTATGCTTTGAATAGTACTCGAGCAAAATACATAAAACACAGGTAAATACTAGGAGTTGATAAGATATCTCTTCAGAAATTCCAACTGGTAATTATTTTAGACATTTAAGTAATGACGTTTCATGGATTTTATTATCTGAAGAATACTTGCCCTGATATAACCCAAGTGAGACAAGGATGGAGCTATACGATAACAGATTTCATAAAAATTTCCAACTTTGGAAATGATGAAACTACCTACCAATCTTCTAAAAATAATTAATACTTTTATTTATATACATCCAGGAATTACTTTAAAGCTTCATTTAAAGCCTGTGCCTCATCTTGTTCTGTTTTTTTCAGCTAATGACAAACAGGAAAAAGATCAAATTATATCTTCATGTTGCTAATTGATTTTGTACTAAGCAGGGAATCTCAAGACCTACAGAACTGTATAAATTCTCACTGACCTTAATTTCATCAAAATGTGCTGGGTGGTTATACTGCTGGGTGAAACACTGAGGTCGGAGAGAAGGCATCGGGTAGGGTGCAGTCTTCAAAAATAGTTTGTTATCTCAAATGGCTTATAAATATTCAAAAATGAAATAAAGGCATTATTATGCTAGCTCTGAATACAGAATATATTAAGTAGAGGAGCTTTAAGAATAATTCTTTCTGTATGCACTAGATACATGCTAAAACATAATGCCCCAAGTTCAAAATAATAAGGCTAGTCTTCTGGAAGGAAAATATTACATAATTTAGCATAGAATATATTTCTTCTGTTCCTATTTTTTGACTCTAAGGTATAAAATAGAAAAAAGAACTTTTGGCAAATGTTTCAAGGAGTCCCAGAGCAGCACCATGCACCATAAAGAAGACATCCTCAGCCCCACACATAGAAGTAAGTAGTCCTATCAGGGGTGGCAGTGATGATTTCAAAGGTCTGCAAACATTTAACCAGATGTTATGTAAGACCTTGAACAAAAGCCATAATTACTCTCACAATGATAAAGTGAAGTTTAAATGTTGTTAGCTTTAATATTTCAAGGTTTCACCTTTTGGGGCTGGGACATGGTCCAATCCTTTGTATGTGATGAAGTGTCAAGGTTTCAAGATGAGTAGGAATTTCTGGGAGGCAGGGCTATTGATGGGAGTAGGTGGAGGGACCCCTAACCCTGGGGAGCAGAACGGAAGAAGATGGAAGGCTGAGTCTTGGACAGGAGTGACACTGATGTCAGCTGCTGGATGCAGGATGGGCCAGTGTGTGAGAGCAAGGCAATGCCTGAAGCAACAACATCACAGGGAGGACATGGCTTGAAGTGAAGTGAATATGTTGGAACAATGAGGATTATCTAGTGGAATTCTAAAGGAGACATGAAGAAATTCCCACAGACAACGGCATTATGTGGCGGTGAGGTAGGACAGGTGTGTGGGGTTCTGATGCGGCAAACTGGGGCTGAACCCAAGAATGCAGAGGGGATCTGGTACAAAAGAGAAAATCTGCATTAGAGCTACGTATTAAATATGTATAGTTTATGTGCAACACATTTGAAAATAAATATTGACACATAATTAAATGCTTCAAACACTATATAAATTATTTATATCAAATCACTTTATTTTAGGTCTTGCCATGGTCAAGAAGAGTGTTTTATTCTCTGTATGTTTCTTAAGTTGTATTAGGCATGGTTTAGAGTGAAGTATTCTAAATATTTTTTTTTTGTCTCCTAAAATAACTTTAAAATTGTGAGGATTAAATGAGGTAAAAGATATAAAGCACTGAATGGTGGTCACCGAAAACCTACAAATAATCTTTGTTTTTCTTATCAAAAAATCCTAATAAAAGGAAGTGATAAGACCAGGAGGCATAAATCCATTTTCTATTCTTTCAGATAAGTAACTAAATATAGCTGCTTGGTGGACAGAGCAGAGTGAAGATTTCACTATCCATCATTCCATTTCCTGAGACTGATAGACTAAAAGGCTGTTATTTTATTTTGAAACAAACTAAGTAAAGTCTTGAAATGACCCATTTTTGCTCTTGACAATCCCTAAAAATAAACAAATTTTCTAACTAAATCAACCATCGCCTCTGCTCTGACACATTTACTCATGGTTGAAAGAGGGAAGGAATTCAGATTCACAGATCTGTCTGCTGCCTTTATGTCCATCTCCAAAAGTTGATCAATCACTCTTCCCTTAGTGCCATGTCTCCAGCCTTTTACTTAGTCACTGTAATACATATTATTCTACAATATATTATCTATTTTCATGTTTGCTTCCCATCCTAGACTGTGAGTTACCAGAGAAAAAGACAAAGTCTTATTCATCCAAGTGTTTCTAACCCATGGCACAATACCTAGTACAAACAGGTGCGTAAGTGCTGAGTCATTTACATGCACTACCTCATTTGGATAACACCATTATCTGGTGGGGCAGACATTATTGTGCTCATTTTACTAGTTTGGAAATGGGCTTGAAGAGGTTGGATAAATTGTCTAGAGTCACACCAACTTCAGTGATAGAGTTTAATTCAAAGCTTTCACAGTTTATCAGTTCTAACATGACTTTTTTCTTTTCACATTTAAAAGAGCTCTGAAATTGAGATGTGTTTCACCACTGATGGCAAGTTTTTACTCACTGTCATCAGGCAGCAGTTGTCACTTTTGTGTGTTTGAGGGCCTGGTGATGGCTCTCCATATTGTTGTCCCTCCAACTGAGTTAGGGGCATGGTTGGTGCAACACATGATGGGCTTAACTGCTGTTTAAAATATTTCCCAGAAGATTAAACTATGATTCACCCTGAAACAACATTTATTGTAAATGCAGAAAGAAATGCTACAGAAAAGCAGAGCATAAATTGGACACTAGTGAAGCAAATATTCACAACTGAAAGAACGGCTGAAATTTCACGTTTTCTTGGTAAGCAATATCACGGGCATTATTTATGGCACTTATCAGAGGAGGATATATACTCACAAATAAATGAAGCTGTGTTAACATTTGTTGCGATTAGTCAGCCGGGTGGAAGGGCACTAGAAGGCCGAGAAGATGAATGTGACAGGAATGATGCTTTCAACTGAAAACAGAGCAACTCTGGCAGAAATGGGAGAGGAAGGAAGGCTATCGGTGCTGTTCGACAGAACATTCTATGATGAAAGAAATGTTCCAAAGTCTGTGCTATCCAATATGGCAGCTGCTGACACATCAGGCTATTGAGAGTATGAGATGCTGCTAGTGTGACGGAGAAAATAAACTTTAATCTCATTTTCATTAATTTAAATGTAAAAATCCACAGTTGCTAGAGGATATTCTATTGAACAGTACAGAACTGACGGTTCTGTGTGAACTGGTCTCCCTGATTAGGGAAGTTGGTGATGGTTAAGTGCGACAGTACAGCGAGTTGCAGCATTCTCATCTGGAAAGAGTAAAATATAATCTATTTTAAAATGTTGCTGTGAAGGCTTAAAGAATACTATAATGGATTGTGTTTAGCATGAAGCCTGGCATATGATAAATGAGCGGGACTGAAAGTAGTAAGTAATAGGGAGAGCAGGGCTAGTAGTAGTTACGGTAATAATAACAACTTCATCTTTGCTGACAAACAGCGAGTAAGATTAAACACTGCAATAAGCAGGAGGTCACAAAAGAATGCCCTCCCCCACCCAAAAAAATAGCAAGTCTCCTAGAAGTTAGGAAGTTCATTATGGATAGTTATTAGGCTGTGTAACCTCATAAATATTGATCAGCCTGAAATTTCCAGAAGGTGAATTAGCACACATGTCATGCTTTCGGATATGCATCTGCATTTTGAAAATCCAAGTTCAAGTGACTTGGGCTCACCCTCTAATTCTTAAAGAGATGCCAGATCACCATAGCATTTGTGAGAGTATTAACAAGGACAGACTCTTCACTAACTACAAAGAATAATATTGTGCTTAGCAAGGGGAACCTTGGATCAATGCTAGTAAGGAAGGATGTCCTTGCTGCGCCTATATTAAGGACTAGGCTGTTTTTAGAGCTGGTGCGTAACTCTTCTGGGATCTGTTGATCTATGTTCATTAGTTAATATGAATACAGACTTACTTGTGTGTGTGTGCGTGTGTGTACAGAGACAGGCTAATAAGGACAATGAAGATTGGAATGGGATAAAATCTTAGCATCTACGTTCACCCAAAATTTGACTTGGTTGAAAGCCATTAAGGAGAGATGGGTTAAGAAGAGAAACTGAAAGAGAGAATTTTAGGAAAGATGTCGTTTTCTGGGATTGAGCAATGCTGCCTTTTCAGGAAAAAGGGCCCAGGAGATCTAACCATTTTCTCAACCTGTACAGAGAATCCAAGCACACTTTAACATTTGGGAGCCCGGCAGCTTTTGGAACAGTGAAAGACAGCGCTTTATCCACATCAATCAGCAGTGTGATAGACACCATCAGAAAAGGCTGGGTTCAGGATGCCCCCAAGCAGCTTCATGAGTAGAGGACACTGACAATGGGGCTCTCAAGCTGCATAAGAATGACTGGGCTGAGCTTGCTCAGGGATCAACGCTGACAGGCCACGCTGTTTACAGCATCCCAGAAACACTTGTGGAAGGTTTCAGACAGGGGGCAGGGGTCCTACTGATCAGACAGAGCCTAGTATGAGCGGGCATTAATGTCAAGGTGACCTAATCTGTCCTCCCTGGATGGTGTTTCCAGAGGACACTGCAGTACACTAGCTGTTTTGTTACTTTGGAGTTCCTGTTATTATTCAAACCTTTTTGAGTCTCTATAGTAGTTTGCCACAACGATTTAGGGTGGAGTTAGTCCAGGCTAGTTTTGGCCCCAGTAAAGGACTATTTGTTGAAAGCCTGCTCATCATTTGCCTTTTTATTGCTATGAGAACAACAGTAACTAGAATCACTAAATCTAACGCTTGAATAACAGTCCTTTAGAGGGCTTAACAGTGGCAATTACCAAACAGTACACACCAGTGATTCTTGGCAAGAAGTGAGGAACAAGAAGTAAAGACTTACTCCATAAACTAAAAAATTTGGGAAGTGCTTCAAATAAAAAAATATGCAAATTAAAAAAAAAATTGGGAGAGCCATCAGAACAAACAACTGTTCTCCTGAGAAATAAAAACACAAATAAAGTTTAAGAACATACCCAGCCTCTTTTAAGAGCACTCCATTCAAAATAAAGCCTTATTCTACACTGGGAAATAACAAACTGCATGCTCATCTGCATTGCTTAACTCAACCTACAAAGGTTGAAATAAAATTTCTGCCTTTTCTGGCAGGGGTCACATTGATTAAAAGACCTGTTTCATTGATCCTTTCCTATTCTCTGGGGATGGTTAGTTACAAAGATAGTCTTAGGAACATTCACTTCCTTTCACCCTGTCAGTCTGATAGCTCAGTTCCAATTATCACTTAACCCAAATTTTTACCTAGAAGTGCTGTTCAGACCCTGGCCATGTAACTTGAGAAACAAAAATGAAATGCAAGTTTACACAGTATTAAGCAAAGTCATAAACCAGGGAATTTTCTTTTAATGATGACTTTTTAAGCAATAAGAAATATCAGAAGAAAAGGTAAAAAGAATGAGGAAAATTGGAATTATACAGGTCAGAGGTAATAGATCAAAAAGTGAGGAATCCATAAGGTGTTCCAAGTCCAGTTGACAAACTGGATGTAAATAAATGACTAGGACCAGGAGGCATTCGCCCCAGAGTTCTGAAGGAACTCAAGGGTGAAATAGCAGAGCCACTGGCCAAACTGTTACTGCAAACAGTCACCTTGCCAGGGGACTGGAAATTGCTGATGTGATTGCCATCTAGAAGAAGGACTCTTGAGAAAACCCTGGAAACAAGATATAGATCAGCAGTACTTGATTTCCAGGCATAAAAGATGGGGAGAATAATAAAAAAGAGTTAATTCCACTGATTATCTTTGTGTTATCTAGCTAACGGGTAAAAGCTGCATAGTTTTGGTAAGAGGAAATCATACCAATGTGGCCTCCTTCTTTCTTTTGTTTTTGTTTTCTTTTGTCTTTTGAGGTTTTAAATGGTACTTTTGTGGCCAACAGAGACATAATTTATTTTCTTTTATTTGAGGAGCTTTGAAAATATTTATTATAATGGCTTTACAAAACACACCTGAGTTAGCATGGGTTGGGGAACTCTTTCTGTCACATATTAAAAACAGTGATAGAAAACACAGGGCTCATAAGGAGCTTTTTCCTTGATGCATCTAATAGGAATTGTGAGAAGTAGTCTTATTTTCATAAATGGACTTGCATGGAAATTTAGAGTAGATACTTCAAATGGGTGTGTTTTCTTAAGTTCTAGTAAGAAGGGAAATATCAAGCCAAGAGGCCAAAACTGGAAAATTTCAAAATGATACTTGAAATGGGAGGAAATAGGTTAGGTCAGTTTCAATGTATACTTCAAGTGTGTACTTAGAACTTGACTCTCAAGTGGGTTCTAGTAGACACTGTAGCTTTAAACAGTAATAAAACAGGGCCTCATCAGGGACAAAGCCTTAAACAAATCAGAGCATCAGCTTCACAGCACAGGGCCTTGTACAGGAAGTGCAGCAGAAGTTAACCCACGAAGAGCACCTACTTATTGTGTTGAGTTGCTCTGTATGTGAATTGTCATTTATCACATTTATCACAACGACTGCAAAGTCGATGATGTTATAAAGCTCTGCAGCCCACAGTTATTAATACTATATTGTTCACTTAAACAACTATGAGAGGGTGGATCTCCTGTTAAGTGTTCTTACCACAGTTTGAAAAAAAAACCAAACCTTTGGCAATATAGTTATGTTTTAGATAATGTATGTATTTCTATAAAAATGGACAGAATATAATATTAACCTTGTTATGTGCAAGTGCTTTTCGTGACAACATGAATCTTTTTACTTATCAACTGACCTCATTATTTTCTCACTCTGTAGGATAATTTTCTAGAAGGTGAATGTAATGTGTAAAGACATGAAAACGATGCACTCACATGGCTGCCATACATTTTCTTTAGTTCCAAGTATTAGAGAACTAAGGTGAAGAGAAATGGACTTTCCCAAATTCATACAGCTTTGAAGGGTGGAAATAAGATGAAAACCAATGTCAGTTTTAAACTAAATTCTGTGTTCTTGATAGGGAGTCATTAAAGTCTAATTACTTAAATTCCAATTTATTATTAAAAAATATAGTCTTGCACAAAACAGGCTCCTGCTTCTCACAGAACCACTGCAACTGTTACTACTCAGTCATAAGGTGCGACTTCCTTTTTTCCCAAAGAATCGTTAACCATTTCTCAGTTAGGCTTCCTTTATATTTATTCTAAGAGCTGAAGATGTAAATAGGCTCAAAATTACTTTTTCAACTGTCGCTATCATTTATTAAAAGAAGTTAAAAACATATTTTTTTGGTTTTCTTTCATTTTAAATTAGGATGGAATTTTAGAAAAATGTCAGCCCACATTAAAAGTTGTAAAATGAAAGCACAAGGAGAATGTATTTACTTGAGGTCACAGAACTTACACATGGTAGAGCTGGGGGTGGCGGGGTGGGAGGAGGTAGGAATCTGCATAGGCACTAACTGTGGTCCCTCCTGAGGACTGGTCTGCTCATGTGCTGGGTGAGACTCAGGAAGGCCTCACAGAGATCACCTGCTACTGGATAAGAGATGAATGGTGATACCAGAGGTTGGGCAATGCTGCTGGACCTTGTAGTCCTAACAAGGAATGGAGAGACCTCTCCTTAGGTCCATCCGTTGGACAAAGACTCTGCAACATTGAGTACGTCACTGCCTCTCAGGCTGCTAGACTACTGCAACCCTTCACCAAGTGCTAAGTGATTCAAGCTTCACAGACACAGTAGCCCAGTTCAGCCTCTGTTCTGTGTCTCTGGGATGAGGTAACACACACATACACACACATTCACCGTATAGTATAATGGTGGATATAATGCTGGTATTATTAACAAAAAGCTAATTTTTTTAGAAAAAGTGAGTAAAGTACAGAAGCATTAAGGTAGCACTTTAGAGCACATGTATAAGTATTAAATATCTTAAAAAAAAAAAAAGCATTCCAGATAAAAGACATGAACTTTATTGTGTTTTAAACTCATAGTCAAATCTGATTTATAATTTGGTTTCTATAATGAGGTAGTAGGTCATTCTCTTCTGAAATACAAATTGGGAAAAGGTACTTTAAACACAGGTGGCTGCAAAACTGTTAACGCATGACTACAATACTTTTTTATAACTGACTGAAACATTGTCCGAACATTCCATCATCCCACACCCACTTTGTTTTTCTGGTCCTCGTCTGGTGCTGTGCCTGATCGATTTTTCTTTTCCGTTTTCCCCCCCTCATACGCACTTTCTGACAATGCCAAGCATTTGTGAGATGGCCTTTTGAGGTTAAGAGGCTGGGAGGGCTTAGGGGCAGGGGTAGCAGTAGAGGGTGGGGGGAGATAGTTTCTCTACTAGAAAAAATGAATTTTGTTGTTTCTTTTCCTTAAGAAGCTAATGGATTGACAAAAGAATACAACTTAAAGCCTTGGCTTCATTAGCACCACACAATTTAAATAAAATAGGATAAATATGTATCTTTTGTTCTCAAACTGAAACCAAGCAGAACCTGAAGGCACCTCCTACCCCCAGCCTTGTTCCTCTAGCACAAAACTGAGCAGTTAATGATTAGGACAATACGGTCATATTGCATACTCCTGAGTTGCTCTATAGACACTATAACTGCCGCCAGAGGGAAAAAGCTAACTTCATGACATGACATAAGCTGCTCTGTCTTGAGCAGCCCAGAATTCATGGTTAGCACAGTGCCAAGAACTGGTCTCAAGAAGATGGGATTCACTTTATTGCTCATCATAATCTGTATCTTTGTGGTCATCAAAATAAGTGTAGCTTGCTCTGCCCATGTATGTAAGCAGTAACTAAAATTGTCAGTAAAGAGATGCTACAGACCCATGTCAACATCTTCCACTCTGAAAATACAGCGTCCTATGTCAGCATGAAGACATTACAGAAGATGGAGCTTCGCCCCTAATCCCACAGATATGGAATGGTGTTGGACATGGGGGGAATTGAAAGCGGCTCCTCTGCCTCTTTCTTATTTGCCCATTTCTGTCCCCCTCTAATCTCAAAAGAACCTAATTATAGGAGTGAGATCACAAGCAATTTAAATTAACTCCTGACTTATGCTCTCCTAAATACATACCATGCCTTGTTTAACATGTTGATTCTTTTCCTAGATAAAAAGCAGCAAGAATGAAGAATTAAGCAGTTAAAGAATGATTAGCTCTCTGCTCTCAGTAGCCCCCTGAGCAATCCTGCAGGCAGATCACAGGGGCAAGATAACAAGAATCAGCCAGGCTGCATGCAATGGAGAGTGATGCAGAACCCAACCTCCTGCCTCAGTGATTCACTCAGATTCACCCATTTTTCCCTTTAAATACTGTCATGGCTGAGCAGAATCTTCAGTGATGGTCTCTGGAAATGAGTCCACTATTTCCCCAGATTCACGACTTATCCGATTAAAGCACCTTTCCTTCTGTTAACACTTGCCTCTTGAATTATTGGTTTTTGAGTGGCAAGCAGCTGAACCTGAGTTCGGTAATAAAACTAGTGCTGTTTTCTCAGTAATCTGGATGTTACTTACTCAAGACATTTTATCAAAAAGGCAAAAAAAAAGAGGGAAATCTTCCTTGTGTTAGTAATAATGACAATAATATTATTATATTAATAACAATAATATAATAAGAAAAATATAGTAGTCATATTTAATAAGTTGCTAAAACTTATACAGTACTTGTTATGTGACTTTTGGGTTTTATACACACTCATTTTATCCTCATGAAAATCCAAAGACATAAGTATTATAACTATTCCCATTTTTGTAGAAATGAAGAATTTTTAAGAAGCTGAGGAGTTGAGAGTTTAAGTAACTTGCTCAAAATACAAGGCTAGTAGGCAATGGAGCTGGGATTTGAATTGGGCATTCTGGACCCAGAATCTTCCTAACCACTAGGTTACAGTGCCTCTCACAGCATGCTTTAGAGCCATTTCCCAGACTTTAATGAGTGCCTATCATCTAGTGATCTTGGTAAAATGCAAATTCTGCTTCAGTAGACATGAGGTGAAGCCTGAGATTATGCATTTTTACCAACTTCCAGGTGACTCTGGTGTTTGAGCCACACTTTGTGTAAAACAAATAGTCGAGCTATATTACTGTCTAGGAAAAGCCTTTTTGAGGGCAGAGCTAGGACTGACGAGACAGAAATTAAAAGTACACATGTAAATATGTACATAGATTCCTCAGCTACAGTATTTAACAGAGGGTGGATATCATTTTTAAATGGGCTAACTACATAAATAATAAGGTTACTTTAGTTGTCTGAGTGCAGTACTAATTTAAAAAGTTAAATTGTATTCCTAGAAGCCTACAACAATTCGAGGAAAACACCCCTCCATTTCTGTATTTAGTTTTTAGATTTTAAGCTACTTCTTTTGATGATGAAACTCAGAAGTTCCTCACCCTCTCTCATGTTATGATGAAGTAACAGAAGTGGCTATCCCCTTACACAGGTGTGGGGGGAACCCACAAATAAGGCTGGCAGTGGAGAAAAGGGAAACTTTCCAACCTTCGGAAACACTTTTGAAGAGAGAAGCCTAAGAACAGTCAGAGACGCGTCCCCCAAAGAGTTACAACTGGTCTATTTTCTGAGATTCTCCCCAGTAGACCATCAGTCCTTCAAGTCTTGAAATTTTTTAGGTCTTAGAACTCTCTAATAAAACACCAACACATATGGTGTGGTTGTAGGGCAGGAACAAATTTTTCTCTATCCTTCTAGGTTCTTCTGGCTGGTCTAAGAATGAAGTGGACACGAGACAGATTAACAGGAGAAAATCAAACAGAAGTTTAATAACTTGTATACATGAGAGAAACCCAGGGAAATAACTCACCAAAATGGCTGAAGCCCTCACCTTAAATGCCATCCTCAGCTAAAGACAACAGAGGGTGTTGAGCGTGGGGAGAGTAAGTTACAGGAGGTTGCCTGGAAAAGCGCAGTAAACAAGGGTGATTGTGATGCGGGTTCAAGTCCTAACCTTCTCTGAGGAAAAGAGTTTCTAGATTTGGTCATCCTTCTCTTCCAGGTACAGAGAGGGAAAAGCTCTTATAAATGAAGAGTTCCTGAACATACGTAAATGTTTCTCATAAAAGGGTGACTCTGACTTAGTTTTCAGAATTTTCCCCATGTCTGCTGTTTCTTAGAAAATAACAAATTTAAAATAATGAATACATCAGTGAGACATATATTGGAGTGGCAAACTCTGCCCTTTTCATGGTAAATGGCCATGTGTTCATAACTGACACCTTAAGGGGTTAGCTATCCACCGAGGGTCATTTGTGATTAAATTCTCCCGTGGGAAACAGGAGGGGCTACTAGGGAAAGAAAAAGGCAGAAATCCCAGACAGAAGGCTGCACCAAGTTCACTGTGCCCGACGCACAGTTTGCCTAGGTTTGCTCGAGCAGATGATACTATTTCTGACTCACCTCACAGGTATACAGATCGACAGCTTCTCTATGAGAATTTCCCCCTTGGAATCAGTGGGATGCACATTTTTTAAAGCAAAAGAAAATACCTATTTGGTTTATGAATACCTTTATTATACTCCCTGCTGATTCAATGAACTTTTGATTAGCCTCTATGATTACTAACTTCATTTAGGGGAATGTGTGCGTGAGTGGTTCGGTAATTATTTGAGACACTTGCAAATAGGAGGACTTTCAAAAGCTGACTGAATGTGTGAAGGCAGATCACAGTTTGCCTGTTTTCTTTTGACTTTCTTTAGATTAATAACTGCTAATTAGAGAGAGCAAGGAAAGCAGCGGTTGTTAACTCACTTTTAAAATTCAATCTGATTATACTACAGAAGCTGACTGTTCCCCTCTCAAAGGCTAAATGAAAGCAGTTCTGACTATTTGTCAGGTATTTTATTGGCTCTGCAAATCATATTAACAGTTTTACATGTAGGTGTTTAAGCAAAAGCTTTTCGTCAAGTTATTTATGCAACTGGTCAGTCCAAGCAAGAAAAACAAAATCTTGGAAGTGAAAGAATGACAGGTGGTAGATGAGAAAGGTGATCTCAGACTCTATGGTAAATACAGATCCCATGATTCTCACACCATAAGCACAGAGCTTGCATTTGATTTTGTAGGAGAGCAGAATCTGCCACTCCGATAGATACCTCTTTGGCATATTAATTAATTTGAGCTGGTTATTTTCTAAGAAACAGCAGAAATGAGAAAAATGGAAAACCCAGGGGGAATTACCCTTTTTAAAGAAAGGTTTACATTTATAAGGGAAATCTCCACTTAAGGGTACCTCCCCAGCTGTACCAGGAAGAAGCTGACCAAATCTCTAGAAACTCTTATCAGCAGAGCAGGCAATGGCTTAAGTAAGTCAGCATAACCTTACCCTTCACCTTTCTTTACTGCGCTCTTCCTGGTAGCCTCTCATAACTGACTCTCCCCGACTCTCAGCATCCTTCTCTGTCTTGAGCTGAGAGTGGCATTTGGTCATTTTGGTGAGTTACTCAGTTTTCTTGAGTCTCTCCCGTGTATACATGTTTTTAAACATCTGTTTGATTTTCTCCTGTTAATCTGTTTTTATTTTTTATTTTTTTTTGTCAATTTAATTCTTAGACCAGCCAGAAGGACCTGGGAGGTTAAAGAAAAATTTCTTTCTATTCCACAATTATCTCTTAAAACATAAAACATCAAGTACATGTGTTAAGGTACATTTTCATGATGTAAAGATGGTCTGAGTGCATGTACTCACATGAATTCTTAAACAAACTGGCAACATTTACATATTGTAGGTGTGTGAGAAATAAGGCTGAGGAGAAAACAGTCTTAGGGAAAAGCTGAAATCTATAATGAAATTATCAAAAATTAAAAAAATATATATTTTTGGCTTCATGTAGATAAAATATTTAGATATCTAAGTGAACTTCTACATTTTTCCACTTACTGTAGCCAATTCTCAAGAATCATGAAATCAGAATTATCTTGTCTTTGGTGTTTATGTTCCTTATTTAAAGGAAAACAAGTGGAATAAAACTGATTTTTAAAAACCAGGCAACTTATTCACACTTCATCTAGACAGCAAGTTGAAATACTAATTGATTAAAATTAATATTAAAACATTAAATTATCCCTAACACTTAGAACATTTGGTTGAATCCAGCTAGACAGTCTCTGCATTAGTAGAAAAAGTAGTCCAGTGCAGGTCTTGGCAAAAAGTGTCAGGTGAAACTAGTTTTCCATTTTGCCAAGAACAATTTATACTTGGCCTCACAAAATAGAAGCATGACAACTTTGAAATTAACGGATGTTGTTAACTCCTCTGGTAATTAGATTGTAATAATCGTAAGGCTGTACAATTAAAGCATTTTCCAGATTCTAATTCTAACCATGCTTAAATAAAAGAAGTAGACAACTTTCCCCACATTTTATTTCTAGTCAGTGAAACTCAGGACAAGAAGGTCGTGTAATGATGATGGTTCTCAAGAATATAGGCTTGGTATGATTTCTTTGAATGTTCTGAAACACATATTTCTCCACTATTGACTTGTATAATAATTGTGCTTTGTTGACTTTTTTAAACCCTTCCCCCCTGAAAAAAATTTTGTATCTAATGAATAGATTTAGTAATCAATCACCTTTGGTGCAGCTACTACTCAGTATTCCTCAAATAATAAAGATTTAGTGTGCAGATAGACGCAATTTACCAAATTTGTTTCAATTATTTCCAGCACGGTGTGTTGGCCTCCTATTGTATTAGATAGTTAGAATGTCATATATTAAATGTACTGAAATTTTATTTTCCATTATGAATAAAACAATGAACAATCTATTTAATATGCATAAATAAAATACTCATTTCCATTATTAATGCTAGCAATGGGGTACATATGAACACCCTATGATAAATATTTAATATCAGTGATGTTAAAAATCTCATTTTAGTGGGAAATTTTAAACTCTTGCCCCAAGACCTTAGAAACTGTAACTAATTAATTATGTAATAAAATAACCTCATTGGTTATTTGCTTATAATTCCCACGTTCCCTCTTCAGAGCAGTAGATTATGGACAATAACAGAAATCTAAAGATAGAAAGAAGTCAAAATAAAAATTACCATTATAGAGCCTCCAATTTTTCTCTCTCACAAAGGCATCAATATTAAGCCTTTTCTCCTTGCCATGAAAATCACAGATCTGAGGGGGGCGGAGGGTGGGAAGGGATAGACTGGGATTTCAAAATTGTAGAATAGATAAACAAGATTATACTGTATAGCACAGGGAAATATACACAAAATGTTATGGTAGCTCACAGAGAAAAAAATGTGACAATGAGTGTGTATATGTCCATGTATGACTGAAAAATTGTGCTGAACCCTGGAATTTGACACAACATTGTAAAATGATTATAAATCAATGAAAAATGTTAAAAAAAGAAAAAAGAAAATCACAGATCTGAGATATATCTACTAACTACCTCCATTGCTTTTAACATCCCAATTTCAGCCTAACTGTCCAGGTAAGCACTTTTAATTGGCACAGCATCAAATAGAAATGAATTTTTTATTAAGTGTGTTTACTACTCCTCACTTATATAAAATTTACCATTCAAGCATTAAAGAATTAAAGCATAATACCCTCTAATTGTCATATCACAGGATTTGATGATTCCGTCATTGCTCACTTTTTCAACATCCTGCTTGGTTTTATAGGTTCCAATTTATTTTGTCTCAACCTTCAGACTTTCAAACTGATCTTTTCACTGAATGATCTTCCTATTATTTTTTGATAACAAAAAAATTTTTCCTTCCCTGAACTTTCTCCAGTTATGTTAAATCTAGCAAAAGGCATTCCATTCAGAACAGGATGAAGTGGTCTCTCTGCCTGAGAGCGGTAGTAGGTTTTCCGTCTCATTTTCAGTACCTCCTGGATGATGTCAGCATTGATGGGCTCTCTTGGCTGCTGCCGCACACGGGCTGAGTCAACAGTGCAAAGTGTGGAAAAACACGGAACACTATTTAAAAGACATACAGGTTCTTTAAAAAAAAAAAAATTCTGATTCTCTTCCCAACAGTTTTAGAGCCAGAATACAAGAGATTTAGACTCTGTGCGCATATTTTCTTACGGTGTAAAATGTGAGGATTTTTATATTATGGGTTTCTAGAGGGCTGAGTTTAATACACTTCACTTAGTCAGTCACCGAATACATGACTGAAGCATCTGTATCATAATCTCATCTACGTAAATACTATGATCAAATTATTATTATGTCACAGGAGGAAAACATGGATTGATGCAAAATATTCTTCCCAGATGCTCCCTTCAAATGCTCCCTTTTGCCTACAGTATAGATTCACAGTTTAGCCTATGCCAAGACTAAAACCTTAGTACTCAGTTTTTAAAACCTTAGAAAATTTGGCTGCACCCAGGTAGGTATTCTTTGCATTGGTAGAAAAAAATACTAGCTCAGCAAAGGGGAGCAGAATTTGCTACTCCAAAATATGCCTCTTTGGCATAAGGATTATTTTTATGAAACAGCCACATTGGAAGGGCTCTGAAAACTGAGAAGTTGACCTTTTGTAAGAGATGTTTACATTTATAAGAAAAATCTCCACTTGTAAGGGTGTCACCATCTCTGTACCAGAAAGAGGAGGGTGACTAAATTTCTAGAAACCCTTATCTATGGAGAAGGCAACCGACTTAAATCTGCATAACAACCGTACCCTTTGTTTCCTGTGCTTTGCCTCATAGTTTCCCATCACTGGATTCCCTCCCTGCTCCAAAATCTTCTTTTGCCTTCAGCTTAAGGTTAATGGCGTGGCCATTTTGGGAGTTACTCAGTTTTCCTGGGTCTCCTATGTACATAGGAGGTATACATGTTACTAAACTTCTGTTTGTTTTCCTCCTGTTAACCTGTCTTTTATGACAGCAGAATCTTTGCCAAAATCTGGAAAGGTAGAGGGAAAATTATTTTCCCTCCCCTACATCGGAACCACAGCACATCGTATCAGCTAAGAAATTACAATTATATATTGATGTGAATCTGAAAAATTAAGTAAAAAGGTCTTATTGTAGAAAACTATAACCATATACTCGAATCTAATAGTTACACAGAAATCTTCAAGGGCACCAGGGAGTCAAAGTATGCCTCAACCTTTCAGAGAACACATGATAGACGGCTGTGATAACTTACTACAAATAAAGAGATGCACAGAAACAGACGGTAGATGGTTCACTGGCTTGGGCAGCTGTCTCTGGAAGGAGACAAGAAACACTTCAGTGTCCCCCTACTTCTCATGGGAGGAAGAATGTTTTTCCACTTTCTTATGGGAAGGGAATGAAAGAGGATGAAAAGGGATGACTTTAGCTCACACCATCTCTTATCTTATGGCTTCTCCTCTACACAAAAGGAGAGAGTAGGATTCAGAGTGAGGCAATGAATGGGTTATTCTAGAACAGCATCAGGGAAGACAAGGGGATATATAAAGGGTAAAAATTTTAAATCTTGGAAATGTAGAAAAATTTGGAAAATGAATGGAAGGAAAAATACATAAACTCTTGCAGGATGAGGAAGAAACAAAACGAAGGAAAGACAAGAAAAATAATCATTGAAGAGAAATGAAAATGTAAGGCTAACTGGCCGAAAACCCACGATCTCCTACCAAGGAGTTACTGGCTGGCTGTGATGGTTTTCATTAACTCCCCAGTGGTCCTCTGCTTCGTAGCCCCTGACTTGGATCTTCCCAAGACCTAAACTGAGTCATCAAATGCCTCAAAAGTTTTATTAGAGCTTGGATTCTGGAGTCTGTCTGGATTTTCATCTTAGCTCTGTCATTTTGCTATACCAGTGTCATTTTGGATAATTTATTTAACCTTTCTATGCTTGTTTCCTGATCTATAAATGGGATAATTGAAGCACTTAGCACCTAGGGATTGTTGTGAGAATTAAAATGAGATAATGTGTTAAGAGAGCTTAGCACAGTTTCTGGCTTGTACTAAATGCTCAATAAATGCCAGTTAGTATTACTGGGCTCTTTATTTAATGCACCTTGAAATATGAGTAGCAGAGCTATTGGTCTGAAATTCAAATTGTCAACCTCATTTTTAACTGCTCAGAAGGACACTGCCTGCCTTCACAGAAGACCCAAGGAATTTCAGTTGTGCCTGCTTCTCTCCAGCGGGCAGCTCTCTGCCAGACTCCCCACGATTTCCTTTTAGTCACCTCCAGCTGGGCCTATCCTGGTACATTCTGTGCTACTTTTTTAAACTCTATAAGCCAACAAAACAACACACACACAAGTGGGCTTACAAGCTGAGAAGTGTAAGCAGAAGCAGCAGGATCTCACATGCCTGCAGGCACTAACGCTGCAAACACCGCCTCATTCTAAACTTGTGCCTGAGGTCACAGAGAACCCCAAGAAACGTTTCTGTTTCAGCCATCAAGCACTCAGCACTCATCTTCAGATACTTCAGACACATGTACTTCAATCAGCAGGTTGGGCCCGGGGCCCAGAAAACTGTTTCTTACTAAAGGCAAAATAAATTTCTGTTAGAAAGGGGAATTTTTCCTGGGTCGCTCTGTTATTGAGATAGTGTTCTCTCTTGTTTAAAACCATATCCAAGTTGGTAAGTCCAACGAACAGATGTAAACACATTTTTTTTTCCCAAGAGTTTTGCATATTCTCTGATTAAAGGACAAGGTGAAACAAGAAGCAGAGAAATGCCATGTTGGACAAGGCCCTTCACAAAAGTAGATACCCTGAGATTTATTCAAAAGGTTTCCTATTTTGTAAAAAGGATATAGGTGAAGAAGCTGGCCAAGAATCATGTTTATGTTTATATAAAGGGTCGGACTGGTCAAGGGGCTGCATTTGCTTAATAAGCCCACTCGGGTTTGGAGAGGAAGATCCTGCTTTAGAAATGAGTCCCTTTCATAGGTTTCTGCCAGTGAGACAATAGTAACCCAATTAAACAATTCCCGAGGAAGCCAAGAGCAATGAAGTGAAAGCCAATGAGGTGGAAGCTACTTGGATCATTCCTGGCTGAAGCTGCCAAATCAGACACAGAGACTCTGAAGATGGGAAATTTTAATGAGGAGAAAGTCCTTGTGACCAACCTTGGTCTTCAACTCGCAATTCTACTTGGAATCATCGCTAGACAAGCAGCCTGACAGGTTTATGAAATCTGAAGAGTTTGAGGCTCCCTAAATGGGAACTCAAAAAAAAAAGCTTTCATGTTTATGGCTAAGAACAAATAAACAAACCAAAAAACCACTCAAAACAAACATACAATAATAATAACACCCCCCAGGTTTTCTGTCTGTCCCACTTTAAATGTTGTCATCATTAGCTTTCACTATGTTTCCTCGTTGAGCCCATCTGACGGCACAGGTTGCTCTGTGTATCATACGTCTCCGCTCATGGACCCTGTCTACCTGCAGTGTTTATGTATGAGCCTGCTACGTTCCCCTGACAGATCACACATCATAGCTCCCAGCCACATCCTGGAGCTGGCCGGTCCTCAGAAGCCATCCAGATGTCCTTCAGTGCCCAAGCCCAAATATCTAAGACATGCATGGGGCCTATGCATTTAGACCCGTTCATGGCAGGGGGATGGAAATGGTGTTCAGTAACCTCTATGATGGTGGTGCTGCATGGACATGCAAAGATCTCAGTAGCTCTCTCCAGGACCGCTCTATACCAAAGGCATGATAGAATCAGACTGGAGTTACTCGGGAAAGCTGTCTGAGCAGGAGCCTGGAGAATACAGAAAAATTCCCTATTATACTGAAAAACATGTGATGTGCTCTTTACGGAGACAGGAGTGTTATTGCTCTGTGCCACTGAGAACACTCAGATGCTCATGGTGTGTGGAGCAATCCACGAAGCATCCCGGCTGCCTTTCAGCAGCTTCTTAGTTGTCTGTTTCTGCAATGCCTCACTCAGAGGCAAGGCAGACTATGGGTTATTAAGGGCTCCTTTGAGTACACTGCACACTCCTTTCAATACACTAGGTTGTGCCCTTTCCACTTCCTACAAATTGACCCATAAAAGCATTCTGGAATTCAGGGAAGAAATCATGCAAAAGGAACTTGCACTTTGCTACAGCTTCTTCTCCCCGGGCATAACAGAGTCTAAACAGGAAGTGACGGTGCAAAGCAGGGCAAAGGCTGTTTACCTGAAAAGACCCAGTTTGAAAATAAAGTTTGGCTTCTACTCTCATGCAGGGGATGTGCTCTGGTATTCATTCACCTTTTCACCCAGCCTCTGCACCCACGTCTTGACAGCGGATGGGAGGAATGGGTATATGATGTGACAATATCAGCACAAGGGCAGTGACACTGGAGTCAATTGCATTGGGGTAAACTGTATTACAAGCAGTGACTAGAGCACTAGGACTACATTTAAAAGAGATAATGGCATGACATGCCCACTGAGTGTTCTCTCAGCATTTGTTTTGCATTCCCAAGTGACATATCATGGTCCACAGGATCTTCTGTGACATTAAAAAAAAAAAAAAAGGGCAGCCGTGAAGGTTTTTAGTTTGATATATAGGTAGAAAAAACTCACCAAATATAAGTCTTAGAGATGTTAATTCCAGCTTCTACATCATCGACCTTAAGAAAATACTATCTAATTTCATCTAATAAAAATTCTTTCCCATAATTCATGAGAAGTTTCAGAATGTCAAATAAAGTCATAAAATGTCAAAAGGAGCAATATCAAAACCAACAGTTTTGTTGTTGGTGACTGTTTCTTTCCCTTGATCCTTGGTGGCACTAAACATGTGATGCTACAAGAAACAAGGTAATTGGTGAGAATCCAGCAAACAGTTGACTACAGAACACTTTTTGAGACTCTCTGACACATGTACTATATTCCTCTTTATTCTGAAAAACTCTACACAGGGATCCTTTTCCAAAAGCATAAATTCATTATAAAAAAGTGAGTTCCTGTTATAAGCAGAAAGAATCATGAGCCTCTGATATCTACACCAAATTCTTCTTCATTCTGGTAGACTCTGTACAGGGGTCCTTTTCTAAAAGCATAAACTAGTCACACAAACCAAAAATGAATTCATGTTAAAAGTTACTGGAAAAAAAAACACCAAACACCAAAAACCAAGTCCATTTAGCTCCCTGGGACTATGTCTGTCTTTTTGGTTTTTTTTTGTTTTTGTTTTTTTTTTAGAATCTGTTATATAAATTTACTTTTTGGGGGGGGGGTGACTACTTTAACACACTCTGTATCGTACCCCAAATCAGCCAATAAAGCTTTACTATGTGAATCTAAGTGTGAGTTTGCCGGTTAAGTAACAATGCCTATCAGGACACTATCTTCACTAGAATATGGGCAGGAACTAGCCCTGACACCCAGTCTTTGAATGCTGCATTCCCTTTGAGAGCGTGCTGTTCAATGGTGGAGAGGCTAGAATTGCAGCCAAAGTCGTAAACATCCACTGCGGTCGTCTCTGGGATTCTGTACTACCTCCCAACCTGGGTTTGGTCTTTAATTTCTCTTTAAGGAACCAAAGCCAACGAGCAGCTGGTACTGTTTACTTGCTTGATGCACCTGTAGTTCTGCTCTGCAAGGCATAGAAATGGATTTTCTCCAGGAAACATGAATTTCTAGAGCTGGAGTTTGCCCCATCATTCACAGGCGCACAACACATCAAATACAGGAAATGGGGAAATGGCATCATTAGTGGACTGTTTAGGCTCTTCTCTTTTGCTAGCTTTTAAAATTAATCTCTTCCTGTACACAACTCAGGGATGAAAGCATCTTCCTTTGAAGATGAATTAACTGAAAAGTACATTGAGAAATTTAAGATTCATAACAGAGCCACCTGGAACCTCTGTTCCCAGTAATCTGAAGAACCGCTGCCGGCCAAGACTGTAAGCTCCTGGCTACGTGACTTAGGTCAAAAACGACTTCAGAGCCTGCCATTTCTAACTTCGACATGAAAGCACTTTGACCATTAGCACTTAACTAAAAACAATGTTCCTGAATTTTTCATTCCCTGGATGTGCCCTGGTTATTTTAGGAGCTAAAGCTTGAATGTTGCCTGAGTCTGTTATTGTGTCAAGAACCCTTTATTGGGCACTCAGAATTCTCAATTCTCAGGACCGTGGAAGCAGGAAGGCTCCTTGCCTTTCAGGAGCTTATAGTCAAGCTAGAAAGGGTCAGTACATAGGCTAATTAAAGCTAAGTGCCTAGTGTGTAATGATAATTTTATGAGCGGTAGAATATGAAAGGAGACATTAATGTGACAAAATAGTTGCAAAAACCTTAATGGAAGAAGTGGGGCAGGATCAGGAGAGGCGTAGAGGAGGACTGGAATCTCTGAGGAGGGGGGAGAGCAAGGGTGACATCACAGACAGTCCCGCAGCACACCACTCTCCACCAGTCAAATATTATGTATTCAGTAAACATTTGTTGAAGTGAACTAAAATTAAAGCAGACTCTATGGCTACATTTTCGTGTGTGTGTGTGTGTGTGTGTGTGTTGGCCTCTGAAATGTAATTCGAAAAATTCTGCCCATTTTAGAGCTGTGTTTCCCACTGATCATTAAGATATTTCCAAGTGAGTTGTTTGCATTCCCTCAAACTCACTATGACCAGGATAAACTCATCATCCTTCCTCCATAGCACCTTCCTAAAGTTTCCTCGTCCTGTTTTGACATTGCTATTCTCTGATGTAACAATCTCTAGAGCTGCTCTATCCAATAGTGGGAGTCACCAGTCACATGTGACTACTGAGCACTTGAACTGGCTAGGGCCTCAAGTTAAAAGGATAATATTTTAGATGTAGTGAGTTAAATAAATGTCATTACTAAATTAATTTAACCTGCTTATTTTTACCCTTTTTAAGAACATTTAATGTTCATATATTGCTTCCATTATGTTCTTATCAGATAGTGCTGCCCTGTAGTTTGATGGCTTAGATTCATATCCAGATAAAGGTAAGACATGTAGCACAATTTCTTGCTTGTTCTTTCTATAATTAATTAGTCAATCAGTTCATTCACTCATCCATTCATGGTAGGTGCTTTCATTTTCCCCCATTTTACAATATTAGAAAACTGAAACAGGCAGAGGTCACACAACTGGGGATATGTGGTATAGGATTTGAACTCGGGCAGTCTGACTCACCCAGCATGTTCTACTGGAGTAATCCAGATGAGAAACCATGATGGTCAGGGCTAAACAAAAAGTGGTGGGTTGGAAAAGAAAGGAGGAACTGAAGAGATATCATGAAGCCAAAATGAACACATCACAGTGATCAATTTGTTGCATGGCATAAGGGAAAAGGAGACAGAATTGACTCTCAGATTCCTGGCTGAAAAGATGGTGTCATCAAGCAAAACAGCAAACACACAGTAGAAGTATATGTAGAGGGAAGTGATAAATTTGACAGTTAAATTCAAGGTACTTGTGAGAAATCCAAGTGGAAATATCCAGTAGGGAATAGGATATACACATGGAGAACTCAAGGGAGATACTTAGATTGGATATGTCAATTCTCTCATTAGCCTCCTTGCCCCCACCTCCCACCCCCAAGAGCTTGGACCTTTTGAATTACAAGGGAGCTTCATGATTGAATTATACACAGTTTCTGACTTAAATGTTCAAGATCCTGCACAATTTAGTCCCAAGCTCTCCTTTAAGCTCTCTACTTCTGTTTTACACACACTTTGCTCCAACCAAATTGGATTACATATATAACCTTGACATTAGTTGCAGTCTTTACACATGTGAAGACAGAGATTTAAAGGGATCGAAACTATTATGCCACAAAATACAGAATTTAAGACTTCCCTAAGATTTATAGGAATTTGTAGGGTAGTGGGAATAGAGAAGGTTATATTATCAGAATCACTTCCATTATTAAAAACTTTTCAGTTACCATAGATACAAATATAGCTCTGCCAGCCATTAACAGATGGTAATAGCAATTGCTCATGTGGGGTCACCTCCGATTTATGCCCAATTAGGGTTTTTGGTTACCTGAGCAGTTTGTAACTAGAGGAGACCAACCTGTGATTAGTTTACAGCTCTACTTAACCTCACTGCTAATATTGTCTCTCTTTTATATTAATTAAACAGTCATGGAATTCAGCCCTCTTCATTAACTTCAAGGGAAAAAAAAGAACCCCTAAAGCAAAAGCAAACCAAACCAAATCAAAATACCACAACCCAGAAAACCCCACCAACACAAGACATCTGTTGGAAGAAATGAATTACAGAAGTCTGGGCAGATGGAAGGACTTACACTGTAGGAATGAAATAATTAACATTTTGGGTTAGACAGCATCATAACAGAAAGTCCCTCAGTTTTAGCTTTAAGCTCCTTTTTCGTCTTTCCCCTTTCCTTCCCCTCCTCTCATCCTCTCCACAGCAAACCTCAGACCTCCCATTTCCTCAAGCAAAGTACTTCAGCTCTCTCCAGCCTCTGCCGTTTTAGGACCCCCTCTGCATACCTCTGCTCGTCAGGATCCTCAGCGAAAGGAAAGGGATTTTCCCTCCTTGGAAGGCAAATATGACTGTGATCCTTAGGAGCACATGCTCTTCTTCCAAGTCTTTGCTTCTCCTCTGGTTTTTGTTAAATTCCTAACCAGTTCAAGGCCCAATTCCATTCAAGGAAGCAGGACTCCATCTAAACACATTCTTTCCCCTCGCACTTCTCACACTGCTACAGGCATCTTCAGTCTTCTCTGTGGTAGGGTTTTGTGTATTTAATTTATATACTTCCTACTTGACTGCAATTCATTTGAGGATAGGTTCTACATGGTGTACACCAATCATCACCTTGGTACAGACTGGCAAAACTGACCTCCAAATCTGTGCACATGGAAAGAATTAATTGAAAACCTGATCTACTCTTCTCTTGTTCCATTTTGGATAAACCTACCAAGGTGATCCTTAGAATGACCTTGTCTGAAAACGAAAACGGTGAATCAATAATTCGCCTGTAATTATATATCTGAAATCCCATCTACACCCTCTTATGCTTCATAAGTGGATTTCAGATTTGCATGTGAAACAGATTGTGTTTTGCCGCTGCATTTACCCAGTAGATTTGCTAATAATTTAGGAAGTTTGGCAAATATGATGCAGTGTAACTTGTAATATTTATTTGCTCTCTCAGCTGTGATTTTAATCCCCTAAATAACAAGCTCAGACAACAAATTATTGATATGCTTTGTGCTGTTTATCAATATTTACTTAGATTTGTTTTGGAAAAAAACCCAAATGGAGGTTATTTAACATAATTGGGCATTAAAACGGTTTGATTTGGTACTCATAGTTTTTGAACATACCGATTAAACACAGAAGTTATTGATGCAAATTGTTTCTTCCCGCCTACAGCAGAAAATTAGAAGGGGCAGTTTCTTCATTCAGGAAAAAGCAAGTAAGTTGAGACACAATTTGTTTTGCTTCTTTTATTTGAAAATATATTTTAAATGAGCCAAATAGATCCATATGGCCTGTCCACTGACTTGACATTGAAGAACAATGCATGGTTTGTACCCTATTCCCAGCCACTGCACAGTGAGTGTGTGGCTCTGGATCTCCCTTCTTCATGACAAACTCTCTTTATTCACCTTTAGAGAACTACTAAGCAGAGCTATAGTAATGAAAAGATACTTTACAGATTAATCACTTGAGCTCTGTAAAACGTGTTTCGGAACATTTCTTAATGTTCCGAAATCCCTGTGGGCTCATAATGACAGATGAACAAACATCAGAAGGCAATGATATGACTTCTATTTGACAATAGTAGGTTGGGGGATAGTGCTGGAAGGCTGGGCCCTGTTTTGGACCTGGAACAGTAGGAGCAAGTAGTATTTGAAGTTCAACAGCCTGCGTTCAGGTTAGCTACACCTGGTCTTCTTTCTTCTCACCTGTGAGCACCACAAGAGCAGGGGCTAATCTTTTTAGTTCACTGTTGCATCCCTGGTCTCCAGAACAGTGCCTGGAATGTAACAAGCCCTCTACACATATTTTCTGGATGACTGAAATCTAGTGGACTCATTCCACTGTTATTCTTCGGTTATGCTTCTGTTATAACATAATTAATCCTGTATTATTAAAGCTATTTCGGTACTTTCAGTACTCTTTTCTAAATGAAAACCACTCGATATCTTCTAATCTTTAGTCATCCGTCATAATAATCACATAGGGATTTCTAAAACTTCCAATAATTTTCTATCTATTTCTTTGACTAATCTGTATACCAGGACCATACATTCAAATTGAGCTAATTTGAGCTGGCTTTGGAATAGAGATTCTGAAGATGCCTCAAAGTTAGAGCTCTGCCCTTCAGTTTGACCCCATGGAGAATGTGACTTGTGTTCTTATTCTGTCTGAGGATGTGATGCATGTATAGGAGTATTAATGGGAAAAGAAGATTCTTCAGAGGAGGGTTTTGCTTTTCTTTTTTAAATTTAGAAATAGAATGGAATGCTATTGGAGATAACACTGAAGACACTGTTTACCTGAGCTCTACCAGAGTGTAGCCTTTCAAATGTTTTTGACTAAGGCCATATAGGGGTTTGAAAAAAAAAGTGGCCCACTTACAATTCCAGCTCAAATTTGTCTGGGGAACTTCAAATTTCAACTTTCTGTTGGGTTGAGCTGCAGTCAGAACACTTAATTAAAATCATCAGTAAACTGGGGTAATGTGCAAAGGTTAGTTTACAAATTTAGTAATCATTAACAAATCATCTAATTGGCTCTCTGTACAGAGCCTTAAATCTTAAGTGAAAACTAAAACTTATGAAATAGCGAGACACTTAGAAAAGTAAAAAAAAAAAAAAAAGAAAAAGAAAGAAAGAAAGAAAAAAAAGGGACTTTCAATTTTAGATCCCTTCTTGGTCCATCAATGGGACCCTCCTGATTCACTGATGGGCCTCAGGCCATGTTTTAAGAAAATCTCTGCTCTAGGGGAGAAAGAAATCTAAACACGTACCCAATAATTATTTCCTTTTGCTATGGTTGGACAGAGAAAGAGAGGTGACGCTTCTTACTGAATTATATTTCTCATTAAGGATAAATGCTTCATTGGCCTAAGGATTTAGATTAATCAAAAAATTGATTAGCATTATTATATTGGGGAGCTAGTGCTGCTTCAAATAAAGCCTGGGTAAATGAGGAATAAAAAAGATGGTTCCATGATATAATCCTTATGCAATTTACTTTATATAAAGTGTCTATCTCTTAAATTTTTGACTTCAGTCTTTCTACTATTCTATTCTTCTGATTCTCCCTCAATTTATACATACACACATATATTAGTGTGAATATGTGTATAATATATATACTATGTATGTATATGTGTATGTGCATGTATATATATGTGTGTGTGTATATACTTTAAAAATATACTTTAAAAAATACTATCAGTCATGCTGGTCCTTTCTCTCCTTTACCTTCCCTCTATCCCTCATTTCCAACCTGTCTGCACTTTCTTTTCTCTCCAGCAATGCTTTCATGACCCATCACTTAAACTCCTCTCTCATGAACATTATTTTATCTATCCCACAGTCATTCTATCCCACCTACATGGCAAAATTTACAACCATGGGTCAATCTAAGTGTCTAGTCTGCAGATGTATCCCTGGGCTATTGAACAATACTGGTGAAAAATCACAGTTGCACAGACTAAGGGCACTTATAAATTTGCACTACCTAACTTCAGCTTGTCTCTCAAACTTTCCAGAACCTCTGTCTTGGAATGGGTTTCCCCCAAGTATCCATGCCAGGCAGCCTTTCACAAGGATTTATTGAGAGAGTGCTCTCAGGAAAATAGGAGTGAGAAAAGCAGAATAGGGCAGCGGGAAAAAAGGTAGGCAGAGATGTGGTGGTGACTGGAAAGTAGCTTTTGCCTGTCCTGTGGAACCTCTGGGGCAGGCCTTTTGCCTACTGAACTCTCATGCCAGACAGGCGTTAACTGTGGGCTGCTGTCTGCCATCCAGGAGGTGAGGGTGGGCTGGGGAGTGAAGGCGTAATCCTCTAGCTGAAGCAGTTCTCAGCCCCTGAAGTGGACGGTGGTTGCCATGAGCAGCCAATACGCACAGCAGCACCAGCACAGGAAAGCTCTACACTGCTTAAGCTTTCTCTATTATTCTTCATACAAGTATGAATCCCCTTTCTCTTACCTCTGACCCTATCACTTCCATCATCACACTCAGCAGAAGACCTTGCCTCCCGTTTTCTCAGAAAATATGGAAGCCCACTTCGAAGCCGTATGATAACTTCCCACTGCTCTTAGGAAAATGTCTGAATTCCTTAATGTGGTTTCAGAGCCCAGAGTGATCTGACCTTCGGTGACATCTCTAGCTTCCACCTTAGTCACATCCATCCAATGCTTTAGCCACACTGAACCTCTCAAGTTGAGCACGCATCTGCTGACCACCTACCCTCCTCCAAACGAGAAATTTTGTTTGATTTTTAAATTTCTATATTATCAACAGGTATTAGGTTTGCATGCTGGTATTTTTTTTTTTTTGCCATAATTAATACAAGGTTGAAATTAATCATGGATGATTGATAACCATGAATTTTCCATCCTGAAATCTTTATATTAATTTATCATTTGGTTGGCTGAATTATAAAACCCAGTAAAAAAATTTTAAGGGCCCATGTGTTATATACTTGCTTGCTTGAGAATGTCTATTGTTTGACATAAATTCTTCATATATACTTGCAAAATAATTTAGCTGACTAAAATTTTTGGTTCAAACTTACTTTACCTCAGAATTTAGTAGACATTATCTATACTCTGATATTGATTATTGCTACCAAAAAGCATAAGGTTTACCTGGCATTTATTCCTTGTACATAGATCATAAATTGCTTTTTTTTTTTTAAACTTAGATGCACATATGATAATTAGAAAATTACAGTAATTTACCTGGATTTATTTTGATGTGGGTTATTTTTATATCAGATTTTCTGAAATTCAGTGTTTTCACTATAAATTCAAACTGATAATTTCAGGAAATGTTTGTTATTTATTAATGTATTTTCTTCTTTGGAAACATCAATTATGCATAAGTGAGGTTACCTTGTCTCTCTCATATGTATCACCTTCTGCATATGCTTTCCTATATTTCTTTCATATATTTCCTTCCTCAAGCCTATCTTCTGTGTCTCGACTTTTAAAAATCATGTTTATGCTATTTTTGTTGCTTTCAATATGGCTTTTATATCATTAATACTTTTACTCCTCATCCCTTTTTTTAAGCTTTGCCAGTTTCTATTTCATGTTTTTGTCTTAGTTTTAAAATTTTTTATTTGAACTCTAATAAGTATTTAACTTTTTTTTTTGAAAAATCATGTTTTTCTCTATTTTTGAAACAAAAAAAATGCTCTAGGTATGATCTCTTTCTAATGATAATGCTCTTCTCTTTTGTTTATATTTATTTATGGTGATTTTTAGTGGGATACAGGGCAAGAGAGTAGAGTAAAAATAGTTTTACTCTGGCATACTTAAAACAGATGCTCTTGACACAATTTTTTTAATTTTTAAAATTTTCTATGAGGGAAATGACCAACTGGGATAAATAAGATGTGGGACTCTCAGAGAGAATCAACAGATCCTAGACGAACATATAAAAATGAGCAATCTGAACTGAACAGACAAGTCCGATCTGACTAAGTTTCACCAGTTCCTCAAAAACAGAAGCTGGACATAAATACCAGGGAGTCATTGATGCAAATAATTACGAATTACCTCAAAGCAAAACGGACACATTATCAGCTAATCTCTTTGTTGTCCTCATAAAATACCAATTAAAGAACGCTTCCAGATTTTGTTACTGATAAAGACCTATGCTAGATGGATCCTGTTGGTCCTGTAAGTCAAGTTCGGATGCTCAAAATGGGCAACAGAGACACAGCACTCTTTATAAAACGTCGTTTTAACAAGGCTCATTATATAGTCACACATGAACGAGGAATGCTAAGTTGTTAATAGTTTTCCCAGGGTTTCACTCTTGAAATGAAGCTTCAGCAATTTTATCTTATTTTAGGCGTCCCAATTACACTCATAAGCATGAAACAACCAGACTGTGACTATATACTCATCAGCAGAAGAGTTACAAAGCCCATCTAAATTGTGACTATTTCACCTAACTTCAGGTCAAACCAATCAACTGTGGCCTGTTTATAGGAAGCACAGTTGGCAGTCTCTCTCAGAAGAATCACTCATTTTGATTATCATACATGGATGACAGTTCATCAGT
This sequence comes from Camelus dromedarius, assembly GCF_036321535.1. Lineage (NCBI taxonomy): Eukaryota > Metazoa > Chordata > Mammalia > Artiodactyla > Camelidae > Camelus > Camelus dromedarius. The sequence goes on along the minus strand of NC_087442.1, from coordinate 73,482,708 downwards.
TATAACAGATTTGTCAACAGAATGATTCTGGAGGGGGCGCGTGAAGAGATAAATTGGGAGTTTGAGATTTGCAGATACTAACTAATATATGTAAAATAAATAAACAACAAGTTCATACTGTGCAGCACAGGGAGCTATATTTAATATCTTGTAGTAATGTATGGTGAAAAAGAATATGAAAATGAAGATATGTATGTTCATGTATGACTGAAGCGTTATGCTGTACTCCAGAAATTGACACAACATTATAAACTGACATACTTCAAGAAAAAAATATATACAGCAAAAAAAAAAAAAGAAAAAGAAAAAGAATGATTCTGGAAAGATTGCGGCATTACCCAGAGAAATACTATCTATATATTCAAATATAAAACAATATCTGATGCTAATAATGCTGACACATGTTATCTTGAAGGAATGCAGCAAGGTAACCTGATTTACTAATAGGCACCTGGAAAATGAGCTACTCTGAGCAAGAAGGCACCAAGTCTGAACATAGTAAACTATTTCAAATTCCATGGCTAGCACTCCCACTGTGTACGCCCACATTCAACAGGTCATGGGATATTCTGACTTACTTTCAAAAACAAGGTGCCATTTCAAAAAATTCTCTGTTTTAGGATAAAAATAGATCCTCAAAATGAGAGCATGTCAGGTTAGCCTCATGATTTATATTTTAAGCAATAATTTAAATAGGTATATATGCATGTATATGTATTTATGGATATGTTTATGTGTGCGTACTAAAACACACACAGACACCCACACCCACCCCTGCTAGCAAACTGCGGATCATATACAGCTCTAAGATTAAACAGATGAGAAGTTAGGTCAAGATAACTAAAGGCAAAATTTATCGGAGAGTCACTGACTCACAAAGAAATCACACACCGTTTCATCCCATTTAACCATGTGAATGGTTCCATAGGTAAACATATAGGTCAAAGGGCATCTGATCTGCCTTGCAGACACTCAACCTTGTGATTACTGGAAGATCGGAGACATAAATGTTCTCTTTCAACCCTTTTCTCTATACTGTGTTTTCATTCTGCTACCCAAGGCCAGGCCCCCCTTCTCATCACTATCATTGGCAAGTTGCTTCCATGGTTAACGGTCCTGACAAGCAGCTGTGGAGACACAGGCAGTATATTAGAAGACAGACTATATGTTTGAACTTGGAAGAACAATATTTCCCAAACTTCGGTCATTAACACATGACTATCAGCATCTCTGGCACCTCTGTGTGCCATCAGCGCTATTGTTAATTCAGTATTTTTCCTTAAACTGATGTACAATTAAGTTTACAAAATATAAAAGGAAATGCTGTGCCATTACATAAAAAAACCCCAGCATTTCTTGACATAAATAGAAAAAAATAATAAATACAAATAGAGTGTAGATAAAACAGTTTCACTGGAACTTGACTAGATCCCATTGCCTTCTGAAAGTTCTGAGCAGGACCTCTTGCTATCAGTTTCAGTTTTCACTCGGGGTTTGGGAGAGTTCAGTGTTAAGTACTGATTTTTTGCATAATAAGCACCTAATTGCAGCCTTCCTGTTTGTCATATCCAAATACATGCGACTTCAGAAGTTTCTTGAAGAGCTTACTAGCTTAAAGAATATACATCTCTGCTACTGCATTAGAGTGAAGGGGTTCTAAGAGATTTTCAGATTTGAGGTTTGTTAGAACAAGGTAATCAGAAGAGAGTAGAAAGTAACTTTCTCACTTGTGATTTTATTTAATCTAAAGCTGCATCTGCTTCACACTTAAAATCTTCTCTCCTGGTACGTTCCCCATTTTGGATAACACTGAATTAGAGGATTATCCTCCAGCAGCTGCCACACAAATGACTCAAATCGTTCCTGAATAATAATGAAAGTATCTGATTCATTCAGGAATATATTGTTTATCAAAAATATTTACTTACTTATTTGAGTTACAATGTTGTATTAGTTTCTGGTGTCTAGCATAGTGATTCAGTTATATATACTATTGGAACATATTCTTCTATAAAGAATAATATATATATTTCAGGAACACACTCTTTATAGAAGTCAATAGAAATTTTTCTTTTGGAAAATATGAGATTGTCCCTTAATTTCAACTTTGCCATATCTTTCTTCATAATGTCTTCATTATATCTCATCATTTCGTCCTCTTATGTTACTGAATAATATGTTATTGAATAACATGTTATGTTATACTCCTATGAGGACTACATTTTTCATGAATAATACAAAATACTGATGCATAACTTTCATATGATTTAAAAAATATTAAAATTCTTTTGGGACTTCATTCTTGGGAATTCATTAAAATGCAAGACAATTTAGGAAACATTCTTTTAAATTATTTATGACCTTCACATACCTTCAGGGCAGAATAAGGGGGAAAAGGAATGTCTAGTTAGAAATATGAAAGATGGAAAGTGATTCCTATCTTGAAATTGCCCCATTCAAGGATAATTTAATCAACTCAAATAAATGCTCTATAATTTTGCTTTCATTAATGAGATGACTAAGTTGGATACAGCATGCAAAAAGAACATGCTTCATTGTGATGAAAGTGTTTTTCAGACAGGATGCTGAGGCCTCTATGAGTTTAAAAGGAAACATTCCTAGGGAGATTGTGTCTGTGTGATTAAAACAGGTCTTTATTAACTTGAGGGTGACAAGAACATTTCTCATTTTCTCCACTTACTTTTTTTTTGGCACTTTTTTGTCAGTTTTGTTGGCACAGATGGCAAATAGTCTCAGAGCTGGAAGGAGAGTAATTTCCACAAGGCAGCAAAGTGATTAGTGATGCAGCTGGGACTCGAACTAAGGTCACCCCAACTTTTCACTACTGTGTTTTGTACCAAGTATGGACCTTCATTCATTCATTCATTCATTCATTCAACACCTTATCTGGCACAGTGATAGGTTCAGGCAATAATGAGATGAATAGGGGCCTGGAGCTTTATGTTCTGATCCTTAAACCATGACAAATGTAACAGTGATATGGTTTCCACATAATGACAGCGTATGACAAATAAGAAAAAGAGAGAAAGTGATTTCTTCAGTGGTGAGTAGTAACAGTAGCAAAATGTTGACATCAAGGTCATTTCTAGAAGTGTTTCCTCATGCACTGGTCACATGCAGTGAATTCATTGCTTTGTTGGACTTCTCTCCATTTGTTCCCACTAATGACTTGGAAGGTTTCCAGTACTGAATATCGATTTCGTGGAGAATAAGCACCTATTTATGTGGCCTTCTTGTTCTTTATATCTGATTGTGTATGACTCCAGAAATTTTTTGATGAGCTTACCTAAAGAACATACATTTCTAAAGCAATATTGCATCAGAATGAGAGGGTTCCTTTTAATGTTTAGAAAGCAAAGAAAAAAATAAAAAGGAAATTGTTTTATAATCTACTTGACATTTATTGAGTATATTAACGCAATGTTGGCCTCCAAAGGAGTTTATAGTTTCCGACAGTGAGTGTTGAACACGTAACTAGTTAATCTCAAAGTGCTTTGAGAGTATGATGGAGGCGATGTGTGGGGTGGTGTGGGGTTAAGAAAATAGACTCTAGAGCCTATCTGGATTCTAATCCTGATTTTATCTCTTAAGTAGCTGAGGGATCTTGGGCATGTTATAACCTTCCTATTATAGAAAACCATGCCTCAGTTTCCTAATCTGCAAATGGGGATGATAATAGTATATACCTCATAGGCTTGTGAGAATTAAATGAATTTCTATGTAAAAAGCTCAAAACAGTCATACTGGCATAGAGTAAGCACTGTTAGATGAATGAGGCACTTTTGGCAATGCTGATGGCAACGTTTCTTTCCTGCATCAGGGCTTTTGATATACTACTGCACATTGCGAATTATCAAGAGGGTAATGTGCTACAGAATTTCCCCATGTTATTTGGCCTTTTGCTGGGGAATATCATAAGACTAATAAATAATCCCTTAGGATATGTGCTTGAGAAATATAAAGTATTTATAAATGTTTTGCATAATTAATGGAGAGTCACATCTACTGTAGGATCTTGGCTTAAGAGTTTTGCTTTATTTCAAGATTCTAGATCTGGTTGAATCTTTAGAGTTATAAATGTAACAGTATCTTTGTAACATGTTGACATTGATGATGATGACAATGATAACTAACATTGTTTAGTACCTATCTGTGCCAGGCACTGTGCTGAGTGTGGAACACTTATTATCTTGTCTACTCCTTACACCAACCCTGCGAGGCATTATTTAAAATGAAGAACCTGAGACTTAGAAAGTTAAGTAAGTTCCTCAAGCTCCTAAATTAAGTTGCTAAACCAGGACGTAAATCCAGTTTTATTTGACTCCAATGCCCATATCTACAACCAGGAAGTGATACTGTCTCCTTGATTTTGATGATAATAATCGAGGTTTGGATGGTAAGAGTAACAAACATTAAAAGGCCTTGAAAATTGTAGAGCACAGCATGAAGATAGGATATCATTAACAGTGTTAAAATTATGCTTATGTTTTTGTTTACTTCTGGGATTAAAAGTGTACTACCTATGTAGTAGTGGTTTTGAAAGGTCCTCAATATAAACAGTTGAAAATATGAAACTCACAAAATTCAAAATATAAAAAGGCAGTTTTTTTTTTTCCTGGGAAAACAATCAAATAAAACCTGTTGTTTGATTAATTTTGATAAGGAAGATCTAATCTTTTATTGGAAATTTCAACTGTATGCAGAAAATGAAAAGCAAACATCTCTTTAAGAAATATGGAGAAAAACCATGTACCAGGGTACCAGGGACCAGAGGAATATATAAAAAAATGCCGATTAATTTGTATATGACTTTTAAGTCAACACTAGAATTATGAAAGATTAACCCCAATATAGTTTTGATATGAATATTCAAATATTGAAAGTTATACTACTATTTATTAGCATATTAAAAAATTTTAGACTAGAAGGTCATTTCAATCCATTGCATATCAATAGCTAACTAGGTTTCTTCTGAAAAAATATCACATTTGTTTTCAGCATCAAAACTAAAGAAATAATGATTGAAATTATTCTTTCTACTGGTAATATGTTAATGTCATCATGCTCACCTTATACTGAACTAAAAGCCTCTGTTCTCTGTTCTTTGGATTCCCTGAGGTTTTACTTTTAGTTTTAGGGTAGTCTTACAACGTCGCAGCTCTCCTGACTGCCACATCCAGACCTAAATCTGCCAGATCTCCTTTGCATAATGAACACATGTGAACCTTTCCTACAAGTATGGCAGATAAGCACCCAGGTACTGTGGTGACAGGTGCAATGCAAATACACAGATGGAGAAACTGAAAAGACTTCATTAACGCCATATAATCTCACTAATGGTGGACTCTTTAAGGGTTTTTTTTCTTTTTTTCTTCAGGGATAAAAGGAGAGAAAGCAGTTGAAGCAAATCATTATAAAGGAATTGCTGTTTCCCAGGCTCTTGGCTTCAGGTATCTGCTCATTTCTATCTTGCAATAATGACTTTGGCTAATTCTTCTTCCTCATGGTCTTTTCAGAGATCATTTTGAGTCTCTTCTCTTTTGCTCTATATTTTGTTTCTGGTGATTTAGTCAACTCACCCAAATGTCACTTCACTTCAAATGTCACTTATGTGCTTCCCAGCCACGGCCTCGCTCCTGACCTCTGGATCACCACTGGGTATACAATCCAATGACTGGAAATCATGTGTCCAGGCAATTTGCTAAGCCCTTTGTAGACATCATCCCATAAACTCTACCAGAAATCTCTGGGGATTAGTAAAATTATCTCCATTTTATATTTGAGAATAGGAAGGCTTCATTCAGCAATCTGGACTCACAGAAATGTAATCTCTTTAACATGACATGTGTTCAAATATTTTGATAGTTGTCAGTATTCTGGCTTTTGGCCATTCTAATAGGTATGTAGTAATATTTTGGTAGTTTTGATATTTCTCCTTATCCTGATTTCTCTTTGACTGACATCATATCTACAACCTTGATATCCTGAATGAGCAAATACAAGCTGTCAATGTATTATGTGCCCCAAAATGACCTGAGGACCATGACTATTATTTCACATGAGCAGGGCGGTGGCACAGTTGACATACTTCAACAACAGGCAAGGTATTTTTTGTTTTGATTTGATTTGTTTTTGGCATTTTTATGAAGCTCTTGATATATATTGATATTATCATCCACAGACTCTTCCAAGAGCATTTTTTTTTTCTCAATTTGAACCATTTCTTTAGCAGGCCTACCCCTTTCTCTACATGTGAAACTCATTTTAAAAACCTGATTTCAGTACACACCTATCAGAATGGCCAAAAGCCAGAATACTGACAACACCAAATGCTAAATGAGGACATGGAGGGACAGAAACTCATATTGTTTGCCAGCAGAAATGCAAAATTGTCCAGTCACTTTGGAAGACAGTCTGGCAGTGTCAAACAAAGTGAAACACAGCCTCACCATTCAATCCAGCAATCATACTCCTAGGTATTTATCCAAATGAGTTGAAAGCTAATGTCCACACAAAAGCCTGGACATGAATGTGTACAGCAGCTTTATTCACAATTGCAAAAAAATTGGAAGTACGTAAGATAATCTTCAATGTGTGAATGGATAAACTGTGGTATATCCATAGGATGGAACATTATTCAGAGATAAAAAGAAATTAGTTATCAAGCCAAGAAAAGACATGGAGGAACTTTAAATGCCTATTTCAAAGTGAAAGAAGCCAGTCTGACAAGCCTATGTACTGAGTGACTCCAACTATATGATATTATGGAAATGACAAAACTATAGAGACAGTGAAAAGATCAGTGGTTATTAGGCAGAAGGGATGAAAAGACGGAGCCAGGAAATTTTTAGGGCAGTGAAACTATTCTGCATAATATTGTAATGGTGAACACATGGCACAATGCATTTGTCAAAACCCACAGAACTATATAACACAAAGAGTGAACACTAATGCAAACTAAGAATTTTAGTTAATAATAATGTAGCAACGCTAGCTCATCAATTGTAACAAATGTACCACACCAAAGCAAGAAGTTAATAAAATGGGAAACTGTATGTGTGGGTGAGGTGGATATATGGAGCTCTGCCTTTTCTGGCCAATTGTTTTATAAACCTAAAACTGTTCTAAAAACAAAGTCTATTAATTAAAAAATAACTTTTTAGAAAACCCTGAATTCAGAAATTTATATTTATCTTTTAGATATTGGTTTCTTACTAGCGTCACACTGAATAGTTAGGAAATCTTGATGCCATCATTTTATAACTATTAGTAGTTATATTCCCAGCTCGGAGTCACCTACAGCTGTAATCAGTGTGCCTTGTTCGTAATATTAATGCAATATGACAATGTGGACGGCAAAAGACCATTTCACTACAGACTATCAAGTCTCTTTATGTACATTTTTTTCAACCAGTTTTAAATCTGTCTATCATTTAATCCCTCTTGCTCCATCTCACCCACAATGATATCCTGAGATATTATGTTAATGTCTTTATGAAAATCAAAGCATATTATGCTGAGCACAGTGTCTGGCACACAGCTGTTAACTCATTAAATGGTGGCTGCGATTAGCATACTTTTGCCATAATCTAGTAGCTTTACCAAAAAATGATTGTTACTTGGTATTTCTTATTTTCAGAGATGTCATGCTGGCTTCTAAGGATCACCTCCTTCTCTGCTAAGTGCTTACAACTAATATTTAATATTAATTACTTAATTTTTATATTAAAATTATATTATTTTCTCTCAAGGCCATCTTTGTAAACTTGAGACTAACAGATTCACATAGGAAACTTGAGTTTTAATTTCTTCTCAATGATATACTTTCTTTCCCCTAGTCTTTCCCCTTTGAAAAGAATTCTCCTTAAAGGAAAAAGATGCAACAAATCAGGAGTCACAGTATGTTGCTCTCTATTTTGCCCTTTAACATTAGAACAGTGGTGAGTGTCTTCCTACACGTAACACAAAGAGGGATTTTGTTGCTGTCATTGATGATATGACACCATTCACCAGCTCAGCCTTATGATCATCTTCGGGGCTTTTTATAAATTTGTGCCACTATGTTAATCCTGGGATATATTCCACTTCCTGTCGCCTTTAAATGTCATTTCCCCCCAGCTTTATTGAGGTATAATAGACAATTAAAGATAATATATATAGTAAAATATTCACTGCAAACTAATTAACATATTGCTCACCTTAAAAAGTTATCATTTTCTTTCTTTTCCTTTTCTTGTGATAATAACACTTAAGAGCGACCCTCTTAGTAAATTTTAACTATAAAATATATACTTAACACTTATCTATAGTCATATTGTTGTACATTGCATCTCCAGAACTTACTCATCTTGCATAACTGACACATTGGACCACCTGACAAACATCTCTCCATTTCCCCCTTCCTGCAACCCCTAGGAACACCATTCTACTGTCCATCTCCTTTATACATCTTTTCAAATGACAACCCTGATTCTGTTCAGCATTTTCTAGTTTTCAATAAACTGGAGGAAAATGGTACTTTTCAGGGCCTGTACCAGTCATCATTTATTCATTTACTTAAAAAATAATTACTGAGCACATATTCTAGGTCAAGCACTGTACCAGGTATTGCTAAAAGTGAGGTTTCTAAGACTTAGTCCCTATTTTCAGGGATATCACTGCATACTCAACTTTCAACAAACTTTTATTAAACATATGCTAGGACAAAAAGATTTTTGAAAAGGAAGCAGTACAGTGCAGTAACAGCACCAACTGAAAGATATACAGACCACAGAGGTCTGAGAGAGGAGGGTGTGACAAACTCTACGAAGACAGGGAAGAAAATAAACCAGAGAAATTTCCAGAAAGATGATATATTCAAACTGGGTTTTAAAGACAAGAAGGTCACAGACAAGAGGAAAGGGAAAGGGGCTCTGGCAGAAGGTATGATGCAGACAAACGCTTAAAACACTCTGATGTCCATTTTGCTTTCTGAATAATCTTTCTGCAGTATTCTGAATAAAGGAGATGATCTGCCTTTTCCTAGACCAGACATCAACTAATATAAGCATGAACACATTTGCAAGAGACATACATTTAGAAATTATCTGCAAGTCAATGCAAAACTTTTCTTGGAGATTAGATTTCTAGAATGATGAGAGTATTTCCTTCAGAGCAGCTCACAGGACCCCCTGTGAACTATAAGGGGCACCATCTCTTTCCTCTCAGTTTGCTGTGCCTGAGGGCTTCTGGAAGATCTTTCAGCCTACTAGACCTGCCCCTCTTTGGGTGTGAACTAATTAGTCTGTAACGGACAATAATGGCAGTTGGTTGGCTCTCATGGCATCTAACCATCTTTCCTTACAAATGCTCTTTGCTCCTCTGACCTTAACAAAAAGTTTCTTACTATTTTATTCATTTGTCATGGAGCTTAGAGGATGCTTGTGGTATCAAATTTTCTAGTTTTCAGAAGTAGATTAAGAAGTCAGCTTCCCTTGCTTCAAATCCAGATCTTAGGTTTGGTCTCAGACTGTACCATTCACCAGCTGATCGACCCTTGAGCAAGACACTTCACCTCTTTAAGTCTTGATTTTATTAACTGCAAAACTGGAATCATAAAGTCTACCTACTGGTTTGTCGTGAGGGCTGTGTGATGTATCTAGATGTTTAGCAGAGTTCCAGACACATGACATGTTCTTAAAACATGACAGTCCATTTTCTTTTAATAGTAAGAAGCAGCAGACGAGGGAAAAAGTCCAACACATGTACAAACCATTCCAAAGTATCAAGTAGTATGCTAGATGTTTTGCATATTATATCATCTAATCCTCACGACAACTGTTAAAATAATCACTTTTATTTTTATAGATTAAAATTGTGGCTCATGACAATAATGTACATTGCCGTGGGTCATAGACTAATCAGTGCTAGAGCTGGGATTCAAATCCACTTTTCTACATCTAAAGCCTAAATGTTTCAAAACATCACATTTTGAAAAAGATTTTTGTACAAGTATATCCATTAATCTCCAAAGCTTTGAATAATAAGCCCAAATTGAACTTAAATAATTTCACATTCAGCAATGTTGAATATATAATCTACATATAGTTGTAAAAGATTAAAACATAAAATTGAATCAAAGTCTCATGTTCTTGTTGAAACCATGATATACGAATATTTTCAACACAGCAGGCTTGGAAGGGCAATCACAAAGTAAAACTACTATTGGCAAAATGAATGGGAAACGCTGCTTTATGAATGCCCTTTTTATTCTGAAGACTGCGTTTATATGTATTTTTATATATGTTTCTGTATATATATACATATATGTGTACCTATGCAGATATATATATACATATTATATACACCCTTTCTCATTTTTGATCTCATGCTTTGTTATATGAGTAACAATTGAATAATAATAAAGATAAAAGGTATCTCTTCTGTTAAGAATATATATTTATATTTATATTTTAATTTACATTTATATCGCTTTTAAGCAGCAATTTATGTATTTGTTTTGTCAGTGTTATGCTTATTTGCTTTTTGTCTTTGAGAAGTGGGAAAGAAACTGCTGGTCAATGACTCGTTTTTTCTGGTTTGTTTCCAAAAGGAAAAAATCTAAAAATTCAAATCTAAGAGCAACTGAAGTTATACCTCTGTCTTTAACTTAGAAGCTATTGTGATTGGTAATAGGTTTTCAATTTGAAAAAAGAACGTGCAAAGTATGTCTACATTTTTTAAATAGTGAAATTATAATTAAGAGTATTTTTATATTTTATAAGTAAAAATGGAAACTACTTTTCCTTTCCCACCAATCTGCCGTGTTTTAAAAATATATATATATACCAGAATGATAATTAAAATCCTTGAGATATGAGAAGGTAATTTTTGAACATGATCAATATAAAAGCTTCATTAGGAATTGCATTATAACCTGCAGAGTGGGGAAAACCAATTAGAGACAGAAACCTTATCTTCCTGTGATTACCTGGTTGTACTTTGCATAAACTGGTGAGCGGATAGTTCCAAGCAAAGGGTAGTATTAACATGATTATGGCTCATTTCCCTTTTTAGTCACATCTGTGAGGGTTCTAAAAATGAAATCTTTAAATTATACATGCAGAGGCCAAATATCTAAAATCTCTTAAGAGCAAAAGTATTTTCAATTACTTAAGACTTACACATATTGGAAAATATACTGATATGAGACATATTCCACTAACTTAATATTCCTCTATTTTCCTGTTAAGTGAGCACTGTGAGCACTAGAGATAAAGATTACTTTAATTAAGTGTGCAATGAATCCCATAAAACTTAATTGAATACTTTATTTTCACATATATATTTCCTCTTGCTCAAATGTCTCAGCCATGCTGTATACAATTGTTTTAAAACTGGTACTTCAAAGAATAAGCAAAGATTGTAAGACAGTTCAGTGCTTTCAAATTCCTTATGGCATTTGGGAATGACCTTTAGATTCTGAAAAGGTGAATGTTTTACATTTCTTTAAACTGACAGGATAAACAGAGAAGTACATTTAAACTAAATCAGTGTTTAAACTAGCCACAGCCATCTTGGTAAATGCAGAAATAATGATTGCTGCAGATTTTGCAAACAGCAAATTACTTTTCACGAATGAACATTCACTGGGTTGCTCCCCAAGGTGTCTAACTTTGCCTAAATTTTCTAATATTTTTAGAGAGATAATACAAAATAACCATCTGATATCCAGCTCCTATACATAGATGGCATTCACTCTACCCATCATTTTAATACAACATCATGTAATTATACTTATTCTTTCAAATAGATTACTCAGAAACTCCCGGGAGCAAATTCTATCATTGTCTGAGCTTTGGTTGGCTAGCGAGAAGGCTTACCGGCAAATTACAGAAAGAATCTGAGGATGTGAGTCAGTGGAGTAAAGTAACTCATAGGAGTCGTAGGCATTAATTGTGTAACTGTCTTTCAGCTTCATACCTTCTTCCTCAGTCTTAGAAATTAAGAAAAGAATTCTCTACTTAAATATGTGTTTATTATGTTCAGATGAAAACAAAATACTGGTTCACAAACTCTGTCATTTCAAGTGATGGTTAGTTATTTTGAAAATTTTAACTTAAAGGGATTATGTTGTTAATGATATACTGGGGCACCAAATATTGCTAGTTAAATTATCAACAAATGGCACAGACAGAAACACACACACAAACACACAGAGCTTCTATTCCTTTATCTTTCTTGCCATCTTGTCTCTCTTCATCCTTTCTAGCAGTCTTTCTATTTACCTTTCCTCTTCCTGTCCCCTCCATTCAATTCTTCTCTTTTTTTTAACCATCTTTTCATTCATCTTTCTTCCACCATCATTCATACTACATGTCTGTCCATGAAGCTATTTATCAATGAAGCTACATTCAATTTGAACATTTACTCTTTGCTAGGAAGTGGGCGTATTACTTGTACTAGGTCAAAAATAAACATTTTAAACTTTTCAAATGCCTTTTTAATAGAAGTCATTCTAAGAGAGGATTTATTTCCTTGTTGGTTTACATTTTGGTGAGTAGTACAAGCAAGGAAGGAGACATTTGTGGAAGAAAAATCAAAATGAGTCTGGTATTGCTTAGAGAGCTCTCTAAAATTGAACTGGGAGGCCACTGAGGAAGTGTGACTTATGAACATGTCAGCCTCGATGGAATCTGACCTTTTGGTCACTCATTATCCTGATGAAGACATCCAGAACATCTGCCAGAAGCTCAAGATACTTATTAACCCTTATCCTAAAATAACACGATGATCTCCTTATTGACCCTAAACCTAAAACTACTCATGATTCCTTAATGACAAGTATTTTCTGGCTTCCATCAGAGTCAATCACAATTCTCACCAGGTAACTTTTAACAACCTCATGACCTCTTGTCTTTATAAGCCCCTGACTCTCTCACTTCCCTGGAATAGTCTTTCGGGGTTACCTGAATCTGTGTCTCCTGAATTGCAATTCTGAACACACTAAAAAAACTCTTTTCTTATTTGCAGCTTCGTGCATTAATTTTATTTGACACATTAAAAATGCAAAAGAAAATTAGATTCCAAGACACTTTGTGCGCGCGCGCGTGTGTGTTGGGTAATCTATTCTTCTTGGTTGGAAGAGTCAGATTTATTGAGTTTTTCTGCATTTTCATAAGTTGTATTTGCGTAACTTAATTTCTGAATTAAACAGTTTAGAGCACAACATTTTTATGTTGCTGTTACAGCCTAAAACAAAGATTTTTTTCTACTCTTGGATTTAGAGCTTTTCAAAATCTCACTGAAGCAAAACAAAACTAAAAGGAAGCAGAAAAAAATGATTATAAAGTAAAATTAAATGATTATAATGTCAGGTGTGGTTTGAATCTGATTTGCAAACACCTATGACTCAAATTTTTGAAGAAAAAAATATCCTTCCACCACAAGTTTCACAGAATAGTCAAATTATTTTGCTCGAAAAACTTTTGCCTGAGGGAATACATTTGATTTAAATCAAATATGTAACTTCATGGTACAGTGTGGGTGGTGTATTTATAGTATACTTTGGTTTAAAATTCAATTTTTGAAAACATTTACTCAAAGGAGCCATACATTGTCGTGCTTCATCTACACAACTTACGTGGATTCATTCTTCAACTTTTCTCACTCACAAATTTCTCCTGTATCCCTCTGCTCATTTTTGCTATAAGTCTAGGAAGAAGACTATGTTTATCAGACAAAAAAGCAGTATGAAAAAATTAAGTATGGAAACCAAGAGTGAAAGTGGCAAAAGATAGAGCATTGAAATCAAATAGCAGGATTAAGTCATAAACACAGAGACAATGGAAAATATATTATTTTGGAAAAAACTTCAAGTTTTCCTGATCTCAGGGAACCCTGGGAATGGGACTTGAAATGTAAAATATAACATCAGAAATAATGATGAGGAAAAAAACTCTCATGTCATTTTAATATTAAAAATCTGATGCCACATCTAGGAGAACTGTACTAGGTATTTTAAAATTACTGTACATTCTGTTAAATCTGAAGAAAATGCTTTTGATTTCAATACATGATTTACTGGCAGCCAATCAATGGACATAATTTTAGCAGAATACTTCCCCAAGATGTAATTAAAAACCCTTATCAATTTGCCTATTAAATCAATGATGAACATTTTCCAAAACAGGCAGAATGAAAATCTTCCTTGAAGATTTGCATAAAACTGTAAAGCTTTTGCATGAAGGCTGTATTCAAAGTCACAGCGTGCAGGAAAGAGGGAGCAAAGAGTCTCCTGCCTTGACAAACCAGCATGGTTTCTGAAAATGGAGTCTTTGGTGTGCTGATGGCAGAATTTCAAACACAACATAAGCATGCTCTGCCACCATTCAGCACACAAAAATGATGCTTGGCTATAGCTTTCTATTAGATTCCTAAAACTGAGAGAAAGGTGGATTTAAAATCAGAGATGGAGTCAATAAAGTGCAGAATATTCACCGGGCTGTGGCTAAACAGCCAGCCGCTTGTAAAAATTGTTACCTGGGGCCCACTTTGGACTTTTGAAAAACACAAACAAAGAAAAAGGGATGAGACCTGGTGTGATTTACCCAGAGGGCCTCGAGCCTTTGAGTCTTCTTTGAGAGGGTGAGGCTATGCCCAGAGAGATGTGTTGAGAAGGGCTGCTGGTGGCTGACGTGAGGATGAGGATGTCTGGGCAGGCTGCAAGCTGAAAACAGGAGCGATAGCAACTAGGAATTTGCAACATTATATAGTGTCTATTGAGGGCTGCTTGTGACGGAAAAGACACATATGGAGAAACACAGAGAAGAAAGTAAGAAGATTTAAGAACAGATTTCACAAAATAAAGCTAGTAATATTTAAATACGTTTTTGAGGTTCCTGGGCTGGGATGTTAGAAGAACCAATCCAGAGGGAGATGGTTGCAAAAATCTTTGTCTTCACCACTCTCATCTGGATTTGTTCTAATCAGAGTCACCCGAATCCCTGTACATTAAACACAGTAGTTTTTTAAAGAGATGTTTAAATATGTGTTAACTGTATGGCCTTCATAGAAAAGTAAACATCTGGGGGTAGAGGCTACTCTGCAAGGTCCTGGAATGTAAGGGGGAGCATAAAGAAGTAAGAATAGCATTCTGGGAAACTCTGCCTAGCAAATGGAGGCAGTTTGATGTGGAGAAAGTGATGGGTTAGAGAAAATGAAGGTAAGCAAGGAAAAATTTTTGTTCAGGAAGCAAAGAAGAATAAAGACTGCCATTATTTTTCACATTTACTCTGCATACTAAGTAGTGTTTTTGCCACTACTGTATTTCTTGCATACAGCAAAATAACTGGAATCTAGAAAGAGTCAAATATTTACTAGTGGTAACAGGAAGGAAATAAAGTAAGAAAGAAGAAACAAGAAAGGAAGGAAAGTAGGCAGGCAGGCAGAAAGAGAGGCAAACAGATGAAACAGAGTGAGTTAACCTATTAATCTCTCACTTATATGCAAAATCGGAATTGCTGTGAATATGTGTGAAATGTTTATTGCAGTGTCTGGTATATGGGAGACGCTCAAGAAATGTTAAAAATCACCATTGTCATTTTTGTCATCATCATCATCCTTGGAGCATTTTTAGCAACAAGGGCATGTCAGAAATTCTCTGGTTTACATGACCTACTAAGACACCTTGACACTCCTCCTCCTCATGTTTCAACCCACTTCATTTTAGCTTCCAACTCGTGACACTCCAAGAATTCACTCCTGCAAAATTTACTAAGAACTTTCTTACTGCAAAATCCAGTGGACAATTTTTTGTTCACATCTTACCTGACTTCATTGCAGCCTTTATCATTATTGATGAGTTCTTATTTTGGAAGCCCTATCCCTCTCTGGTTTTTGTGTCAACACCCCTGCCTGTATTTCTCTTATGCCTTTGGCCATTGAGTCTCCTTTCTGAGTTTCTTATCCTGTCCCCTCGACTTGAGGGTTGGAATTCTCCAGGGTTTAAGAATAAATAAAATTCAAAAGTGTTCCTAAAACTTAATTCAATTTTAAGTGAATAGAAAAATGAAATAAAAGCCAATATTATTCTGCAGACCAAATTCTAGAAAAAACTGTTCTGCATATGTGAATGGCACAAAGAGTACATAGCTTATTCTTCCATCATGGATCAAATATATTTTTCACAAAATGAAGTGGTAAGTATCTGATTTCTTCAGAAGTGATACATCAAAGAAAGTGCTTTCTCAATCAGGTACTATCAAGTCATTCTGGACGGTACTTGAAATTTTCAAATGACCACACTGCCCTTTACAGTTTTAAGAACTACTAGATGATGAGCTAGAGGCAAGTATGTGTATTTTATTCTAAGTGTTTTAATCACATTACTATCAACCCTTAGGAATAATTTTATAAATTCTCTAATACTTCAATAGTGCATATTATAACATACTTTTATGGTAAAAGCTTATTATGATTTCAAATTCTTCATATTATTATTTCAGAATACTAATGGGAAAATTACCCAATATAAAAAATCCAAAATGACTATAGTTAACCTGGAGAAAAATACAATAAATTTATCATGTAAAGAACTATGTTTTCAGCACCCTCACTGTTACTCCAGCGAGACTTAGTAAATCTAGGCTTCAAAAGCATACACATATGGTACTAGTGAACTAACCCAATTTGTACTGACATGAGCAGGTGTCTGTAGGTAGGTCACTGAAAGTCATCATGAACTGGGACAGGTTTACTAGTGTATGAATCTTAATTTGTAGGTACTTGTAGTAACAAAATAGCAATAGGCACTTATAGACTTTTCGTATAGGTGGGAGACTTGTGCCATGTTCCTGAACTACAGCGCACGGGGTTCACCTTGCACAATATGGTTTATCAAGCTGTTCACAGATGCATTTCATTATGAAAAATCCTTAGGCTGTTCTCTGGAGAAGTTGCTGTTTCAAACATTTAGAGGTGCCCCATATGGCGTGGATAAGGAGATAATTACGAAAAGATGTAACCTATCACACACACACAAATTCCTGTAAGTTATTTTGCCCAAACCTAGAAAATCTGAGGTGCCTTCCAGACCACCAAGACCTGAGAAATATAGTTTCTTTTTTGAAAGAGAAATCAAGTAACTCCTTATGAAAAAAGCCCTAAATGTAAAGCATAAAATGAAAGAAAATGTATGACATCCCTTGGTTATAACTTCTCCGCTCAACTTTCACAGTTAAAATACCAGCCAGCCCCATTATCGCCCAGTCACATCTTCAAACCACACCATCTCCTCCATCATAAAATCTCTCATTTCATGTCCCTTATCTCTTCAGTGGCTTACTGCCATCATTTCTTTGCTCCAACTTAGTCTATGCAACTCAGCCACAAATTATATATCCAAAATCCAGTTTTAGATGGGTGAAATTTAGCACAAATTATTTAAATGGCTCTCTCTTACTATAGGATCAACTTCTAAATATTTATCCTGACCCCTTTTGTGACGCACCCCAACCTGGCTGCAATCACTTTTAACTTCCTCCCTACTACTCAAAGCCTCTGCCCAGGGAAATGGACTTGATTAACGTCTTTATGCTTCTGTCTGTCTGAACTTCCCTTTTCTTGTTTTCTTTTTTTCCTTACTTAAAAAAAATTTTTTTAACTGAAGTATAGTTGATTTACACTGCTGTGTCCTTATTAAAGAGCTCCAGCACCCTATCTTACAGAAATCTTTCCTGACCTGCTATCTGATCAGCCCCTACCCTGTGCTCCCTTTCTACTCTGAGCTTAACATGCATCATAGTGAACTGTAATCACTGATTTTCTTTCTCTAGAAAGAGTTTCAATTCTGGGTCCCATTCAATGTTGCATTGGAAGTGTCCCAGTCAGGCCCAGGTGTGAGTACAAACTGGGACATTAAAAGATATTTTAAATTCAGTGATTGGGTCAATTCAAACTTGCCCCAAAGGAGAAAAAAGGGTGTGTGTGTGCTCTCATGTGTGTGCACACAAGCGTGCCCAAGCCCCCATAACTTCATTATTTGGATTACATGGGGTGATGACTATAAAAAGCAAGTATTAGGAAAAGCTCTCTACCTGCCTTTTGGGCTTAAAAATAAGATGGTGTTGAAATTGGTGGTTAGTGGGGAAACCTGGCAGGGAAATAATCTGTGAGAAGGACTAGATGGGAGAACATCTAGTACTCACTGAGGGCATACTGTGTGCTGAGCATAGTTCTAAGTGTTTTACAGGTATTAACTCGTTGCATATACACAATAATCTTACTGTGTAGACATGATCATGGTGCAGGGCTGTGCTATCAGATTGTCAAAGGCACATGGCAGAGAGTGGGGGTAGGGGCTGAAATCCTGCCCCTTCTTAGTGCATCTTGCCCTTTTCCTGGTCTGGGAATGAAGGGGCTCCTAGTTCTTCACACAAAGATGCCTTTAGATTGCAAAATTAACAGGCATCTGTCTTTTTCCAAATTACACAAAGGCACAGAATAAGTCAGTGGCATCCCTGGAGGGAGGCATTATTATTATTCTCATTTTACAAGTAAAGAAATTGAGGCACAAAGAAATTAAGAAATTTAGGAATAACTCTGACCAAGGAGGTGAAGGACTTATTTGTAGAGAACTACAAAGCATTGATTAAAGAAATTAAAGATGATTTAAAGAAATGGAAAGATACTCTATGCTCTTGGATTTGAAGAATTAACATTGTTAAAATGGCCATATACCCAAAGCAACCTACAGATTTAATTCAATCCTTATCAAACTACTGAGGACATTTTTCACAGAAATAGAAGAAATAATCCTAAAATTTATATGGAATCACAAAAGACCCAGAATTGCCAAAGTAATACTGAAGAAAAAGAATGAAGCTGGAGGAATAACCCTCCCAGACTTCAGACAATTCTATAGAGCTACAGTAATCAAAACAGCATGGTACTGACACAAAAACAGACATATGGATCAATGGAACAGAATAGAGCACCCAGAAATAAACCCACAGACTTTTGGTCAATTAATCTTTCACAAAAGAGGCAGAATATACAATGGAGTAAAGACAGTCTCTTCAGCAAATGGTGTTGGGAGAACTGGACAGCAGCATGTAAATCAATGAAGCTAGAACACTCACCCACATGATACCCAAAAATAAACTCAAAATGGCTTAAAGACTTAAGACAAGAGATGATAAACCTGCTAGAAGAAAACATAGGCAAAACATTCCCTGACATAAATCTTAGCAATGTTCTCCTAGGCCAGGCTACTCTGGGAATAGAAATAAAAGCAGAAATAAACACGTGGGACCTAATTAAACTTGCAAGCTTCTGCACAGCAAAGGAAACCATAAGCAGAACAAAATGACAACCTACAGAATGAAACAAAATATTTGCAAATGATGCAGTTGACAAAGGCTTAATTTCCAGAATATATAAACAGCTCATACAACTTAATAACAAAAAATAAACAACTCAATCCAAAAATGGGCAGAAGACCTAAACAAACAATTCTCCAGTGAAGACATATGAATGGCCAATAGGTATATGAAAAAATGCTCCATATTGCTAATTATCAGAGAAATCCAAATCAAAACTACAATGAAGTATCACCTCACACCAGTCAGAATGGCCATCATTCAAAAGTCCATGAATGATGAATGCTGGAGACAGTGTGGAGAAAAGGAAATCCTCCTACACTGTTGGTGGGAATGTAGTTTGGTGCAGCCATTATGGAAAACAGCATGGAAATTCTTTAAAAAACTAAAAATAGATTTATCATATGATCCAGTAATCCCACTCCTGGGCATATATCTAGAGGGAACCTTAATTCAAAATGATACATGCACTCCAATGTTCATAACAGCACTATTTACAATAGCCAGGACATGGAAACAACCTAAATGTCCATCAACAGATGACTGGATAAAGAAACTGTGGTATATTTATGCAATGGAATACTACTCAGCCATAAAAAGAATAAAATAATGCCATTTGCAGCAACATGGATGGACCTGGAGACTGTTATTCTAAGTGAAGTAAGCCAGAAAAAGAAAGAAAAATACCACATGGTATCACTCACATGTGGAAACTAAAACAGGAAAAAAGAAGACACTAAGGAACCTATCTACAAAACAGAAACAGACTCACAGACATAGTAAACAAACTTACGGTTACTGGGGGGAAAGAGGGTGGGAAAAGATAAACTGGGAGTTCGAGATTAGCAAATATTAACTACTATATATAAAATAAATAACAAATTTCTTCTCTTAGCTCAGGGAACTATATTCAACATCTTGTAGTAACCTATAATGAAAAAGAGTATGAAAACAAACAAATTATGTATATATATGACTGAAACATTATGCTGTACACCAGAAATTGACACATTGTAAACTGACTGTACGTCAATTAAAAAAAAAGTTAAGAAATCTGCCAAAGGTTTCACAGCTAATAGGTGACAGTGATGAAATACAAACGCAGGCTTCTCTGTTACACATTTGCAGTGCTTTTTCCACGCTAGTTAACATCTGTTCAATTTTACATTATTAACTCACTTAATCCTCACAATGACCCTTAAGGAATTGGCCGCTTAGGACACATAGCGATGCCTTAGCCTCTAATGCTAAGAGATGGCCCTTTGTGAGCAAGGCTGTGCCCTGGTGGAAACAGAACCAAAGAGACACTTCACTGATCAGAACTAATTGGCTAAATGATATGCTTCAGACGTCTTGCCAAACAAAAGAGAGTTTAATTAAAACAAAATATTATCTGTAGCACCAGGAGTTAAACTGGTGAGATCTGAGAAATGTAAGTTAGAACTGAAATTAACAGACACCTAGAAAGCTCCAAGAATGTATTTATAGGGTATTATTATCAGCAAAGAGGTATACTAGATAAAACATAGTCAGAAAGAGTTAAACTTTTAAGTACAAAATGCACTTTAGTATATGATACAGGCAGCATTTCATATTATAAGGGAAAGGATGAATTTTTCAATAGATAATATTGAGACAACTGGATTGCCATTTGAAAAAAATAAAGTTCAATTCTCATACATGTGTGAAGTGACTTATATACTAGATTATTCACTAGTAAAAATTTTAATAATGGAACTTGGAAACAACCTACATAAGCAAATAAAATATGCTAAAATCTTAGAATGAACACTTTTATTTAAAATACTATGATTTATTTTTTATTTACATATAAAACAGTATTTTTCCAGCTTTATTTAATTGATAAATAAAAGCTATATATATTCAAGATGTACAATGTGATGATTTGATATATTTGTACACTGAAAATACTGTGCTTTTTTATTGGAAATTTTTATTTTTTTATCAAGTATAGTCAGTTTACAATGTTGTGTCAATTTCTGGTGTACAACATAATGCTTCAGTCATACATGAACATACATATATTTGTTTTCATATTCTCAAAACTGAGAAAGTTCTATATAAACTGACACAGGATATTTTTCTTTTGCTTGTCTATGAATAAAACATATGTCTAGCAGAATATACAAAACACAAATAAATGTGATTATTTCTGGGGAAAGGAACTGGGTAACACAGGGACAGAAGCAGGGGAAGTTTTTTCACTGCTTATCCATTTTGGACCATATAGTATATTACCTATTCAAACAAACAAACTAAAAATGCAAAACAAAACAAAACAATAAAAATCTTGATTTGACTCCCAGAACTTCTACTTAGTGTGACTTTGGGTCAGTTATTAAATTCTCAGTTTGTCTCATTATCTCATCTGTAAAATGGTGAGTATAATCCCTGACTCACAGGGTGTTATGAGATTTAAGTAAAATAATACATGGAAAGTTTCTGCTACAGAACCTGACACATATTAGATAAATACTAGATCTCTTATCCATCACTTTCCTTTCTCAGAGGACACAAACTCCAATGGCTACTGGTCCAGGCAGATCACATAAATGTGTAAAATAACTTGTATGTAGTAGATTAGGGAGTGGTAGAGACTGAAAATTAAAGGTATTCAAATTATTATATATGTGTATATCAATGTGTAAATCACACATATGCATGCACATTATATATGTATATAAATTCTGCTGGCTGCTCTTTTGTCATTCTTGCTTTCATATAGCAATCTGCAATTCACAAAATTATGTTATTCACAATATCTGTTTCAAACCACTGAAAAATCACTTCAACTATACAATACTGACATTAGATTTAAAGTAATTATTTTTCTAATAGCTCTCTTAAATAATAACTTTCTCTAAGTTGAGCTACTTAATATTATTGGCTTTGCTTTTTTTAAAAAAAGTCCTTGAAAATATATAGCTACTGACTGCCAGACCAGTCGGGAGGTTAAAAGTGAAGGATGCCTCTAACGTCTTGGCTACTGCTCTCTGTGACAGCCTTGATGGAGAAAGAACTGCTGCTTGCAGCTAATAAATCTGATTGAGGTAGGAATCAGGCAGAGGTGACACAGTGAAACCAAGTTAGAGGATAACAGTAGCAAAATCACACACGGGTGGGCAGGATAATGGTAGAAAGCTACAAGAGAAGAATTTCAGGTACCGTATTCAGATTTGGCATAGTGATGATTCAGTACTCCTTCTTTACAAACAAACTTTCTGTTTTGAATAAATCAAGGTTAAGTAAGCAACAAACAAATTAACACTAATTCTCAATTCTCTAGGGACCTGCAGGTTCTCAGGGGATACATTTAGATACAGTTCATGTAATCCATTTACTGTCTTACACAAATATGAATACCCTCTGAAATGAGGCACATCATCCATTAATTTCTACATAGAACTAGACTTGCACAAACTAAAGTGACTGATCAATATTTGTGAAATAGCCCAGAACTAGAATCATTAGAGACCTGGACCAAATGAGAAAAAAAACCATTGCATAACATTATTTTTGTTCTTTATTCTGTGTAAACACCTTCCTAAACTCCAGACAGTAGAAAGAGTCTCACAAATGATACAAGGTCTCTGGCTTTGGGCTTATCTGAAGTAAACTCCACTTTATATTTTATTTCTTTAGTCAAGAAGAATTGAGGAACTCTTGCTGAGTCAATGTACACATACTCACCTAACCGAAAAGCTACCCTAAGACCATGCTAATGGGATGGCATTTCTTTTCTTTCTTTGGAATCAGCCCAGGTAAAGAAAGTCTGATCATGACACATGCAAAGATTCTCATGCCTCCCCAAATCAAAGACTTCACTTTAAGAAACAATTGCCATTGTTTCTTCCAATTCCTTTTTAGAGACATTCTTTTTTTCAATAGTAATGCTGCTTTGCAGCTTATTGATTTGGCTCCTATCTGGGAAAAATTGCTTATACTGACTTTGCTTCTGGGATGGGGTTCTCAATGTTCCAGTTTGGAATTCTGAGGATACTGGATCTCAGATCATCCTAAAATATCCCTTATTTCCTTCCCCTCATCCTTCCTGGAACCACCCTCTATGTAATTTTTGCCTGCACAGTTTCTACCAACGCCTGGCATGGTTCTTTTAAACTAAGGAGCAGTCAATAAAAGTCATGCTGAAAATGCGGAATGCCCTGGATGCCTTCAGTATTCCTCCTCTGTTCCCTAAGATCCTTGTGGAAACCAGCCTCTGTCACTTTGAACTGAAAAGCTCCAAATATTTGTTTGTCTTATTAACAGGATGTAAAACCACCTTGAGGGCCATTTATTTTCACCTCTCTAGCCCAAGACTCTGGCTCAATGCCTGGCATGATGCAGGTGGAGAAATCATTGTTGACTCAAAAGGAGCTAAACTTAAAGAGACGTTATTATTCTTCCTCTTAAAAAAAACTACACTCTCTACCTTTTTTCTCAATTGTGTAATTTGTCGTTTACATCTGCCACATTCATTAAACAATAAAAATATGTTTAATTAGCATTGTTTAACTTAAAAATTAAAAATTAATAGGAAATCGGGACAGAATTAATAATAACAAATTGGCTGGAACCTATTAACATGCATCAATGCATTGTTTCTCCTTTATTTAGTGGTAGGGATTATGGGTAACTGATTATAGAAGGATATTTAAAAGACCCTGTATTTTTTTCTCTTTTTAATGGAATAAAGTTGGTCAACATGATTAACCTTTCTTCATAATTCACTTTTGATGCAACATAATTAGTGCTGTAGATAATTTGCAATGATCAAAAAAATATAAATCTGCTTTAAGGGTGTTACAAAATATACACAGACTTGTGAAGCAATTTGAGTCAGCCACTAAAATCACTGCTTCCATAGAACATGGAGAGACATAGAGAAATAATAATTTATTTATGTTTACAGGAATAAATATTTAGATAGAAAATCTCAGTCTATTGGCTGAACACAATGGGTCTGTTAGATAGGCTTGGTACGATTGAGATAAACAGTTGTCATTTCCATGGGATACGATACAATAAAGTCAACTTTATTGTCAAGCTCAGGATACATAAAATTAGCATTAGATGCATGTTAACATATCTTTGATGTAAGCCTCAAAATCTGACCAGAAGAAAAGTACAATATCTAAAGAGAAATGAAATAATTTTCAGCATAAAATGAAGCAACTTAATGCTTCTTTGTAAAGGTTCTAACATTCATTAAATAACTCATTAAATAATCTTTTATGTAATTTATTAAGAGTCTCTGTGTTCTGTGGATGCAGAAAACACATATCTGGTACTCACCTAAGAATGGAAAATTTATATTGCTTTTTAATTATCTCATGCCCAAAGTGAACTAGAGTACTGATTATATTACATCAGTGAATTATTTTTTAAAAAGGTGAATTTTAAATCAACTTTATTTCACTAAGAAGATCACATTTAGGATGATGCCATCTGTTGCTCTCTTATAAAAGGAAGTATACTGTACTATTTCAGTGCTATTACCAAAACAAAATGGAGTGGGAAATGAGAAGAAAAGGCTGACATGAATGGAGATACATTTGCCTAGATTTTATTGTCTAAATCTTCTTTTACTTTCTAAGTTTATTAGAAGAATTAATTAATCACAAATTTCCTTTTCTCTAAAATGAGGATAATGATACTATGCATCTCACCGGGTTGTTGTAGGGATTAAATGAGATAATATATGGAATGCAAACACTAATTACTTAGTACTCATTAGCATTATCATTAAAAGTAGGAATATAAAAGCTATGGTGAAATAGATAACAGGAAGGTATTGAAGGTATTGAAAACTCTGTGAGTTTTATTTATGATTAAACATATTTTTCAGGAAATTTCAAAGTATTTTCTTCCATATTAGAGTCTAAGAAGAGACTGTTAGAAATAAAACAATGTATTATGCTTAAGAGGAATTACTTAAAGAGTATTATATGTCAGACACTGTTATAAGCACTTTAAATGTATCAAATCCATTCAATCTTTACAGCAACCTGTGAGGAAGATTAATTTTATTTCTCTTGATAGCTGGGAAGATTGAGGTACCCATAGGCTCAGTAATTTGCCCAAGTTCATACAGATAGTAAATGGCAGAACCAGGGTCTGAACCCATGTAGTGTAGCTCCAGAGAGATTCCACATTCTTATGGGCTATCCTAGGTTCCCTCTCTGTAGTCACATGGCTCAGAGCTATCTGGAAAGTATTAAATTATTACAATAACTAGGCTTGAAGATGATCTTTTTTTTATTCTTCCAAATACATATTCTGTCATCATTTTTGCTGCTATCATGAATTTGCTTTCGTGGCAAAATTTAGTTCCCCAAGCTATATTAGTATCTTAAACTGCTACTTCACACTTAGTTAAAAAACATAGTTTAAAAATTAACAGTTATTTACTTGTTAGATTTGTCTATGAACTTATATACATATATCACATACAGCATTAAAATATCATTTGAATAAGTCAAGAACTTTCAGACGAGACCGATATGGACAATAGGGACTATGGAACCAAAGAGCAGTCAATGGCATTTACTAGATCTTTCTACCTTGTGGCTGTTCAGGAGTCAATAAACACTTTTTTTTAATAAGAAGAAAACTTTTCTTTGAAGGATAACATACTGCCCTTGAAGCAAGCTAAACATTTAATAAGTTTAAGACAGCTTTACCATTCTTTAGGGAATATTGCATTTCAAAGAATGGCAGGTACCATGTGTGCTGACAGATACTAGCAAATGGTAACCACAATCCCATTCCACTTAATGGGATGTTATAAACCCAGTGGAATGTTGGGAGAGTACTCAGGCATCCTAAACATGAATTCCCAAGTTGTGTGATGATGCTAATTAGCATCATCCTAAACATATGCTGCTGTTCTTGTTCTCAGTTTCTGCTTATGATTGCTACAATGGCACCCGATGCTTGGCATCTAGGAGAGGAAACAGTAAGCACTATAAATCCTGGGACTTTTGATGGTATTTACTCCTGGGCTCCTCCCAACACCTAGTGGCAGTGTAGTAGGGGAAAATGTCACTAACTGAGGAATCACAAGGAAAGATTCTAATTGCAGGTGTACCAGCAGCTGGTTTGGGCAGATCACTGTAACTCTCTAGGCCTTGGTCTCTTAATGTGAATATTAATTTTTACTATCTCATGGAATGCTTATTAGGACATAATTTCACATCTGTGAAAATGCATTACAAAATAAACATGTTTTCTAAATAAAAAATACCCATAAAAGCAGTTGAGGTATAAGATAACAGAGACTGTAACAGGAACTCGCTTAGTATCTTTGGATTGCTACTGTCTGGTCTGTTTTCTCAGCTATTCCCCAACCAACCTGTAAGCTTCTTGGTTGGGGTCAGAATTACATTTTCAATGGCTTAAGGCCATCATACCTAGGATAATAAAATTCATCTGTTAGTTTTTTTGATGGCATACAAGTACTTGCCCCGTTCTCCTCTGGCATTATAAAATTTCTGCCTTTTCTCTCACTATGCTCTTCCCCTTTTATACTTATATATGATTGTGCTTGCTTACATCTTAGCTTTAGTCAGGAAAACCTACTTGTACTCTTCCTTTCAAAATCTTCCTCAAGTCAAACTACATGAATATGTTGGTCTGGTTTTTCCTCTCTGTCATGACATATCTCTTTTTAAAAACTTAGCACAAAAGTCCACTTTGTAAAAGAAGTCCTCCCTAATTAACCCAGATGCATTTCTCATGCCATGCTATTTCACTGTGCCCAACGATATACAACACACAGAGACATAGACATACGCACACATACATTATATTTATTTCTTACACAATCACACATGGATGCAATGATCTCCTTTGGGGATCTAAACATAATCCTCTTCAACCTTCCTCACTCCAAATAAACTTGCTAATAGAAAGCTCTAAGTAACAAGCTGTTAAGTGAAAGAACCCAGAAATGGGAGGAAAGAAGTAAAGGAAGGAAGAGAGTGAGGATAGTTGTTAAATTATCTCTTCGATCAGATATATATAAAAGGTGAAGTAGCTGTGTAATAGCTAACCTCCCTGAACTCTATGCTTTTTTTTTAAATCACCACTGAGCTCCTCTCCTCAACAGGGAACTATCTCTAGCACACATCAATCTGCATACCCACCCTACCTTGACAGCAACATCAACCTGTGTGCTCTAGTGCCTTACAATTTATAAAGGTCTTCTCAGATACTGTACCATACATTGATATTACTATGAGAACAGACCAATGGGAATAATACCCTATTTGAGAAAAAGAACCAACTATCACATGTACCTATTTATCTGCAAATTGGGCTTTTTCCTGACAAATTTTATAAAAGCATCCATTGCTTTTAGGGTATTAGGCATCTGGCAAGCTGTGAGTTATGAGTTTGTGAAGATGATAAAAGCAGAATCTGTATAATAGTACATTAACTTGGGAAATGGGATCATTGTTCAGTTATGCTCTCAAGAAAACTCACAAATCTGAGTTTCAGACTGGTGGAAAGAGTAATTTCAAAAACATGCTGGAAAAAGAGCTAATATGAAATAGCTCCAGGCACTAGGATTCTAATTAAATTAAATATGAACAATGATTGAGGATTGCCAAGCCCCTGTTGTTAGACAGAGAAGAAACACAGATTCAAAATCTGCAGTGAGAGGTATGTATTTTAAATAAGCGTCAACCAAGCTTCCATTTCCATAAGGCCAGATTCTTGTACAAAATAAATCATGTTTTCAGTGTAATCTGAATGGCAAGTAGAAAAATAAAATTAGGAGAACATCAACCCACACAGGTACTGATGAAGGCATAATCTTCCACCTGCAGAAATTAATGGTAATTTCTCCATTTAAGGGGGAGAAACAAATGTAACAGATTTTCCCCCACAGAGAACTCAATTCAAGGGAGAGTATCTTGTTGTTCTTGTTTATAATTCTCTTAAAGTACTGGAAACTAAAAATTTTTGTTTTAAAATAAAAAATACTATTAAGTCCAAGATGGTCATGGTGCTTCAAGTTATATGTTCATCTGACCCTTTCCTGGGTCATAATTTTATCAGGAGCTTCTTCAGAGTTTGGGGTCAAATCCATGTTCTCTCAATATACCAAGTCGGTTCTTGGACTTTTTAAGCTTTAGTATTAAGGAAGATCCAAGAATGCTTATATTTGACTTTTGTGGGTTTTTTAAAATAAAGAATTAGTAAACAGAGTAGAATAGATAAGACAATAACAACATCTGGCAGTGTTCCCACGAAAAATACATCAAATGGAGTGAGACAGCAATCACAAGGAATCTTGAGTATAAAGATAAACCCTGGATTTATGTTGAACATAGAAAGCAAGGAGTGAGAGAATAGATTGATGGCACATTATGGGAGCAGTGAAAGGGGGACATCCATGTGGAAAAAAAAAAAGACATTTTTAAGAGAATAGATTTCATAAAGTGTAAGAAACACTTTTTTGCATGAAACATTTCATAGAGGAAGTATAGACTAAAGGTTAAAAGAACATGTATAAGAATAACACTTTAGTAACAGAAGGGAGAAGTTTTATAAGTTTTTTAAGGAAAGAATTGAAAGGAAAAATAATATAACAAATACAGACCTGGTTGGAGTAGGAGCGAAGGGTGGAACTATCTAACATTATCTAAGCAATAATAGCATAATAGAAACAAAGCCTAACGGAGTAGTGAGGAATGAATATAGCACTTATGCATATTTATACTAGCAGACAGAATTAATTAATCAGAGTTGAAAGAAAAAATGAAGAGCCATCAGCATGCAGACGGGAGGTAAAGCCATGGGATCGGGAGCAACAATCCAGGGAGAAGTAGTAGAGAGAAAAGAGGTCACCAAATGAAGCCATTCAGCAGAAGCTGAATATTAACAATGGCTGTAAATCCCATCATCTTTAAAATTCTGCTCAAATTCTAGGTCTTTGATCCAGCCTTCCCTGAACATTCCTATTCAAGGCTGTTGTCTTTTATTTTCCCCTTAGGTCTCTCACCTTTATTAAACTTTCCTCATTATTTAAAGCTTAATATAGTATCTTCTCAATCATACTGCTCTTTGAAGAATGGGTTCAGGTGTTGCATTTACTTGCATTTTTCAAGATTCATAGCTCAATTCTACAAGTAAAGTGGCTATCTAGTAAATATTCATCATATGGACGAGTAGTCCAACCTTTTATATTTGCAGGTAGATACATAATCTACCTTAAAAGGAGTAAAATGATTTATGATAAATAAGTACCAGAATCAGGGTAAAAAGGCCAGTTTTTTGGAGCTTCAAAGTACTGGAGCACAACCTCAAAGGAAAGATTTGGGTTAACCAAACAAGTATGAAGGCAAAGAGAAAGGATACAAGTTAGAATAAGCTGAAAAGATGATGTGGGAGAGGACAGATATGACTTAAAAAAAAAAAAAAAAGAAAAAAGAAAGCAAATATTGGGAAACCAACATAAAATGTCAAGATTTGGTTTTATGGGTCAGAAAAGTGATAATATAATATGCATGATTTATCATTTACTAGTAAGAAGCTCAAGATACAATCAATAAAAATATTAAATAGATTTTTCATTGCTTATTTGAAGTAGTGTCTTCGTAATAATACTTCTGAATCTATTCGGGTTCCTTACATAGATTTGGTATCACACCACCAAATAAT
Organism: Camelus dromedarius; assembly: GCF_036321535.1. Classification (NCBI taxonomy): domain Eukaryota; kingdom Metazoa; phylum Chordata; class Mammalia; order Artiodactyla; family Camelidae; genus Camelus; species Camelus dromedarius. Next base: position 73,452,637 of record NC_087442.1, on the reverse strand, counting down.
GTTTGCCCCTTTTATTCTGAAGGCTACATTTTAAGTTGTAGTCTTTTAAAGTTGTTTCCATAAAAAGCACATAAAATCTTGAGCTCCTGGAAATAAAATTTCTTTAAGAAATGTGTTTTTAATAGTAACATGGATGGGCCCTTACCTATAACTCTGTGGCTCCTTTAAACATATACAGACACTTTGAGATGCTTGGTTGCCAGGCCACAATCATACATTGGATTATATCATAAGTGCTCATTTTTTACTGTAACTAGTTAAAAGAAAAAGTTTGCTTTTTTGTAGTCATCAGCTTTGGGAAGCATTCTTTGGTGATGCGTAACACTTAGGAAACCTTAAAATTACATGTACCAAGAGGGAAATCAGACCGTTTCACTGAAACAACTTAAATTAACCTCTTTTAAAATTTTTTTTTTTAAGTTTCAACTACAAGCCATAGTTAATGTTCAGTTACCTGGCTTAGGGTTAATGATCTGGATCTGTTTCTCCTACTTTTGAAAGAACTTGTCTGTAATATACAGATCAGTGCTTCACCTTTCTGTTTTGCTTTCTGTGTTGGTCAACAGCTCTAACCACTGAGGGACACATAATGTGCTGCCTCACAGTATAATTGACAAAGATCTACATTTAGCTCTTAGAGAAACTGTTTCAAGATTATGCGGATTGTAGTGAACATTTTTAGAAATTGTGAAGGCATAAAAAACAGCAGAAGTTTGCTTTTTTTTAAATTAACACAGAATATAAATCAATACTCATTTTAAAATATTTTTCAGAGAAAAATATAAGGTATCTAAATCAGAAAGAAGGAAGTAAAATGGTCTCTGTTTGCAAATGATATAATCTTAAATACAGAAAATCCTAAATACTTCAGCAAAAACTGGTTAGAACTAATCAATGAATTCAATGAATTTGTAGGATACAAAAATAAAAATCAATTGCATTTCTGAACAACAACAATAAACTATCTGAAAAAACAAAGAAAACAATCCCATCTACAATAGCATCAAAAACAAAATATTAAGGAATAAATTTAAGGTGCTGAAGGATCTATATATTTAAAACTATAAGACATTGATGAAAGATACTGAAGAAGGCACATGTGAATGGAAAAAGAGCCCCTGTTGATGGAGTCAATGAATTAAAATGTCCATGCTTCTAAAGTCATCTATAGTTTCAATGCAATCTCTAACAAAATTCCAATGGCATTTTTCACAGAATAGAAAAACACTTGTAAAATCTGTATGGAACTACAAAAAATCCCAAATAGCCAAAGCAATCCAGAGGGGAAAACGCAAAACTGGAGGCATTATATTTCCTCCTGATTTAAAACTATATTGCAAAGCTAAAGTAATCAAAAGAGTTCTGGCATAAAAACAGACACACAGACAAATGGAATAGAATAAGAGTCCAGAAATAAACCTATGCATTTACGGTCAACTAGTATTTGATATGGAACCAAAAATACTCAGTGGGGAAAGAACAGACTCTTCAACAAACCGTGTTGAGATAACTGGATATTCTCATGCAGAAAAATGAAATTGAACCTCTATCTTACACCACTCACAAAATTAACTGAAATAGCTTAAAGACTCAAGTGTAAGACATGAAAACATACAAATTCTAGAAGAAAACATGGAAAAAGCTCCTTGACACTGATCTTGGCAATGTTTTTGGGGAATGACAACAAAAGAACAAGCAATGAAAGTAAAAATAAACAAGTGGGAAAACATCAAACTAAAAAGTGTCTGCACAGAAAAAAAGATAAATGAAATGCAAAGGAATTCTATGAAATGGTAGAAAACATCTGCAAACCACTTATCTGAAAAGGGGTTAATATCGAAAATATATGAGAGTCATACAACTAAATAGCAAAAACAACAACAACAACAACAACAAAACAATTTAAGTAAAAAAAATGGGCAAAGACTGAATAAACACTTTTCCAAAGAAGATACACGAATGGCTAACAGGTACATGGAAAGGTTCTCAACATCAGTAACCATCAGGGGAATGCAAATCAGAACCATAAGGAAATACCATCTCATATCTGTTAAAATGGCTATTGTCAAAAAGACAAGAGATATTCAAAAGGGACCCCTTGTGTACACTATTGGTAGGAATGTAAATTGGTACAACCACTATGAAAACAGTATGGAGGTTCCTCAAAAAATTAAAAATACAACTACTACATGATCCAGCACTCCCACTTCTGAGTATATATCTGAAGGAAATTAAATCATTACCTCAAAGAGATATCCACACTCCCATGCTCACTACAGCTTTATTCACAATAGCCAAGATATGGGAACAACTTAAATGTCCATCGATGGATGAATGGATAAACAAAATATGATGTATATAAAAATGGTGTATTATTCACACATAAAAAAGGAGTCCCTGCCACTTGTGACAACATGCATGGACCTTGAGGGCACTATGCTAAGTGAAATAAGTCAGAGAGACAAAAACAAATACTGCATGATGTTACTTGTATGTGGAATCTCAAAAAGCTGAAATCATAGAAACACAGCAGAATGGTGGTTGCCAGGTGATGGGGAATGGGGGACATCGGTGATACTGATCAAAGGGTACAAACTTTCAGTTATAAGATGAATAAGTTCAGAGAATCTAATGTACAGCCTAGTGACCAGAACTATAGTATTACAGTTCTATTAGAGTTAATAGCACTATATTATACAGTTGAAAGTTGCTAAGAGAGTAAATCTTAAATGTTATCACATAAACACAAAAAAGGTAATTATGTGAGTGGATGGATATATTAACTAACTTTATTGTGTTAATCATTTCACTATATATGTCTATTAAATCATGACATTGCATACCTTAAACTCATACAATTTTGTCAATCATATCTCAATAAAGTTGGAAAAATTCTAAATGTTTAAAAATTTCCAATTATGAAGATTATTTTAGTTATCTTTTATTGATATGTAATTAAAGTTTTCTGTGACATAGGAATGTCCTCTTTAGATTTATCAAGACTTACTCTGTGGACTATTAATGTATTCAATGTTCGTAAGGTTCTACGTGTGCTTGAGATGTGTATTCTCCACTTGTTAAAACTTTTAGATCAAGCACACTATGTTTGTTATTCAAATCTTTCTTCTTTTTTTATCTGCTTTATATGTTGAGTAGTGAGATGCATTAAATCATACAGTCTAAAAGTGAACTTTTCAAATTCTTTTTTTAGATTTGTTATTTTTTTCCCTCTATATAACTTGGAGCTAAATTAGGTGCATGCATACAAGTTCAGGATTATATCCTGATTAAAGCTGCTTTCTCTCTCTTGAAAAAAGAAGGAACTAGGCAGTATCAGTCTATCTAACATTAAGGCTTACCATATAGCTACAGTAATCAAGACGGCATGCTACTGACACAGAGATAAACACATTAGACACACAGACCAATGGAATGCACTGAGTTATGACAAAGCTGTATACACAATTCAATGGAGAAAGGATACCCCTTTTAACAAATGGTGCTGGAGCAACTGGATATCTATAGGGAAAAAAAATTGAAACTTAACCTAAACCTTACACCTTATACAAAATTAAGTCAATATAGATCACATAAAATGTAAAACTATACAACTTAGGAAAAAACATATGAGAAAATCTTTGTTTTTGTTTTTGATGAGGGAATGTAATTAGGTTATTTATTTATTTATTATTATTTACTCTTAGAGGAGGTACTGAACCCAGGACCTCATGCTAAGCTTGTGCTCTACCATTCGAGCTATCCCCTCCCTCCATATGAGAAAATCTTTGGCATCTAGGGCTAGGTAAAGAATTCTTAGACTTGTTATCAAAAACATGGTTCATAAAAAGAAAAACTGATAAATTGGACTTCATCAAAACTAAAGGCATTTTCTTCGCAAAAAACACTGTTAAGAGGATGAAAAGGCCAATTACAGACTGGGAGATGTTTGTAAACAACGTACCTGATAAAGGGACTTACATCTAGAATATGTAAAAAACTCTCAAAACTGAATTAAAAAATCAATCTAATTAAAAAGTGGCTAAAAGACATGATCAGATACGCTGCTGGGAAGGATATACAAATGACAGATAATCACATGAAAGATGTTCAATATCATTAACCATTAAGGAAATACAAATTAAAACCACAATGCAATATCATTACACATCTATCAGAATGACTAAAATAAAAAATAGGCCTAACACTAAACTCTAGCAAGGAAGAAGAGAAACTGGGTTATTCCTTCATTGTTGGTGGGAATATAAAGGGTACAGCTCCTCTGGAAAATAGTTTGGTAGTTTGATCTAACACTAAAAATAAACTTTCTATATAACCTAGCAATTATACTCTTGGGCACTTATCCCAGATAAATGAAACCTATGTTCATGCAAAAACCTGCATATAAATGTCTGTAGTAATTTTATTTGTACTAGCTAAAAACTGGAAACAATCCAGATGTCCTTCAATGGATAAATGCTTAAACACTGGTACATAAAAAGCAGCAAACCACTGAGACACACACTTGAATGGATTTCAAAGTAATCAAATTGAGTGGAAAAAGCAATCTCAAAAGTTTACACACTGTATGATTCCACTTATATAACAGTTTTGAAATAACAAAGTAATTGAAATAGAGAACAGATTAGTGGTTAAGGGTTAGGGACTGTGCACTGGGAGGAGATGGGTATGGCTACAAAGTGGTAGGTAAGGGAGCCTCATGGTGATGAATCTTTATTGTGGTTATAGTTATGTGGAACTGCACATGTGATATTATACACATGTGTATAGAACTACACATACACACACAGACATACAAATGAGTACTTGCAGAACTGGTGAAGTCTGAATAAATTCTGTGGATTGTACCAATGTTGATTTCCTGGATTTTGATATTATACTACATTTATGTAAGATGTTAACATGGAAGAGGTCATGAAGGGTGTTTGAGACCTTCCTGCACAGTCTTTTTGAAATTTCCTGTGAATTTATAATTCAAAAGAAAAAGGTCATAATTTTAAAAATATGAATTATTTAAAATAATTTTGCTACTATGTAGAACACATTCAATGATATTAATATTATTTTTAAACTTGTATACATAAAGGAGCAAGGACAAGACATAACTTATTCCTAAACATAAATGTAACTTGAGAAATCAGGAACTAAAGGAGGACAAAATTTCATTATCCTCATATAGCTACTATTCTATAACTACAGTAAATATTAACAGGTGGAAAAGAAAAACAGAAAAACAATTAGTTCAGGAATGATATTCCACACATTTAACAACTTTTATGGTTTGGACACCAACCAATCAGAATAGACTGGAACCAATTAGAACAGATGCCAGCCATAAGCTACCCACAAGGGTACTAGGACACAATGGAATAGTCATCCTATATAATTTATTTTTGATTAACTTTATCACTTCCTCCACAAAAGATTTATATTCCTAAAATATTGGTTTTTCTTTCTTGAGCTGAAATACTGGAAATGGTGCTCTATTAGTGAATGAAACATACCTGAAGGTGCTGCTATCGAAAATCATGACTAATACAAAAATTACCAATTAGTAAGATAAGAACTAACTGCTTCTATTAAGATATCTATAATTTCCGTTTTTAACAAAAACATCCAAAATATCAGTGTAGAAACAAAATAACATTCAAATTAGTTTGTTCATAATATTTTAACATTAGTCATTCAAAATTTGCATATAAATGAATCTTTTTGATTTTAAAGTTTTAGTACTTGAATAGTTAATAATTTAGAGCATGATTTTATAAATTATACCTAGTGGAAAAATTTCAAGATACTCTACAAATATAATCTTAGCAGGCTTAGCAGATTAGAAAAACAAATATTCAAGGATCACATTAATTTTATCATATTTAATTTTGAGAAATTAAGATCACTAATTATCAACACAGATTTAATGAGAAAAAAGGCCTAAGCCCCTATTTAAGGAAAATAAATTATGCAATCTAGAAACAGAATTTTAACTATGAAAATAAAAGTATGCATGTCCAAATCTGTTAGTTCTATAAAACTCACTTAAGAAATGACTTGAAATTAATTAGTGTTTTCTATTATTTTAGAAAGGCAACCGCCTGTTGAAAAAAATCCATTGAATAAATATTACAAAACGTAGCTTATACTGTCTTTGTTCATGCGCATTTGGGGCACAGCTTTTTTTTTTTTTTAAGATAGATTAAGTAATAGTTCAAAGCTCTAGTTAATGTCTAGTTTACATGTAGGTAAATGGGTTAAGATTATGTGATTTTTTTTTCCTTTAGTAACATGAGAAAACTCACTTATAATTCATACATACAGAATATAGATACAAAGCCACCCAATACACAGAGCTCTAGTTATAACTTTGTGAAATGTAGAGCCAGTTTAACAGAATGGAGGGGGAAAACCTGCAGCCTATTAATACTAGGATGGAATTACCTAACTGGATCAGTTTAGCCTGCATGGGTTTGTCCTTTTCCACTTCTCCAGGACACACTTGAGAAATTAAAGGCTCTTAAGGTAGGGGATCTATTCTGAATTTCTTCCCCTGTGTCTTCTATGAGGCTAATTTGTTGGCTCAGAGCACACTCAAGGGAAAGGAGCAGTTATTTGTAAGTTACGGTGCAACAAACTGTCCTTCTTGTATATGAAATTAAATCTGTGTGAAATAGATATCCTTTCCATTTTACAAGGCAGAAAACCTAGGCTCCCAGAGGTTAAGCACTTGCCTAAAAGCCCACGGATTTGGATTTGGAATCATGTTTTCCCCAGACTACAAATACTACATAATTTCCTCTCCTGAATACAATACCATAGTCCTAATTGAGTTCAGTCACATTTCCACTTTAAGAAGGGTCCTACCAGGATTGAATCCCTTCTGATATTAACCCTAATTCAGTGATTCCTGTAGGACGTGTCACCACTGAGATGTCTGCGATAGGAAATGTCTCAGACAAACACCACGGGACCGATTCCAAGGGCTGGGGACAGTATGATGGTGCCTGACACACAATTCAACCAACCTTGCATGCAGATTATTTCACAGCTAACTGCTATTTCTGTGGCATTTTGTAAAAGCCTAGATTGGCTTGCTGAACAGCGCTCCCCCAAATACTAATATTAGAATCCAGTAGTAGGTGGAGGCTTTTTTCTGCCATGCAGAATGGTGCTAAAGCTCCCAAAATGCACAGAGCTATGACAAACGCACAGAACACAATGACTTCAGTATTTTCAACCATACTGTGAGAGAAGCATGTTTTTATGTTTAGTAGCTGTGTTATCCTTCAAACAAAGAAGCAAAGTGTCAATAGAATAAGTGGCTTTTTAATAAGTATTTGCACTGAGCCACCCATGATGGCTTCTCCCCTGTTGATACAAATGAGAAAACATTTACTAGCTTTTTCTCTTGCCCAAGAATAATTTAAATCAGTTGATATCTCCTTTCATTTCTCTTTTACCTGACTTCTTCTTATTATAGCTGGCCAAGGAATTACCTTTATGTATCTATGTAAACAGAACTGAAGAAGCATAATTTACAAATCCATATCTACATGCACACACATACATATGTACGTTCATAATAGCATGCACACACCTACAACATGGAATTCAATCCTGGGGGGTAAAATATAAATTATAATGATAATATAGAAATTATGGTGCACAACCCAGTAAGGTTTAAAATGTGCAAATTAAAAATTATTGCACGAAACTTTCTGCTTCCAAGTAAGATGAAGTGAGTGGGTTATAACCCAAGAGAACACAGAGAAAATCTAGATCAAATGTAAAAAATAAACAGTTCAAAGAGATCAGAGAATTGCTAGAATAACAGGTCTAAAACAGTCTAAGAATCTGAACAGGAAAGAACCCTAGAGAGGGGAGGGAAGAATCTGCAGCTGATTTTTTGTTGATTCTAGGCTGTGGGAAGAACATAGACTTGGCCTGGGAAGAAGGCCACCGCTGGGGGTTAGAGAAATCAACAGACAGTTGCAGAGTCTTGAGGGACCCACAGAGCTCCGACACATGCCAATCATCCCATGACGACGTCTGGCAGTTACATTCGGAAGCTGAAAGGTCTAGAGGCAAAATACTAAAAGTCCTGCAAAGTGCCACGGATTTTTGGTAGTCTTGCACTACTGAGAAGAAAACTACTTGTAAAATACTGTTCAAGACCAGCCAAGGGGCAGGCTCTACATGGACACACTAGGCCAGGGTTCATCCTGTGGACCAAGTCCACCTTGCCTCTAATTTTGGTATGGTCCATCAGTTAAGAACAGTTTATACACTATTAAATGGTTGAGAAAAATATCAAAAGAAGAATAATATTTTATTTCATGGAAGCATGTGAAACTCAAATTTCTGTGTCCATAAATAATGTTTTATTGAAATACATTCATGCCCTTTATTTCTATATTGACTTTGGCCACTTTTATACAGCAATCAGTAGTTGCAAAGAGACTGGATGACCAAAGCCTGAAATATTCACTACCTTACTCTTCACAGAAAATATTTGCTGACCTACAATGGGCTGTTAGTTGAAACCCTGGGTGGGCAAACACCCTAAGAATAGAAGCAAGCCAGAGGTAGACTGGGTCTCACCAAAGCTCAACCTAACCTCATGTGAGCTCAGCTCCAGAATGGATAAAGGTAGTCAGCCTCTATCTGTGTCCGGTGAAAGAAGGATAAATCTTTGCTAAGGAAAGGAAAGATATTATCATCTTGAGCCTCTCTAATTTTTATACACATTTATACACACTCCAGGATTGAGAAAATGACTAACTTTTTGGATCCGAGCTGACCTGCAATACATATAAAGAAGCCTGACTTAAATAGTAGGCTCAAGAGCAAGTCATTAACATCCAAAATTTAAGTAAGTGTTTTAATCTACATTATTTAAGGAAAAGAAAAATAAAAAATAAGTAACAGTATTAACAAAAAGCACTTTTCGTGGCAGGAAAACTTAAGATATGTGTCTGGAACAACAGCATCCTGACTAGATGTTAGTTTCTATTGTAAAGTACTCCAATAACATAGGAAATAAAATCTATGAATTGCTTAGTTTGCAGAAAATGAAAATAGGTAGTAATTGACCAGTTATAAATCATTCTGAGCTATAAGACTGTATTCTAGGACTCATTTTTTTAAAGACAGGTGATTCACAGACACTGGTATCATATTTTAGGCATATACCATCCTGAGAAGACATACAAGTGCAGATATGAAAAAAACTAATAACACTAAAATATTATAGATATGCAATATGTTAAACCTACATCTCTCCCAGGATTTTAAAATTTTAACTATAATGAAAAGAACTACTCAAAGACACAAGACAGCTGAGAAGTTCAATATGTCACAGAACTGCAAAATCATTAAATTCATTTTAATTAGTATATATTAAGGCTTTATATCTGTGGCGTAAGTAAATTGTAACTCCCAGATATAGCAGAAAAGGGCATTTAAATTTATAACCTATAATAATTTACAACACATATCTCATTGGTGTCAGTGAAATGTAACCTAATTGTGCTCAAAAGTCTCAGGTCACAAAATAATTTTAAAGGATTCACACACATGCAGCTATACTTTTATACAGAAGGCATACAAATATAGCTATGAATATAAAATTAAATATAGATGGTGATGAAAATTTGGATATTATGCATTGAACTATGTACATATAAATGGTATACTCATTTTTACTTTAACTCAGTTGTATACCTAGCTTGTGAACAGTTACCTTATAATATAGGAATGAACAATATTATCTTGATATTATCTGAGAACACCAGAATTATTGTTAAAATAAAATGACTTTTAGAATTACAGATCTTTTTAAAAAGTTGACTTTCTAAAAACTTTTAAAAAGTTTAAATACCCCTTGTCACTTTCTTCACTTTTACGAGCTCTTCAATGATAGATGCCTCTGAACAAGGCTCTAATAATTTGATCAGATAAAGGCTGTGAATGTGGTCAAATAATAAATTACCAGGGGAGTATGCTATTTATCAGTTTAGATAAATTATAAGTACTCTTTAAACATTAAATTCAATATTAAAAAAACTTAAAAGTATCAGTAGCAGACTTCATCTATATAATTTACCAATTTAAAAATGAAGTTTACCTTCATCTTACCCTCAAAATTATTTTTAAAAACTCTTTACACAGAGGAAGACAGTCAATGTTTAAGCAAGTTAATGTCATTACACTGAGAACTAGAAAATACTAAAGATAGCACATTCATGCAATTAATTACTGCCTTTAAATGTTTGATTAAAGGAAAGATGCCGTATATATAAACCTTTATATCACTGATTCCTTACTCACTAGCAGAACACTGTGTCTCAATAGAAAAACCACACATTATTTATAGTTCCATAATACTCTTCTCTATACATCATATTTAATTCTAACGAAAAGATTAGAGTCCTCAGAGAGACATACTGCAAACAAAAAGTCCCTAGTAGGAGGCAGAAAGTCAGGCCAGGAGTCAAACAGGACCCACAGAGATGACAGAGAAGTGATATCCAGCACAGTCCAGTCAGAGAGAAAAAGGAAAACCACATGGCACTGCTAAAATGCCGAGTTAACACTCTCTCCTATCTGAGCATTAAATATTACAGCTTTAAAACTGTTTCAACTAGATTATGGCTTCCTTAGGCGCGACCCTCTTTTAAGAAACACGCACATTCCCGAAGTGCAATGCTGAAACCCCATAAAAACTTAATAACCTACCATTTTCTTTGCACTCTTCTGGAGGTTTAGCCTTTTTCGCAAGTCGTGGATCCAGCCATGATGTTGTCTTTGTGTTATGGCTGAAAAGAAAAGAGATCACTCTGAACAGACACATACTGAAAGGAATCAAGTTTATTCCTTAAGAAAAAAAAAAGAGGGGGTTAGTCCAACAAAATTGCAATCGATACACTTAATTTGCTTACTGGTTCTAAGTAGCCCTGAAGGAGGTGTAAGAGTAATTGTGCAAGGCAGCTGTAAATTTGGCAACCTCAGCTCCCTGTCCTCAAAGCAGCTATTTTTATTAAAATCAACTAGAATGTTGCCAAGTTAACCTCATTGAAAATGCAGAACTCATCCAGAGCAAAAGGAATTTATTACAAATACAGGATTCTCCAGTTGGAAGAGCACAGTTCACAGGCTCTGACACTGTTTCCTGAGTTTTGCAAAAGAATTATTTTCATCTTAAACCTACCCTTTTCATAAATAGTTGTTTTGTTACACTTTAACTACAGAGCTGGCAGAGGCAGTACAAAAGTGATGCAAATTATAGCATGTTCTTGGGATTCCTACATTTTCTCAAAAAGTGATTAATAGCAATTTCATTAACCCACATTTAGCTATCTTCCATCTAAATACCTTCAATTGAGCTAGGAATGTAGGGGATAAAAATGTCAATGATTGATCCCTTTGAGCAATGAAATGAGATAAACTCTATGGATTTGGTCAAATTATAAATTATAAGAAGACTATGGCAGCTTTCATCTTTCCCCAGTTTGATCATGGTAAAGCCTGATAGTGCTTCATTATCAAGTTTCAGAAGGATGTAAAGTACTGCAGTGTCTCATTCTGGTCCTCATTTGTAGGTATGTCAATATCATCTAGTCTTTTCCTCTCAACCGAAGACTTGATGTCCATGGATGGAATGCGGGTTATGACTCTCGTAATGTGAGGACAGTAGCACTGGGTTCAGTGTCTGCTGCTCTCATTTTGAAAAATTGTCACTTTAAAGATGTTCTTTATAGACATGCCTCAGTTCAAAATGTGTGTGTGTGTGTGTGTGTGTGAGTGTGTGTGTTGATGTCTATGTTTTTATGTGCTAACAAAAAATTGGGGAGATGGGCAAGGAAAATAAATTTACTTTCATTTTACTCACACCTGCTTCTTCCATATGCTTTCCCATTTTGGGGGAAAGTCATTTCTAGGTCTCTAAGACATATTCACAAAAGCACACACATCTATGGATAAATATGAAGAGGCCATTACTAAGCCACTGCAAGGAGTCAAATTACCATTTCTATACCACACCACCATGGGTCTCAAATATTGCCTAATTTAGTACAGAAGCGTGAATTTCCTAGCTTTCCTGAGTTTATATAAAGCATTTCATTACAGGATGATTTTTTTTTAGGTTGAACTAGTACTAACGGTATGTCATTTTAATACATTTTGACAGATTGAGTCTCTTATAGTTAACAGCATTTTTAGCTGATCCTGTGAAATGATTCTGAAAGAAAGTGGGTAGTTATCGCCAGCAATTGTCACAAACATCACATGAAGATACAGCAAAGTATTTTTCAACAGTGGCTCTCACCTGCAGGCCTTGTAATTTGCATCTTCAAGGTGCCTTACAAAGGGGATATTTTTAATGCATTTGGGAGACAAACCAAGTGGCTCTTCCACTTTTCTTAAATTATATATTTTTAAACCTCAACAATTCCACTTGAAAATAGAATTCAACATTGGGCAGGAGATTGTGTAAAATGGGACAATTGAGGGGTTTTTCACAATCCATATACTATCTTTCCTCAAGTATGAGGGTGAGATTTCTTTTCACTTTCCTTGCTAGGGTAGATTCAGAAGCAGAACACCAGTTTTCTGCATCTCTCCATATTGTGTGGAACACAAATGACAGGAAGGTAAGATGCTAATGTTACATAATCTTATATTTCAATGCTAGTTTCTTTAACAAAGACACAGGCACATATATAGGCTGCATTTGCAAATAAATTTTTTCTAGCTGAGGAATGGAACAAACATTTCCCAGGAACTTTGAATCATAATAATATCCTAGTCTAAGTATTTTTATGCATAAAGTTAATGTGATGATTATGAAAAGTACTGGAACAAGTGGAGTCTGTATCTATCCACGTTTGATCAATTGTCATGTTTAGAAATCCAGATGAAAACCCTACAAAATGGTTTATCCAAAACTCTCCTCTGATGTTGGACTATATACTGAGTCTATCTGGAGGACTGGAGCAAACCAGAAGTGCAGTTTCATTCAAATCTGCAATTCGAGTTTAAACTCATTATCAGAATTGCCTTGAAGACAAGTGATAGGCTGACTTGTAATAAATCAGACATTTCTGAATATTTTGTAAGTTTAACCTTTGCCAAACTGACAAAAGCAGCACATTAAATAATAACATCTAATCTTCTGAGGATGCATTCTTCTACAGAAAATGCTTCCCTTCAACCAGGAAAAGCTGCCGACTTCATGGCACACCACTGCAAGGTCATTCTTACTATCTCATCACATTTCCTGACTGTCTGCTTTGTCAATGACTGTGCTAGAACTTTCACAGCGTCTCCTCATTTAATGCTAAAGAGCCTTTGTGGCTAGTATTTTTAACTCCATTTTCTGGATAGTGAAAGGAAGGTTGAGAAAAGACAGGTAACTCACCCAAGACTACATACCTAGTGCACAGTGTGAAAGTGAAAGGGCTAGCATGACACAGATATATCTGCTTCCCAGTCAAAGTTTATCATGATCTGAAACTGGGGGCACACTAAACACAAAACTTTGCTTTTTAGACAGAGGCACTTTATTTCACTCTCTCAGAAGCTCATCAAAGATCTTTGTCCTAGCTCCTTCACCAATGGATTAGAAACTGAGACCTTTATCTCCTAATGAGTACAGTAATCAGTGCTTAAGTTCCTTTGTGTTGAATGCCTTGCACCTAGTAGGTACTGTATTAAATTTCACTTGCATACAGATGATACTATCACTGGAAATACTTTCTCCTTATAATCTTGAATTCTCTATTCAAATCACTTTTAAATCAAAATTTCTTCATTCAAATCTGAATATTTTTCCAGAATAAAGTCTTAAAAATTGTGATTTGTATAATCTACATATAAATATTAGGTCTTAGAGGCTAATACTAAAGAATTAGGTTAATGGAAATGCTATTAAATGGGTGGTGTATTTATTAGGAGCAGAACTTAAAATTTTCATATAGATTATGCCACATTCTATACTCCATTCCATTTTTTTCCCTTTATTCTGTGTTTTTGTTAGGTATATATAAGGCTAAGGGTTGACCCAATTCAAACCCAATTTTAAGGCAAGTCCTCTTTCTCTTTTCATTCTGTTTCCTTTTCCCCTCTTCTTCCTACCTTTGTCTTGCCACCTGGATCAAAATAACATTTTCACTACTGCACAAATGATGGATGCTGTTTCATCAACTGAAATTTGATTAGTGGAATAAGAAATGTTTATTATCAAATATATTTTTCTTTGATCCATTTTCTCTAAAAAAATAGCAAAAGACTTAAAACAATGATAAACACATTGAGTTTTAAAAGTTCTCCTAAAAAGCCAACTCTGAATCTTATTCTTTGTCTGATATACTGTATTTTCATCCTGGTAAATATTACACTGGAAGAATAAAAGACTGAACTCAATAATATTTGGCTGCATGAAACATAATAATTTTTTGAAGATGGTAAACAAGGCCCAGGTAAATATTTTAGAGTCTTCTGAGCAATTCAAGATGTCTGTGGGTGTCAGAGTTCCAAAAGAAGTTGTCACATATGTTCACGGCCAATAACATAGAGATCATTGGCTGTATTTTATGTATTTTTAAAAACTAACAGTTTTTTAGAGGAATATAGACTGATTACATTTTACATTGGGGGTCAATAAAATCCTCAGAATGATTACATCATTTTCTCAAAGACTTTCTCTTCCCTCTATATCATCATTTCAAAAGGAAGAGCTATTAAAGGCAATGACTGGATATTCCTAATTGATGATGAACAGTAGAAACTTTTTAACTCAAGACTTTCATGGTGTTACTGTTTTTTTCTATTTATACATCAGGAATCTACATAAAAATTATTGTCATTGACCTCTGTAGTGGTTAACTGTTTCCTAAATAATACTCCTAAAATTTTTGCTCAGCATATGACTATATGAGTTTCCCTTCATATTATCTTTCATATGTTTAGACAACATTTAAAAAAGAAGTTTTATTATAAATACTCTGGGTGTGTGTTGCATACTGTTTTGTCTAAAATTTATTTTCTGTCTGGGGATTGAACTAGAATCTTGTGCAGGCACAAGAAAAAACATATAAAATACTCATTTTATCTGCTATTATAATACAAATCACAGAAAGTAACCCTAGACCAGATTTCATGACTAGTTGGGATATGCTGAGCCTAGAATGAGTAGCATTAGGCTGGTACTGCCTCATACCAAAAAGCCAGCTATGCTTTTCTTTTCATTAAATTTCTCAAATATTTTATCTTCTTTTAATAAATGAAAGTTTTAAATTTGTTGTAAATGGTAATTGGTGATTTACTTAAAACTTAAGGAGATACAGAAATAGCAACATAAGAAGAAACAGATTGTGTGTCTTGTTTAAAATTTAAAAGCTAATTCAGCCTTGACAAAGATATAGGAAACCATGTATAGCCATGACATTTTTCACAGATGTGATTTTCAGTTACAAAGGCTTGCTTTTAAAAATCTATTATTTAAGATGGCATAGCATTCACTGCCACTCAGGAAGATGGTAGTAAACAAATAGGTTCTTGTTGTCATTTTTGTTTTTTGCCAAAGCAATAGCAGTCTCTTTTATGTCACTAACTAAACTGACTCCCAAACAAAGAAGTAGTTTAATGGGATTCCCACAGCATGTCAATCCAGATTAACCCTGTGGCAGCTCTTCTTTATGGAACATTTACCCTCTGGAATAGTGGATTTTTGGCCGAGAAACTTATAAAACAAATACTGTTTGTAAAAGTATGCTTCTTTTTTTCAACCAATGCCTGTTTATATATTGGCGGTGGTATGGGATAATGGCAATGGCTTTGCAGGGTCACAAAGCCATGAGATCTTGGGACTGTTAATTTGCTCAAGGGTATCTTGGAATATCATCTATAAAATGGGGGTACCTCAAATGCTTTAAAGGGCGGTTATGATATAATATATGTAAAGTAGGCACCATGGCAAATTAGTTAAGAGCAAGGACCTTTAGAGCCGGACTATGTCCCATGAAAGAATGAATCTTGTCAGTTTTGTTGACTGCTGTATTCCCAGGGTTTAATAAAATGGTTCCTAGTACATAGTATGTGCCCCCAAAATATGTGTTGAATAAATGGAATCAAATCATCCTGGCTTTGTCAACTCGTGGTTATACGACCAAGAGTAGGCTTCTTACTTCTATAAGCCTCAGTTTCCTAAAGTGAGAATTAAATGAGCATAGTGTAAATGCTTACCGTATTAGCTTTTAATGTTAAGTAAGCTGAACACAGCCTGAAAAGAATAGGCACTCAATACGTGGCAACGATTATTACTAACTTGAATTTATAATTAATATACTGTCTATTAAAAAAGATACTATTAATGAAGATATTATGAGTTAAGGAAACTACTGGCTTTAAACAATATTATGCATTTGAAAGTTTTTCAAAATTGCTAAACATATGACATTATTAATGATTTAAAGCATGTTTGGAAAAGTGAATTCACTCACAATTTAAAATTCTATTGCTTAAAAATGCCTTCTCAGTCACCTTTTCCCATTAAAAATCATTGTAAAGGATAAAAGGAACCTGCTTTTATCATTTATCAATGGAAGCAGTTCTGAAGAGTGTGGGAAATAGAGTTGGCCCACGTGTTCAGTATGAGAACAATGACCAAAAAAACCCCCTCATCTTCTAAAAGCAACACTTGTAAAGTACCAAGACATATGAACTATTTTGCAAAACTGAGTAAATCAACAAATATTTTAAAACATTATTGTACAGAGGACAAAAAATGAAGTTACTTATTACCCTAATTCAAATCGCACTCTCTCTCTATATATATATATGTATGTATTTTAATATACACACTTCAATGAACACTTCAGCATAGGCAGAGTTCCCCTCTTCTACTCAAATGAATATAGAAATATATATAAATACAGATATTTAAATCTTATACATAGAACCACAGGGTCCTTCTCCTTTGTTTCAGTTATTTTCTGTTTTATCACCATCTTCATTTCACAGAAAACAGAATTCAATAAAGTGTAATGAGGACGTGTTAGCTACCAGGGGAGACATCCATTATTCTAAGTGACTCTCGCAGTATTTGTGCAGAAGGAAGTTTCCACTGATGTCAGCTCTCCTTACCTCACAAATCTCACTGATGTCCCTTCTCTTCCACCCTTCCTTCTGTCTGCTTTACCTTCCTCTTACTCTGCATTTCCCTTTTATCTTCTTTCTTTACTATGGCTTTGCTTCTGGACTGCAAACTTGTATATTACAAATATTATTTGTTCTATAGGTGAATTGGCCAGAAGTTCCAGGACACATCATGGCTTAGTCCCTAAGACAATCCTTTTGCCCCACCTTACTCTGCCTCCTGTCACTGTACCCTGCTCTCCCAAGGAGCTTTAACAGTACAGAGTTTATTCACATGAGAATTCACTGTGATATCAACAGAGATAGCCAGCAAAGATACCCAGATATCAATGACACTGGGTTGAGATGTTGATTTTGTCAAGTGTAGTTAGGAAGGAAAGGAGCATTCCAGAGCAAAGAGTGACAGCAATGGGTAGAAAATTAGTGAAAACTAAGAGAGAAGCACAGCGGAGTGAAATACAGGCCAGAGAGAAAGGAGTATGCATCACAGGGTGTGATGGTGTGCAAATGAGGGACTGGAGGAAAAAGACACTGACCCCTCCCTGCTCTATTATACCTGAACTTATCACACTGAGTCTGGGGAGTCAAAGTAAGCTTTTTGAAGGAAGAAAAGATGGATCTCAAACTGGTCCGGGATGAAGGGTGGGCGGGAGAATGCCTCCATTCTGTGAGCAACCTCTTTAAGCAGGCATTTGCCCGCGCCTCCTATTAATCACCCTCCCATCGCATGCTCACTCCAGCCCTTAATCCAGGCTTCTTCCTTCTTGACCTCTGCTTGAGTCCCCCCCAGTATAAGCATTCTTGCTGCAAATGAAACTGTCTCTTCCTTTTTGTCTTAATATTTCAACTCAACCCACCTCTCTGTTCCTAATACTATCCATTCATCCTTCCCTGCAGTAATAGGAAGATAAACAAACAAAACCCTCTCCTTGTCTTTCAAAAGCACTAATGATCAAGCAAAATGAAACTAAGTCATCATTTCAGAGGAGTCACCAACTAACACCTACCTCCCCAGGAGGGTCCGGGGGTCTTCTCATCATCCCTCACACACCCAGGGACTGGGCTTTGTAATGACAGTTCCGATACCTGGAATGCTCTATCTACCTATTGCCAACTTTACCTTCCCTATGATACTTCCTTTTATTACGTATGTCTCCACTAGGTGTACCCTTCTCGGAATAGTATCACAACATTCAGAAGTCAACTGCTTACTAGTTATTTCACTATTCCTCTTCTTCTCTCTTCTTCAACTTGACAATCAATTTAAGAGCAGAGACAAAATCTTATGAATCTTTGAATTCTGATATTGGATGATTCACTAGAGTATTAGTAGAATCATTTTGGTCACTTCCTCCTAGTCCTGACAGAGCTTCATCATTTACTATTTACCATGAACACAACTTTTGTCTTACAAAGTCTCTTTTCTCCACAATCCCCAAATCTGACACAGTTAAAAGAGAAAAGTTTGTTTTATAATCACAAAAAAGAAGGTCTTTATAATTGCATTATTGGAAACACTGAAGGGAAACAGTTCTTTAATCAATGTCCATGCTGGTTGTCTTTTATTATTTCCATATAGTCTTACTCCCCTGTATTATATAATAAAAATGTGCATGCTATCAGTCTCCTTGTTCTAAACATCAAATGTTCTGAACACCAATGTGTGACCTCACCTCGAGGGTTTATATTTTCTGGTCTGCAATGGTGCTATGCTGTGCCTATCAATAACAAAATTATGCTTTTAGATATAAATTTTTTTGAACACCAAAAAATTCTGTACTGCTTTCTCTTTTCCAATTAATTGATAAAAGATGTCTTTGGGTCATTGATTAGAGCAATAAGAAATATATGAGATTCCTATTCTTTTTTTAAACTTGTAAGATTTGTTAAAAGGTGAATGGTGGCAATTTATTTTCTGCAAAACACTGCATTTCTCATCCATGTTGGAGTCAAGCAGAGCACCAAGTAATTACCTGCTTATGTATTCCCTTAGCCACAAGGATCAAAGTTTCCACCTTCATGTGAGAATTAAATATTAGCATGTGGTAACATTTCAATTTCACGACTGAGTTCTGCCTATGGAGATCCAAGTCACAAATCACTCCACGTTGGGAAAGTGAATCTAGTTTTAATATGTTTCTTGAATAGTCAGAGTTTACATATTTTTATCTACTGTCAGCACTGAAAACTCAGATGCTACTAATTTTTCTCTTTGAGTCTCCTACAACTTTGAGGGACTAGAGTTGTTGTTCATTTACAATATTTTTAATTTTTATACTTTCTAACAAACATTTTGATTGTCTTATGGCATCAACAATTTAATTCTGTACTACAAGCTTCAATTTATAGGAGTTAATAAAGTTGTTTTGCTCCTAGAAACTAAAGAAAAGGAAACCTAGATAATCTTGTTAATAAAATACATAAAAAAATTCAGTTTGGGGAAAAAAGTCCCAAAAGAAAGAAAAGATTAGGTTGAGTATGTATCATCAGTAAGTTCAGAATTAGCATTTCAGTTTCCCTGGCAAGTCAAAAACGGTAAGCAACAAACAGAACGAAATTTAATAAAAATAAGTATGATGAACTATACAAAACACACGATTTTATTAATACCTGACCTCAGGGTCAAATTCCTAAAATGTTTTCTTTTGTGACCAGCAAGTATTTTGCTCTCAGTAGCTGCATCCTATTAAACCACTGGGCAAGATGGTGGAGGTTTCCAGCAATCTGATTTAAAAGATGGGGATTCTCTCATTTGAACTGCATGGAGGTCTTGGAAGAGTACAGTAGGCATTTCCCCATGATAAGTACACTATTTCTAACTCAATAATAATATCACATGGAGATTTGCCTTTACAGTCATGACTGCAACAAATTTTGCAATGAAATTGTTTAATTCATTCTTTGACTGATGGCTATAATCTAGGATCTT
This sequence comes from Camelus dromedarius, assembly GCF_036321535.1. NCBI lineage: Eukaryota > Metazoa > Chordata > Mammalia > Artiodactyla > Camelidae > Camelus > Camelus dromedarius. The sequence continues at coordinate 73,432,539 of NC_087442.1, read as the reverse complement.
TTAATTGTATTAAGACACTATCTCATTATTCTCTCACAAAGAAAGAAGCTAATAACACTAACAGTGAAATGCAATATTTTACTTTGACCACTTCTCCAGTTGCTCCATCATTTACACGCTGCTATGATCTTTATGGAAATGTTCAGAGAAATGTGTGAAACTCACTCAATGAAGTAGACTTCACCCTTCTCTGTGTAGGCCATTTCCCAGTTATCAGGCAATGGGTCTGATTCCTCACTCTCTTCAGGTTTCGTTGGTTTTGCATCCTCCATCTGCTCCTTTGGCTCCTCAGGCTGACTATATACTGGTGCAGGATAAGGCTGGGAGGGTGTCTCCCCTGAGGCACCTGCACTCTTGTCTTCATGTTCACTGGATTCTAGAAGAAAATAAGAGCACGTGGTTAGTCACTCTAGCCACTGTAATCTCTGAGTGAGTGTGGATTATGCTGCAACAGGGAATGAGCTGTACGAAGGCTAATAGGAAAGGCATATGGCAAACAGCTCTGAAAATTATCAGTAGGCCTTGGGTTCCACTTTCACTCATCATTCTTGTCAATCTTTCAACTAGGTATTGCTGATGACTAAATCAGAGGACTGTTTCACAGCACAGGAGTCATAGGCAGAGTAAATACTCCCTAAGGATGTCCATGTCCTATGCCCTGGAACATGTGCCTGTTATCTTATATGGCAAAAGAGGATCTACAGATCTAAATGAATTAAAAACCTTGCATTTGGGAGATTATCTTCAATTACTCAGGCGGGTTCACTGTAGTGACAAGGGCCTTTACATATGTAAGAGGAAAGCAGAAAAGGATTGTGAGAGGGAGACGTGAATACTGACAAATGGCCAGAGATGTACTGTTGCTGGCTTTGAAGACAGAAGAATGGGACAACCACAAGCTAAGAAATGTGGGTGGCCTTTAGAAGCTGGCAAGGCAAAAGAATAGTCTTGACATCTTGATTTTTAGCCCAGTGAGACCCTTGTCAGGTTTCTAACATACAGAACTGTAAGATAATAAATATGTATTGTGTTAAGCCATTAAGTGTGTGGTAATTTGTTACAGCAGAAATAGAAAGCTAACACAACAGAGTGAAAACTAAAAGAGATATATACCTTTAGAGAAATGATAAAAGACTTGGAAGACAGACCCAAGGGTACCGACATGCAAATGGTATGAGCTCCAGAATGAGGAAAAGGAACACATGGAGAAGAAATAATAACTCAATAAAAAATTGAAAGTTACCGAAGATGAAGAAACACTTGAATCTGAAGACTAACATGGTTCACTGACTCTGAGGCCAAATCATTGAAGACCCCTAGACAAATGTAGGTGAAATTTCCAAATTAATGAAGACCCCTAGACAAATGTAGGTGAAATTTCCAAACTCAAATGCTAAAAAGCATCTTTAGCAGATTCTACACTGAAGAAACTTACCAAAAAGAAAGGAACAGAAGATCTTCAGACCTTTTATCTGTAATACTCTAAGCTCAAAGACAGTAAGGTAACATCTATAGTACTTTGAGAGGGGAAAAAAAGTACAGCAACTCAAGAACTTTTAACTCTACCAAAATATTCTTCAACTAACTAGGCAAAAGAAAGTCACTTCTTAACATGCAAAAGTTCTGAATGTAATTACCCATGTATCCTACTTGAAGGCGGCATTTGAGGAATTATTCTAACCATATCATGATGGTTAAATCAGACCACAGATCTCAAAATAAGGAAAGAAAAGAAGGAAATAAAAATTGAGACCAAAAATACTGGGCAATATAGTTGAATGTAAATGGAGGGTGATCTTATTTCTGCAAAATTATAGTATGTGGTAAAGTAAGATTCTTGAAAGAGAAGAAAATATTATATGCAAAACCTATTATTAACATGGGTTTTAAATCTTACCTTGGGAAACCTCAGGCTCAGAGAAGTTTTCTACAAGGTAAGATGGTGGCTGGGAGAGAAATTCAGCACCACTGTTGGTCTAGGGTGTGGCATGGTGGTGGTAAGAAGAGGGAAACCATGGAAAAGATCAAGGGAACCAAAAGCAGAGGGGGCCTGTAGAGTAGTTTGGAACCCTGGGAGGAATGTTTCCTGTAGAGTGGCTCCAAATCTCTGTTGAAGAGTTAAGAGTAGAGAAATGGTACATTTGGCAAGTACTACTCCCAAGACTTCCCTGGGGCAGGGATGTCATGCAGAAGTCCAAGTTTGCTCCAGTGGAGACCTGAAAAGCAGCTAAGAATAGGGAACCAGTTTGTCTGCTGTGAGGGTCACTACGGCTTCTACACAGCAGAAGGTGTGGTGGGGACAGCTTAAGCCAGAAACTGCAAGGACAGCACTACTGACACACAATGTCAATGTGACAAGGAAGCCATCTTGGAAACGGTGCTGATAATTACTATTCAAAGAGTAATCTAAGTTGCAGAGTAATAAACACACACTGTTAATTCAACTTTTTTAAAATAAGCAAACATCAAATTAGATATAGGCATATAATTTTGTTTGTAACTATATGAACATGAAAACAGGATGGAAGGATGTACAACAGATTGTGAACTTTGATTACCTAAAAACAGTTAACTTGGATGGGAGTGGGAGTTTTTTTTGTTTTTTGTTTTTACATATCTTTGCATTAGTTGGCTGTTATTTTTGTAACTTTAAAAATTAATATAGTAATTTACCTAGGAGTAAATCTAACCAAGGAGATGAAAGACTTATACGTGGAAAACTATAAAACACTGATGAAGGAAATTAAAGAAGACTTAAAAAAATGGAAAGATATCCCATGCTCCTGGATTGGAAGAATCAATATTGTTAAAATGGTCATACTGCCCAAGGCAATCTACAGATTTAATGCAATACCTATCAAATTACCCAGGACATAATTCACAGAACTAGAATAAATCATAATACAATTTATATGGAACCACAAAAGACCTAGAATTGCAAAACCATTACTGAAGAAAAAGAAAGAGGCTGAAGGAATAACTCTCCCAGACTTAGACAATACAGTCGTCAAGACAGCATGGTATTGGTACAAAAACAGACATATGGACCAATGGAACAGAATAGAGAGCCCAGAAATGAACCCACAAACTTCTGGTCAACTCATCTTCGACAAAGGAGGCAAGAATATACAATGGAATGAAGACAGTCTCTTCAGCATATGGTGTTGGGAAAACTGGACAGCAGCATGTAAAGCAATGAAGCTAGAACACTCCCTTACACCATACACAAAAATAAACTCAAAAAGGATCAAAGACTTAAACATAAGACAAGATACAATAAACCCCCTAGAAGAAAATATAGGCAAAACATTATCTGACATACATCTCAAAAATGTTCTCCTAGAACAGTCTACCCAAGCAATAGAAATAAAAGCAAGAATAAACAAATGGGACCAAATGAAAATTACAAGCTTCTGCACAGCAAAGGAAACCAGAAATAAAACAAAACGACAACCTACAGAATGGGAGAAAATTTTGCAAATGAAACTGACAAAGGCTTGATCTCCAGAATATATAAGCAGCTCATATGATTTAATAAGAAAAAAACAAACAACCCAATCCAAAAATGGGCAGAAGACCTAAACAAGCAATTCTCCAAGGAAGACATACAAATGGTCAATAGGCACATGAAAAAATGCTCAATATCACTAATCATCAGAGAAATGCAAATCAAAACTACAATGAGGTATCACCTCACACCAGTCAGAATGGCCATCATTCAAAAATCCACAAATGACAAATGCTGGAGAGGCTGCGGAGAAAAGGCAACCCTCCTACACTGCTGGTGGGAATGCTGTTTGGTGCAGCCTTTGTGGAAAACAGTATGGAGATTCCTCAAAAGGCTAGGAATATACTTACCATGTGACCCAGGAATCCCACTCCTGGGCATATATCCAGAAGGAACCCTACTGCAGAATGACACCTGCACCCCAATGTTCATAGCAGCACTATTTACAATAGCCAAGACATGGAAACAGCCTAAATGTCCATCAACAGATGAGTGGATAAAGATGTGGTATATTTATACAATGGAATACTATTCAGCCATAAAAACTGACAACATAATGCCATTTGCAGCAACACGGATGCTCCTGAAGAATGTCATTCTAAGTGAAGTAAGCCAGAAAGAGAAAGAAAAATACCATATGAGATCGCTGATATGCGGAATCTAAAACAAACAAACAAACAAACAAAAACAAAAACAAAAAAATACAAAACAGAAACAGACTCATAGACATAGAATACAAACTTGTGGTTGCCAGGGGGATGGGGAGTGGGAAGGGACTGGGATTTCAAAATGTAGAACAGATAAACAAGACTGTACTGTGTAGCACAGGGAAATATATACATAATCTTGTGGTGGTTCACAGCAAAAGAGAATGTGACAATGAATGTATGTATGTTCACGCATAACTGAAAAATTGTGCTCTACACTGGAATTTGACACAACATTATAAAATGACAATAACTCAATAAAAAATGTTTATAAAAAATTAATAAATGTAATTTAAAGTGAGTAACGTAGAATGTCCTCTTTGTCTCAGTTAATGACTTGTATCAATTTTTTCCCCACATGCATCAATCTCAGAGAGCAATAGGAAAGCATCTTTAGGAATTAGGAAACGCAAGAACACTTTACAGGCATTCACTGGTTTGCCCTTCAAAAGAAGACTTTATGACGATAACATGGTCCTTAGTGCTACAGTCTCCCAGCAGATTCTTCACACAGATTTGTCCTTTGTAAATTGTGCAGAAAAGGAGGAGCAGAAGGTACCATTTTTCTCTTTAGATTCTTTTTCCTGTACCTTATCACAATATGTAATTACTAATACATGAAACACACTGTTCTCAGGTATTTCCAAGTGTCATGTTGCATTTGAGAAGTTAAAATGTAGGGTCATGCTCTGAACATACTCATTTATTCAATAGTCCCTTAATATTTATTAAGCACTCAATTGGTGTCAGGCACTGAGGACAGAAGAGTGAACAAAAGTGGCATGATCCTTGCTCTCACGGAACTCAAAATATGTCAACATGTGTAGTCTTTAAACAATTTTAACTGTAATGAGGGCCACCAAAAGGAAAGATGAGATCTTACACATATGCATTCACCTAATCTTAGATAAAGAATCACAGAAAGCCCTTTTCCCAACATGCTATCAAATCTGAGACTTGAAAAAGGAGTCAAAAAACTTCTTTCAAAGGTAGGTAAGGGAGAAAAAAATAGATAAGCAAAGACTGGCTTAGGCCTTAGACGGCATGCTCAGAATTTAGGACTGTATTCTGAGAGCAATGAGAAGGTACTGATGTGTCTTAATCAAAGGGACGACACAATTAGATTTTCAACCTCACAAAGATCCCCTTAACTGTTCTGGGGGTTTGATAGCGTTTGTGATCTAGGCAAGAGGTCATGGTGGCATGGCACAGAAAGAAGTGAACTGAAAAATATTTATAATGTGGATTTGGTATGATCAAAGACGAAAAACTGGAGGAGAGAGGGCATTGCTTAATGGTAGAGTATGTGAGGTCCTGGGCTCAATCCTCAGTACCTCCATTAAAAAAAAAAAAGAATTACCTTAAAAGAAACTGGAAAGATAAGGAAAAATGAGAAATCATGATAAACCCAGTGGGTGGCAAAGCAATTCACTGAGATAGGAAACATGAGAGGAGGAGCAGGATTCTGTAGGGAGTTGGGGAGATGTGGGTATAATTTTATGCACAGGACATAGAGGTCCATGCCAAACTCACAATGGAGATGTCAAGTCAGAGAATTCTTGGCTGGAGAGAATCAACTAGAAAGACAACAGCATCTGGCTAGATGGTATTATAATTTAAGCCACAGGAGTGAATGAAATTGCCTAGAGAGACAGTGCAGCAAGTAGAAACAAGAATCTCAAAGTAGCTGTCTGAGGAACTCCAGCATGTAATAGTCAGTAAGAGAATGATCCAGAAAGAGCAGCCAGGAAAGTAATAGAAAAATCAGCTGATTTTTATGCCACAGAAGCCAAGCAAAGGGAAATGAGGAGGAAACACTTAACTGTGGCCAAAATTTCTAAACAGCCCACCAAGATAAGGATGCAAAATCTAATGAAATTAAGGACATGGAGGTCACAGCTACCAGTTATGGTAGTAGTTATAGTGGAGTGGGGGGTGGGAAAGCCAAGTTGGAATGGATTAAATGAATAAATGAAAAGAAAATATAGAATATGCTGACAGAATTCATCCAATAAGGCTAGCTATAAACAAACTTTTTTCTTCAACTATATAATGCTACTAAATTTTCAAGAGAAATGTGAGTCTTTCTTGAAAAAAAAGTTTAGAGTCGTTGGAGATGTCTATAGTTATATTTATTGATGTGCTAGAGATTACTGAGCCAAGTTGTCCTAGTTTAATCTAACTCAGTTATTCATTGATTCCTGTATTATTACCTAATCGATCAATCATTAAATTAGCAAACATGAATTTAATACCTACAATGTGCAAGATACCTGACAAAAGCTTTAGGGGGCTTTATCAGGCTGTTGTGAATTGGGTTGAGAGGAAAGTAATAAGTAGCACCTGTCTCCTTTATCTAAACTAAATAAGAGGAAAAAAACGAGTAAGGTAAATGGAGAGCCATAACAATCCCACATTTACTATTCATAAAGGCTAATCTAGGGATGCAGTTTACAGTGAGTCAAGGGCTTCTGGTGAAATGCAGAATCTAGCCAATGTACCCATAGGCAGCACTGAACCAGGGCAGGCTTCCCAAGTTAGGGCAGAACCTATTCCCAGAAGGGCCATGCAGAGCATTAAGAGGAAAAAAAAAAAAAAAGAGGAGTTGAGTCAAGCAAACCGAGATTCTCCTTCCAAGATGTATCACTCAGAGAAGTCACTCCACCTCTCTGGGCACAGTAAGTCAAGGAGCCGGTGGAGCACAAATTAAGTATCCCCTTTGACAAGCAAGACAACATGGGAGGTGGAGAGGAAGTACCCCCTTCTAACACAGCAACATAGAATACTATCATAATGATTTATTGAATGATACTCATATATAATTTTTTAAGGAGACAATATAGCATATAGAAACAAGAGTACCTAAGGCAGCAGTCTGCGAGACTTCAAAATGTAACAGTCACAAGGGAAGAAACTGACATTATATTTCCTATATTATGTACTAGGAAAATAGTATTAATTAACTAATTAATTAACCACTTGTTGAGACCCTACAAAGTGCCAAGCACTAGACTAGGCACTGGGCAGTTAAGGAGATGCTGGTCCAAATAGCATGTATTAGTTTGCTAAGGTTGTCACAACAAAATACCGAAACTGGATGACAGTAAAAATTTATTGTCTCACAGTTCTGGAGACTAGAATTCCTAGAACAAGGGTTCACTGGCAGGGCCATGTTCTCTCTGCAGGTGCCACAGAAGGATCTGTTTCAGGCCTCTCTGCTGGCTTCTGGAAGTTCCTTGGTTGTGGCAGCATGACTCCAATCTTCATATGGTTTTCTCCTTGTATACATGTCTGTGTCCTAATTTCCCTTTTTAAGAAGGGCACTACTTGTACTGGATCAGGGGTCCACCCTACTCATCTACTATGTAACTAGTAGAACTAATTACTATTACTAATTAACTACTAGTACTTAATTAGTTAAGCAACCTCATCCTATTTCCACTTAAGGTCACATTTTGAGAGTCTGGTGGTTTGGACTTCAGAGTATGACTTTGGGGGGATACAATTCAACTCATTAAATAGTATATTAGGCAAGTTTATTTTACAATCCACTCAATCAATAGTTACCACGTCTGGGACTATAAATTATTGTTTCATGCTACATCACAATTGTTTCCCTGCTTAGTAAGAAGAACAGAAGTTAACTTTACTATACTTTGAATAATATAATTATGTCTTTCTTTTGTATGTGGCTTATTTTTTTTAAATAGATATGTTGGGTGTTTTATAATTAACTGAGAAAGTACCCATTAAGAAGAGAATGGACTTTTAAAAAATAGACTTTATATTTTAGAGCAATTTTAAGTTTACAGCAAATTTAAGAGAAAGGTACAGAAATGTCCTATATACTCCCTGTCCCCACAGATACATAGTCTCCCCATTGCTAATATCATCTACCAGTGTGGTACATTTATTACAACTGAGTACTGCATAGACACATCACTATCACCCAAAGACCATAGTTTACATTAAAGTTCACTCTTAGTGTTGAACATTTTAAGGGCTTAGACAAATGTATCACGACATGTATCCACCACTATAATATACAAAGTAATTTCACTGCCCTAAAAATCCTCTGTGCTCTGCTTATTCATCCCTCTCTCCTCTCTAACTCTTGGTAATCATTGATTGCCATCTCCGTAGTTTTGCCTTTTCCAGAATGTCATATAGTATAGAGCCTTTTCAGATTGGCTTCTTTCATTTAATAATATACATTTAAATTTACTTGATGTCTTTTAATGGTTTAATAGCTCATTTCTTTTTAGCACTGAATAACATTCCATTGTCTGTATGTACCACTAGAACATACTTTCAGTAATTAAGGGTGAGAAAGAATAGATTTACAGGCTAACCATGTGTAGCCATTCCTGCCAGCACTCCCCTCCTCCCATGGAGTTCAGTTTAAAACTATATGCATGCAAATGTCCCCTAACACAGATCTCATAGATATCAGATCTGTGGTTTGAGAAGCCCTAGACTATTTAAATTCTGACTAAGGAGAAGGAGCCAAATAACCCCATGCATACATTTTACTTCTATAGTGGTATGAAACTATTTCTTGATTAGGAGGTGAACATGTAGAATTGCCTTTTTTAACTTCCAAGACCCATTTCTCAGCATGGTTTTAAGGTTAAATCCAACCATGAATTTTTGGGATACGTAAATATAATTTTTCCCCAAGATGCTTGCTGCTTAAGTGAACAGACTTTATCAAACACTGGCATTTTTTCTGAGCGTTCCGTTTTGCATTTCTAGGTGGCTTAGATGCTTTGCAAAGCAGACCAAGGGGTTTATTTTTGCACCAACAATAGAAACAAAGACTATCTCGATAAAGAAGGAACACCTCTTTTAAAAGAATGGTAATGATAAAAAAATTTTTCCCTTTGACCAGGACTGTTGTTGTATTTCCTAGAAATTCTATAGAAACATTGAGACACAAAACATGCATTGATAATATACAGTCTTATAAGCAAAACCTATAAAAACCATGTTTTACATACACTTTTACTGCTCTGAATAATTAAAAAATATAATTTCTTTCATCTTTCCTATCCTAATGGTTTTGTTGGATTCAGCAATAATTTCCTTCTTCCCAGAAGAAATTCAGAAGAGCTCAACGATCTGTACATAGCACAGGGACTGAAAGCCATTTTAATTAGAAGAGAGTTAAATGCATGCATTTTTGCATTTAGTCCAGTCCACATAAATTTTATAGCTCTGGTCCAGTCTAATGTTTTGATATTATAATATGTATAGTAGCCATTCCATTTGCCTACATGTTTATTGCCCTAGCATTATCTAACACATTGCTTTTTGGATATAAGACTAGGGATAAATCAGAATACCATGGTTTTAAATGTCCCCACCAAGTTTTATTAAAGAATAATCAGAAACCAAGATAAAACCATTTCAAGAAGAAGATTGCCTATTTTACACCTTATCCATATTTTCATTTGACATGGTCTATGCATATAGTTAATGTTCAGCTTTCAGTAATTGCCATCCTTTGAAATGAGGGAAAATAATATTTTAAAGCCACAGGAAATTGTTGATTTTATTTCTTTGAACAGTCATAAAATTTGAATTTCCAAAATTTGTTTTACCCCGTGAGTCAGCTCTGTGATTTATATTTCTAATGGCTCTGTGACAAATTTTAATAAATCTAATAACTTTTCTCTCTTGTCTTCATATTATTTCTTTGGAAATAAGCATGACTAGAGAACACTGAATGGGAACAAAGATTGAGGAACATATTTGTAGCTTATAAAGAAAGAAAATAGGAATAATTTGAGACTAATTTTGTTCTTTTTGTTTAGCCATTCTCAGATAGCAACAAACACGCTCCACAAGAAGCAGCAAAACATAATTGCTAAAGCTAACGTCTGACTGCCTGGGTTTGAGTCTCTCCTTCATGGTGTGATGTTGAAAAAGTTCACTCTACACATGCCTCAATTTCCTTTACTGTACAGTGAAGTAAACACTACCCCCGATAAGGATTAGATGAGACATATTTAAATTGCTTAGAACAGCAAACAACTAGAACACAGTAGGTGTTCAGTAAATGTTATATATTTTTATCAGTGGATTCTACTACTTATAACACTAAATAAACTGTGGAGTTAAATCAGCCAAGCAACCTACATGGTTTCTCCCTATAGAAACACAATGTAATCAATTTCATACCGTTTTTAAGATAGTAAGTGTTTTCAAAAAACCATGTACTTGCTAACAAAAAAAACCAAACCCAAAACATACACACAAAGCCAACATTTCTTCTTTAAACTGTGTTTGCACAAATTGAGTTTTTCTTCCTCGGTTGACACATGCTGTGGGGTTAAGTGATTTAAAGGAGGGAAAATAATCCTCAGAAATCACACTTTTTTCTCCCAGTTCTGTATGATTTCCTACAGAGTTTTGCATTTGATTTTGCTGGGTGCCAGGGGCTGCTACTGAGCTGTGAACTTGGCATAACTTTGGCATGTTTGAGGGTACTGATTTAAATCAGAATCAGAGACGCAGCTCCCCCATTTTATATTAACCCAAGGCTTTGTCTCCTCATATAGCCTCAGGGCAAGCTTGGCTTTCAAGTCTGCTAACAACAGATTGCTCCACACTCTGGTTTTTGCCCATTTGTGGCAGTGACCATGGGGTGGAAGTAGTGGGGTTTGAATATTTCTCTTGCTTTCTTGCAAACTCAGCAATCTCATCAAAAGATACGATCCGTTATGTTGATCCAAAGTCCTATTGTATTGTATTGTATTGTATTGTATTGTATTGTAGGGGTGGGAGGGTGAGGGGGCTGTCAGAACATTTTCAGTACATTGCTAGACGCTTAAGTTCTTAGAATCTGAACCACAGGCTCTTGTAGATGAATGAGCACTTCAGGGTTGACTCTTGGAGAGGAGAAAAATATCATTGCAATTGATTATGGCCATACTCTAGATTATATTCTATAGTGAAAAGTGAAGGACATTCTGCCTTCAAAAAGGAAGTTGTAGGGAGGGAGGGTATAGCTCAGTGGTAGAGGGCGTGCTTAGTATGCACAAGGTCCTGGGTTCAATCCCCAGCACCTCCTCCAAATATAAAGACTTAATTTCCTCCCCCTCATTAAACAAAACGGTTAAGGTGGTAACTTTAAAAAAACAAAAACAGAAACAAAAAGGAAGCTGTCATGCAGTGGCCACTTGCATTCTATGTAGCCATTTGACCGAAAGAAGTCATCATTGTAGCTTACTGCTCAAAGAGTGCTCCTGTCAAGTTTCTTTGTTTTTCCAAAACCTTCTAAAATGAGAATAGGAATTATAATATGGGTGTTAAAATATCTGCACTTTGAATATTAGTGAATATTTGCTCATTGTTTAGAAAAAAGCATTACTTTTATTGATGTGGTAAAACATGCACTTGGACCAAATCCAAAAGTACAAAAGAGAAATACAGTGCAAAGTAGGTTTCCCTTCTGCTCCTATTCCCAGTGCTACAGCAATCCAGTTAGCAGAGATGATTATAATTTCTGCTGCTTCCGAGATATTTCTATGCACACTGATTACTGAATTGCAGTTGGTGTTCTCTGACTCCTTAGTTCTCCTAAAGTGTTTCTAAGTTCTAAAAAAGTGCACTATAATTTCTTTTTATGTACAGTATGAGAATGAGGAGGGGTAGCCCTTAAACACTGTGACAATTTATATATATATATACACACACACACACACACATATATACACACATATATTTTTCCATATATGTTATATATATATGTATGCAATATATATGTAATACATATATGTAATCATACATATATTTTTTTTCCTGAGATGTTAACTATTTTTTCCTTTTATTATCTGAGATCATGAAAGAAACACAAGTCTAGAATAAAATATTAGAATTAGGGAAAGTTAGGGTAATGATAAACTATGCTGCTGATTTTTGAGATGATATATAAATTGAGGAGGCAGAAATTCCCAATCCTGTAAAGGGATTACTTTTTACCTATAATATGTGTAACCAAATTGGATCTCATCTATGTAGGAGGCTAACCAGGGAAATATGAATTACTAAGACAGCATATTCAATATCTCAAAATTATTTTTCATCTATATCTGAAACTCACAACTGGTTATAAGGTCTTTAGAACACTAAAAGAACAACAATATGGAGAATTATGAAAATTAAAAAAAAATCAAGGTCTATGAATATAATATGACAAGGAAAAAAAAATCCTGAGATATAAAAAGCTAAATTGGAAAGAATTACTAGAAAGATTAGTAGAGGGAATTATTTCCCATTGATAGAGGAAGAGAATGCTGCCTTAATTAGTATATTTTCTTCCATTTAATTTTTAACATTGTAACGAAAGACTGGAATAATGACTATAAAATGAATCCTCACAGCTTTGAAATTGCATATGCTGTATGATTTTCATAATGTAATAAATTCCAAAAGTATTTATCACATAGAAACAAGTTCCCCAAATCCTTAACTAACTTTGGGGTGAGAGAAACTGATACACATATTGAAAATATTCAAAGACCAAAGCAAGATATGAAGTGAAATATAGGACATGCATGTACAATAATTCTTAGATCTTGCTTTCAAAATTCTGAAACAAAAATCAGATTAGTACTATATAAAACATAATATCAACTTCTGAAGTTTAGGAACATCAAAGGGGCTGAAAGAGAAAAGGAAGAAGGCTTTATTTAATCTTGATCTTGATAATAAGTGCTATTCTTTGGGGCCAAATTGGAGTCTGACTATTTTCTGACAAGAGCAAGAAGTCAATTAGAAAGTAAAAGATAAAGGTGCTATTCCCTTATCTCTGAGTGCCCCCAAAGACCTTATCCAGAGACCTTCCCTCTTCAGAATCAAAGGCCAGCCCTCAGCCAGAAATAACGAGAGCAATCTTTGTCTGACAATAAGGTAGCTGAGATTTCACAATGAAATTATAATCACTTCAATGAGGAGAAATATGAGGTAAGAAAATGGACTACAGGGTGAAAATCAGATCTAGAGAGAATGGATGACCATGACTGGAATAAACTTAAGACTAATGACACCTGGAGACCCTGAAGACACAAACATTTCAGCGAGGCCACAGGTTTTCTGAAAGTGCTCTGCAAACCCCAGTGTTACCCGGGCTGCTCAGCTGTATATTCCTCACTCATGTAGCAAATCTCTTTCTCACACACAACATATAAACACTCAGAGAAGCGGGGAGAAAAATAAAATAAAATAAAAACCTCTCTCCAAAAGGTTGAGTGCAAGATTCCAAAAATGCTGAATCAGTCTGAGGGCACAAAGAGGTTCAAATAGTGCTTCACTTTTAGTTTAGTCACGAAGTGAGTCTGCCTTGATTTAGAATGACATTTCTGAAACTAGTGATGATTTCATTCTTTTTCTGGTGGTGGTGTTACAGTTAATACCACAGTTGATAGCTACAGACTCCTAAGTGATTGTTACTTTATAATCACACCTAGATACTCAGAGCATTTTACAATTAGGGCAGTTTTAACTTTCAAATAATCCTTCTAAGAAAAGATCCAATGGCCCTCATTTATAAATAGGATATCTAATTTTAGAAGCTTAACTTAAAATAGCCCAAGATATCTGCCCCTCCAGTGGAGAGATAAAACCAGTACTGTGTTTGCGAACAAGATAATAAAATTAAGCCTCCTCCTCAAAAAAAGAAAAAAAGATAAAGATCTGAGTGGATAGACACATCACAGTCTCTGTGAACCCACACAAAAATAAGCAGGGGATAGGCGTTGGGGTGGTTTCAGAGTGCGCCATTATTCACAGGAAAACAGCGAGATTCACTACGGAGGACATAATTCTTTTGGCAGTGACAGGACCTCATTCACAGAACCAGGACTGATGGTGCATGCACAGTCAGCGTGCCAAGCAGCACAGGACCTGGATGCCGGTCCCTAATGGTGAACTGAGATCATTGCTGGGGACACTCAGTGATCACATAAGGGACACACTGTTTGCTCTCTGGGAGATGCAGTTCATTTGCACTAATTGCAGGCTTGGGGGCCTGGAGAAGGCAGCTCTGTGTACACATACTGTATTCCCTTTGTTAGCGAAGGTAGCTCTCACGGGCCCTGTTCCTCCTGGCATTGTGTGTGTGTGTGTGTATTAACAGAGAGATTTAGCTGCCTTTAAAATATATGTGCATTTCTAATTCTTTGCACTAGGCTTACTAATAGCTGGTGAGGGGAAGCTACAATATAATAGAGAATTACTTTCCGGAAAAGTTTAGCAGATAATTCATGGAATAAAAGAAATTCAAGGAAGCCAAACACAATTACTATGGTTTACAGGATTTGCCTTTCTTCAGAAAAGCTCAATTGAAAAAAAAAAAAATTCTATCTACTGATCTATTAACCACTTATCTATTAGGGTCATTTTCACAGACTGAATAATTCTCAAGAATATATCTTTTAAAATATTCTTCTTTCTTTTATTATCAAACAACTTTTGAAAAAATGTAAGATCAGGAATCTTATATCTTTCAAATGTAGAAACAGGTTATGGTGAAGACATCAAATAGTGTAAAAAGAGTATGAAATAAAACTAAGCATGCTGATATAGTAAACTTTTGACATTTTCAAGAGGCTTGGTTGACTGAAAAATAAGGATTTACTAAGAACTTGAAATATTGAAGATACATACTAATCACTGAGACAGGTAAACAAAAAAGTAGAAACAGTCCTCGTCCTGGCAATGTTTACAGTATAAGAGGAGGGGACAGACATGCACATTATAAAAAGTTACCTACAAGGACCAGGCTACATAATACCTCCTAAGTGAATGAGAAGTATAAGTTGTACTTCAATGGTTCAGACATGGACAGTCTTAAATTTTCATTATTAGAGTCAACAAGTGATTCCTAGAAAATATTTTAAAAATTATTGAATTCTGAATAAAAGAATAGGAGGTTCCAATGTGGGAAAGGCTTGTCAGACAGGTGAAGGTGTTTTATGAGTATGGGGTGTAGATGAGAGAAGAAAGTGGAGGAATAATGGGAGCCAAAGGTGACAGACATGACAAAAGTCAAACATGGGAGGACCTGAGCACTTGCCCAAAGAGTTTGAAGTAGTAGAAATAGAAGCTTATCCAAGTTTTGAGAAAGATAGTTAATGTGATCAAGTGCTGGCTCAAGAACCTTTAACTGATTGAGGAGTAATTGGAATTTGATAGGAATGGAGCCTGGAGGAATGGAGGTCAATTTGGGGAGGGTGGTCCACAAATGAGGTGATGAGGCAGTGAGCTAGGATGGGGCAGTGATATTTGGAAGGAAGAGATGAAAACTAATGGCCCAGTGGTCTTTTAAACCCAATATATATTAAACCTTGGGGAGAGAAGCATCAAAATCTGAGCTATCTGGGTGAAAAGAATTAGAGAAATCAGATAAGGGACTTTGTGAGCTGGTTTGCTTGTTTGTTTTATGGGAGAAGAGATTAAGTGGAATGTTGAATTTAAGTTGCTGAAGAAATGCTTGGATGAGGCAATCCAGGGGCAGTAGTCAGAAATATGGCTCTGGAACACAGAGGAGAAGTGAAGGCTGCAGGTAAATCTACAGTTTTTGAAGTTATGGGACTGGATGTCAACTCTAACAAGTTAAAGATGTCTAAATATAAGGTGACATTAATGTCAAGGGAAGGTTCCCTGGGCACATGAATTTGAAATATCAATTTACAGACAAATTCTCTAAGATGATGTAAGGATATATCATCCTTGTAAGCATTAGATCTAGCATCACCGCCACGAACCCTGTGAAGGACAAATATAATAGGATACAGTGTAGATGAAATACACCGAGCCGCAGGATTGTGATTTACCTTATGGCCGTCAGGAGGCACTTTGTCCTCAGCATGGTTAACAGCCCAGGGAAATGTGGTGGAGAGAGGATGAGTTCAGGTATTCCTTGGTCCAGATTTCAACTCTGCTACCATCACCTCAGTAAAGTACCTTCGGCTACATTTCAGCATCTCATTTGTTAAGCAAATATACTGTGATTAGGGGACTGGAGGTAATATATGTCCTATATGCCTAGTGCACTGTATGCATTCATTAAAGGAGAGCTGCCATTATTTATTTTATTTTTATGTTTGTAATTTTATTATTAACAAGGATAAATCTACATTTCTAAGGGTAGAACTACACTGATTTCTATCACCAAAGTGACTCATATCAGAGAAAAACATTTCTGATCTGAGACACTGAAAGCTCATTATATGGTTTTTCTAGCGGCCATGGGCTAAATCCATGTGTCTGATGGAATTCTGAGCAAAAAGAGGGGAACTAGAATAAAATGGATATCCACATATGTGAATATTCATTGGTAATATTAGTAGAGCTTCATCGAGAAATTACCTATTTAAAAGTGACCACTGCCTTTATAGAGATATGGTTTGAAAGAAAAAGAAATATATAATTCTAAGTGTAAAATACAATTCAAAGAAGAAAAGATGAAGAAAATGAGTAATAGGGGTAAACTGAGGACTGTAAAACCTTTATTTACATAGAGAAAATAGCTCTTTTTGGTAAAGCATATAAGGAGTTAAAGACTGGTAGGCCTGATACTTATATACATATAGAATATTATGGAAAAAATTAGACTTCTTTTATACACACAGAAGGAAATAAGTTGATTTGTAGATGATTTCCAGAATGAAAGAAATAATCATTTCATTATGGAAACATTTATAATTCCATGTTTAAAGATGTACAGGTAAAATAGTGCTAAGAAATATATTTATGCTTCTATTCTGTGATATAAAACCCATGATACTGTAGCAGTTAAGAGCATGGGTTCTGGATTCAGATTTCCTATATATGAATTCCAGTTACTGGGCAAATTATTTAACTGTAGTGTACCTCAGTGTCCTCATCTGTAAAATAGTACCTAACTAATAGGACTGATAGGAGAATTAAATGAACTAACACATACCATGAGGGTAGGGAGTTCCAAGCACATGATAAGATCCAAAAGAAGTTAATTATTATATTATTTATTACCACTATTATCAATATTATTTTGTAATGGTATAAAGTTACCTCAGTAACTTTTCTCACTCTCTAAATGTGCCTCATTGATTATGTTATTTATGGTCTGAATTGATGTCTGATATTAATTACTATTTTAGGTTCTTACAGGGTAGTGTTAACTAAAATATATGCAATGATTTTCTCAATATTGTTTGATGTGTCCTGTATCCAGCAAATGTGTATGGGAAGAAGAAAAAGGCAGGACAAAGACCCTGGGCTAGAAAAAATGTGATGAGGTTCCACTGGTGAAGAGCTGGGTAAATATATATAAAAGGGGGAAAAAGAGAATCCTAAACTTTCTCTTAGATAAACTTAAAAGAAAAACAAAGACATTTTCCAAAGATTTCTGGTTTGGGGCTGTTTCCTCCATCTCTGAACACTGGGAGAAGAGATGCCTAATTTATACATCTCCCATGTCCCATAATAAGAAAGAAAACGTAGTATAAGGACCACTTGCCCACCCAGGCTCTTGGAGCCAAGGTTTGTGGCATCTGATGACTCTCCAGAACTCCCAGACTTGGCCTGCACAGTTGTTCTCCATCATCCTCAGGCTCAGAGGTCCGAGACAATCACATAGCTAGATTAGTCAGGAAGAGTTCAAACCAGCCCATTCTCCCTGGAGCCTTAAAGACTCCTTAGTCATAAAAATACCCCATTCCTCATGTCTAAGGTATAAATAGAAGGGAAAGGTGCTTCCTAGGTTCACTATGCCCCCCTAGTTATATAAATTTCTAGTTTCATCTGGGTCAAGAATGCTTCATTTGATTTGCCCTATACAAAGTAGAAATGAAATAGAAATCAATGATTGGGGCCTCTATGGCCATATATGTTACATTTTCAACTATAAGGTGTTAACCAGCAAGAAATTCTGTAACTGCTTTTTGACACCTCACTTCTGCTTCTTTGGTGATTACTTGTTTCCTCTCAGCTGAATTGTTTTGCTTCTCACGTCAAAGATCAACTAAGAAAACCATGTACTCTCAAGTTATTTTAAATCAATTACATGGTGAAAAGTAAATATTTTGACAGAGATTTTCCAAATCAAAAAATGAAAAGTATCTAATTGCTTGAAAATTACCAAATCATTTGACAGTAAACAAGTTACAATATGAGCCGATAGTGATTTTTTAGCATTCAAACTCAGAAATCAATGACTGCTAGGGTCAGAGAATGTTTTTAACCAGTGTATTAGTGGAGGAAGTTATCCTCCTCCGAGTGACCAAGATGAAACCAGTTTTCAAGGTTTTACACTTTGGCACAGATTAGATTTTGGTCTCCTTATGTTCAAGGAAGAACATTTATATAGGTATTATGAACAAGAAGGTAAAAAGTAAGCTTATAAATTTTCTCTTTGATAAAAATAATTGAGCATGAAATTCAGATACTATGTCACTATAGAAGCAGCACAGTAATAAATAAATATACAGGCATCAAAGTAGTTGCAGGAAATATCTTAAGAATAATACGTATGCTTGTGCTGTATACCAGAAACTGACACATTGTAACTGACTGTACTTCAGTTAAAAAGTTAGAGATTTTAAAAAAGAATAATATGTATGCAAGGTGCATGTGCTAACAGTTTTTCAACAGTTTTACCACAGACCTTAGATTTTCAATCCTCACTGATATGTCATTATTAATAAATAAATAACTGGAACAAAACTGTGGAAACTTACTCCCAGATTACAGACTAAGAGAATCCTACAGTTTTGCTTTGGTAACATTTAATTATAAATAATACTATGAAAAAATATATTTTATAAATAAAAATTTGGGCACTATATTAGTAATAAACATAAGAAAATTGCAAATCCGTACCTTGCACAAACACATATTGTATCCGTCTAATACTCTTTATATATGGGATATAATAGACAATAAACTAAAGGGATAACAAGTCTTTTCCTTGTTCAATGGTAAATTGCCTTCACAATATCAATGTATAAAGACATTTTCTCCAAATTGCCATACTGGGTGGTAAGGGAGGAGAGATGGGCATTTTGTAGCTATAGTGGACTGTAGTCATTGAAGTCGTTAATAAAAGCACATGGCACAGCCTTTGTTTACAAAGTGGTGAGTACAGAAAAATTTCTAAGGATAGATTGTATCTAATATTAACAGACTTCATAACTTTAAACAATCATATTCATTCATGACTTGGAACACCTTCTAAGAGATTTAAACCACTCACTATATTCCCATTAATACTGAATAAGTGAAACCAAAAATTGACGAAATTGAATGAATTGCTTGACATATCAAAATTAAAACTAATAAACTGGATGCAAGAATCATGTCCTTTCCATTTGATAGCATATTCTCTCTCTGAAGATAACTGTAATCGTATATATATACACATCTGAACATACACATGTGAAAAACCATATACATTTGAGCACACAGATTTAAGATATATTTGGCTACATCTAAAAGAGCTGATGAACCTAGAACAAATGTAAATGACTAACCTGGTGTTACTACTACTCCGTTTCCGTTGACCACAGGCCTCTCCTCCTCTTCCTCCTCAGGAGGCTCTATACTTGCTTTCTCCATGTTGCTCACTGACTTATTCCTCTTTCGTTTTCCTTCAGCGCTTGGAGTGGCTCCGGGAAGTATCTGGTCTGTTACATTTAATAATAATGGTGCTGGTTCTGCTGGAGGCTTTGGGGTACCGTAGTAATTGTCTGTAAACAATACAAAACACTATGGAGTTAAATATTTCATCTACTGGTATGCATAATTTGTAAAGAATGGAAATTTTATGAACAAATTTGTATCCTAGCTTATATATATATATTTTATGGATACATACATATATACAATTTTATATCCTTTTATGTTTTTATATATACATATATATATATATTTGTTGTTTCTATTGTATTTGGCTTTAATATTTAAATAAAGATATAGATCTATATGCATTCTAGCCTGGGTGCCAAACCAAAATATATACTTAGGTATTAGTCTCATATAGTACATAGCAATTCCAAATTAATCAAAAAATTTTGATAACAAGCCTTGACTATAACCTTTTAAAAAATAAGTATGTCTGAATAAGATGATTTCTTTTTTAAGCAAATCTCACAACATTCTGGAAAGCAAAGCACATTATGCTTTTCTCCAACTTTCAAAGGGCTCTGGCTGTTACCCTTGATGTGCACAGCATCCCGGCTAGAGCCGCATCTCTACGCCCGCTGAGTGGTCCCCATGACGGCTGACAGTGAGCCTGCTGCTCTAATCATTCTTCTGATTACCACAGCTCTTTTTCCTACAGCTCCATGATCCCAGCTACCAAATCACTTGTTTCTCCCATCAGTCTGAGAGATTTCTTAAAGGAGACTAACTCCTGTTTATCTCTGTAAAAAGAGCCCGGCAAATAGTAGGCATGGAAGATATGCTTACTATGTGAACATCTTTATATAGTCAAGGCAAATTACTTTATTTAAAATAGTCTAAATTTTTTACTGATTTTTTTAAAAACACCGCTAGGTTTTTTTTTGTTTGTTTTTTTTTTTTTTTGTTTTTACCAATGTTACGCTTTCTGCATCAACTTCAAACCCACATTGGTGTTTTAAGTTTATCGAATAATTTTTGCACTCATTTGCCCACTCACTCATTAAAATCTTTATTTAGTACTGACTATGTGCCCAGGCATTCCAGTACATGATTGAGAGAAAATGATGACTATGACACAATTCTAGTCTTCCAGATGCTCAGCGGTCCAGTGTGGAAGACAGGCGCATTTGACATTAATCATCTAAGCATTAAAACATGAAATAGGATTAAGCACTGCAATCAAGGTGGCATAGAGGAGGAAACACGCCTCATTATCTGCAGTGGCTACTGAAGACAAGTGGGAAAACTGTGCTCTGAAAGAAACAACCCTTAAGTAGAAGCTATGGGTTCTAGACTTGGCTTTTCGATATAACTACAATTCAAGCAAGTTACTTAGTAAGGCACAATTTCTTCATCTATAAATTGGGAATGGCAATATTTGCTATAATCACCTGAATTCTGGGTTGCAAACAACCAAATCTTACTCTAGTTAGATTAAACATGATAGGATGTGCTGAAAAGATACGAGATGGCTCGATGAGGGAAGGGCTGAAAACCTTTGGTGAAAGTGGGCAGGAGCAAAGGAGCCCAACATGGACACCCAAGTTGCCTCTGCCGGCCCTGGACACGGGAAGCCCAGCTGGTTTAGCTGTCACAGGCATCGTCCTCAGCTGCAGCTGCCTCGGGAGAATGAACTTCAGACTCTCCTCAGGAGCTCTGATTTGCTCATTTCCGGAAAAACTCTCAGGCAGGGTCATATCACTGGCTGCGCCTGTGTCTGAAGAGCCCCCAAGCTGCCAAGTTAGGACAAGAGAATGGCTGCCCTCCTTTGATCTGGGGAGGGGGCGTGCGGGGCCTTATCATCCATCTTATCTCAGGGCCCTCCCCAGTCAGAAGGGTCTTGGGATGCTGGGCAGGCCAAAGTGACAAACATCCACTGCACTTGTCCTGCTCACTGGGTTGTGGTGAGGATGAAGTAAGGGTTTATGAGGAAGAGCTCCATACTCTGTGAAACTGCAGTGGTTTTAATGGCAGTGTAAGCCTCATGCTGGTGCAAAGTGAGTGACTGCTCTGAACGCTAGCTGCCACTAATGCTGTTGCTCATTTTCATGGATATTCACAGTTGTAAGAATAATACAACAACAAAAAATTATCATGTAAAGTGGTTCCTATACCTGGAGAACTTTTATACAGAAGTCTGCAAAGTAGATGATATACATTTTGCTAAAGGTTACATTCTAATTTGATTTAGAGCATTTCAAATGAATCAGACCTTTGGATGTACTGGCCAAATTTTGGGCAAACAAAAAAACTGTTATTTGCTCTCCAGAAGTCTATGAACTATTGTTGTACTTCAGCATCTATAAGGGCTGGTACTGTTCTCAGTACACTGTTGTGCTTTCTGTGGAATCACACTACTTAACTTCTTATCTAATAAATATAATGTAAACTAGTAAATAGCCCTGCATGTCCCAATAAATAATATAATTTTGAGTAGTATTCTGAGATCTTCAGTGCTTTTAAGCATATATAGTACTAAGAAAAATGGATCACACTTCGGTGATTTTTTTTTTTCCAATTTGTCTTTTATGGTTTCAAGCTCACTGAGGTAGAAAAATAGCTTTTTTTAAGTAGAAATAAATGTATAGCTCAGGCTAAAAAAAAATTAAGTAACAGATTCCATTGAATTTATATTCCTAAATAATTACACCTCTTGGCATGTAATGTGATTATAAATTACACAGCAATATTCTATTTCTACAATTTGATTTATGAAATTAATACTTTAGATTATTTTAATTAATTAAATTAGATTTAAAATTATAAATGTAAAAGGGTACAAATCATTAGTTAAGACTTAAGATTATCTTTATTAGTAACAATAATAGCAATTTAAAAGACGCATAGAAATAACCTATGCAGTTACTATGCCTGAGAAATATAATTCATGGAGAATAGGTTATTACCTTAAACCAAATGCATAAAACAAGGAAACCAGAAGTTGAAGAATCAGTCAGGTAGTCAGTTGGCTAAGTCACTGAAATGTTTCTTTGAAGTAAGCATATACAAATAAATACACTAAGAATAAAATGTGCCTTTTAGGAAACATCAGCATGTTTTCAGGAAAAAAAAAAAAACCACCAAATATAATTTGTCCTGGGGGGAGGGTATAGCTCAGTAGTAGAGTGCATACTTAGCATACATGAGTGCCTGGGTTCAGTCCCCAGTACCTCCATTTAAAAATAATAATAATAATAAAACAAACAAACCTAACTACCCTCCCCCCAAAAGTGCCAAATACAATTTGTCCTGTTAAGAATTAAGCACCTCTGTGCACAGTGCCATCATTTAGTGAATTAAAATCTCAAAATACCATAACAATATGGTGTATGTTTAACAGCACAGATCATGGTGAGATAAACCGACTTTGAAGCCTGTGTTCCCTAATCTGGCTGCCTCTTTATATCCTTAAATAGATTTAGTTAAAGTGGGACCATGGGGGCTGTAAGATGACTACAGTCACACAAGCAACTACAAACACTACTACTATTATTAACATCACCATCACAATCTACTGAGCTGGACACTGTAAAGGGCATTTTACCTCTGAGCTCTTGTATCCGATGGGGATTAGAATGGAGTCATTTTGCCTCTGCAGTTAAAAGAAAATGGAGGCTCTAAAAATTATACTGTTTCCCAGTATTATACACAAAGCAAGTGGAAACCCTATATCCATTTGACTTAGGAATCTCATTTCTTTTAAAAATACTATATTGCTTCTCAAGAGGGGGAAAAAAAGTACAATGTAATTTGCAACCTGTCCAGAATTGACGACAGAGGACTTCATTCAAAGCCATAACCAACGAGCAGAACAGTATTACTTTCAAAAGAGAAAGGCAATGATTGCTACCAAATCATAAAGCAGGGACATTTTAGGTGATTTTTTTTCCTCTCCTCTTCCAAAAATTGTGTGTGTGTGTGTGTGTGTGTGTGTGTGTTGAGGGATGGGGTGGGGATTGTAGGCTTTTCTGGCCCACTTTTCACTAACTCTATTTGTAAAAAATGATGTATTCATTAGCAGTTTCATGTAAGTTTAATATAAAATTTCACTAACTTAGTTGTTGAATATGATGACAAAATGGAAATAGTTCTAACATTGTTCATTTAATTCTATCATAATTAGGATAATCTATACATTTACATTGTTTAATTTTGAATCCATGCTTGGAAAATAAAAGAGACAATTATTTGAGGAACTTGATTTAACTTGACTTATTCTTCAGCTATGGCATTTTTTCACAAAAACACAGTTATGAAAGAGTGAAATGGTGAATGCAGTCATTTCTTGCATTGTAAATATGAAAAAGCTTTCCAGAAATTTGAAAAAAAGAATACTCTATAAAATGTTAATAATTGGTTTCAAAATAATAAAAATACTTAATAAATGCTCATTTACACTGAGCATTTATTAAAAGCTGCTACACTAATTCCTTAACAAAGGGAGAGGGACTAAAACAGACTACATTGTCATGACCTAAACCTCCCTAGAAAAGACTGAAAAATCTAATTCATTACCCGCTTTTATGCAGACCCTTCCTAAAGTCATCCAGAAGAGATGAAAATAGCTTTCTAAATAACTTTTTGTGTACTACATGTGAACACTATCGTGGAATTACTCCTTTGCTTTCTCCACACTTGTTAGACCAAATAATCTTTTCAAAAAGTTTTTATCTAAGTTTTTTAAAAAAAAATGTTGTTGGCTTTCTTCTGACCCTTCTCAGGTTTTCCTCTATCCACAGGATTTTAATGTTGAGGTCAAGGGGGGAAAAGATCAGAAAATGATCCCAATGAATTATGAATGGTTTACTTTTTTGTACCCATAGTCTTTACTGAAGAGTAATCGATACCAGATTAGTATTTTCTGAGATGCACTCTATTCTTTATGCTTTTAAGTTCTGCTGTTATAACAAGAAGTAGGAAAGACACTAAAAACTAATTTTAGGTGTGAGGAAATGAGAAAATGCTCATAGCAAACTGAAATACTTCAAAATGCATTTAGTTATTTCCAACACTTCCCTCTAAACAAGATCAGTTTTCATGAAAGAATCATGTGATTTGTCATTTAGTTCATTTGGCTTTTTAAACAGTAGACTCAGATGCCGACTCTGTTGTTTCTGTCCTTTGGTTGTATAATAATAACATGTGTAGATTTTACACCAAATAACCATAGATCTTTCTACATGGCACCCAAGTTGAGACAAGTTTTAGAAAGATAATATTCTTGTCTTCCAGATACCTAACAGATTAAGGTCTTGACCCCTATTCCTCCCCAAAATTCTCAGTGCTTTAATTTTTATTTTGGTAACCAGAAAGAATCAATTCTGGATAATAAGTTAGTGGAAGAGAGATGACTGCCTCCAGGCACTCCAGGGCATGTGTACAGCACAGCTTACCACTGAGATCCCCAGAGAGCTTGAGACTATCTCCCTGTGTTGGAAAGAATGCATGGAAAAACTTGAGAGGTTGAGAATCTCATCTTATTTATTTATTTTTTTTACAATTTTATAAATGGAGCAAATAATTTGCTATTTGACCTCCTAATGGCACCTGCATAATTTGACTCTGACATTAAACGGAGACAAGAGATTCAGAGTTCCAGATCCACTCATAATTATGTTAGAAATCTGACAGATCATAAGTAAATAGCTACTTTTATCCACATCAGAGATTTAGAGGCATATTAATAGAAACAGATAAATCATGAGAGGGTTCTACATTGAAACTTTAAGACGTGTTGAACATACTACACAAGAGATAGTAATGACTTAAAATTAGTGCCAAAACCAATCATAAGATGGTCTTGCCATGGCAAGAATCATAGTCATATCGCTACAGAGTTCAATTTCTAATTTACTAGTCAGAAATTCTGTTAATACAAAGCAAAGTTGAAAGTGTAACCTAGAAAATATTCTACTTTTCTGAAACTGTACTTCCTACCAGAAAATAAGACTAAAAGTCTCACTTTAGAATGTTTTTGTCAACTGATTTTTGAAGTTATTTTTGTAAGCAGCTCTGTCTGATACTTAAATTTGATCTCCCCCCACAGGTATCATTTCATCATTTCATATATAGTTAGTAGCTTGAAACCAAGATGCAAAAAGCCTCTCTGACCTCAAAAGATTATGTATTTTTCTCTTGTGGTGAAAAGCATTGATCTCACATGTGACAAAAATAGGAAAGAAAACCATCTAAAATGATATTTTGTCACTGATACTTCTACTGAACAGTAAATTGTTAATTTTCTAAGAAATTCAATGTTGAATGTGACTTTCAAAATGTGGAAAATTGTACAATGTGAAAAATTGTGCAATTTGAAAATTGAATTTCTCTGCAACAAACCCCACCTGGTTTAATACTATGATTCCCAGTGATGTACATTCTGAATGTCACTGTCTTTAATTGTTCAGCAATACTCTCCAAAAATCGTGTAGACAGTTTAATCTGACTAACATTTTCTGAAACTTGTTTCCAAGTTCTCATTAAGTTCCTTGTGGTCATTCTGATGAAAATTTTCATTTATTCATGTTAGGCAGTGTTGACAGACACAGGACATATCTTTGCAAAATAGACTGGCCAGAGTAGGTGGTTTCCTTATTTTAAAAAATCAAATACCCTTCCCTTTAGTGACTTTTCCCCTTCAGGCATTATTCAGAAGAGTTCAGAACATTTCCTACCTATGCCAAGTAAGATATGTAAAGAAGTCATGAAAAGAAATCTTTAGAACAGAAAGAAGTTACAAATGATTTTTCAGTGTCAAATATATATCTACTTTCAGAGTAAAGCATTTGAACATTTATAACTATAGTAACAAAAAACTTAACAAGCCCAATCCACAATCATATCACATTTAAATAATATTAAATTCCTTAGAGCAGCACTGTCTAGTGAAAATGTAATGTGAGCCACAAATCCAGCCACATATGTGATTTAAAATTTTGTTTTTGCAAATGAAACCGACAAAGGCTTGATCTCCAGAATATATAAGCAGCTTACATGATTTAATAAGAAAAAACAAACAACCCAATCCAAAAATGGGCAGAAGACCTACACAAGCAATTCTCCAAGGAAGACATACAAATGATCAAAAAGCACATGAAAAAATGCTCAATATCACTAATTATCAGAGAAATGCAAATCAAAACTACAATGAGGTATCATCTCACACCAGTCAGAATGGCCATCATTCAAAAGTCCACAAATGACAAATGCTGGAGAGGCTGTGGAGAAAAGGGAACCCTCCTACACTGCTGGTGGGAATGCAGTTTGGTGCAGCCACTATGGAAAACAGTATGGAGATTCCTCAAAAGACAAGGAATAGACTTACTGTATGACCCAGGAATCCCTCTCCTGGGCATATAACCAGAAGGAACCCTATTTCAGGATGACACCTCCACCCCAATGTTCATAGCAGCACTATTTACAACAGCCAAGACATGGAAACAGCCTAAATATCCATCAACAGATGACTGGATAAAGATGTGGTATATGTATATAATGGAATACTATTCAGCTATAAAAAACGACAACATAATGCCATTTGCAGCAACATGGATGCTCCTGGAGAATGTCATTCTAAGTGAAGTAAGCCCGAAAGAGAAAGAAAAATACCATATGAGATCACTCATATGCGGAATCTCAAAAAAAAAAAAAAAAAAAAAGAACCAACAACAACAACATAAATACAAAACAGAAACAGACTCATATAGACATAGAATGCAGACTTGTGGTTGCCAGGGGGACGGGGGGTGGGAAGGGACAGACTGGGATTTCAAAATGTAGAACAGATAAACCAGATTGTGCTGTATAGCACAGGGAAATATATACAGGATCTTGTGGTGGCTCACAGCAAAAGAGAATGTGACAATGAATGTATGTATGTTCATGTACAACTGAAAAATTGTGCTCTACACTGGAACTTGAGACAACATTGTAAAATGACTCTAACTCAAAAAAAATGTTAAAAAAATTTTCTAGTTTGCCACACTAAAAAGAGAAAAAGGAAGGTGAGAATTATTATAATAACATATTTGATTTTACTCAATATATTAAAAATATTACTATTTCAATACATGGTTAATATAAAAAGTTATGAATCCTATATTTTATTTTTTTAAATATTTTTACTTTTTTTTCTTACTGTCTTCAAAACTCACTGTATAGCTTATAGTGTAAGCACATTTTAATTCAGACAAGCCCCATTTAAAGTGCTGAATAGCCATATAAGCCCAGTGACTACAATACTGAACACCACAGCCGTACACTTTACAATAACAGTTTAGGTTACCATATTATCACTACTAAGCGATTCATTTTTCTCATAAACAATTGAATGAAAAAAGTCTCTGCTTTAAATGACTGAGAAAACTGAGTAAACACCAAAATACAATGACAATTTCAGATGACACTGTGTCAATATTCTTTTGTTTAATTTCTTTGCTGCACTGAATCCAATTTTCTTTCTCTTCTATACAGTTTATGTATGCCATTTCTAATTTTCTTTAGGTCTTGTTAAGTGGCTGGATCACCACTCTGATAAACTAATTTAAACTAGATGCCAACTAAAATCAGCTTAATATATCTCGTATAATTCTTGCATTTTAAAACTCTAATCCAAAAAGTTGGTCATGAAGTTTGGTCAATGCCGTAGGGGACATATTTTTTAGAACATATCTTTTGGTGTTCTCAAGTCACAATGGAGATGTTTCCTGGGTAGTTAGGGTATCTAGTGGGCTAAATGTGATGATTCTTGGGGAACATAAGCAAAATGCCAGTGCAAAGATTTTTGGAAAACAGCACTGAAGAAAATTATATTGTAATTCCAGTTATTACCAAATTTATATGTCTGCCTTTTTGAGTGGAATCCATATGCAGTTGTGTTATTAATGCAATTAATTATTTAAGTTTTAAGTTTCTGGTGAGCTCAGTCCTTAATAGACAGTCCCTTCATGGCTCAGTAAATAAGAAAGTAGGAGTGAAATTCTGATGGATTTTTAAATGGGCATTTGTACAAAGCTCAGTGGATTCCTGTGATAGTCATCCTGATTAAATTTACTTCTTCAAAAATTGATAAAGTAAACTAAACCTTTCAAGGACAGTATTA
This sequence comes from Camelus dromedarius, assembly GCF_036321535.1. NCBI lineage: Eukaryota > Metazoa > Chordata > Mammalia > Artiodactyla > Camelidae > Camelus > Camelus dromedarius. The sequence continues at coordinate 73,403,555 of NC_087442.1, read as the reverse complement.
TTTTTCTCACACAACATTTATGGCTGGTCATACAACTTCCTTCTCTCAATGGTGCTATTAACTGCAATACTATAAAGTTACTAAGAAATTAGGAGACCTCTAAGACTTTCTTTTGTCACTGTCTTCCAAGTACAATACCTGGGGAAATTCTGATTAATCTTAATTTGATTGTTGGTTAATGACTACAGAAATTTGACGAATATCTAATTTCTAATTCTTAGTCGCTAAGAAAAGTCAGAAACATTTTACTTCTACTTGGAAAATTTGTCTGCTGGATTTTTCCAAGCTTGCACAGGAAAGAGCTCTGCATGTAGTCTTAGGCTCTGGGTCCTAATCAAGGTTCTACTGCTAACTTCCTAAAAGACATTGGATTAGGCATTAAACTCCTCTGAATACTAGTTTCCTCATTTGTAAAATGACAGAATTGGGTCGTAAGTCTAAAGTACTCACCTCCAAAATTCTGCAAATTTTTAAAGGATGTAATGACAACAGGTTACATTTCTTTGCCATCGTATCAGAAAGTCCTGAATTGACAATGAGTAGAGAATGACAATAAATTGTAGCCAACAATTTCAATTACTTGAGAGCATGGATTCATTTGCTTTCTTGACACAAATGTGGAAAACTGTCATGTTACTCTCTCTTTATATTTCTTTGCAAATTCCCTTCTGGGAAAATGGTTATGGTTGCAGTTTATTTCTATTTTTGCTCCAAGCCTTTCATTTGCACCCATCCCTGTTGGTGAATTAGACAGTGCGTAAGTATATCCCTCATGGGATGTGAACTATGATTACTTTGTAGAAGGCCATATATGAAGCACTTCAACTTTATATTTTAGTCCTTGTGATACCTTTAAAAATTTATGACTTTTAAAAGTCAGCATTTTCATTGTGACCTGTGAGACAATTACAAACATAAATCCTAAATATTAGAGTATAGTTAAAGTTAGCAGAAATTTAGATTTAAGAGAATCAATTTATAAGTCAGGAAAACAATGAACAGCCCAAAAGTTAAAGAAAATAAGAGTTTTTGGTATTTATCTACAAGGCTTGTGTAACTGTAGCAAGTCTTGAATAATCCATATATGTTTTTTGAATCAATAAACTACAACCTATGAAAATCAACATTGGGAAAAAGATAATTCTGTCAGAACTGCTGGCAATTTATATTTAAAGCTCCAAAAACCAACCACTAATTCTTCAAAGATGTAATTTTTAATTGAGGTACACTTCCCCTAATCCTCAAGTTTTTACGTTATAATTTTGCCTTTCACATCATCCTTCTCACTGTGTAGTAAATTATGAAAGTATCAGAAACAAAAGCTTATTGTAGAAAAATTGTTACATTAATGAAGGAAGAGAAAAGTAGAGGGAGAAACGTATAAATTAAAAAAAGATCAGAAAAGAATAGAAAGAAGAAAAATGAGGAGGAAGAAGAGAAGAAGAAAGAGTTGGAGGAAAAAGTGTAAAAGGAAGAAGATTAGAAAGGGTAGACTGAAGATGAGGGTGAAGAGGAGGGCTGTGAAGTGCCTTTTCAAGAAGCTGTAGAGTTCCAATATTATTCTGGAGTGACATGCTGGTCCAAAGCCATGAATAGGTACTCATCTGTCATCACCTCCTAACTGACCACAGGCTAAGCTACACTGTCCCATATGGCAGCCACTTGCTACATCTGGCTGTTGAGGACTTGAAATTTGGCTGGTTTGAATCAAGAAGCTCTGTAAGTATAAAATCCACACTAGATTTGGAAGAAAGTACAAAAATGTAAAGCACCCTAGTAATCATTTTTACATTGATTACATGTGAAAGTGATAACGTTTAGATTGCATAATGTTTCAATTCCTCTTCTAGTTCTTCAGAAAAAAATAAGACTCAATAAATAGTCAATTACCGGTAGCAGGTAAAGACATCCATAACTAATAAGAGCGGGTGAAGGTAAGGGTTAGGGTCAATCCAAAGGTCCAGGACTGTAACAGACACTCGATGGACAAGAAGCTCAGTCAGCAAGAGGCTTCAAGGATCACCAGGGGGCTGAGACTCTCAGAAGTTGACCAAGCCAATTATTCTGTCTTTCACTCAGCAAATATTTACTGAGAGCCTACTAAGTGCCAGGCGTGAGTTATCTCAAGGCACAATGATGAACAAAACATGCAGGTCCTCCATGAAGCTTACCTTCTCCTGAGGAGACAGATATTAGTCACATAATCACACAAATACAAAATTATAAACTGACAAGAGCTATAAAGGTCAGGCAGTAGTGTTCTGAGAACTCAGAAGAGTTCAAGTTAGGCCTGTTAAGAAAAAAATGGGATATGATTGAAAACCAGTCCCCTTCCTCCATCTGGGTCAAAACATTTCTGGGTCATTACAGATCTTTAGGACATGCATGTGGCTTTCCTAACAATAAGAAATAAAATGCGTTTATTGTTTCTGAAACTTGTCCCAAGGACTTCTCTGAAGATCAAATAGCTGAACCATACGGAAGATGATACATGTGTGAATATGTGCATGTTTGTGTGTTCTCCCCAAATGCATACCGAGTTGCTTGTAAAAGCTAATTGTGAAATTTGGCTAAATAGTTAGCCAGATAAGTTTTTCCTTTTTCAATTTAACTCAAGACACAGTCTATGTTATAAAATATTTCTAACATTCCGATAACCAAAGGGCTATGTGGTTTGAAATTTAAAGCTTTTTTCTGATGATATGAAACTAACTGAAGGTATATTTGATGGCAAGCTTAACACGATGATTAATCTCTTTCCCATGTCCCCACCCTGCCCCTTTGGGACTACAGCAATACGGTCTGTTCTCAGACTGATCCCCTGCATGGACTTGTCATCTCTTGCTTCCGGCAGTGGGGACAGGAATGGCGTCAGTGAGAGGCCGGCCTCCCCACAGCACTGGTGTCTATATTAAGATTAGAAAGATGAGTAGAATCAAGTAAAGGTTCAAGAGTTACAGGGAGGAAAAGCATTCCAGGCTGAAGAAATAAACCTGCAAAAGCCCTGGCTCTGGAGGAAGAATAAATAGTTCCTTGGAAAAACTAAAAGGAGAACAACGTGGTTGGTTGGACAACAAGGGGGAGCCCTGAGGTTAGAGATCATATGGAGCCTAAAAGACTTTGTTAAAGCTCTGGGTTAATTTTCAAAAAGTAAAGATTGGCCTTGGACGAATGCCACAATGGGAGGCAGACCAACCAAAATGAGATTTATTTTAAAAGTCGGGTCAGCATAAGAGGGATTCAAGTAGCCTATTTTAGGATCTCCTATTATTCCTTTTTCTAAATAGTCTTTATAAAAAGCTGCAGGACAATGTAGGTGTTTTTTGGTATCAAAATTCTGATATGCAAACCTGTCTGTGTTAGGGGTCAGCAAACAATTTCTGTAAAGAGCCAGAGAGTAAATATTTCAGGCTTTTGGGGTCATATGGTTTTTGTCATAGCTACTCAATTCTGCCACTGTAGATACAGATAGCGCATAAGTGAATGGGTGTGGCTGTGCTCCAATAAAACTTTATTTATGGATATTAAACTTCGAATTTCATATGATTTTAATATGACACAGATTTTTTTTGATTGTTTACATGATTTAAAATAAAAGTGATTCTTCCTTTGTGGTCTATACAAAAGTAAATGTTGAAGTGGATTTGGCCCACAGGATGTAGATCACCACCCTTTGGTCTATGGAATAATCAATTACCAACACACAATTTTCCAGGCATAGATATTGACTCATTAATTGAGCATTTATTATGTGCCCAGCAAAAGCACTCGTCCTTGGGGAAGTCAGGAATCCAGAGGAGAAAAGATGTTAAAAATTAATCAAATACATGAGATAAATAAAGGACATGCCAGAGTGCTGTAGGAGGGAGCAACAGACAAACCTACCTGAAATAGGATGGGTAAGAAAGGTGTATCTGCAGACGTACTGTTTAAACTGACACGAGAAGGATGAGATGCCTATTCTATGAAGATCCAGGAGAAGAGGGTTACAGTTTGAAGAATAAGAAGCATAAAGTTTATGGAACAGGAAGAGCTTTGTATATGTAGAAAGTGATGAAAGGCAACATGAGTGACGCATGAGGAGCATGGAGGAGTGGAGCAGGACTCGACTGGAAAGACAGACAGGAAGCAGATCCTACAGGGCCTTCTTAGCCAAGTCGAGGGATCTGGAAGGGTTTTACAGAGGGGTAACGTATGATTTCATTTAAGGTTTTAGAAGGTTATTCGTTCTTGTTGCATTGTGGAAACATTGGAGGGGAACAAGAGAGATGAGGGGTGGTTTGGAGACTGGATGCAGAGGGTGGTGTGTGTGTGTATGTGTGTGTGTGTTTCCCAAAGAGACCTCAGGTATCATTAAAACTGAAATACTAATGCAGAAGCCTCAGCAAAACAAAACCACTTCCCAAGCCCAAACTGATAATCCTAGGATTGCAGAATTCAAGAAAACATCCAACAGTACAGAATCTGAGCAGTATTTGGGCGGTCCAATGGAATGGAATTTGATCTAAAGGAAGAACAAAATCTTTAAGGAAGAGGATAGCAAGCTTCATTCAACAGTTTCCTTCAACTAAAGAATGGCATTTTTTATATGAATGTAGACAAGAAAAGGAACTCCAAATAGGTAGATAGGCCTCATGAATGAATAAGCTTTGATAGTTTACTGTTCATCACACTGAAGAGCTGTTCAATCCAGATCAGTAATGACATTTTTTTCAATTACCAGAGGCATTTATCTAATAACACAACCCTATTAGTAGATCTGTCTAAATTGATATTGAAAGGACAATTAAAACTGGCACTCAGGCTACAACCACTACTCAGTATGGTGGGTTGGAATGTATTGAACGTCATTTTTCAAAAAGGTATACTGTTAACACCGGGGGCATAAACGCTAATTAGAGTAATGACTTCATTCAGCAATTTCCTTTTTATGAGGCCATTTGGAACTGGCTCTCTCCTCCATATAAAAGGGCAAATCCTTATTAATTTAGATGATTACCTCATAGAAATGAATACTAAGTGACAACACCACCACAGGCCCGGCCTACCGTTTTTTTCCCCCTTATTCCACATCACTGTTACAGTAATAACAAGATGAGAACATTTAAAATTTTTCTTCTACAGTGGTTCACATATCCCCACTAATCTTCCTTGACAACGTTCTTATTCCCAGAAAATAAAGCTAATTTCACATTTGGAAGTTTCAGTTTAAAAAATGACTTCATGATGAATATGGACCAGAGGTATTTTCGTTCATATCTTTATTTAGAAATACTAGGAATCTCTTACCACTAACTAAGGTAGATAATTGCCTATGTAAATTTTATTCTAACCAACTGAAGGACTGCTTAGGAAAAAAAAAAGTAACCCAAAGCAAATCCTTACACCATTTTCTCATATTCATGTCACAAGCAACCAATAGCCTAAGCGTAAGAAACAATCTCAGTACTTTGGGCTGGAGGCAGCATGCTGAAATTCATGAATTGCAACTTTTCCCACAGGAGACTTTGATGGCTCCAGGGACTGGAAATGGAATATGAAACTTCTCACCCAAAGGTCACTGGATCCAATTTGGCCTAAACTGGTGGTGACTAGAAGTTATTGTCGATAGACAGCTGTTCAACTGTTCAACAAAATGAATTGGTTGGTTTCAGTGTAATTTCTGAAAGACAGGTATCTACGTCAGGAACTTGTGATCACCTCACGCCCCAAGGTGGATAGTTTTAGACAGGAGTAAAGACATTGACTGAAAGGAGATATCCCACTACCTTCTAGCCTTAAAAAATGACCCTTTTAGATGGGAACAGCCAAAAGTTTTCAGGTAAATGACAAGAAGTTTGTTCCTGATAGTCTGCCATTTTTAAGGTGGGGCTACACTTATGTCTAACTTCAATTTCTCCAAATATCCATACTTATGTTTAAATAAGATATCACAGATTTTAAAGAGAAATGCTAAGGAGAAGATTTTATTAAAATCACTTAGACTCTTGCTACTCAAAGTGTGATCTGATGAAAAACAGTATCAGCATAACCTGAGACTTACTAGAATTGCAAACTCTCAAGCTCACTCCAGATATATGGACTCGGAATCTGCATTTTAACAAGATCTTCAGGTAATTCAGAGGCACAATAAAGTCTGATGTGTACAATGTATCTTAAGGGGACGCATGGTACAGCTGCTCACTGAAAACCAAGTGTGCTCTATAAACGTATGCTGATGACAAAAATAAAGACCTGAATACTGTTTCTGTATGTTAATTTCATTATCTAGCATCTCAGTTGTTTGTATTACTTATGTTGCCGCTTATAAAACTGCCTGCCTATTTATTCTCATAGCATCCCTCTTAGACTTTAGCTTCCGAGAGGGCAGGGATCTAGCCTGGCATTTCTTCTGAGTCCAATCTAGGCTTTGTCAATTGATAATGGAACTTGAAATTATAAGTCTTCATCACCTTATGTTAAATTAAGTCATGCTAAACAATCTTATCCACAAGGAGCAATAGTTTAAAAAGATTGTGTTTACCTGAGAGACCTAAAGAGCAATCATGATACCCTGGATCATTAACCAGTAGTAAATTGCTAAACTACTATTTAATGACATTGATGGTCAAGCACATGATAAGAGTATTTTGTCTAATCTGCTGAACTAGTAACTACCATAAAATTAAGCACTCAGACCAATTTTTTAAATGGCTTTGTGTAGAACATATTGCTATTTAGCACATTTCATTAAATTTAGTCAACATGAGACTAATTAATTGGGATACATTTAAATTGGGGTTATTATTTTATTTGTATGAATGTTTACAGCAACTATCTCCCAAAGGAAAAATCTAAAATGCATTAACTTTATGGTATTAATCATTCAGCCTGAAGTTCAGCTCCCTAGAATCTGAGGCTTCTATTCTAAAAACAAAGCAAAAAAATTTAATAATGCATTGAACATTTTTCCCAACATGCATTTTACTGCCCTATTCAAATTATTCAAATAAAAGTTTTGGTACCCCCAGGTTTTCCATAAGAGGTTCTCAAGTCAGCTAGATATGTTAGCTGGGCAAGTTCCCTAAATTCTCTGATCCCATTTGTTTGTTTGTTTCTTAAAGAAACGGTAAGACCAACTTTATAAAACTGTTCTGAGCACTTAATGATATAAACACGAATAAGAGTTTGGTATATAATAAGTACTTCATGGATGTTTGCTATTAATTTTATTACTACTTCTACTAAGACAACTTTTATTACTTTTACTACTACTGCTGCTACTACTACTACTTCTACGATGTTTGCTTTGAGATCACTGGGTTGCAAACCAGATTTTAAAATAATCAAACATACGAGATCCACACCCACACAGTTCACCTGGTAAAATCAAAGCATAAAGCTCTGAACGAAAGAAAGACTTAAAGATACATAAACCTGCAGGTATAATTATATTTTCCATTAATGCTGAAGCTTCTCAATTACGGCTTAATGTGATCTCGGCCTTTCTTTAGGCTGAGAAAATTGAACATTTGATTATGCTTGATTAGGATACTGCCAACAGCAGTTACCTCTACACCCTTTCCTGTAATAGAAAAGAATGATCCTTTTATCACACGAGTTATTGTAGGGCTGTATCTCTCTCCTTCTACACAGAAGCAGTATAATCTAGAATGAAAGCATGCCCACTGGACTCAGACAAACACAGGTTCAAATCTTGGTTCTGCCACATGATAGCTGTGTAACCCTGAGTATGTTATAACATCTATAAAACAGGGATAATAAATAATAGGACCTTCCACACAGAGATGCTGTGAAGGTAGAAAAGAGATGTTGCATTCTTTTGCATAGCACTCAACATTGTGCAATGGTCATGGTTAAATAACTGATAAATGTTATTATTATTACCTACACATAAAGTATTTAAAGGAAAAAAAAAGGCAGAGTTTCCTGCCAAGGGGTTGTGCTCATAGAATTGTATGCTCGATAGAGGACACCTTTCAAAGGCCTGACCAGGAACTAGTGAATCCAGACTGCCTCAGCCTTTTGGCCTTCCTTTTTTCTCTCTTCTAGGATTGGGTTCTCTGGAGAACCTTGATTAATCCAGTGCCTTTAAGCTGCCCTAGCTCACGGTAACCTATTGACTTCTCAAATCTTTTCTCAAGCTCATTGATTTTGCCTTTGGAGTTTAAGGGTCTCGACTGTCCATGTAGTCCAAACTCTCATTCCACACCTTCCCATTAGGTCTCCTTTCCAATGTTCATTCAGAATCTGTTCCAGTACTTCCAAGGTGCTAAGTTCACTATGTAGTGATATAAAATGACAAGTTCATTGTATAGGCAACCCATTCCATTTCCGGACAGCTCTTAATTATGAGACACTTCTTCCTTCTGCTGAAGAGATAGCTTTGTTCCCTGTTACCTAAAACTAATAATACTGGGTTTTTTTTTGGAGTAGAAAAGAATGAGCTTAAGGGTTATTCCACATGATGGAGTTAACATTCTTCAAGATTGCTGTCATATCTTTATTCTTAAAATGCAGTGTGAACAGAAATGGATCCAGTGCTAGAGACATTGTTCTACTAGTACTGAAAACAGTAGAGCTATTATGTTCTTCTTTTATTTGGGTATTATTCTATTATTAAATAAAACTTGAATGACTATCTTGGCTTAGGTAGAAAGAATTCACTTCTGGTCCAACTTGTAAGATGAGATTGCTAAGAAAAGCATGATAGTTTTCAAAATTTATGTGCCCTTTCACTATCCATGGATCTTTTAAACCTCAACTAATTCAAGAAAAAAGTTTCTCCTCTTGTTTTCTATAAATAGATTGCTAATAACTTTAAAATTCTTTTATTAGCATCTTGTCCTACAGAAGTAGGCTATCTTCTTTAGAGGCCTAGTTTGACAAAATTCCTGGACTTCGAGAAAGAGAGAAGTTGACAGATAAAAGCTAGCCTGGAACTATCAGTTAGGTCTTGTTGCCAGAAGCTGGCTTGGCACTCACAGCTGGGCCTTGGTGTTCTCCTGTCAAACATCAACAATTTCATAGAACACCAACTTCAGACAAGGCCACTCTGTGACGGTGGTGGATGAAGAGAAAAAACAAGACTACCCTCTGTTGCATCTTTCCCAGTGACAGCATTAGCCTCGCTTGATCCCTCCACCTTCTACATAAGAATTATTTGGATACCCAACCAGAAGGTCATCCCTGCTTCCACACAGCATTCAATCCAGAAAGTCCCACTTCCTTGATCCTTTCTTAAATTCGCCTAATGCAAAGCCAAATCCTAACTCTTCCTCCTGAGATGTCCTGCACTTCCCCATGGTGTGCGTTCTCCTTTATTGCAATGAGTCAATAAACCCACTTCTGTTCAACTACAGGTGTGTTCCTGGTGATCTCGGCTGAAAGATACTGACATCTTGTTACTGATGTGACACATTAAATTAAAAAAAAAAGATGAATTGGAATTTTGCCAAGTGTAAACCTTACTGTACATTTCTTATGGCCTATAAAACACAGTTATCATAAATCTAGACACAGTGATACCAATTTGGACATTAAATCCTTTAGTAAAGGCCCATTTGAATGTTTGTTACCATGAACTGAAAATCATTTTCTGATGGGAATCTTGATTTTGCCTTCCCTAGAGTTTCACTCTTGACTTCCTTCTGAGCAGAACTTGGAAGATCTTTAATTAGGTACTTGTCTTCTGGCACCTATGTTTTCATAAGAGAATCAATCCTATCTTCTACTCAGCTGATAAAGCATTTAATGCTCCACTTAACTGGCAGTAGGTCACCAGTACATCAGGTACACCTCAGAGAGGATGATCTGGACATAGGGCTGCTCTGTACATTTCAAAAGCTCAACCAAGAAAAACAATACTTGTGAAGTGTTACCAGAAAGATACATAGTCCATATATTCCTCTAGATAGTTTAAAATCTACTCCTAGAGTAAGTCAGAGCAATAGAAAACTGTTAATAACTGGATCTCATGTCCTAGGGAAGAGTTTTACCCAGTTGCATTTTTAAATGGTTCCATTGGAATACACTGAGGAAATTTTTAAATAACAGATTTGTGACCCTTGATGCTGGTATTGTCCATTATATTGTACTATGTTCCCTCCATGCAAACTCACAAGTGTCTCCTGAGCAACCAGTTTGCTTTTATTCATGAGCACTGTGGATCTCCTGGCTAATTATCCTTTCTTAATGTCTAGTTCCCATAGAGAGAAGTCAGTAGTTTAATTCTAAAAACATACAGAACACATATGACAATTATACAAGACTTCTGAGTATTCATTTAGGGTATTTCTTTGTATTACTTTTCTTTCAAAATTGATTTTTTTGTATAAATCTTTGTAATCTATCTTAATTTGTAAGCCAGAATGAAATAGGGGAAACAATAAACTAAATGATTCCTGGAAAATGGATTTAATGAGTGAGTTGATGGAAGCTCAGATACCAGTCAAAATATGGGAAGCTCACCAGTCTTGACATTGCAAATGAAGTTTACCTGACTCCAAATTCACTTTCTCACTGGACCAGAACAATGCTTCCTTGTATAATATACAATTTTTATCTCTGTTAGCCAAATAAATACATTTTGTATCCACATTGGAATGTTCATTAGGAAGTTACACTCTTAATTACTTTTTTAGGTTGTTTTAAGTGGCCAAAGTGGTTAAGTGAAAACACACTCTTTAAAATTTTCTAGCCTAATATGTACCAAGTTTATCCTTTCTTTTAAAGTAGTCACATTATATAAGCTTGTAGATCATGAAAACTTCTGGGTCTCTTCCACAAGATCTGTCGTCAAGCCAGATGTCTTGCTTTTTACATTATTTTACGGGATCTCCAGTTTGCTTATTTAGTTGAAATGTTCCTCTTTACACCTACTTTGCGTTTGAATTATACTTCCAGGATGGATAATCTGAGAGCCACATATATACGTAATACACCTACTGCACGTCAAACTCCAGAGGAGACAGTTCTGAGGAGGCCATCCTGAAAAAGAACCTTCCAGGCTTTCATGAGACACTAAGAAGGCAAGTTCCCATCTAACTATTGTGCTTGAAATTGATTATATGAAAGTTTAAAATACATTCCAAAGCCAAGTAGAAGTGCTCTTTAGAGATTCACCAGTTGCACTGTTAATGAAATAAAAGGCCTATTTGCTTTGAGCACTTTGATTTGGCAGTTTGAGTTGAAGGAAAAACAAACCTAAAAAGTATAAAGGAAGTAGCCATAGGTTTTTAGACAGACATTTTTCTTTTAACTCACAAATAAATTACATAAAAACATGTAGGCTATCATGACAGCAAAAGCAACCTGTGTAAGAAGCAGTAAAGGTTACAATGAGACACTACAAAGGAACTGTGTAGTGTTCTGGTTGACAAAAAGGGTGTCTGTGGCTGCCATATTGTAACTGCTTACTTTAAATACTGTAGGCCTATGATTCATCCCAGCTAACAATGAGGCAGACACAGATTATTTGTGTCTGAAACACTACAAGGGGTGGGGGTATATCAGAATTGATTCAGCCAGAGAGCCCTGAGCCACAATCTACTGGCAGAAGCAAGACTCAAATGCTGGGTACGGCAAATACAAGCAACACATCCAAAGAGCCAGAAGCAAGTTCAAAGGCAGAATCTAAAATCCAGTAAAGCGGCAGAGAAAGTGCAAATTGCCCACACAAGAGCAGAGAGCGCCTGACACTCTCTGTGGATCATAATGGGTATTTGTGGTTGGCCTGTAAGAGTTGTGGTTAGCATGGCATGTAGGAGGGTAAGATGGTCTTAAAAACTGTAAGAGGTAGAGGAGGAAAATTCAGCAGGTGGCTATAAAATTGACTTCAAATGTAACAAATGCCCAAATGCATTCCAGAATTCAGGTTTGTCCTTTCACAAAATGGTGACATCTCAGGCTTTATAAGGTAGCAAAATGTTGTACATACCCATCTGTTAGCAATCGGTCTTGCAATTATGATACTTTGACTACATAAACATTTTTCATTGCTTTATTTTAATGATCATAGCACAGTTAATTTATTTTTAAAGTTTTCCATGTTACTATCTACACTATCCTAATTTTTCTCATTAATGGAAAAAATATGTTTACAGCAAACTATGTAAAATGTTCGAGGTCACCTTGGAAATGCAAGTTGCCTGCCAGAAACTATTTTTCAACAAGAAAGTCAGTTAAGGTAAATGTAACTGTCCTTCAAATAAATGAATGATTTGGAGATGTCTGTCATAACATGTTTACTGGTGGAAGGAAAACTCGTACTTATACAAACAAAAGGACACCTACTTTCTTTAAAACTCTCTCCCTAACTTTAACAAATCAAACTGAACAATCCAAAGGTAAGTTAGATTATCTCATTATAGCTACTGATTATTAAGCCCCTAAATGTTCTAGACACTCTCCTATGTGCTATGCATGTCAGTCAATATTAAGACACTCAACAGCTCCTGACAAAGGCATTTCTACAGACAAGGAAACCAAAGCTTGGAGAAGTTAATTATGTTCCCCCAATCTCACAGCTACCAAGTGGCAGAGATAGGATTTGGATCTGGGACAAATCTGAAGTTTTTGTTTCATCTACTGTGACACACTGCATTTTACTATGTGTACCCTACCCACCCCAGGAAAATGAAAGGCAGTGGCCCCCGGGGCAGTGGATGATATTCCCACAGGAAGGAGAAGTGTGCTTCCAAGGCTCAGCATGAGTCCGACCTCAACCCTGCAGGGATCTTTCCATCAGGTTGTGACTACTTTGTCGAATCCACTGGTTATATTTTCTTCCCGTCTCTATTCCTGAAAATGTGCTTCCCTTTGTTAAAAAACAATGAGGAAAGCACTAAGTTATCAATGGTGGAAATACATTCTGAGATGCTCTCCAGGGAGTAGAGATAGATTGGTATTGGTATTGACCCAAAGGTAATCTCTTAAGTGCCTCCATTTTTGTTGAAAGGAAAAATAAATTGCAGGCAGACTAGTTATGATTACCCAGAGCAAAGCTAGCTGTCTGTGAAAAGATGATTAGCAGACTACCAAGGATTGTGTAAGATCATGTTTAAGTGCTCTATGGAGCCTCAAGCCCCATCCTGATCTTGGTCACATTTTTAAGCTAATCAAGCTTCAGTCCCATATTTGCTAACCACTGGTACATACACAAGCTCACATGTATCTCCTCATTCTGAATGGCACACCCTGCAAGAACAGATTTCTTTACATGCAGAACTAGAAAAGAATTTGTAGTTTTCTACAGTTGTATAAATAGGCCCAGTAGCATACAAAGTTTGGTGTCAATATGACTGACACAATTAATGATTTCAAGTATCTGGATATTTTGAATTTGCTATGTAGTTATTTTTCACATACTTTTATAAAAATACATTTTTTAGAGACGGTATCAACCTTTACTTGCAGTCAAAAATTCTCAGATAGTTATGTTTAACTGACATTTATTATTAAATATTTGTTCTCTCTTTAAATACAAAAATACAAGTCAAAGCCAAAGCTTTCTACCTTAACATTCTCTATAGCTATTTATACAATACAGTATAAGAGGTTGATTTAAATCCTCATTTTGCATAATTTGAATCTGAAATAAAGCATTGCTATCTATTAGTTTGAATCATTAAATTTTTATTTTTCGTATGTGATAAATGACCAAATATCAGAAATTTCACATGAATATATGCATTTGTGTATGTATATGTGCACCTATGAATACATTCAATGAATATTCATTTCATATGAATATATACATATATATAAAATTAACTACCCTGGCTGCAAAACAGTTTGTGTACATGAAGCTGCAATGAGAAATGTAATAATATTATTATGAAATTTAAATGGCCAAAGACAATTAAAACCCAGCTACAGTGATGTTGATAAAGTGATTTCTGAAAGCTCACTGTTTACATTTGGGAAGTGAGTTTTTCTTACCTATTTATGTTGCTACGTGCTGATAGAAGCACAGAACATTATTATTTATAGGATGTTAAAGAAAAAAAAAGTTTTCTATTACCATATTTGAGAAAGTCCATAAACATTTTTCATAGATGGATTTTAAATCAGTGGCTACTCTTACACCCAGCATTACTCAGCCAAAATACAGTTATCTAAACACTCATTTCTACCTGCATATTTCTATCATGTTATTCTATATTTTTATAGCCTCTACTTCCACTCTTCCCACTAACCACTGGGGCGGGGGGCAGAAACCTCAATGTAATAAGAACACATAATAATGCAAAATGTTTTGGGAAGAATATTGCAATAAAATCAGTAAAGCTATTACTATGTTTAAAAGAAAATCTAGTAACTACCATAAGCCTTAAATATATATGAGCACATCTGGAAAGTTCAATCATAATAATACTTTACATTTGCTTAGGGCTTTGTATTTTTCCAAAAGTTTTCATATGTATTATATAGCTATATTCTGCCTCACAAGAACCCACTGCAAGACACAGAAGAGATAATATTGTCACGTGAAATGTGGAGAAACTGAATCTCAATGAAAGTGACTGACTTACTGGACGGCAATTTGTGGATAAGGGCAGAACTAGATGAGACTTAAATATAGGTCATCTGATTCTTGCCCAGGGCAATGGACACTTAGCTGACAAACTTGACCCCAACAGTTACCAAAGATGTACTGGGTTGGGACGTGGGTGAAGTCTCCTGTCAGCACCAACATGAACTGATTTCATGGGCTTCGGCTTTGGAATCCTTCACTTATTTTGGGTTACTACTAATTATATCTTGAAGTTGTGATAACAACTTTTGAATGTTTGGATTGGAGGTTTGTAATTGTCTGAAGATAGAGACTGAAATAGGTGCACGTGTAGGAGTGAGGAGAGGAGTAAGAGGCAACGCACTTGATCTGTAATTGGGAAGCTATTTGAAGAACAGCTCTGAGGGTGAAGGTGTCTACAGCCAAGGCTACAGACAGAATGCTTTGCTTGCTATGCTCCAAATAACTACAGATTCCCATTTCCATGCCTTTCTTAAGGCTTCTCCCCTACGAAAACACACTCCCTTCTACTTTCTACCTGAAATCTCATCCTTCCTCTGCTAGGAACTCTCCAATTCTAGAATTGTGGTCAGAGAACACTGTCTAATCCAAGCCTCTTATTTCACAGCTGAAGAAATGGAATCTAGAGGATTCTGACTTGCCCAAGTACTCACAACGTGAGATTCTGATCTCCTAAGTTGTATATGTTTTGCCCTCTGTACTGAATTGCCACTTGTACAGTCATCTTTCCTTTTACAATTAGTTACATTTCCCTGTGTACTTTTCACGTCTTGCAGGAACAGCAAGATTGAAGTCCCTCAAAGAAGCTACTTGACACACCCTCGCATTCCCCTTCCAGGACCTGGCAGTTTTCTGCTCACATCATGGTGACTTGAAAGGCTCACAAATGGCCATCTTTCTTCTAGAGAAATCTTAGAGAAAAAGAATTTCTTGCATATCCTCTGCCCCACCCTATGTAGAACTTTTCCCTTGTCTTTTGTGTCTCTGGCCCCATAGCCAAGTGATTGTGCTATGAAACTCATTTGGCTGTTCCCAGTGCTTCTCTGCCCTTGCAGCAAGCCCTCACCCCACCACTGTGAAACCATGCTCAAGTGCTGGGTTCTCAAACTAGGAATAAAACTAGAGGAGTACTTCTATTTGGAAATACTTGCTAAAAAGTCAGTTACAGACATATAAATATGGAAAAAAACTTTCCTGATGATAGCCATCTATGGATAAAAGCACTATAAAGTTTTTTCTTCTTAGAAATGATTCAGCTCAGAGCTGACTTCAGTGCAATTGGAGAGGTACAATTGTTGCTTATTGTTTATTTAAAATATAATTGAACAAGGCCTATGTAAGAAAAGGATTCCAAACTTTCAGCTCAGATGTCATTGTCACCATAAAGTCTCTCATCCTGGCAACTTGAGGTGGTCTCTCTCCACTGAACTTCTGTAGAACTTTATTACAACCCTTATGACACTTTTCTTTTTTTTAAATCATTTTTTTTGTGTGTGACTAGATTCTCCAACTTAAATATAAATTCTTTGAGCATAGGGTTCTCTTCTTACCTACCTGAGTATCTCCTATAAGATCATGGTATATATAATAAATCCCTAACATAAATCTGTTGATATGTGAATAGAATGATTAAAGTATGCAATTATTGTGTTTGAAGTTTTCATGAAATAAATGGAGTACAATAGCTTTTTGTCTTTAACATAGTTCTTAATTCTCATATACAGCCAACCAGAGTAAACACAGAGAGACAAGATTGACTTAAAAATAAATATGGGTATTATGCCAGGTAAGTGTGCCAAAGCAGTGTTTAGACATCCTCTAGTTCATTTGTGATCAAAATCTGTGTTAGCAAGAAAGTACAGGAAGTACTGAGTTTTTATTTTGATTTGAAGCATTTAAAAATTATTATATTATAATTGGAAGTATTATTGAGATGTATTATTTTGTAAGTTTAAGGTACACAATGTGATAATTTGATATATAGATGTACCACAGTAAGGTTTGTTAACGGATCTATCACCTTACAGAGTTACCATTATTTGTGTGTGCTGAGAACTTCAAGATCTACTCTCTCAGCAACTTTCAGGTATATATTACAGCACTGTTACCTACAGTTCCTACACTGCATATTGTATATTAAATTCCTCAGAACTTACTCATCTTATAACTGGAAGTTTATACCCACTGACCACTTCCACCCATTTCCTACAACACCATACCCCTGGCAACCACCAGTCAACTCTCTTTCTATGAGATTGCTTCTTTTATATTTCATACACAAGTAAGATCATACAGTTTTTGTCTTTCTCTGTCTGACTCATTTTACTTAGCATTATGTCCTCAAAGTACATTCATATTGTCACATGTAGCAAGACTTCCTCCTTTTTTATGGCTAAATAATATTCTAGTTATGTGTATGTATATGTGTGTGTGTGCGTGTGCACGCCACATTTTCTTTATTCATTCATCCTTTGATGGTCACTTAGGTTGTGTCCATGTCTTGGTTATTGCAAATAATGCTGCAATGAACACTGTGGTACAAATATCTCTACGAGACGGTGCCTTCATTTCCTTCTAATACACATCCAGGGGTGGAATTGCTGAATTATATGGGGTTATATGGTGGTTCTATTTTTAACTTTTTAAGGAGCCATCGTATTGTTTTCCACAGTAACTGCACCAACTGACACTTCCACAACATTACACAAGTGTTTCTTTTTTTCCACATCTTTGCAAATACTTATTTTTTATCTTTTTTTTTAATAACGGCCATTCTAACAACTGTGAGGCAATAGCTCATTTTAATTTTGATTTGCATTTCCTTGATGATTAATATGTGAACACCTTTTCATGTACCTGTCGGCTGTTTGTATATCTTCTTTGGAAAAATGTCTGTTAAGGTCCCTTGCTCATTTTTCAATCAGGTTTTTTTTTTTTTTTTGTTAATTTGCTATTGAGTTGTATGAGTTCCTTATATATTTTGGATATTAATCCTTTATCAAAAATACGGTTTGCAAACATTTCTCCCATTCAGTAGGCTGCTTTTCATTTTGTTGATCATTTATTTTGCTGTGCAGAAGCTTTTTAGTTCAATGAAGTCCCACTTGTTTATTTTTGCTTTTATTGCTTGTGTATTTGGTGGCATAGCCAAAAAAATCATTGCCAAGACCAATGTCAAGCAGCTTTTCCCTATGTTTTCTTCCAAGAGTTTTATGGTTTTAGGTCTTTCAAGTATTTCTTTAGCATTATTCATGATGATAATACTTTCCTCAAAAAAATTTACAATAGCCAAAAGAAGAGTAAACTTTAAGGTTCGCTTTTACAGTAATTTTTAAAAATGTGCCTTTAGCAAACGTGGCAGGTAAAGTGGTTACTTTTGATTCTACAAGATATTGGAAACATTGAAATCAACCTGAAGCCCTATTGTAGAAGGCCAAAGTGTAGCTCTGTGATAATTTACAGTATTTCTTCCTTTAATTCCTCCACTGACTTTTTGGGTCTGTGTTATCACCTAACAGGTCACATGATGAAATGACATTCTTACAAGTGTGACAATAATTGTAACAGTCCCAGCTGTGACTTGATCTCAGTAACAACCCAGTTGGCCCACTTGAGGGTGATCATATAGTGCTTCTGCAGTTATTCTAACAATGAACATTTTGGGACACTTTTCTGCAAAGCCTTATAGTCAACACACCAGGAAGACTTTAAAGTGTCATTCATTTAATAATCAAGGTCATGTGCAGAGTGCTGTTATGCAGTCACTTAAATATACACGATGCTAATTTTAAATTCCAGGGACCCAATTCCATTTTTGCAGCTTAACAAAATGTACTGTGCTCTCTGATAATAGAAGGAAGGCTTCTGTAAGTGTCCCGAAGTTATTACAGGGAATATTTGTATGATTACAGCTCTGCTTTAAGAAGCTTGCATTCTGAATAAAACATGCAAACAAAAATAAAACAAATAATGGGTGGGTCCAGGAAAGGGAAAGTGCTTTTTTGTTTTTGTTTTGTGAATTTTTTCACTTGTAACACTTACAGGTATATTTTGGAGTTTTTTTTCTCTCCTTCTAGATTGCAGAGTTTATTATCTGACTAATTTGAGACCATCCTTTTAACAAATTCTTCACACTTCAGGAAGAAAAAGGAAAACAGAAGGGAGTCATTAATAGGCGTCCAGTTTGGAAAAGATCAGTTTTTTAGCAGAAATGTTGTTTTCTGAACAGTTATGGGGCTTATTTAAGCAGTTAATGATTTTTAAAACTAAATACTTATGAATGAAGAACTGTCAAAGAGAACGTACTACGTGGTCTGATATTAAATAATTTCCATGTTGATGCTCATTAATATTAAGGTCAGCTTCAGGTTGTCCTGCTTCAAGGGAACATACCAGGTAGAAAAGCACCTGAGGTTCTGAGCAGTAGCTTACAGTGCTACATTCTCATCTCACAAAGTTTTTGCATTGATTCATCTCTCTGTGCCTCAATTTCTTCATTTGTGAAATATATGTAACTTTATACATACATACATATCCATATATATATATGGATATATGCAAAAATATATATATAGCCATCCACTGTCACCCCTGACCAATTTCAAAAATATTGAAAAACAGTGTTGCAAGGAAGAACATGGAAAGAGAGGGATAAGAAAAGTATGGGCTAAAGGAGACTGATAAATAAGGAATAAGTAAAAGTATTTACATGAGGACTTATAGACAAAAGGAAGTAGTCACCAAGGGCTTGTAGCTTGAAGGATAAAAAAGAGAAAATGATCTGTGCCACTTCCCACACAAAGGAGAGAGTAACAAGGAAATCTGATTGTGAGAGAACTGAAGTTGGGAAAAGAAAATAAATCCTTGAAAGAGAAAGAAAGGAAAATGAAGATGAACATTAATGATTGAACTTGGACTAAAGTGTATCCTACAGAAATATGGAAATCCACCAACTGATCTGGAGGACGATAGGAAGACAAATTAGTTTTCAACATGCTGAGTTTGAAGTCACTGCAGAACATCCATGCACAGATGTCAAACTGACATTTGGACAGTTGCAACTGAAGTTTAAAAGAGAGGTGAGAGTTACAGATCGGTTTTGGGGAATATTCTGGAGGTGATAATTGAAGTCATGAAAGTAAGTAGAGTTTCCAAGGGAGAAGGAATAAAATGACATGGAAAAATGTCAAATTTGATGTGACAAAATGTAATCATTGGAATACTTAAATGACCGTGTTCTAAAATAATTTGTGATTTAAGTGTTAAACTAGATATTTTCAAATTAAAAACTGTGAATTTGTCAAAAGAAATATGCACATAATTCTTTAGTAGTTTCAAAAGGAACGCATTCTAGAAACCAAAGCTTTATTCTTATGTCAGCATCAACAATAACATACAATGATATACAAGAATTTCTTCCTGGGTTTCAGACATAGACAGATGTTCATTTAAATTCTTGCCCTTCTATTTGATAGCTGCTGTCTGCTTCCTAACAGTATGCTCTTAAGTATTATACAATCATCTTTCTCTTTATAAGGCTGGATTATCTGCTGAGAGGAATCAGGAATTACTGTCTAGAGAAAGAGAGAAGGTTGACCAAGGATAATGCACAGTCTTTGTGGTGGGTGGAAAATGAGGCTCAGGATGAAGATCTTGGATTTATGACAGTGCTAAGCTGCATCAACCCAAAACCTTCTCAGGCGTTATATTCCCAGTTGCCCCAGTGAAAGATAGAGGAGGCCAATTTTAGCATTTGCTCAAGGTCAGGGATCTTGGGCAGATGCTGCAAAAGGAGAGAGGGGCAAGGTTAAGACAGGGGTTCATAGAAGGGTAACAACAGACTCAGTTAGGTAGCAGCGATAGTATGTATAATCTCTCTGTAACAGGTGAAGGAACACCAACGGGTCAGAATTGATAGAGAGACAAGCAGAGAAACTAGGAGATACTGAGATTAAGAGCTGGAGGTCTCTGAGAGGTGGAAGAGGATGTGTGGTAAGAATGAGGTCATGAGAGAAAAGGACTCATATTTAGACTTTTGAAGTTCTAACAAGTGCAAGATCCTGGATAGGGGAGTGGATGGCTGACGAATGGTCAGCAGAGTTAAAAACTTTAGTAACTGTGAGACTCAGTTGTGAGTTGGGTTGCTTATGTCAATGTTGGAAATTTCCTATATTAGCATGAAGGAAGACAGCAATTCAGGCTCTAAAGTCTTTAATGAATAAAGGGAGTGATCAGGAGGCAGGTAACTGTGAGAGGTAGCTCTCAGTGACAAGAAGTATGTTGAAGAGAGAAGGTTTTAGACCAGGATGGAAGAGTAAAGTCTAGAAGAGGTGGTGGATACAGAAGACCAGCTCCTCTTCCTCCAAGCACAGGGACTGTGGGGTCTGAAGGAAAGGGTAGCGTCCTCTTGGAATGACTGCAAAAGAAGCAGCATCCTCGGGGAATGGTCAGATTTCAATGAAGGCAGGAAGTAAAGAGATCATTGAATGAATTATTAACTAGAAACAAATATTCTGGGGAGGACAGGGAAAGGTTGCAGGGGATAGTTTAAAACAGGACTAAAGAAACTTAGAAAAGGGCATAAAGGCAAGTGAGGAGATAGGAGAAGAAAAAGATGTGGGTGGGAGTAGGATCTGGGGGTGAGGACCAAAGACTACAGGACTGCAATGCCTCAAGCACTGCAACATTGTCACTAGCCTCGGGACACCCCTACTCCCTTCTCTGGTAAGTGATAATGGCTACAATGAGGTTTATAAGGTTGGCAACAGCCCTGTTTGAGTAAGTGCCCCCAGGGGTTTCAATGAAGGGAAAGAGACCCAGCCCGGAAGTGGCAGTGATGAGAACTGCACACACACACCCTACTTTTTTCCCTTATATATATATTTAAAAAATCACTAGCAGAGTGTTATTTAAAAGTTCTATTTGTATTATTTTCCTATTTTGTTCTTTTATGTTCCTCCCTCCTTCACTTTCTATTCCTGATGTTACGCGTCTTTCTGTAGCAGATTCTGCGTGGCACAGATGTCCCATACACTGCAGTGAAAAGGAAATGGTTTCCTTAGCAACAATAACCACACAAAAGCCTGAAGAATTTTCTTTGCTACTCATGTGGCATTTTAGCAGTTTAAGGAATCCAAACAGTAGGAAAGAATAATAAGCATCTGATTGGAACATATAGCAATGGAGATGAAGAATGAATGCAAAAAGGCATCTGTTGTTTATACAGTTGATGGAATGATTTTACGTGACCTGAACTTTAGCACCATGTTTCTTTTCCCTAGTGAAACAGGTAAAATTATACGATATCTAGTTAAGTGGGCTGAAATAAATTCTTTCAGAATAATTTCATTGTCACCGAAGTCTGATGATCCTAAACAAATGAGTTTTCGCACCATTACAAGATAATGTCCTGGGCAATAATAAGATGTATGATAGAGAGAGCTTTTGAAAAGAAATTTGGTTCAAAAAGAACTTCCATGAATTTACATTTCCTAACCACATCCCCCAGAAGGGATTCTTGGAATTTAAATCTCTTCCAGGCTTCTGCTACCAGATTTTTGCTTTGCAGTTTTCCATTTCAGTATTCTAAAGGAAGCTTGGAGTCATCATGATTATGTCTGAAAATACATCCACTTTCCCTTCATCTCTCTTTTTTGGTGAAAAAAAATTATTTTAAATAAAGGATCATTTGAGTGGAATTTCTTGCCAGAACATTCACAACCTGACAATATGGTAGTAGTGGTAATAAGAGCATGAGAAAGGAAAAAAGGGAATTTGCAAATATGCACAATTATTACATTTGATAGGAATGTTTCTAAGTTCTCTATTAAAGTTTTAACATACTGCTGAAACACCCTGGCAAGATGAAGGAGATTACTAGTTTAGGGGAAATTTCATTTGGACTCCTGGAAGGACTGCTGCCCAGAGATCATGAGTCCTCTGTGCAGGGAGGGCTCAAAGGCCACATGGGACATCATGCACCTTCCTGAGTCCGTCCACTGTGACAATTAGTGGAGTCTCCTCAAGCATTTGGCCATTAGGTTTATGAGGCAAAGCAACACTGATTCTAGGATTATGAGTTTTGGGAAACCAGGAGCATGGAAAAAACGATAAACTAGGGCCACTCAAGAGATTTAGGAAATGAGCCAGAGCTGAGGCCTCAAATAAAAATTAACTCAGTGCCATATGACCTCAGTCATCCAGAGCCATGTTTTAAATCCCCGGGCAAATGGCTTTTCTCAGAGGTGACTCTAAATGCTGTGATAAATTCTGTTGGTAGAAGGACTAAGTGCTCCTTCAAAGATAAAATACCCACATTCTTTTCCAGATCACACCTTTCAAATCAAAATACCCGATGCCTATGTTGAGTCTGATCTCAACAGGTGCAGTCATTGGAAAGAAAGGGTGTAAAGTTGAGACAAGATTATAGTTAAAATATTAAACAATAATATATCAAAAGAAAGCCATAGTATCTTACCATAAATAGAGTGAGACTGAAAACAAGTCTGAGTCTATAAGACTCTTTTAAATTCGATTAATTCATAATTTGGGGTCTAAATTAAATGTGAAGAGATCAAAGTACTATTTGAATAGGGTTTTTTTTAATTGGTAACACTTGTATTAGAAGAACATGATTATTTTGTATGATAAAAGGGAAACTGTAAATTTTCAAATTTTGTGCATATGGTAGATACAGCAACTCTAAAACATCACCACCAAATATGCTATGCCATAAGCAAGTTTGGTTGGGCTGGATAATCGTGGAAGAACACTGCACACCTGTCTGGTGATCTGACGAGATCCTCTTTGCAGGAGCAATCAGCCCCATGGAGACTAGCTCTGCTTTTACTCTGCCCAGTGTTTCAATAATACAGGAGTTAATTCTATTTAATCTGTGGTGTTAGATCAACCCTAGAAGTCAACATCCTACATTTCACATATACTAAAACATAAGGAAAATATTCTGCTTCACATTAAATGTTACTACAACCGAATACTTGGAAGTTACTGTGGTGATAACAGGGATCTTAATTCTGCCCAATGATCCAGCTGTTTATCAGTTTTAATGCTGATACAGTTTCAGTTTAGCAAAGGAATTTGTATAATTTTTGAAGTTCTTTGTAAGTAGATTATGTTTTTATACGCATTTTTAATATAAGGAATTAAAAGCTGTAGTTCTATTGTCATTAAAAGCTTCAGCTATCCACTTATACAAAAAGTGATTAAAAAGTCATGTCAAAATATGTTATCCTCTGTCTACACAATCTTTAACATTCATTTAAATTAGTTAAAGTACATGCTGCTGTCATTTATCTCTGAATTCCAATTATAACACTATTTCTTAACTCAGAGTAAGTTACTTCATCCCTTTGGTCTGCTTTCCTTCAATAATAAAGTGGTTATGGTGTTACTTAACTTGCAAAATTGGCATAATGGTTAAATAAAAAATTAATATATATAAAATGTCCAAAAATGTCTTCCCCATACAAAGCACTTTATAACTGTTCTTCTAGGTTATGTCCAGGTATTTATCTTCATACACTGCATCATTAAAACGTATCAATGAAAGATTAAAACATTTGCTTTTCGTTTAATTTTCTTGTCACAGACTACACAGCCTTACTGTTGGACTTCCTTCAGAAATTTCTCACATTTTCTCACTTTTCAACTCATGTCACTAATACTCTACATTGTTCTAGTCCTGTTAAGACTCTTACTGACAGAGAAGCACCATTTAGTACTTCCCAATTTTAAATTAAGAAAAATGGAAAATGTGTTTACAAATTCGTTTCCTTCTTTGTTCAGTCAAAGAACATTTAGAAAGCAGCTGAGTGCCTTAAAACGGCGTGGTTTTGGCATCCCAGGCTGCCACACATTAGCTCTGTGGTACAGACAGATCATTAAATCTCCCCGTGCCTCCGTTTAGTCATCTGTAAAATGAGGATAATGCTTGAGCTGGGCATTGCAGAGAACATTGCAAAGATGCTGATTCCAGGAAGGTCATGAGGCTGAAATTGAGCTGACACTTGGGAGGGTCGTTCAATGACCAGGGGAATTAAGAAAGTCAGAGACATGGGAATAGCTCTTTAGATGACATCAGCAGGAAAATGTCCTTTTATCTCCAACCTGTTGCTCACAGAACAGTGTGAGTCAAGGTATGGGAGTAGGAAAGCTGAGAGCATGTCCAGGAAGTGGTATGGAATGAAGTCCATTTTTCTTGGACATACATGGTGATTCAGGGATGGAATGAAAGAAGCCTGAAACATCAGGCAGAGGACAGATCCTAGAAGCCTTGACAATCTGCAATTCTGACTATTTTTTGGAGAGTGTTAGGAAAGGCATGGAGGTGACAATGCTCACAGAAATGGTGAGAAGGAATAAATTTGTGAAAAGTATACCGGCAAGACTGATCCTAACCTTTTTTTAGGTCAACCATTTATTATGGTGAAATTTCAGTGCTGAGAGGGCTAACAAAGTTTTCCAGCCAGGATGACTGAAATGATAGTGCTATTATCATCAGCCATGGTAGGAAAAAGGAGGAGGATGGCCAAATATGCCCTACAGTTACACCCAGAGGTCAGGAGAAAGGAGACTCCTGAATGAAGAAGCTGCATATGATAGAATCCATACAATATGTAATACTGTGGACATGTTTAAACTCCTAACATTATTGAGAAGTTCCATCAGATAACATGCCCTTTTAGATCTTTATCATCACTTTTATAATTTAAATGACACAGCTGATTTTAAAAAAGCAGTTTTTCTCATGACTAATCAATAATACATAAAACTATTACCCACAGAATCAAGAACT